>NC_087079.1:7368634-8568634 GCF_026151205.1 Bolinopsis microptera | reverse complement strand
TATTGAGATAAGTATTTGGATATATAGAGTTATTGAATATAGTTTAGTTAAAGTTATCTTCAAAAATCTAAACGTGTGTTTCCTTGTCTACATTATAACTTAAAAAGTAATACATCATAATTATCATTCAGTATTCAGTATATTATTCAGTATTATTCAGTATTCATTCAGTATTCATTCAGTATTCATTCAGTATTCATTCAGTATTCAGTATTCATTCAGTATTCATTCAGTATTCATTCATTATTCAGTATTCATTCAGTATTCATTCAGTATTCATTCAGTATTCATTCAGTATTCATTCAGTATTCATTCAGTATTCATTCAGTATTCATTCAGTATTCATTCAGTATTCATTCAGTATTCATTCAGTATTCATTCAGTATTCATTCAGTATTCATTCAGTATTCATTATTCATTCAGTATTCATTCAGTATTCATTCAGTATTCATTCAGTATTCAGTATTCATTCAGTATTCATTCAGTATTCAGTATTCATTCAGTATTCATTATTCATTCAGTATTCATTCAGTATTCATTCAGTATTCAGTATTCATTCAGTATTCATTCAGTATTCAGTATTCATTCAGTATTCATTCAGTATTCATTCAGTATTCATTCAGTATTCAGTATTCATTCAGTATTCATTCAGTATTCAGTATTCATTCAGTATTCAGTATTGTGTAAGATAAGGTGACGGATTTCATCTTATCCTACTCAAGAAAATATTCCGCTCACAAAATACCAGGAAACAGAACACGGAACATTAATCGATGAACTGCTGCCAGATACCGAGCAAATATTTACGGGTATGATTTCTACAATATTGTACTAAAATACCATGCTGATATATATATATATATATTAGTTTTATTTGGTTCTTAAATTAAGCAAATATCTGTCAAGTACAAATAAAACACAGCTGTTGCCGTAACTTTACTTTACAATGACGGTACAATCAATTGGTACTATTGAGTAACCGTCCTGAAAAGTGCTTTCTCATTACGTTACCATATCAACCAGGTGTTGTCCTAAACTGTACACTCTAGTTAAATTTAGCTAGCACATAAGTCACTATATCCCTTTATCAGTACATTGTACTGCAGAGGTCGCCTTGAACCAGATGTTAATAATGTCGATAGACAACTGATGTAATTGTACGTGAACGTGTACACTATTCATTTAACGACTTCTGCTGTGTGACTGTGATGAATGTATTTAATTGATACATTTGTATCGCATAATGTAGGGTTAGATAATTGCTTGATGGGTTAAACTAGGCTAAAATGTGTAAAATAATAATATAACCACATTATATTGGAGAACGACTCCGACTGGGATTCGAACTTGTAACCTCTGGCTAAAATGTGGCAGATTAGTCAACTGTGCTAAAGTTAAATGTGCCCCAATTTTAGGGGTAAACGGAGCTCGAAAAAATCCTCTTACACTACTCAGCCAGCATGAGTTGTAGCGCGATGCGATACTGTGCCGCGCCGCGCACTCAATGAGGCTTCTCACAGCGACAGATCGGCGAGATGCGCTACTGTGCCGCGCCGAGCTGCCATGAATTGACATCGTCAATTAAAGCATGAGCAGCACGCAACGTAACACAATTCAGCCAGTCAGAAAACAGGAATCCCGGATTATAGCCGGCTTATAACATAACCACTTTTAATACCAAAACGGCTAATAGCAGGCTTTTAACCGGCTAATAGCCGTCGCTCAACAACAAATGTAAGCGGCTACTAACCGGCTATAAGCCGGCTTATAGCCGGCTTATAACCACTTTTAATACCAAAACGGCTAATAGCAGGCTTATAACCGGCTAATAGCCGTCGCTCAACATCAAATGTAAGCGGCTACTAACCGGCTATAAGCCGGCTTATAGCCGGCTATAAAATTTGTAGCCGGCTATAAGCCGGTTTGCGGTTAGTAGCCGTCTTATAGCCGGTCGGTGATCTACCAACTGGCCAAATAATTATAGTCACACTGTTCGGAGATTGTAAAACGTCTGACCGAGAATTAGGTTTAAAATACTCTAAGGTGAACCTTTCTCCGAGATCTGGTTTTAAAACGGTACGAGATATATTTCCGAGGTAAATTGTAAACTTGGGCTTCTAGCATCCAACTATGAACTAAAGTCCGTTTAAATAAAGTCCGACAAGGTAGTATGTAGTATTATTGATTATATTAAATGTACAACTACAAGCTACAATTTGCTCAGGGTTAACATCTAATATTTTGGTCTTTCACTGTTCCAACAGCTAAGGAAAGCTATTGAATGTTTCAGTGTAAATACTGATATTATATAATAAAACATACCCCGATCAATTGATTCACGATGTCAATCCTTCGCAGCTCGGTGAGGCACAGTGGTGCATCTCGCCGATCTACCGAAGTGGTTGCGAGAAGCATTATTTGATGCGCGCGCGACCCAGTAGTGCATCGCGCTACAACCCGATCAATTTACCTCAATACACATTGTACCAATTGATCCTCAGGGCTATAAGTTAGTTAAAGGTGTTATCACGTGATCTCGGTCACATGACTGCTAGTAAGACGCACCTTAGCTGCTCGAAGGGGGCAATTAGAATACTGTACTCGCACAATTGCACATATGCTCAATACTGGATCGTCGACCACATTTCTTAATATGGTTAAATTGGTCATAGATATTATTGTTTACTCAATTGATATTATTGTTATTTCCAGAACAATGGCTGGTCCATTTTCGATAAAACTTTCGCCATCTGAACTGTCATAATGTAAGCTTTACAACGGTACAAATTCCATAAATACGATTAAAAAACCATCCACCCTAAGGAATCCGCAAAGTTAAATTTGCGAACTTTTTAACGACTCAAAATGTGACTTTTTTGGAGATTTTAAAATAATTTAAAATTTACGTTGATTGACGATGTCAATCCGTCAAGATCGTTGCTTTGCGAAGCACAGCAACGATCGACGACGAAGCAAGAATGCTAGTTCGCGCGGCGCGTCGAAGTCCTCCAAAAATTTACGTTGTCCCTAATTTTACTCCTAGGGAGGAAACGTTATTTTTAAACGGTCAAAATTTTTCAAAAAACCGGAATTCTTTATTTCTTTTACTTTCCAAGTTAGGCCCGCCAGCCAGTAATGTTTCCTGAGCTGGATCGCACTTAATTAAGTAAATTATATATTTATTGTATTGAGGCTAGGCATGAATTTGACCATTGTTAATGATTTGGCCCGGCGCGCGCTACTTCGTAGCACTTGCCATCCGGCAATTTCGAAAAGAAAGCGGCGCGCGCTACTTCGAAGAAATTTAGACGCTTAACATCCGTCAAGGAATGAATTTAATTTTCACGGAACTTAATTATTAATTAAAACAAAAATAAATATCTAATTTGATTCAAACCATAATTTACCTGGGGACCTCAGGCTATTATGTTCATAAACATAGAGATTACTGATTAGGCGGAATAGAGATTAGGCGGAATGACAGGCTGAGCGCGGCCCAGTAAACCATAATCTGTTTGAAAGTATTTAAAACTAGGTATGTACGCGCGCGTACGCCGCGCATATTTCAACCACCTAGCCGTGTCTGGATTGTAACAGCAAACATATCGAGCCCCATTGCAAAATTTAAAAAGTTTTAGGACTTCAACTTATAGTTGCTCTATTGTTCAATTTAATTCTATTTTTAAGATAGTGGTATAAAAATAAGTGGTAGAATAAATGTAATATAACTTGTTCTCCACCATTCCTTAATAACACTTAACTATAATTATTGTAACAACTCTTTGAACTCCCCGACCAATGGGTTAACCTTAAAGTTTAATTTTTTCAGTTAAGTTAGAAGGATTTGAGGAAGATATGATATCTAAATATTGCATTGGTTTATTCATTTTTCGAGGGTGTATATCCTTATACCTAGACAATTACCATCGCTAAAATTATATGTATACTAATAATAATAATAATTCTATACTGTTACATAATTTAAAAATTATGGCCCCTTATTGTGGGCAGAGTATGTGTCTTTATTTAAGTGTCCTGATTTAAAAATCATCTGAGTGACTGCATTGAAATAATTTAAGGAGAGTACCATAAAAACGTTAAAACAAAAGGAGTAACAACTAGAACATACTTATATTAATATCAACATTAGAACAAAATACAGTCACCTAATTCTCTTCTCCTACGGTTGAGTATAGAGGAACCATCTTTGGCGTGTATTAGGGACTTAGACCATTACAAATACCCTGCTGTAAGTTTGCAAGGTATGTGGACTAAGTGGGTCGAGAGTACTCGACTTGGAAGTGGGTGTTGAGAATTCTCAACTAAACTAGAAGATAATGATGTCCAGAAGATGAGGCAGTAGATGGAGTAGTAAAGGAGTAGTAGAGGCTGAAGGGGGAGTGATGTCATAAGGAGATGTAGGACATGAAGGGGGATGGAGGTGAAGGAGCACTAATAAGTATAAGTATCAATTCTATGATAGTTCATCGATGGCGATCTGTGCTAAAGATCGGAAGGCAGTGATGCTGCCATCACTACCATCTCTTAAGATAGACCAGCATGGTTGGTCACTAGTGGAGTGCTCTTGAATGGTTTCTCTGTAGGAACAGCGGTACAGTGGACAAGAGAAGATTCGATGGTAATTGTTGTCCAACATCTGACAATTCGGACACTGAGGGTCGCAGTTGTTGGCAACCCTTGCCTTGAACGCTGTGAAGGTGATGTCATGGCCATGCAAGAGAGACATTACTTTAGTGTCTGTGCTCCTGCTTGAGTAGCGAGGAAACAACTTTTTGCTCCTCTCATCGATGTTATCCAGTATCTCACCCGGATTTATTCTAGGGTTCAGTAGGAGATGTTTATTCCAAGTGAAGTCCATAAAGCGGGTTATTTCGTCTTTTGAATAGCTGACAACACCGTTGTGGACACTAGTCAGAAGGTCTATTCTGCTTCTGTTGAGCTCGTTGGACCCCCTTGTCCACGTTAGGAACTTACGTATCTCATCAATATGGTGCTGATATCGATGGGCCTTTGCCTCCTCTAGCTGTAAGATGAGTCCTTGCATAAATGGGTCACTTGTAAGTGCTTTTATTATGAATTTTATAGTGATCATCTTGTAGGATATCTCAAGGGGTGGAATTCCAAGCGCGACAGATGTCAAATCTTTGGGAGGATGGTGAGTGGATCCACTTATTTTCAAGAGGACCCTGGCATAGAAGTCTTTGAAAGTGTCTAGGTTATCTTTTAGCCATATTGGAGCAGCATATAGAAGTTTTGTGAGTACTACTGTTTTGAAGAGCATTTTGAGTGAGCTTGCATTCAGGCCTCTGTGGCGGGTGGAGTTTTGAGTGATCCTGTACCAGGCAAACCAGCATTGTTTCAATTTAAATTTTGCGTGACTCTTGAACGTAAGTTTGTCGTCTATCCTCAGTCCAAGAACAGTTGATTGACATGTATATGTTATGGGTCTACTGCCGATAATGAGTGGTCCAAAGGCTGTGACATCAGGTGCAGATGAGGATGTTGGTGTGATCATAATACACTCGGTCTTGTTTTTGTCGCAGTTTGGGATAAGTTTCCACTTACTGCACCAGACATGAAGGTACTTGCACATCAACTGCATAATTCGATGAGCACATATAGGATCTATGTGAGAGACTGCTATGCTTCCATCATCAGCATATTTGAAGAGGCTTGAGTTAGAGCTGCATTCCAGTGGGAGCTGGTCCTTGCATAACATATCCGAGATGTAGAGGATAAATAGCAGGGGTGCAAGGACAGAGCCTTGGGGAAGCCCAAACCATCCACATGAGCGTTGAAATCCGAGACTGTTGTTAACCCTCAGCCGTACTTTGCGGGATAACAGGAAGTTATTTATTATCCGCAAAATGTTCCCTTGTATTTGGTATTTGCTGAGCTTGAAAATCAGGCCTTTCACCCATACACTATCAAATGCTTTGCTAAAATCGATGCATAGTAGGAAAGTAGTGAGTTTTTTCCTCTTGCATTCATCTAGAGTAGCTACTAATTTATAAAGATACCTTGCAGTATTTCTTTGAGGTCTAAAGCCTTCTTGCTCTTCGTCGAGTAAGCCCTCTAGTTCGCAATGGAGCTTTATTCTTCGTTCCAAGATCTTTTCTAGCAGCTTTCCAACATATGATGATATCGATATTGGTCTATAAGCAGAGGGGTTCATGTAGTTATCCTTCCCATCCTTTTTGATGAAAGTGACATTGGATACCTCCCAGACCCATACACCAGTCTCAAGGACAAGGTCATATAGTTTTGTTAGAATCTGAAGAGCTGACACAGGCAGATGTTTCAGGATTTTTGGGTGAAGATTATCAGTGTCAAAACTTTTGGCATTGCTATTTTGAGCCTTCAGTGCTAAAGTAACTTCCTCTAGACCTATTTTCCCATTCAGATGATCATTAATGATTGGATCTAATTGGTCGGTAGGGAACTGAGTTGATATAATGTTGTCATAGCAGCTATTGATTTCTTGTTCGAAGACATGATCAAAACTGCATCCATTCATGTGTTCACCCGAGAAGAATGATTTGTACAAGATGTTTTCTTTCTGAGTTCTGTCAGAGTGGAGGATACCACCATCCATAAGATTTCCCATGTACTCGTTAGGCTTATTGGTCAATGTCTTCTTATAATTTTTCCAGAATATTTGAGACTGAGCAACATTGAGATTTTCCAGTTGCTGATGAATCCATTTGTTTTTTTCGGATATCAAGGTATTAGAAAACTCCTCCTTTGCTTGTTTGTGGAGGGAGATGTTATACGGTGTGTAGCTGGTTTTCATGGTTTCCTGCGCAGCTTGAAGAGTTCGTGAAAGGTCTGTAAGGAGAGAGTTCCAGAAAGGTTTTGAGTGGGTACTGACTTTCTTGAGAGGAATCCATTCATTACCAATCGCAGATAAAATGTTTTTAAAGTCTTGCCACAGCTTTAGAGGGTCTATGTAAGAGTTGATCCTGCCAGTTATGCCAAGGAGAAGGGCCCTGTTAAGTGATCCACACCAAGCATTCCAGTCTGTTTTATCAATGTCCCAGTAGAGAAGAGGAGATGCAGATTGAGCAGTTTGTGCGTGACAGAATTGGTGGATGATTGGTAAGTGACCTCTATTTGGAGCACCTGTGAAGAGTTCACTTTCACTGTCAATGCTGGACGATTGGTATAGCCTACATACTTTACCCTTCAACAAAGCAAGGTCAATGATACTCCCACCATTATGGGAGACGAATGTATTGGTGTTCGGAGTGATGCATGTCAGATTATGCTGAGCGATGAATGAATCCAGCTGTCTTCCACGGTCGGTTGTGATGATATCTCCCCAGGAGATGTGCCTACTGTTGAAGTCACCAATTATTATTACATCTTTGATTTTGAACTTGGAGCAGTATTGGAGAGCTTTCGTGATGTTGGTAAGTGCTGAGCTCAGGTTGTTTGTAGAAGTTAGGGAGTGGTTTACATATACATTACCAATCATTACTACCGTTGAATTGTACCTAACAGTGACCCAGAGTGCATCAGTGGTTGTATCTTGAAGTTCACTGATTTGTTGTGGGACAAGCCTGGGGGAAACACTGGTGGACACTCCTCTGCTATTGTTTACCGAAAATGTATCCAGATTATGAAAGGTATTTAAGTGGGGTCTGGAGTTATCCAGTAGAGTTTCTTGTAGAGCCACAATGTCATTTTTGAACTATCAATTGCTGTAATAGACCTGTTTGATAGCCCACTGACATTTATTTGACAGATATGAAGACTTCCGTTGTTTTTAGTAATCATGGTGGTTACTTTGTTTAATCAGATTCATTTTTTCTATGAAATGTGGGCATTGGTTTGAGAAGGCTGTATGATTTCCTCTGCAGTTGCGGCAGCAGTAATTTGATGGATGGGTTCTCTCCGGGCATTCTTTATCAGTGTGGTTTTCTGAGGAACAGAATCCACATGCTGCTTTGCTGCGGCACCATTTCACAGGGTGTCCAAATCTTTTGCAGCCATGACATTGCATTGGTTTTTTGGTGAACTTGAATTGAGCAACTTCTAGCCATAAGTGTTCAAGACCGAATCCCTTGCTTATTGCTTGTGTAAGATCCTCATGTGACTTAAAGATGACTTTAACAGAGTTTGATGATTTGCCCAAGCGAGTTACGTGAGTGCTATTCAAATTGGCATTATTAAGTCCATCAGAGATAGAGCCCATATCAATGTTTATGGGGACATGCCTTATGATGCCTACATGCTTTGTCAGATGCTGGTCAGTCATTCTGAATATCGCTGTGCCCATTTTTGCGCTGGTGTCTTTAAAATAGTGGGATTGCCATCCATTTAGTACTTGTTTGATATCATCCTCAGAGTTTAGTTGAAGAATGATGTTGCCATATCTTGTCTTTTTAATGTACTTTATCTTCATTTGCTTAAACAGTTTGTTAAACTCTGATTTAAGTGAGGTATCATTTGACACCACCTTTTTGTTTGTGACTTGCTTTATGATAACAGACATCTTGGGATCAACTAAATAGTCGGTTCCCACTGCACTAGCTGATTTTTTTGTAGACTCTTTGACCACTGGGGGTTCTATGAAAGTGTTGGTGCTCAAATGAGAGTGAGGTATGTATGCTGTACGAAACATTTTTACCCCTCTTAAAGTAAAGTAAAGTAAAATTTATGACATCACACATGATACTTTCAACACTACTATATAACAAATAATTTGAGAACTGAAGAAGACGTTGTTACGTGGAATGATTATTTCAATTCAATAAAGTTTCTAGCCTAAAGTTTGCTGCTTCAATTTGTTCGCAAGTTAAGAGTCTAAAGAGAAATTCTCCAAGAGAAATCATCATCACACATGTCTACAAACTATCATCGCACTGTGTGAAAAAATATATAATAAATATTTCCCCACCAACATTAATTAATTATCAAATACAATATTTAAAAACAATTTCATCAAAAACATTATCCTATTTTAAAAACTTCCCAGTGGAATAAAGACTTATAAAACGCTTCTTTGCCACATAAGGATGGAACCAAAGATAATTGTTATGTTTCTCTTTATTACTGACATAACTGGCTCCCTCAATTCTTACTAAAACTTCATTAGAAACATTCCAAAAAAAGCAATCATTTGTAATACTTTTAGAAATCATGTCTATCTTATATCCTTCTAATTTAATTTTAAAACCTAAAACTGTCACAGAGTTCTTGACGTCCGGAGGGAGTTTGTTCCAATATGGAATAACTCGCTCCGGGAGAAAAGACTTCTGGATATTCTTGACCTTTGTCACACTTTTACTACATCTATTGGATGAAACCAGATTAAGACCTGATCTGCTTGGTCTGAACAAGTCTGAACCATAATCAGTCATAGCATTAATAACTTTAAAAGCTTCAATAAGGTCCCCACGTATTCGCCGCTCTGCCAGCGTTGTCAAATTGAGGATTTTCAGTCTACGGCTGTAAGGAAGAGTACCCACCTCATCAATCAGACGGGTAAACCGCCTCTGGACGCTCTCCAGCTCCAAAACAGTCCCCCAACTTCCATGAGCCGCAGGTGGATTCCACAATTGGACACAATACTCAAGATGAGGTCTTATTAAAGCTTTATATATAGCAATCATAACAACCTTTTCTCTAATAACTAAATTCCTTACAATCCAACAAATCATACGATTTGCACTTGGCAGGATTAAATTGTAAAAGCCAAATACTTTCCCAAACTTCTAATTCTTCGATATCCTCAGCAACACTACCGTGGTTAGCTGCATTACCAATTAATTTAAGATCATCAGCAAATAACTTTATCTTATTTTTCACAAGGTCAGGCAAATCATTAATATACAGAATGAATAGGAGAGGGCCTAGAACTGACCCCTGAGGAACACCAGATAAAACATGTTTAACCTCGGACCATTGTCCTTCTACAGAAACCTTCATAGTCCTGTCTGTCAGAAAATCTTTAATAACATCTAAAACCTTTCCTTTGACACCAAAGCCTTCCAATTTAGACAGAAGTCTAAAGTGGGGGACTGTGTCGAATGCCTTACTAAAATCAAAGTATAGAAGATCAACCGGGGCACCTTCATCTAAAATGTCAAGAATGTCATCAAATGTCTCTAAAAGATTAGATAAACACGATTTACCCTTAACAAATCCATGCTGATGCTTCAAAATTCGATGTTCTAGAAAATTTAATACATGTGCTCTCACCAACTTTTCATACACTTTGCACAAAATACACGTTAATGAAACTGGTCTATAATTTAAGGGGTCCGATTTAATACCCTTTTTAAACAATGCTACAACAGATGCAGATTTCCACACTGCAGGTAAAGATCCTGTATCTGAACACTTTTGAAATAATTTAGTTAATGCTTCAACAAAATTGTTGTCATAAGCTAGCGATTTCAACAACTTCGGATGAACACCATCCGGACCAGAACTCTTAAAAATGTTAAGCTTTAAAAGTTGCTTTTTTATATCAGAACTGCTGACTTCCATATCATCAATATCATCAATACTCTCATTGTCAGGTCTTAAATTCTCAGTTTTAGGGAGAGGGCCAGGTGGTTCACGCACAAAAACAGAGCTTAAGGCACTTGCGAGTACCTCAGCTGACTCAGTTGAACTATCTGTGCGCGTACCATCTCCTCTATCTAAAGAAACCACACTTGATTTAATTTGACGTTTATTTCGTAAATAAGAGTAAAAAGACTTACAATTCTGCTTTAGATTAGATGTAATTTTCTTTTCATAGTTAACTTTAGCTTTAATTTCTGCTACTTCATAAGTATGTTGTTTGCTACTTGCATAACTAAAATTAACATCAGATGGATTAATATCAAACTCAGCCCATGCTTTATCTTTATTCTTTCTCATTCGTTTAAGTGCAGATGTACTCCATGGCAACTTGACAGGTATGTTGTCGAGATAAACCGAAGCAGTCGGAACAGCTGCAGCAACAGTCTCCAGTTTACCATGTAATTCAGCCCACATATCTTGAACATCATTGGTAGAACTATAGTCCCAGTCGATATTTTTTAAACTAAAATTTAATAACTATCTTAATCTTACCCCATATAGGTTTGATAATCTTCTCTTTTAAACATTTGCTAGTATCCGGGGAAACAACTAGTTTGACAAGTATCCCAACATGATCACTCTTACCAAGCGGAGAAACGATCTTACAACCGTTGACAAGAGCATCATTTGTATACAGGACCTGATCAAGAAGACTCTCCTGGAGAGTATCCTTCACAAGCCGTCTTCTAGTTGTCTCGTTGGTGAAATACCAAGTTAAACCACTGTCATTGAAAACATCCATGAATTTCTGTTGAGTAACTAAAAACTGGTTCTTGCTTGCAATATTACTATTTATGCTACCAGTTTACCATAAAACATTTGGTAAATTAAAATCTCCTAAAAGGAGTGTTTCAAAATCATTCCTTTCACTACAGATTCTCTTGATACAAGATATTAATGCATTATTCTGTTCTAAATTCAATGAAGTGGATCTGTAAATACAACAAATACTAATCAGTCCACCTGATGTGTTGATATTAACAGCTAAAGAATCCGGTGCCTTTAAAAAAGAGTTCACTAGTGAAGCATGACAACAGTTTTTAACATAAATTATAGAGCCTCCTCCACCACTTATACTGCCAGTGGAATTGTCAATTCTAAAATCTCTATCTTTTCTAAACATACTAAATCCTTTAATATAAATTTCGGCATCTAATATATCACTATTAAAATGAGTTTCTGTTACACAGATTACCTCAATAGATTTATACATTGATAAAATACATTTTAGTTCATCAATTTTATTAAATAGGCCGTTAGCATTGGTATAAAAGATATTTAACAGCTGGGCACTGCGGCCTCCGCTTTGTCCTCTGTCTTCTCTGGCTCTCTTTTCTTTGCTTCCTCCTTCGTCTTCTCTGTCTCTCTTTTCTTCGCTTCCTCCTGCCTCTTCTTCCTCTCCTTTCTGGCTAAAAAACGAATATCTCTGTCTGCCTTGCAGAGGTCCAAGTTGATCCAATAAGTTGACTCTTTCCAGCCCTTACCATGGTCAGCGTAGAAATTTACTGACTCTTCATCTCGTGTCTGGATGATGAGCGGGCAACGGTGATCTGGCTTGTCAGCATCAAGCTTGCCAGAGCGATGGCAACTTATCATGTCGTCCTTCTTAGTCTCCCTGCAGAACTTGGAGTTGTCCTCCTGGCGTTGCTTAGAGGTAGTCTTTTTGCTCTCTGGAACCTTGAGCACACACAGATTGAGTTTTCGTTTGTTTCGCTCAAATGTATCAGTGTGCATCTTCATTTGCACTTCCGAAATAACAGTTTCAGAAGCTTGTTCACGACTCATGTCATCGAGAACCTTCTTCTGGGTTTGTGCTGTTACCTCAGAATAGAGACGAACAGCTTTGTCAACTGTTTTCTCTGCGCTTCCTTTAATAGCTTCCTTAATCGAGTTAGTCAGGGCTGGGGTCAAATGTTGGAGTTCCTCTTTAATAATAGCCCTGACAGCCCCGTTTTCCTTAGTGTCAGCTGAGGTATGAGGCGCCACAAAACAGTATGGGCACTTCCAGTTTGTTAGATTCAGTAACATCTCGTTTTTAAGGCCAGATAAACCAACACAACTCAGGTGCCAAAATAATTGGCAAGCTTCACATTCAACTGATAGTTCTTCTGACATGTAAACATCACATTGGCAGTATTTTTCCTCTGGCACTGGGACATTATCAGAAGATGAATCCTTAGGGGGACTCGTCTTGACTCCACGTTTTTTCGTATCGACACCCTCTTGGGTACATTGTTACTTGCCATCCCTGAACTCAAACTATTTGTTATATAGTAGTGTTGAAAGTATTAAAACTCTTAATAGTCCAGTCATTTAAGGACAGCTGCCTGCAAATCTTCAGATACTCACGAAACTTTGCACAGACCTTCCCAAAGGTATGAATAAACAATTTTCGGTTGGAGACATTTTTTTTACCGTGGGCAAAACCCAGGAGGGCCACGCCCATATTGACCCAATAACGTAACTGACCCCTTGCTTCTGAAGGTCGTAGAGACCTTAAAATAAGCTTAAACGAAGCCGCATATGCATATTTATATAAGAGTTATCGATCAACACATGGCCTAAAATCCCTACTTTTCGAGAAATTCGCCAAAAACCATTTTGGGCGTGGCGCTGAGCCCATTTTACTAACTTTTGATAGGATTGTGATAGAGTCTTTGGAGAGAGTGCAAAAGAACCGCAATTGGCATATTTATATATGACTTACGAAGAAACATATGCCTTAAAGTGCTTGCTTTTTCAGTTATTGGCGAAAAACTGATTTTCGGTTCCAGAAATCATGCAAAAATATGGGTATCTGGTATATTGGGCTATGAAGGCCCTAGAGATTTTTGAATAAGTGCAAATTGTGCAGAATGGCCATGTTTATATACAACTTATGAAGCAACATGCACCCTAAAATGCTCACTTTTCGAGTTATTTGGGGAAAAAACAGAGAAAATTTGCACAAAATAGAGCAAACTTGGTTATATCAGCCATTTTTGCCTCCCGTTCTATGTTAATAACTCGAAAAGTAAGCATTTTAGGGTGCATGTTGCTTCATAAGTTGTATATAAACATGGCCATTCTGCACAATTTGCACTTATTCAAAAATCTCTAGGGCCTTCATAGCTCAATATACCACATACCCATAGTTTTGCATGATTTCTGGAACCGAAAATCAGTTTTTCGCCAATAACTGAAAAAGCAAGCACTTTAAGGCATATGTTTCTTCGTAAGTCATATATAAATATGCCAATTGCGGTTCTTTTTCACTCTCTCCAAAGACTCTATCACAATCCTATCAAAAGTTAGTAAAATGGGCTCAGCGCCACGCCCAAAATGGTTTTTGGCGAATTTCTCGAAAAGTAAGGATTTTAGGCCATGTGTTAATCAATAACTCTTATATAAACATGCATATGCGGCTTCGTTTAAGCTTATTTTGAAGTCTCTACGACCTTCAGAAGCAAGGGGTCAGTTACGTTATTGGGTCAATATGGGCGTGGCCCTCCTGGGTTTTGCCCACGGTAAAAAAAAATGTCTCCAACCGAAAATTGTTTATTCATACCTTTGGGAAGGTCTGTGCAAAGTTTCGTGAGTATCTGAAAATTTGCAGGTACAGTGTACACCTCCATAAATGTCCATAAATGACTGGACTATAATATCATAAATGATTGCTATTTTCGGAATGTTTCGAATAAGTTTTAATGAAGAGAGGCATAATGAATATCTTTGGTTTCATCCTTGTTTGGCAAAGAAGCGCTTTATAAATCCTCATTTAATTGAGAAAGAAAAGAAAGATTTGTATGAAGAGAGAGTACTTCAGTCAGAGAAAGGATCCTTTGTCCCTCTAGTCTTCACAACCTCTGGAGGTATGGGACCGCTATGCACTGTATTTGTAGATCGTGTCTCTGAGATGATAGTTGACCATAAAAAAGAAGCCAAGAGCCAAGTCAAAAATCATATCAGAACACGATTAAGATTTGATCTGTTAAGAAGTACACTCATTGCACTAAGAGGAATCAGAGCAGTGAAAGCAGTATTAATGACATTCTCACTTTTCAGAACTAAGTGCCTAATACAATTAAGATATAACATCTAAACAGTTTTATTCCTGTTCCATATGATCGAGGATAGTCAGGGCTACAAAACCTGACCAAGTTTAGCTCAATCCAGTACTGCGCGTTTGAGATATGAGGTTAAATATACCAAAAATAGGGGTTTTCTGGTGTGACATCATTGTAAATTTTTTGGAGTATAACCTCAATATCTCACAAACTATCCATTTGTGGTCTTTCTGAGTTACACTATCTGTTTCCTCTGGCAATTTCGGTTCAGAGTCAATTAAGTTTGAAACAAAATCTCAGTATATGTGGAAGGACTGAGGATATCAAGTTTGTAAACGCGCGCGCGCGCGCGCACACACATATATCTGACCTCATATCTTCCACATTTAATGATTTTTTATAGAAATTCTTTCACCATCCTGTAGCACTCATGTGCTGAGTAGGATAGCATTCAAATCATGTCTTTAAAAGCTTTAGATAGATACTGAGGGAGAAAATTCATGTTTGTAAACGCGCGCGCGCGCGCATGGCCCACTGCCCAGACTATATCAATGGACGGGAGGATTAAAGTACTTTCATACACACCAGCATGCTCATTGATGGCTTAAAATGAAGCTAAGACATACTCCTATCAGATCCACCATAAGTTAGATACCATAATAATCATTAAATGTGTCTAAAATGAGGAAGCTTTGACAAGTGCGAGTGGTTTTGGCAAATTTTGGTATAAAATGGGCCCTGAGATCATATTTTTCTCATTAAAATCACATATATCACGAATATTTATGTGTGTTGGGTGTATCCTCATTGGTATCAACCATTTCAATCATCTAGAGCAGCTTTCCTGATTCTTTATCTCATGAAAATGGGCAAAAAAGCTCATAAATAGTCCAAAATCGGTCATTTTCGCCGCTTTAATAACCTCATTCCTGGCACCCAGAACACTTTGGGTACTCAAAACATGATTTTTCGGATACCTCAGACCCCTAACTAGCAAATGGAGCCAGAAAGAACAGCATGTAGGGACTTCTAAATTTTCATGGTTGAGAACCCAATGTCACACTATTCGTTCATTAATCCTGCTTTCACTGAGAGGAAGATCAACGGCCCAGCATCTTGAACTGCATGACATCTCCTTCAACCTCATCCCCCAGAAGACGAGCTTTGAGGTCTCCTAGATTTGTTTATGTAAATTTTAATATTTTACTGTACTATTTTATGTTGTATATAATTTTACGGACGAAATGATCCCAGGGGGGACTCTCAACCCACCGCTTCGGCGGGTAGTTGACGCACCGTTCACAAGCAAGAGCCACTTTGGTCTACTTGCTGTGAGGTGTCTCAGCTACATGGGTTGGGGGTCCCCCCTTTTCTTTTTAATTGGGAAGTATGGATAGGTTTTATAAATATAATAATGTATTTGATAATATTTAATAAATTGTACTTGACTAATTATAAATGTTGCTTCATGTTTTCATATTATGTGATGCAATACTTTTGTAGGGATGTGTGATGTCATGAATTTTACTTAACTTTGCTTTAACAAACATGAGCAAGAGAATATATTGTGATATAGCCCACTGGATTAACTTACTTCATTGTTTCCACGTACCGTGATGGCATTTTTTATATATACAACTTTCTACTACTTGTTATGAACAAACCTTAACTAATTTTGAGCTCTTTAAACATTCACTATTAAGGTAATCTTCAGGTATCATGGTTGAAGTTACCTCCCAAAATTTTGATGAGAAGCTTATTGAAATTGATCAGGATTTGCAAGAGGCTTCATTCACCTGTCTGGACTTTGAATTTTCTGGATTGCACACAAATAGGTGTCCTGAGATAAGTTTATTTGACACACCTCAAGAGCGTTATTCTACTCTCAAAGAAAGTATCAAAGACTTCACTGTTCTTCAATGTGGATTAAGCATTTTTAGATATGATAAGATCTCTAGAATTTACCATTGCAAGACTTATAACATATGGATATTCCCTCGTGCCAATGATTGGTTGAGTCGGCAGACACAGTTTGAGTCTGCAGCCTGTGAGTTCTTGATGAGGTTTGACTTCGACTTCAACAAATGCTTCTATGGGGGGAGTACCATATTTGAATGAAGAGGAAATTGTTGTCCTACAGGAAAAGTGTGACAGAAAGTCTGAATATGTCGGTGATATTGTATTGAATGATGTCAAGGCGGCCTTTCGGAAAAGAAAACTTGATAAGTTGACTAATTGGGCTTCAGAGTCGAGATATGGTGAGGTGATGGAAATTGATTGTATGAGTGGTGGTATGTGTGCTCTTCTTATATCAGATATACATAAAAGTTTTGATGATCTTATTGCTGAACAACCAAGAGGTGAGTCATCACTAATTGTTGTAAAAAAAGCTACAGCTGAAGAAAAATCGAAACAGCCTCAATTTCTCAAAGAAGCTGTCGAAAGAAAGTTCAATCAAGCTATCGGTTTCACACACATCATAAGGTTAATTAAGAAACACAGAAAGCCTTTAATTGGGCATAATGTTATGATGGACATCTTGTACGTTTACGAGAAATTCCATAGCCCTCTTCCTGAATCCTTTGCACACTTTAAACACACCATGCTCACTGAATTTCCTGTGATTTATGATACTAGACACATTATCAGTAACATGAAGGTTGAATTGAGAAAGGATGGAAAACACAAGGAATTATTTAGGGGAACTTCCTTGCTATCTCTGTATGAAGAATGTAGGCGTGAAAATGTCAAAGGCTTGCTTTATCAACCACAAATATTTGATAACCTGGGAGAGGAATGTGGTATGAGGGAACACGATGCTGGATATGATTCTTGTTTGGTTGGACACGTTTTCTTAAGACTGGCTCATTTTTATACTCTGTGGAAAAATAACTCTCCAAGTATAAAACCATTTCATTTTCAAGATTATGTCAGGGAATTCTCAAAGTTTGAAAATTGTCTGAATTTGATCCGGAGTGCTCTGTCTCACATCTGCATATCAAATGAAGACCCAGAAAACAAAAGACCACAATGGATATTGGTCACAGAGAGAAAGAAGGCACAGATTGATACTCAACATGTTAAGATTGTGTTCAGTGCATTTGGAGATGTCAGTGTCAGGGAAGTCAGTCACTGTTCCTGTCTTGTTGCAATGCCGTCTATTGGCATGGCAGCTGGACTTCTTGTTGCCATGGATACTCATGAGAAGTATAAAGTGGAGAGGTATAATCCTGATGATAGTTGGGTCAACAAAACATTAGGATTAGCTCTGATTGGGTCTTTAGGGGTAGTTGTTGGATGTTTAATCTGGAAGAGTAGTATTTTCAAATAGTTTTAGTCGCTCAAATTTGATTATATAATAGTAGTTAAATTTTAATACCTTATTTAATGTTGTTTTTGAAGGGTTATAATCTTGTTTCATTAAATTGTGAATAACAACAGTGAGATTGTTTTTAATAGTTTTATTTATCTACAAGACATAACTTTTTATCGAAGTTTTAGCGAGTTTGTATTCCAATTGTAGCATTTAATATTGAATCATTTATTTTTATGTTCGGTAAGTTCGTCATTTTCATTCGCTTAAAAAATTATAGCAATTTGACTTTATATTGATTAAGCTTATACGAAATACATAGTTTGTTAGAATTGAAGTATTTAAGTAGAACATATCCTCCAATCTTTGTAGTATTAATTTTTATACATTTCTTCACACGTCATAATTTATGAATTAGCCAATAGCTACTGCATATTATAACACGTCCCCATGTAACGCCAACAGTCAACACGTCTGAATAAAACAACTTCTTATCAAGGAAATATGTCTAGTTCCAGCAATATCCAGACTAAGTTCGAGCCCCATGATCCCCAATCAAATGATGAAAACAGCATTTCACAACAAAACATTTTGGAATCAGCTATGGGCTCAGGTTAGTCTGTGTGAGATAACTTGAACTATTAAACAATTCTCATAAATTTGATTAAACTTAGTTTCAATTAAGCATTAAACCGAGAATTGAGGAATTACAATTATTTCTTACAGGTCTTTTGAGTAGTGCATCAAGTGAAGCTAATGGTATCAGAGACTCAAACAGCTTCATTAACGACTCAGGTTTTTATTTCGATTACTATTTTCAGTCTGATTTGATAATTGATAACTTATATTTTATTATTGTAATTGGCTCGTATGAAGTTTGAGATTTTATCACAAGCCGGTATATTTAATCACGATTGAAGTCCGAAAACATTTGGTCGGGCAGTATGATTGATTAGTATGGGGCCGGGGTCACCAAAATCAGGTCTGATCTATTTGTTAAAAATGATCCGATCTGCTATAAAATGAAGGAGAGCTATTCCAGTCGTGAGATCACCTCAACACCCTAATGTCTCGGTCACGTGATCTCATCGTACCTTGTTACATATCATTACCAAGATGACATTATGCGATGGATCTCATCCCTCAGCACGCAAGGGATCACATCCCTAAACTCAGTATATAAGTCAAACCCAAAACTTCATCTCTCGTTTCCCTTCTCGCATCGCAACAACAGATATGGAAAGACCCTTATTCACCTCACTTCCTGGAGTCTTCACAGGGGTCTCACTGGGCCTACCGGAGCTACAACTAACTTCACCTTCTGTCCCTGCCATCTAGCTGAAAGGGTAACAATACCCTACCTCCAGCCCCCACTTCCTGCTTCTCCTCAAATAAAGGGAACAAAACGACCCAGAACAGCGGCTTTCTCTGAACCTCACCCCCAAACAGCCCAACCTCTGGTCTCCTCACTCCCCTCACCCTCAACCTCTATACCTTCCAGTACCTCTACCTTAACCTCTAACTCAACCTCTACACCTACCACTACCTCTACACCTACCACTACCTCGGCACCTGTTTTACCAACTGTCCCTACATCTCCACCAACCTTGACTCCTGATTAGAGCTTTGAGCTCTACAACAAAGTCAAGACAATGTACTGTGGCTCCAATAAAAACAGCTTCCAGTTGTTCACACGACACATAGCAGAGCTGAAGATTCTGGACAACGAACTCTATATCACGACAAAGCAGAGGATGGATGAAGAAAGTATGGAGAAACATTTGCTAGATAGAAGAAGATTGTGGAAGATTATTGATCTCATTTGTATCTTTAGAGCAGTAAAATGTACGGCATTATTTAAATAACATTATCCCGTAATCATTTTAATATATCGTGTATTTGTTCACCGTTTCTAAAAGCTACCATATATTCCTGGGATCAACTTCTCATTATTCTTGCCATTTTTATCAGAGATATTAGAAGATATAAAAAGGTTCCTAATAAGGGTTACTCTTTACCCTCTATCTCTCAGGCGCACAAGACCAGGAACAAGAGACAGCTGACAAAGTGCACGAGGGAGAAACATATCTGAGAGAACAGGACAGATTCCTGCCAATAGCTAATGTCAGCAGGATTATGAAGAAAGCGGTCCCTCCTATAGGCAAGGTTAGTGGTTAAAATGCGGATATAATGTCATTAATGCTGCATATTATTATTAGATATTTATTGTTATTTAATGTTAGCGGAAGTTGAAGTTATCAAGTAACCAGTAATTAGTTTGCTTCCTTATCTTCTCCTCTGGAATTGGAAACTTTGTTCATAAATATTGTCTAAATACTCGAGCAATTCATTGTGTTGCTTCTACTCACTTTAAATGCAATTTATTTTGTGTAACCTTATGAATTCATTCATGGGGAGGATCGTATTTAAACCTCTAATTTGCATGACCTTCAAGGCTTATTAGGGGTTTTATTTAATTCATTATCAAATTATCCTCATTACTTAAGGTACACTTTCGTCCTCTAACGAGTTTTCCTGGCATGCAATTATGTCCCAACTTCCGTACTGTATATACATTTTGTGTACAATGTAATGTACTAAGCGGGAATTTTACTCTCACATAAATTGTGAAAGGATAATTTATATACCGGTACGCGGAAGTGAATTGAATTAAGAATAGACTTCAAGTCGACAAATCCTTATCACATTAATATGAAATATCATTGTTAATTATCGATTATTATATATTGATATTAAGATTGTAAGATTAGTATGTAAGAGTTACACTGCTTTTTACAGTCTCTCTTTTCAGATAGCAAAAGACGCCAAGGAATGTGTACAGGAATGCGTATCAGAATTTATCAGTTTTATCACAAGTGAAGCTTCAGGTACGTTATTTAGAGATATTTAGGGAAATTAACATTTCAAGGGATATCGATTATCTCTAACACATTTTCTAACCAGTAAGAACCTAGCAAAGTGAGATGTTATTAGAACGTGTCGCGCTACGAGTCACGCGATAATCGCTTCAAATTAGAACTGGCCAATACAGCCTCACTGTGTGCCCAACCCTCAGCACTTCCGAATAAGGTTCCGAACTCAGAAGTCACATTATACCTAGGCGGTATAAAATGTTTTGCATCATATCTATTAATAAATACTCATTGCTCCCAAACTTCGCCCTAAATCTCTTATTGTCTAACACTGATTTCTTCTCTGTTCGCTCATCAGCATCGTTCTATAACTTAATGACTTCTGTCCATACATCTCATTATTTTACCCTGTCAATGTTCGTACCCAATCTGGCCTAATTGCCCATGCCTTTTCCCCTGCTGTATTCTGCACATACTTAATGAATCGTACAGTAAGAGTGTGTCCTTCATAAAAATATACATTTAATATTTAACTGGACTCTAAGTACACATTTTGACAAAATTCCAGCTTGGTATTTATTATTTTCAATTCTTGTAAAGTTGTAAGACGGATAATCGTTTACATTTTTCCACAACACGTACTTCTTCAGACCGGTGTCAGCAAGAGAAGAGGAAAACAATAAACGGAGAAGATATTTTGTTTGCCATGAACGCTTTAGGATTTGACAACTACGTCGAACCTTTGAAAATTTACCTGCAGAAATACAGAGAATGGGTTAAACAGGTTACTTATAATGTGACTTTAATTGGAACCTTGTTGTTATCTTAAAGTTCATATAATTTACGGTATCTTTTAAGATGTATACTTGTTATACCTGATATACTGTATGATAACCTGTTTTTGTAAATGCTCACAGCTGCTCATTAACAGGGAGAGAAGAGTTTGATTCAAGTTAAAGGAGAGATGGCAGATCAAGAAGAACAAAGATCCCGCGCTCTTCATGAGCAAGTTCATTATGTTGGTATGTAGAATCTCTTAAATCACATCACCCAAGTTGATTAAGAAAGTGGGCGCTGACGCTGTTTCAAGAATCGCTTATTGTTGAACTTAATATTAGTATTGATGTCATTATGAACCTGAACCGTCGATATAGGAATAGTTCGCGTCCGCTCACCAAAGTCGCGGCTTTTTGACAGACACACCAACATTTTATAGACACGTCTGCGCTGAACTTTGATTCTTGCGCGCGCCGCGCGCACGTACGTTTTTATTGAGCTATTACTCAAATTTATATCGTGTTCCCACGCCTGGATGTTATGTTCCGGCCAGATCGGAATCTGCCAGCATGTTAGATGCACAAGTGACAAGTTAATTCTTATCTCACATATTTTGGGTATAGACTAAAAGAAAATATGTAAATTAGTGTGTCACTTTAATTCTACGGATTACCATTCATTAGCACAGTTAGGGAATTATGTATTATTGAACCGACCCAGCTCTTTGTTCTCGTAAACAACGAAAATTTGGCGGAAAGTACTTCTCCAGAGTCTAGCGGTGTACACAGGCCTTCGTTACGCCAATAGTACACAGTGGGGTAAGAGTCTGTTCGGTGTGAATGTCTGCAAGGACGTTATATTTTGAGCTCTTCAAACATGCCTATGCAGTTAGACGCTTTAAAAAACCACGGTAACGTATTGTCTCTTGTTAAGACACATTAACAACGTTATCAATAATTTTACCATCTTATCTTCTTTCAGGTTCCCTCCCTCAAAGTATGTTGAGCAGTGTGGGTGATAACTCAACTCACCAACTATACGCCACCCACTTCCAGAGTAACCTCTCCCAGTTCAGTTAGACGACCCAATGTGTTCCATTTACTAGGGATTTAGTTTAGGCATTGACTCTGTCGAGACAAGAGAGCACGTGCTGAATAGATCGGCGGATTTATGTTTTTTGATCGATCGTATGCGGAATATTTTATTTGTAACCAGATCTAGACTCCGGAATACTGGGAGGTGAGCCATGTTAAATTTTACTCATGACAGCAGTCAACTGATTAGTTTCTTGCATTGACCAATCAAATTTCAACATGAAAAACCGAAACAAATACACGCGTATTTCATTTACCCTCCAGTATTCAGATCTATTGACTGAAGCAAAATTCAAATATAGTCCATCTTAAAATGAATTTAAATGGTTGCTCACATACAGTGATGGACCTCATGAGCACTATAAACAGACACTTTCAACTCAATTTGATTTATATGTAGACTTGCTTTGTACAGAGGGATATGAATCACTGAGAACTTTTCTTATGTATGACAATTTCCTGTTAAGATATTTAAATATAAATTTTATGCTGAAGGTTTTTTTCCAGAATGATCTCCAAGGATGGTGCATCAGGCCTCAGCACCAAATTTGAAACTTGTACCTACGATGTACATGTACGATGTATATGATTTATTTGTTGTTTAAAATTACTCGTTTTCGTTGTAAAAAGTTAAAATCATCCCAAAATGAGACACAGAACCAGCTTCTTCAATGTCATTCAGGATAGTTACATTTCTTTGATTAAAAAAACAAAGCGGTTCCAACAAGGGACATTCACATCGATTTCCAAAAAGCATCCCAAATTTGTCCAAACTACACAATTAAATACACATCTTTGCCCAAAAAGTCACGATAGCGACTTTTTAAAACCACAATCTTATTTACAGTAAATCCCGGCTTAACATGAACATCGTTAGTATGTCATGGTAGGTTTTAACGAAGTGGTAGTTGTAGAATGTAGGTTCATAACGAAGAACTGGCAATCGGTCACTACATACTCTAGTATTTGTGAAACTAGACGTACGTGCGCGTCAAACAAATATATTATAATATACTTTACTGGACACTTTTAGTAGCTTGCTACCAACATAAATTATTATTGCGCGTTACACAAAAGTCGTAATTTTTGTGCGCATATTAAAAGACTTAAATAGATCTTTTTTATTAAAATATTAAACTATTTTTCAAGAAGTGAAAATGGATACTTTGACCGTCTCAAAAATTCTGAGTCATTTTTTTATTTTAGCGACCCATAAACATTAAATAATCAAATGAACAACACAAATTCAGGCTCGAATAAAAATTAATACGTAGTATGTAATAACCATGCATTGCCTGACTTTTATTTAAGTCAGACGTGAATTCCATAATAATTCAACACTTAAATAACTTTTGATTCTTAACAAATAGCAAAGTTCGCACCATTTCATGGTTCAAAATACATACGTACCAGGCAGCAGGCTGCAGATCAAAACAGTACATTTCAAGAAATCGCGCCATATAAACATTTTTCCAGATAACTGCAGTGAACTTCGGATCACTCAGACAAGGAGCTGACACATAAATAACAAGCTGATTACCTTGCATTCCATACATTCCATAACCTCTTTCACCCTTAAATATCTACCTTAATTCCCAAAAATTTGGGCGACAAAAAATTTGAGCGGGCCTCTCGCCCAAATTTTTTGCAGACCAAATTAATTGCATAAATCTTTTCCGTCTGCTAAATTTGTTGCTAACCAAACTTTTGGCATTTGGCCTGTGGCCCTGAAATCTATAGAAAGATGACTTTTTCTTCATATCCAAGTGAAATAATATTTGAAATTTTAGTTTTCTAATCTGTCATTCATGGCTTGACCAAGTAAAAAGGCTTATATTTTAAATGAATAGAAATAACAGGAATAGCTAACAGCTACTAATAAAACAAATGGCTAGAGGTACGGATAGCTAGAGATTTAAACAAGATCTGCAAATGAATTATCATCAACCGTAAAGTCTGATCTACAAGCATCAGTTATACCCGACTTCTCAAAGCCTTTCCTTATCTGGTGAGGCGTCATAATGATCATTGTATGTGAAAGGGGTATGATAAGATATGCTAAGTGTAAGTAGACTAAACTATCTGATTGAGAGACTAAATATCACTATTGTATATCTATCATTTTGTACTGTGCCATCATCACTGTATTTTTTAGTAGTTACTGGGCAGATCGTAAATTTCATAATGTGAAACAACTCAGACTACCACCTTCATGCTTAAAATTGAAAGCAAAATGACTGGAATAATAAGGAATAATAATGAACTAAGGCAAATATTTAACTGAAATTTTAGTGGAAAACCGTTCATTTTTCGAAGAATTTGTGCCCAAATTTTCGGTCGCCCAAATGAGTTCAAATTTTCTGCCCAAATTTTTCGGGCTCAAATAAATTGTGCTCAATATAATGGCACACAAATTTTTGGGAACTAATGTATCCCAAGCAAGTATCTAAAATTCTATGTTTATCTGACACATTTTCACGAGGCTCAAATACAGAGAGTTGGCTCTCAGTCTCGTCTCTCTTTACGACTTAGAGTTTCAATTATTAGACACAAAGATCTGATAAATGCTATTGAGCTCTTAATCTTTACTGCAGCGCTTTTTCTTCTTTTCATTTTTATTTTCAGGCACATAGTCCGTCCCAGCTATCATCTGAAAGAGTTGAAATTGAAAGTTTTCGATAATATATCCTCTAAGTGCTTGCAAACAGGCTAAATATAGCACAGGTGTGACGTTGATCATTTAGCTTGCAGTGAGACATCCATTAGAATACAATATTGGAGTATATCATATTATAGTGTTTTGTTAACATACTGTTTTAAAACTTTAAAACAATTCATTTACCGGCCGGCGGCCAAGCTTCGTTGGTAAATATTAGTTTTCACTTGACTGGAGGGACAGAAAATGTAACATCGTACAGAATCACTGGAATCTAGTTGCATTTGCACAAGTTGTCAAGCATTCTATACTACAGCACGATTTGTTACACGTTAAATTGTGATATACTGTAGAAAGGTTTTAAAAGACAGTATCAATGGTGAGCTGTACTTTATAAGATATCTTTTGTGCAAAACGTTCGGAATTACACCTTACACATTGTATAGATCACCAGGGAAATTGTAATCCGCGTTATCAACAGCTGTACAATTTGTAGAGCCAGCTCAAGTAAAGAGGGGCCTAATGTATTACATAGCCCGTATAAGGAGCAACTTACATTGTATGATTGTAGTATACTCCATATTATATGTATAATAATATAAACTATATATTACTTAACCATATATATTACTTAACCTTACATATCACTTTTAACCTTATATATTACTTAACCTTACATATTAGTTAACCCCACTAATTAACGTACCTGTGGCACTCCAGCGAACACGAGTTGTTCGTTAACAACATTAGTCCAGCGTTTTAGGGAGATGGGGTTAGTTGGAGCGGGATGGAGAAGAGGGAACACTACTGGTCCTACTTCTCTACTGCAGAACAACTTTCCCACCTGTAATTAGGTAATTAGTTAATTGATCGGTGGGAGGCTAGATATTTATATTGGCTAATTATTGTTACATCGCTACCTCAAAATTATTTGTTATATAGTAGTGTTGAAAGTATTAAAATTCTATTTATCACTTCCCAATAACATGTTCATAAAAACTAGACGTAAGACTACAAGCCACTTGAAAGCAATTTTTAAAGTTGCAAGGAAAATGCAATTACAAAACAGTAGTAATTGACAAGTACATATTTTCATGCACCTTTGGTCGTGAATGACAATTTCACAAGCTATATTTATGAAAGTTCAGTCCTTAGTCTTTACTGAGTTTAACTAAAATCAATCAGAATACAATATTATACTTAGTAAAAAGGTAATAGGAATTGTATAATAAGTTAACAAATCACCTGTTGGTGTGTAAATCCCCCAACAGTAACTATAATAGAGGGCCTGACAATATCCACTATATCAATGATGTGCATATCACAAACACTAATAATCTTGTTTCTCAAACCATGTGGTAGGCAGGGAGGTGGTACCTGGGAATAATATTTTTACAATAACTCATTTATATTTTAAGTCAATTCTTCTTTCTTGAGCAGGTAGCTCTGTAGGGTAAAAATTACCCAATATTACTTATCTTTTGACTTTTAACATCTAACGTTTTCATAGATTTGATGCAAGACCTGTAACAAGGCCTGAAACAAGGCCTCTAAACAAACCTCTTTCCCATTCTTATCAACATAGAGCATAGGACAATATGTAGTTACATAACACTTTCTGGTGAACTCTTTCACACTATAACGAGACTCAAAGAACCTCCAGAATTTGCTTCCTTCTGGATCAGGTCGGAGAGTTTCCCATCCAGTTACTGGTAGTTTGGGGTGCGAATCTTTTGGTTCCCTGGAGTTAATTTTGGTGCTTAAGTCCATTGATATTTGGCAATTTGACTAATGATGTAATTATGCATGTCAAAAATTAAAAGACGCGTCATTTAAGTGTGCTTAGTAATATCGGCTGGAAAGTATTCCCAGTTTATTGACACAAACAAGAGAAATTCATATATTTCATTATAAAACATATCAACTAACTGGACGTCAAAGTGTGACAAGTTCAGATAGTCCCTGACGTGTTTAAGATTACCAAAAGGAACCCCTGTCTGAGCCATACCAAACGGAGTTGCACTCATTCCAACAAACAGTATGGGCTTCTCCGCGTTTCCATATTTGCAGACGTAGGAGCAGTGGGAGTCAACTGCGTAAATCAGCGGGTTATACATCCTGAAATTAACATATTGGTTACTTCGTTTTGTTGAATCGTTTTCCCGATCAATATTATTTGTTAGATTTGATATCACGATCATACTTATGCGTTATGGTCGCGCTACTTGGCAAAGTAACCGACTGCTATCACGCTGTATGAGATTGGTTTTTAACTGATCACAAAAATTCTCTCTGATGTACCACAATCTGCATCATCCACCATCACGTTAGACTATCGAAAAAAGTATGATAGCCGTATTTTGAAAAATAACCGATCACTATAATAAGCTTTCTCTGAGATTGGTTTTTAACCGACCACAGAGATGCCCTCTGATGTACCACATGAACCACCGTCAAGTTAGACTATTGATAAAAATGATCGCTGATAATAATAAACAAAACTTACGTGAGATCACCCTTGTCGGGACGTTCTAGCGCCGCGCATAACTGCGCCTCTGAGGCTAGTATCTGATGTGCCACTGACGAGTCTTCCAATCCTATCATTTTATCTGGCATTCGCTAGAACAGTTCTATTATTACGAGTTAGGAAGATCATACAATTTGACAGAACCTCAGTATAATCATATATACAAACATTCTCTTGATCACTAATATATATTATTGAGTAATCAATTGAGAATTCGAAGCACACTGTAAACAGATAGACATAAATGAGTAAAAAACATGATTCATGATACTATAACACATTATATTATGGCATGCAATAATTTTTATCCATGACTTCAAAAGAAGTGAATCATTGATAGTTTCCGTTACATTGTATATCATTAGTTTAAATTCCCAAATAATCAGACTGAGCAGGTTGAGCTGTAGTAAAACACAGTACTGAGGTGTTAAAACATTTTCATTACTATCTTCAGTAACATCCTGAATCAGAAACTCGGTTAATATCAGTTCCTACAAAGTGTAACATTGGAAATGAAATGACACAACTAAAAACGATACCTATGAATATTTTTAAAAACATAACTTTTGTGCCCCAATGCAATGGAAAACCTTTAAGATAAATCCAATAATGGAATCCCAAACGGGTCCACGGCATTGAGCCCCAATGGACGTATAGTTCTTAGTTTCTGAATATAACGGTGTTCATCTACTTCTAGAGTTCTTGGACTACTATTACTGAGAATTGACACTTTATAAGCCTGGTTGAAATTGTCACGTTGTTTCATGTTATGAACTTCTACAAGGTGTTTACCCAAGCTGAATCCGTCGTCGTTTTCTTCAGGGACAAACGTATTGTCCGAAATGAGTTTGTAGTAATGGGCGCGATGTTCGTTTACTCGTGCCCTTAGGGGCTGCACCGTTCTTCCTACATAACACATATTACAAAGTTGGCAACTGAAGATGTATACAACATTGTAGCTGACACATGTACCAGACACTGCTTTGGCTCGCTGTCCATTGACTGTTATTGATGGATGTGGAGATATGATGTTACAGGTACCGCAGTGTCTGCCCCCACATGGTCTTGTGTGAGGTTGGGTTAAGTCATCCGCAAACTGTTTTGCTTTAACTAACTTCCTTCTAAATGATGTTCCAGTACGTCTGACGAATTTGAAGATAGGGCGTGATGTACCGGCTCTAGATGATATTGGGGAGCCTGGGGTGTTTCCACTTGTATGGGAACCAGATAATCCTGAGAAGCTCCTGGTTCTACTGAGTTCTGGTTCCAATCTTTTTACCGATTCTACTAACTCTTGATCGCTGCCAAATGTTGAAATAACGCGGACTGCTGGTTCTGGAGACTTTGGGACCAGGACACTGCTGTTTGAGTTGTCCAGTGGTTTGAGGCATCTTTCAAAGCCTTTGACTTTTTCACTGATGTTATCTACCATAGTTTTAGGGTAGTTGGATTGGAAGAAAAAGGTTTTTAATTCATCAATTTGTTTTCGGAGTCTGTCGTTATCATTGATGATTCGCCGGAGTCTCAGGCATGCACTATAGACTATGCTGCTGAATGTATGGTTCGGGTGGTGGGAACCGAAGTACAGGTAAGAGCGAGCATCAGTCTCTTTAACATGGAGGTCTGTCTGAAGGTCACCTGCGGTGTCGAAACAAAATTTTATGTCTAAGAACGCCACATAAACATTGTTATCTTCTATGATGTTCTCATCAATGTGGAGGCCAAGTTCTGCTAGCCTTGTATTGACAGTCGCGATGAATTTTGAAAACTGTCTTTTCGTACCATGGAATACTCCACAGCCGTCGTCTATGTATCTTTTGACCGATTTTACAGGTTCCATTAGTTCCGTGTCTGAATAGACTTGCTCACGCATGACATGGTATACTGCTATGTTTGCAAGTTGTACACAGATACTGCCTCCTGTCGGTACTCCTCGTTTTTGTCTGTACCACTCTCCGTTGAATTTGCCTATAGACGACTCATAGCTGAGTTCAACACTTCTTATCAACCACTCCTTAAATTTGGCGGACCATTCTGGTCTCTTTTCTTCCATGGCCACCTTCAAAGCTTGGAGTGTGAGGTGGGGACTCAATGAATCATATAAAGCTTTGTAATCAAATGTGAATGCTTTAATGTTGCTTTTGAGTTCTGTGTCCAGGGTATTGTTGATGTTGTCGAGCCAGACTAAGGCGTCTCTATTATCAATAAGAAGGTCTTCGCAAAAATCCCTTTCTAGTTGACGTAGTATATCATTAACACAAGCTGTGTTTTCCCGCAATGGTTCCTTAACGTTACTATGCCATATTGTGGCCACACACGAAAAGTAATTTTAGAGATGGCTATATTTTGTCGATCGAATACTGGTCGATCGGAATTAACACTTTCTCGAGAAATAAATTTGATCACGAAAAGGTGGTTGTGGGGTTTTATTGATTGTTCGTTTTTTGATCTCGTAACGGAAAACGATCCAACTCAGTACTGAGTGTAAATACGGGTGGTACCGAGTACCTACAAGGGTATTTATTAATTAATATTTATATTATCAGTTCTGTAAAACTGCAATTACAATTGAGAGACAATATTTAGAAATAATTTAGGTCGACATCAAAATAGTGGTATAATTGCACTCAAATTTAACGGACACACACTGGCCAGGACAGCCCTTGATTCAATTTCACGAATACTGCGGTTTGAGAGATTCGTGTGACAAACGTCTGCCCTAAAGTTGTATAGTGTAGTTTTCACTCCTCTAATATCGACCCCTGCGTGTCCTACATACTTCCAAAATTTAGATTTATCCCAAAATTTTGCAGAATGTACTGGAACGTTGCAAACAGAGTGATATATCCATAATATCCTAGATAACATTTATTGATATATTTTTCAGATGTAATCTTGCGAAATTTCAATTTAATGGTTGCTTTAACCAGCTTTAAGGTCGGAAATGAAAAATATGTAACGTCAATACCAAACCAATTATTGAGCGATAGTAACAAAATTATTTGTTCTTCTTATAGTATTCTCTAGCAAATCTTCCCGTTCAATTCACTTTGTAATTTCAAGAACCCATGCCAGGTTTCTGGGCTAATGTTCTTAGTGCCAGTGGTGATCCTTAATTTGCAAATCCTTTGTGCAGATATCGATTAAGCGATCCAACTCAAGTATCAGTAGCACAATGGCTAAGGAGGTGTTTGCGCTGGGGGAGGACCCACAGTCTCTTCTAAACTGTGCAACATAAGTTTAGGAATCACCTAGTGCTACAATTGCACTACTGTAGCTTATTACATTATATTTTATTTTTACCCTTTTTGCAAGCAATTACCGTGGTGTCTGCAGTTGCTGCTCCTGCTTAAAGTGGCTGTTAACGATTTTATGATATGATATGAATGCCCGAAGAGTCCGGCTATATTTAGAGTTGAAATTGTTTTCCATTATAATTTGTATCATTATCTATAGTAAGAAAACAAAATGTAAACCATACTGGAACCGTCAAATCAATGAAGATACTTCTTACCAGCTTATTCCTGCTTAAAGGATACCGTGGTGCCCTCCCTGCACTAGACGTAAAGCGAGGTAAGCAGATCTCCAATATCCATCAAAACCCCAAACTACCCCTCCATAGATATTATATTATTATTAGTCCTTTCCCAAATCTTTCCATAAAGTGTCGGGTATAAATTTCTCATGCGCACAACTACTGCTATACCTGAACAAGTAAATAGGTTCCTATATACTGGATTTATTTCAGGGTGGATCAATGTCCCAGAGGAGGACTTCACGAAGTACCAGATGTATCTCAACCAAACCCTTGAATTCAAAACTGTCGGTCAGAGTAATTACGGAAAAATCGTATCCATCTTCAGATTCACTGGACCAAGCCATTACACAAGACTTGGAATACAGCTCTCGGACCCAAACACAAGCCAGTGGAGCTACATCATAACTGAATGTATGACTAATCACTTTTATACTCGATTCCTGAGCAGTGTTCCAGATAAGAAGAAAAAGGTGCAGAAAGTCAAGCTCTCCTACACCAATCTGAGGATACTTTGCAACGGAGTGGAGGTCCTGGATTTTAACTTTGCCAGTGACAGACAGCCTAATTATCCAGGATGTAACGAGAAATGGTCGAAGGAATTGGAATATGTTACCCTTTTTATCAGTATGGGAGTTCACTCCACATGAAATATCTCATCAGTATTACCAGTAAGTACACTTAAAAAAGGTATTGAATAAATTATGTTGCTTTTATGATTCTGAAAAAAGCAGTACTTCTATTGCAATGCGTGTGGAGCAGGTTGTAAAAGAAGTACTTCGTGGGCGTGTTCCAGTTGTGATAACAGACTGGGTCTCATTTGAACATGCTGTTCCTAATGCGCAATTACTGCCAATCCCACGAAAATAACCATGTGAAATGGCCCTCTTAACCCAGATATCGTGTACTACCTTGGAGGACATCGCAGCTTCGAGGTTCCACATGAACTTTCATTCTTGCTTCACATCGAAGGGTTGACATCATCAATCAACCTCCAAAACTTGGGACCAGACACAATAGTTATATCTTATCTCATAACAATGCCAAATTAGTATAATTCCTTCGACCATTCAACAACAATGAACACGATCAAAAATATTTTTACTAGTTAATAGACTTTGAGGATAAAACCAGGATATCGCTCAGTGAAACTCCCTAATATCGTCAGTGATTAATTTTTGGTGACGTATTAAAATACGTCACGGATATTTTATTATCACATCTAGAGTTTATTACATCATACATACTACAAAAGTTCACAGCTAGGTTCAAAGTATGTCATGGTAGTGATAAATCCGATATAGCTATAGTACAGTGTATAGAACAGTAATAGTGTTAAGATCACTTTTTCTAGCTTTGCTCTGTGAGTTCACATATAGCCATGTGTATACGCGCTACTACAAGCGAGAGGGCTTTGGTTAGAGCAACTCTGTGAGTATGATTTTTTTCACCTGCTTTAACACTTAGACAGTAAAAACCAAATTTTCCGATTCCATAGTCTGTAGTCAACGAGTCCAACTCATTGCATATTTTGGATTTTTAGAAGGTTATTAACCAAACCTACAGTAGAAATAACAAACAATTGGCATATCACATTTACTTTCTACTAGGCAGAATAAAACAAATATTCAGAATAAAACAAATATTATATTCAAATCTCTTTATTCAACAATATTAAATCATTATAGAACCTAATTTGTGGCTTGATCGTTATGTTAGGGCTATTCTGTTAGCTGATGCTGACAGGCACTGCATGGGGCAGAGACTTAGGACCATTACGCTGGAGGCTTACAATGACCCTTTTTGAACCCCATGGCAGTGCTAGTTTTATTATGGTACAAATTGTAAATCGAAGTTATGAAAACGATCAAGTCACTCCTGTTTTACACTATCAACAGCTACTTAAAACAACCTAGATTGTACAACTCACTTTGAAGATTAAACTGTTAAGTGATGAGTGATTGGGCTCATTAAACATTTTAGTAGCGGAGACATGCGGATCAGCTTCTTGAGGTTCTAATAGTTCATTCAGACAAGAAGTTTTATTTTTTCAAATTTAGTCGTTCAAGCTGCCTGAGTTCAGAAAGTTTGCCAAAGGGGCCCAGGTATTCTTGTCACCTTTACCCTGAGACGAGAGAATGACTTTTTTTACCTTTGATTTGAATACACCATGAGTGATTTCAAGGTCGTTCAGTGCCAACATCTGACGGAATGAATTCCAAAGGCAACTAGATTTGTAAACGAAACTGTTTGAGGGCATGGTTGTTATAAGAAGAGTTTCTTTGCCGGGTCTTTTAGACAAACAGAAAAGTTCAAATAGTGCAATTGGTGTTCGATATTTAAAGACTTTAAAAAGTTCATTGCAGCAGTGATACGCGTATAAATTATGCAATGTCATGAGTGATTGACGGGCAAAAATTGGCTTGGTGTGCTCTCTCTCAAAGAATTTGCTAGTAAGTTTCTGTTCACTGATAGGTCTAGTCCTAGCACATGTCATAAATTTATCAAGGTATGCTTTTTTGTCACCAAACATGATACGAACACACTTTTTCTGGGCTACAAATAGTGGTTGAAGTTTATTATTACTTGCACCTCCCCAAACGGTAATGCCATAAGATAGGTGACTTTCAAAAAGTGTGTGGTACAGGTCCTTATGGGTAGATGATGGAATTTTATCCTTAATCATGTATAGCCTCCCAGAACAGGACGAGAGTTTTCTAACTAGTTTGTCTCTATAGGGATTGAAAGTTAGGCCTTCGTCGACAATTACTCCCAGGAATTTCGTTTCCTGCACCTTTGAGAGAGGTAGGCCGTTGAGGTAAAGTCTATTTTCAATTAATAAAGATTGATCATCAAGTTTTCTTTTAGCTGTATTGAATTCTATGTAGCAACTTTTCTTGGCGTTAACATGTAATTTATTAGCCAATGTGTACTCGTGGACTGATCGTAGGACCCTATTTGCATTATTGTAGGCCTCTGCTCTAGTTTTGGCAACTACAAATATGTTTGTATCATCAGCAAATAGGACATAGCTAGTGTTATCGAGTTGAGAGTTTGTTAAGTCATTTATGTATATTAAAAACAGGAGAGGCCCAAGGCAGCTCCCCTGTGGAACGCCATAGAGAACAGGAAGTCTGTCTGATACTTCGCCCAGGACGAACACACACTGCTCTCTGTCCGACAAGTAACTTTCCAGTAACTTAAGTGGCACTCCTCTAATCCCATATATTTCAAGTTTCTCAAGCAAAATTGTGTGGTCTATTGTGTCAAAGGCCTTGCTTAGATCAATAAAAATTCCTAGAACATGCAGACCTTGCTTTAGGGCCTTTTGGATGTGAAAAACTGAGTAGTTAAGTGCATGTGATGTTGAGTGACTCTTTCGGAATCCGAATTGACTGTCGTGAAGGATTCCTTGACTAACCAAGAAGCTGTAAAGACGTTTGTATATTATCTTTTCAAAAATTTTGCCAAAAATTGGAAGTGTGGAAACAGGCCTGTAGTTCTCAATCAGTTCTTCGTTATCTTTTTTGTATATTGGGGTTATTTTGCCAAGCTTCAGAACTGACGGAAATATCCCTTGAGATATTAGGCGATTAAATTGAACAACAAGAGTTGGGCTAAGAATACCCGATAGTTTTTTGATTACTCTTATGGGAAAGTCGCTAGCTTTCCCACTCTTCAAGTTGGCTATAATCTCAGAAATTTCATCTTCACTACAGTCATGGAAGTAAATTGAATCGAGAGTTTTTGGTGGCATGAATTCGAGGAAAGAGGGAAGAGGTTCTAAAAGAAGGCCATTTTGAGTATTTTCATTCATTTTTGAGGCAATAGAGGCAAAATACTCATTAAATTTGTTGGCTATCACCCGTCTTTCAACAACACGGACTCCATCTACCATAAATTGGGGTTTGATGGTTTTTTTCCTTTTCCCTCTTATCTCATTTATTACTTCCCACATCTTTTTAGAACTATCAGAATTTTCAAGAATTTTGTTACAGTTATAGGTATCTTTTTGGTTTTTTATTATCTTTTTAAGACAGCGTCTGTAATCACGAAAAATTTTGTGGAGTTTCAGATCTCCAACTGGCTTGAAGTCAGGGAGCTTTTTTGAGTTCACCCAGTTATCATACAGCTGACCTTTCTTTTCAATTGCTTCAATTATGCTGTCGGATATCCAGGGATTACTTATAGGATTTCGTTTGGTGAGTTTGGGTTTGTCGAGTTTACAACATGAGTCAATAGCTGAGCTAAAAATTTCAAAAAATTCGTCAAATTCAATTGGATTTTCATTGTTTGTTAGTATGCATTTCTTAGATAGCAAGTTTTTTGTTAGTAGTTCAACATTTCGGTTTGAGAAATCATAGCTTTGCAATTGCTTAGGCTTAGGGGGAGTTTTCCTAGAAGTTAAATGACTGATGTCAAAGAAAGCAAAGATTGGTTTATGATGGGAAGAAGTGTCTTCAATAACTCCAGAGAGGGTTACCAAGTCAATCTCATCAGTAAAAATGTTGTCAATGCAGGAGCTTTGGCCTACATTTACTGAGTGAGTGGGACGAGATATAAGAGGAAAGTAACCATAAGAGAGCATAGTGTTCTCGAAATTCTGAACCTGTTTCTTATTACTCTGATTTTTAAGCAAATCGTAGTTGAAATCTCCAAGAGTTATAGTTTTTGCATTTTTTGGAAATTTGGACATTAATTGTGTGTATTCTTCATCAAATTTGACTGAGTCTCCGTTTGGAGATCTGTACAACACCCCAACATTGAGTTTGCTATCTCCATGGTTGATAGTTACATATAGGGTTTCTAAATTTGGTGTGATTGTGCAAAGTTGGTCATTAATTGTTGCATTTAGGGAATCATGAATATACAAGCACACGCCTGAGCCTTTAGCTTTGCCTTGGAGTTTATCTCCGTAAAAGTGTGAATATCCATCAAGTGCATAAACATCACAGTTCTCAGCATCTGTATTTGTTTCCGCTAAAGCTAGAATAGAAAATTTCGTTTTTTGAGTGGCAAGTTCCGAGAGGAATAAGTCGAAATTCGATTTATTACCATCAATGTTGTAAAATAAAGTTTTTAAGCCAGAGTTTTCAGGGGTGTGCTGGTGTAAGGATTTCAATCTATAATAGCTGCATTTGTCCAAGATAGAGGAGGCAGTCTGAAGACTTCCAATAGCCTCAGACCAATTTTCGGAGTAAAATTTGTCATTCTCGCTATCCTTGAAGAGATCCTCATTTGTGGTACAAAGGTCCTTAAACGGGTTGTAAATTAGGTTTTCTCTTTTTGAGCAAACTTTACAGAGAAGTATGGAATCAGTCAGCTTAAATTCAGATGTTTTGAAACAAATTTTGTGGATAATATTTTGGCAACTTTGGCACTCAAGAAATCTTTGGCCAATATTAATGTTTTTGCTACAGCATCCGCATTTCTCCTTAGTTGAGTTAATCTTAAACATTTATATCAGACTGCATCTGGCGGTCCTCCTCTTAGTGTGTTGCTGTACAATCTACTACCTACTAACTTGTTATGATCCTTGGATGTAAAAATACAGTTCTTAATTAACTTGACTAGTGCACCAACGCCCTTGCCATTAATATGAAGAATATCATTCACATCAGACTTAGCTAGACTGTTCTTAAGCAGGTTGGTGCTTTTATCTAGAAATGTCAAAAAGCTATCAACAATTAGAACTTTAAGATTAGATTGACTGAGATCGTTGTACAAATACTGGTTAAAAACATTAACTTTTCGATTGATCTTATGCGACCTTGTTGGCAGCACAGGACAGATTATCAGTTTACAACGTGGGTTGTATTTCCTAATCTGAGCGATTTTGTTCTTATACTTGGTATACAACTCTCTCTCATCCGTTCCATCTACTTTCAAATTGTTGGTTCCTTCCATGATGACAATGTTTCTGTAACCTACACAAGACAAGGGATCGATCTCCTCAACCGTAGCTGCCCAGAGGCGAACTCCAGGGGTGGCTTGTCCCATCTTTCCACGACCTGTACCAAAGTTGATTTGTCCAAAGTTTGAATCTCCAACAAGCACTGTGGAGTTAAAATTTGACCAGTGGATTGAGCGAAAGGTTAGACTATATCGCATTCCTACTTCATCAGACGTTTCAGGCTTGATTGAGTGTTTAAAAAACTCCTGGCTTGCTTTTGTCATATGGTACATGCTTCTACCCTGACATTTTATCTCCGTAATCTTATCTGTAGAAGTTTCACGAAAGCTAAGTGTTCGACATGAGCCTAAGGAAACTGTGAATATCGATGACACCCGATTAATGTCTCCCTCGTTGTCTGAATGTTCAGGAAGTGCTTCATTCCCATCTGCATACCTGTTAACCAGGCAGGAGTTTAGGTCATAGTGGAACTGTTTCTGGGGGTGTGTGGAGGAGAATTCAGTGTTAAGACGTTTCATGATGTTGCCAATCAGGGTGGGCATGGGCTTTGGTTCCGATTTTGCACCCATGTAGTGGTAATGTTGGCCATACTGGATTGTGGCATGCTTACCTTCTTTAGTGAAACTCTCAGCTTTGAGAAAGTCTGTGAGCTCCATCTCTTCATCAGGAGTTAAGAAATCTTCCTTTATCCCTTCTATGCATTTAAAATTATGAGTAAGGGGGGTATCCTTTACTTCAATCCTTGGAACTGATGGAGGTGCTCTTGGATGATGCTGCTGTCCATACGTGGAGGGCATATCAGAGGGTGGTGGGGGTGGTGCCTGAGGGATCTGCATGGACTTTACCTGATCTGACAGGGAGCTGAGTTGTTTCTGGATACTATCAATCAGATTGTTGGATGGTTGGGTGATTTCTGCAAATCTTGCCTTAAGCATGCCGTCAAGAGATTCAATAACTGATGCTGACACCTGATTTGCTTCTGATAAAGACTCCAGTTTTAATGCAAGTTTGGCAGACTTATGTGTTTTTGGGCAGGGATGAGGGCATGTGTAGCACCAAGGGCATTCCCAACTCTTAAGTATTTCATCAATGGCTTTCTGGCCAGCTAGTTCACTGCCCTTAAGGTTTGCACAAGCAGAATGCCAGACTTGGTTACAGCGCGAACATGTCAAGAGCCAAGACTTCCCGCCTGAAGTTGCCTTGCAGGGGCATTTGCTCTTCTTGGGCTTGGGTTTCGGTGATGCACTGTTGCTGTCTGAGGCTGAGGTCTCTGCTTCAGTATCTGAGAAGGGGGTTGCTAGTGGTGATATTCCTGGTGATACTCCCGTGCGGTTGAGAAGGGATACTTGCAGAAGGCTTCGGTTCTCTGAACTTGTCGGTGTGGTAGCTAATGTTGAGTTAACATTCTTCTGGTCACCTTCACTCCTGGATCTACTCCGTGTGGTGCTACCCTGGGATTTGCCGTACATTGGACTCCGGATTTCAGGCGTCTTGAACTTCGGGCTATTCAGGCTGAGCTTCTTCTTGTTGTTTTCTGTTTGCTTATTAACCATTATCAGTAGAGGCGGGGGCAGCCGGTGGACGCGCGCCTATTCAGCTATGTGTGGCGCTTTCTTTGTTTTAATACTTTCAACACTACTATATAACAAATAATTTGAGTGTTCAGGAATGGTATGTTACAACTCCCCCGAAGGGGCGTACTAAGCTAAGGGTCATCTACATTCTACACTCTATTAGGGTCATCTACACTTTACTAGGGTCATCAACTCTGAAGTCCTAATCTCCTCCAAAACAAAACACTTAACGGGAGCCGACCCCAAGTCGGATCTATTTGGTCAGTATTACTTACATTTGATTTGAAAATGGCGTCAAATTCTAGGAAGGCTTCAGGTACTCCTAAAACATCTAATAGCTTGTCTCGCAACATTTTAGCCGAATCTACAGTGGACAATGAAGATCAGGTAAACAGGAAACATAGGGACAAGAAGAAATGTCCATGTCAACGCTCTTTTAACGGTAAAGTTTACCTCATTGACTGTTCTAAGTGTCATCAAGAGTGGCATGTGGACTGCCTGTCTATGAAAGGTATAACGAGGTCAGCTATCAACTCCATGGTAGAATGGCTGTGCCCATACTGCTTCGTGGCACCAGTATCAACACTGAAGAAACAGAGAGACGAATTTTGTTACAGCTGCAGGAACACAAGGGCTTTGCAACAGGCCAACTCAGATTTTGAAGCTGTCAGTGCACTTGTGGCATCAGCAAGCTCAGCAGGCTCAGCTCTTGAAAAATTTGACTTCGAACAGTTCTCTAGGAACCTTGACACTCTCTCCCAGTTCGACGTTCACCTTCAACACCTGCTTCTTAAAGAGAACTCCCTTAATGGCCTAAATAATGAAATAAAGCTCCATGACAAATCATTAGAATCAATAAATACCAACATTGCTGAACTACAGAGGGACCTTAAACTTTTAGCATCTAGACCTTCCCCTGAATCATCCCCATCTACAGACTCATCTGAGCAGTTTCTGAAGAGCATCTCAGAACAACTCACCGCACTTTCTGCAAATGAGCCCACTGTAGCTGCAGGCATTGCTGAACTAAAACAGTCTATAAGTTCTATACAGCCATTGCATAACCCTGGTCCTTGCATTCCTCCCAACCTACCTCCTGCACAGCATCCTCGTCCTCCAGCACCACCTGTCCTTTTGCAGCCACCTCATCATGAGCAGAAACCTGTGGAACTGTTCAAAAACGATTTTATAGATCAGAAGACTGCGGAAGAACTAGTTGACCTATTTGATTTGAGCAGCACAGACTTCAAAATTGAAAACGAACGCTCCTGCCTATCATATGGGGAACGGTACGATTATCCTGGATCTAAGTCGTCCAAGACACCAAAGGCAATACCACCACCCTTGAGAAAACTCATCGACAGAATCAACAGTGAGTTTTGTTCAGGTGACCAACCTCAGGTTAACAGCTGTTTGGTGAATCGGTTTGACGGCACAAGCAGCACCTTGCCTAGACACTCTGATAACGAGCCTTCTATCCACCCGGAATCAAGTATCTTTACAGTCTCTCTTGGTACTGCATGTCATGTTTCTTTCTCTGATGCTAGTACAGGTATTGATGAGCACAAGCAACTATGTGGCCCAGGATCATTATATGTAATGACTCGTCGTAGCCAAGCACTGTTCCACCATCGTATCGATGCAGGCGAGATAACTGGGCTGCGCTACAGTATAACATTGAGATCAGTCAGTTCCCTGAATAGAAACGCTACATGTATCATTGGGGACTCGAACACCGGCGGACTGAAATTCGGTTCTGATCCTGCCAAGTCATTCGGCAAATGGCTTCCTGGAAAACGATTCTTTGCCCCAACTGTCGATAGCATTGATCCTTATGTGTCCTGTGGCTATAGAAACTGTGTTATATTGTGTGGGGTTAATGACCTGAAACAAACAGATGTAAAAAGCCAAAACGATATTGATATAATCTACAACCATCTAGTTTCAAAAATTGCCCAGATTCAATCTATTAATCCGGGTGTGCATGTATATGTTTGTCCAACAATTCCTTCTAAACGTGCTGATTTAAATAGAAAGCTTATATACTTTAACAGTTTGATTCGATGTAGGCTGCTCCCGTCCAATTTTGGTGTCAGTTATGTGGATGGATTTGATGAGTTCTGTGATAGGGATGGTCTCCTTGACCGCTCTCTCTCTCGCGACCTCAACAAATACCAAAAACCGGACTTCCTTCACCTCAACTGGAGGGGACTAGCAAAGTTAGGTCAATTTATTCGTAACACTGTTCTTCTCAGGATTAACGGTGGTATCGACAAAAGGAAGAGGAGGTCCACAAGGGTAGACGATAGATCCTACAGGGATGCGACTGCTGGAAGAGAAACTGGTCCTGTTGTTCCTGCTGCTGCTAGTCAGGGTCACGTGGATGGTTACCAACCATGACTCCCCTCATTAAGGAGGTATGTCCTGTCTGTTCTAAGAACATAGTCATCGGCCAAACAATAGTTGAATGTTTTCACTGTGACTGCATAATGCACCATAAATGCTATCGCAAATCAAATCCAAATAGCCAATCTAATGAGTTTTACTGTACTCGTTGTATCCATTTAGACAAGGTTAAATACAACCCATTTAAACTACTCACTGACAATGACGACGACGACAACAACCTAGACGAATACACAACCAAAATCTCAAATACTTTAAATGATTGTAACTCATACACTGCATCTGACCTTACAAATATTCTCTGCAACCAAGTAAAGAAACAATCATCTATTCTCTTTCAAAATATTGATGGAAATAAATCAAATTTTGACAACCTTGCCATTGAAACCTGTAGGTACAAAACAAAATTCTCCGTAATAGCCCTAGCTGAAACCAACACTGGAAAAGAATTAAGCAATCTATTTCAGCTCGACGGTTATAATAGTTACTATCAGGACACAGCACCTAACAAACAAAAGGGCACTGGAGTAGCCCTTTATGTTGACGATAAATTAAATGCTACTGTAATTGAGAATATATCACAAGTCACAGAACATCTAGAAATACTTGTCTTATCATTAAGTAACGAAGATCAACCTGTTAATGTAGGTGTTTTGTATCGTCCACCAAGTGGCTGTATTTCCCAAGCTCTAGTTGAACTTTCTAACCTTCTTGATCACATGCCGAAGTTTAGTTATCTAGCTGGAGACTTTAATATCGATCTTCATGATAAAGATAACAAAAATGTTCAAAAATATGAAGAAATATTATTCAGTAAAGGATTTTGTCCGTTAATATCTATTGTTACCCACGAAAAACCAGGCTGTAAAGCATCCTGCATAGATAACATTATTACTAACGATATTGAGAATGTGATTACTTCAGGCACCCTAAAAGAACGAATAACTCATCACTCACCTATTTTTAACACATTTAACTGGAATGTTGAAGTCAACTCTGAAAAAACTTCTTTTAAACAGTATTACGACTTCTGTCAATCAAATGTTAACGGCTTCCTAGTGGATCTTGAAGATGAGCTTAAAACTAAAACAATCCATAACTTTACTGAATTCCATGACACTTACAAAAACTGCGTCGAAAAATCGTTTAAATTAGAGACCCCGAAAACCTCTAAGAGAACTGTTCAGGTTAACCCTTGGATAACTCCCGGTCTCATTTGCTCAATTAATAATCAGCATAAACTGTACGAAAATTGGGTTGAGATAAGAAATAGAAAATGTAAACTCGGGGAAACTGATAACAAGGGCGGCATTTGCCAGTGCCCTGAATGCTCACTAAAACGTAGTCGCTACCTTATCTACAAAGAATACAGAAAAGTCCTAAAGAAAACACGTCAAACTGTGAAAACAGAATACTTCTCTGGTAAATTTGCTGAAAATAGCGGTGATAGTAAAAAGACCTGGGAACTAATAAATCGTATAAGAGGTAAACGGCGGCGTGAAATAAAGCCGCTGTTCACCATAGACAACGTTAAGATAACAAATAGAAGGATCATAGCAAACGAATTCAATAAATATTTTGTATCATTAGCCTCTGACCTAAATACCGCTTACAATGATCTTGGACAAATTAACATAAACAGTATACCTAGTTTCTATGATTATCTACCGCTTTCAAACACTTCCAGCATTTACATGCATGACTGCACAACAGACGAGGTTAGCAAAATCATATCTGAACTTAAAAATGGCAAGGCAAGTGACATACCGATTCATGTAATTAAGCAGTCCTCTAAAATAGTTACTCCTTTACTCACTGTACTGTATAACGAATGTATGAAAGATGGCATATTTCCAGATGACCTTAAAGTTGGAAGGATTAGTCCCATTTACAAGAAAGATAACCAGGAACTCCTTGAAAACTATAGACCTGTATCAACGCTAGCTGTGTTTGGTAAAATATTTGAAAAGATTATATTCAATAGATTATACAGCTTCTTTCATTCACAGAACTCCTTATATGAAAACCAGTACGGATTCCGTAAAAATCACTCGACCAGTTATGCCCTAAATTACTCAGTGAACCACGTAGAATCTTGCCTCAAGAAAAAACAACACGTTCTTGGAATATTTATTGATCTTAGTAAAGCCTTTGATACAATATCACATGAAAAGTTACTGCATAAGTTAGAAAATTATGGAATCCGTGGAAATGCAAATAACCTTATAGCAAGTTACCTGTCGAACAGATACCAGTATGTCTCGGTATTAGGTGAAGAATCCGAGAAACTTCCAGTAGTCTATGGAGTGCCGCAGGGGAGCTGTCTTGGTCCCTTACTTTTTATTATTTATATTAATGACATCCGTAACTCATCAATTATAGGAAAGTTTATACTATTTGCCGACGACACTAACATATTTATAGAAGACACATGTGTCAAAAGACTATACGAAAAAGGAAATGAAGTTCTATCGTTTGTGTACAAGTATATGAAACTAAACTTATTACATATTAACATTAAGAAATGTTGTTTTATTCATTTTAAACCCTCACGGGCCAAAGAGGAAGTAGAAAATGACGAGAACATACTAACTTTAAATAATGTAGTTATTAAAAGAGTTCAAGAAGCTAAATTTCTAGGCGTTATTATTGACGACCAACTTAACTGGAAATCACATACGCAGTCACTTAACTCAAAACTTAAATGCGAAGTAGGAAAGCTGTGCAGAATACGACACATTGTCCCAAAGCAGTATTATAAGGATTTATATCATACTCTATTTGAATCACATTTAGGATTTGGAATATCTGTGTGGGGTGGTATTAGCAATAACCGACTTGAACCTATCTTTAAAACACAGAAAAAGTGTATAAGAATTCTGTTTGGGGATAGAGAAGCTTACCTAGAGAAGTTTAAAACGTGTGCCCGAACACGACCTGTTGATAAGCAAAGACTGGGGGTGGACTTTTACCAAAAAGAACACTCCAAGCCCTTGTTTAAAACCCACAGGTTGTTGACGGTCCACAATCTGTACAAGTACACTTGTCTCTTAGAACTATTCAAAATTAATAAGTTAGAGGAACCATTATCACTGTACTCATCATTTAACAGGTCACCACGACGAGAGGATTATTTCATTACATCACAACCATCCTCACAATTCATCTACCAATCATCCTACATGTGGAACAGCTGTCGACAAACATCAAGTAAGATGAGTTTTAATACTCCGACAAACGGGTTTAAGAATATATTGAAAATTGCCTTACGAGAATTGCAATTCAAGCATGATACACTTGATTGGTGTGAGCTTAATTTTGCCACAAATGAGCTCAAGTTCTGATTTATGTGAGTTACTAAAATGACCATATATCTTTTCTCATACATATAACCACTGCACTCCAACCAAAAACATTACTTACACCATACTCCACAAATGATATATATATATATATACACAAACACACTAGTACCGAGCAATCGCACTGTAAAACATGCTCACGATACACTCAAAATTGGAAATATTCAACGGCTTGTATATGAAACTTACACTTACACTCAGTGTACACCCAGTGTTAACTAGTATTACACACTGGTAAACTCTACGTAACGCGCGAAAATAATAATTCTATGGCGTTTTCATTGTCACATTTCACGTCGACGGGATTAAACGCGCGCGCGCGTAACATCTTATCTTACTGCTATCTCAACGAATAAACACACAACGACTTTGACAATTGACCGACGACTTAACGATTGTGAGTTATGACGGACTTAACTGTATGGGTCAACTACTAAAACTGCATTGTATACTATCTTAATCATTATACTGGACATGAGATGACGAAGTATCTTGAGCAGCACTTTATACCTCCACTTAGAACTTGATTAGTCACGAACAATAGAATCATTATAAATCAATACAATAAAACATCTTGATCAATAAATGCCTAGCAGCACCAGACAGCAGCCGTGTACCTTTTTCGACTCCAAGGAGTCCCTGATGGACTTTTGTTTACTTTTGTTAATAATTTGACCGCAACCTTTCTTTCTCGAAACACAAATCCTACTGTACTTCATTACAGTATTAAGATAATATATTATAAAGCAAATCATGTGAATATATGACTACGAAATAGATCTATAGACTTGTCCATAATATTTAATACCGTATTGATGGTTTTGAATTTTGTATATTGAATTTTAATGTGAAGCGTTTACTCTTCCCCCTCGGCAATTAATTAGAAAGTTAGATTAATGACAATAATTGCCAAATGACGTAGTGGATATAGATGTTCAATGTTGTAGAGTGATTTCAAGAGTAGTGGTCCACAGGGGCCCGAAAAAGCCGTACAGGCACTTGGGTCCTTATCCTTGTCACTAGTCCCAATTGGATTCACTTTACACAAAACATGAACGTTTACAATTTAGACGTACACATTGGCACGATATTTATAAGAAAGCAAACAGTATAAAATAATAAATGCGTGCGCGGCTTGAGCCGCGCCGCATAACAATTTATGCGTTTAGGGGCTGGAGTACGCGTGTTTACAGATTAATGAATTGTTGCATTGTAAATATTTAAAGTTGACGATATATTATGATTTAATAGTAAATTTTTCAAAGCTGGCTTTGGACTTAGGTAAAATTATAATTTATTTATTTAAAAGAAAAACCACGGATAGTTTTTAATTTACATAGTCGTATAACTATAATCAAGTTAATCCTGTTTTCAAGAATGCGCGGCTTTGGCGGCCAGTTATTGACTTGAACATAAAATTGAATTTTAAATAGAAATGTGAATGTATTAAAATTTAAAACTTTCAAAACGGAGGCTTATAAATATTATTATATTATGATTGTAAAATAAAGGATAAAATTTTAAATTTGTTTCACTTTGATCAACTTCTTCATGAGCAATGAGAAAAGAAAGCAATATATAAGCAAGTTAAGTAAATACCTTTTGCAAAAATTCGTCACGAGGAAATTAATAGGATGATGCATACAAAAAGTGCAAACTTCGTACAATTATACTGTAACAATGTCAATGTAATGTATGTTAATATACTGATATTAGGGAGAATTAGAGTAACGAAAGTACTGCACGCGGTGTACTAGCCAATTTCAAAATCACAATGGTTACAAAAATTAATTATGCCACAAATTCAAAATCACAAATACCAAAATGAAGCTAATATAAATTAGTTTTGAATTATATTTGTAGTTTACCTTTGTAAAATTTAAAAAAACAACTGCTGCGTACTGTAAAATTTTGGTTGACGATGTCAACCCATCGAGATCTTTGCTCTGCGAAGCAAGAATGCTAGTTCGCGCGGCACGTCGAAGTGGCGAAGTCCTCCAATGTAAAATCTAAAGTTTTCATTTTTAATTCATATTCAATTTATTTTAAAATAGTTCGATCTATATATTGATTGACAATGTCAACCCATCAATGATCAAAATTGTTGCTCTGCTTCGCAGAGCAACGATCGTCAAGCAACGATTCGATGCTTGATACATGTTACGTATCCCAAATATCAGAGATATATATTTTCCGCCTTCGGCGGCGCGCGCTTCGCGCGCGAAACGTGGCATGCAACGTATGTCAATTCGATGCGAACTGCGAATAAAGCAAGAATGCAAATGTTCATGTTAGTTTGCGCGTCGAAGCGGCGAAGTCCTCCAAAATCTTTAAAGCTTTTAAAAAAATTAATATTGGAGAAAAGTTATAATTTTTGTTTATTGTTTAAGGGGTGACCTTGTAAAATATTTGTTCCAACTTGTCGCGCGCACGAGGTTCAAGGTTATAAATCTACAATTTTTTGTGTGCCGCGCATTTTAAATGCCCAGATCATGAAAGTGTTATATCTAAAATTGAGCGCTATTGTGTTTATTCCAAAAATTTGAAGAGAATTCTGGTAACTACGTACGTGCAAGTGTTTTGCAACTGATCCAATCCTTATTTTTCCAAAAGTGTCTTCGCATCTGCATCATTCATGTGTGATATGATATGATGTCATAAATTTTACTTTATTATTTACTTTACTTTACCTTACTTTATCATTTCATGATTGATATTTGATGATTGAGCCAAACAGGTCCCCAATTTTCTAAAGAATTTAGATTATAATCAAGAATTTAGATTATTTTAGCCGATTTCAGGATTTCTTTTGAACGATTATAAAGCAATGAAAGGCATTAGTTTGGTCAAATCAAACGGAACATATGCTATCAGACTTTCAACTGACTATGGCAGGGTTAAAACAGTTTTAACGCTAGCAACGATCCCCTTTTTATTTTATTTACATATTTTATTTACATAGTTCCACTAAAATGATAATTTAATTTAATTCAGAAAGCTGTGTTGCCAAAAGATACAGCCCGACCACCTAAAAACATACATAGCAGGTCGCCTCATCCCCCTTGATAAAGACCCAGGGGTTAGACCCATTGGGATTGGTGAAGTCCTTAGAAGAATAGTCGGAAAAGCAGTGATGACCACATTGAAACAGGACATTATCATGAACACAGCACCCATGCAACTGTGTGGTGGCTTACAAGGAGGAGTGGAAGCGGCCATTCATGCAGTCAGAAAGATCTTTGAAGAGGAATCCACAGAAGCGATCTTGCTTGTTGATGCTGAAAACGCCTTCAATGCATTAAATCGCAACACAGCCCTTAGGAATCTTCGATACACCTGTCCAGAGCTGTTCACTTACATCCTAAACACATACAGACAAGAAGCTAATCTATTCATTGCCAACACTCCCAACAGTGATGACTTCTTACAATCTCAGGAAGGAACAACACAGGGAGATACCTGTGCACTCGGATGGTATGCACTGAGCCTAATGCCTCTGCTCAGAGAAGTCCAGGTTAAACAGACAGAACCTGAAACAGAACTAGAACCAGACAGGGAACCCAACACTTATCCCAAACAAGTTTGGTATGCTGACGACTCTGCAGCAGGGGGTAAACTTGATCAACTCACGAAATGGTGGGAGGACCTTAAAGATCATGGTCCCATGTATGGGTATTACCCTAAACCCAGCAAGACATGGTTGATAGTGAAACCAGAGCATGCAACCAAAGCTAAGGAACTCTTTCCAGATGTTCAGATCACTACCAAAGGCCACCGATATCTTGGGTCATATATCGGATCAGATGAAGGGCTAAAAGAGTTCATACTAAAGGAAACCGAAAGTTGGAAAGCAGACATTCTTGGACTCGTCGAAATAGCTGCAAACGAACCCCAGCTAGCCTACTCCGCTTTCATATATGGAACCTCCAAAAGATGGAACTTTGTTTGCCGTACAACCCCAGGGATTTCCGACCATCTGAAACTCTTGGAATATTGTGTCAAGGAAGATTTTATACCAGCCATTATGGGCAAAAGTTTTGTGCCTGATCAAATCAGAAAAATAGCTTCACTTCCCGCAAGAATGGGCGGGCTGAGCGTTCCAGACTGTACATCAACAGCAGAGATGGAGTACACTAACTCAGTAAATGCTACAAAACAGCTCACAGAAGCAGTTTTTCAACAGCTAACTACTTTCCAACTAAACGAAGAACTGCAGCATGACATCATAAGTGAAGTAAAGAAGCGTAAGGAAGAGCTTTACAAACACCAACGTGAAACTATTATGAATGAGGTATCCCCATCAACACAAAGGCAATTAGAACTCCTTAGTGAAAAAGGAGCATCCATTTGGTTATCCACACTCCCTCTAAAAGCATGTGGGTACGTCCTTAACAAACAGGAATTCTTTGATGCCCTCTCACTCAGATATAATCTTACACTGTCTACAGCTAACAGAAGTCCCCTATGTGTATGTGGAAAACAAAATCATATCAACCATACTCTAACCTGCAAAATCGGAGGCTACGTTTCACTTAGACACAATTCACTAAGAGACACAATAGCTGAACTCCTAACCACTGTTTGCAAAGACGTTGAAACAGAACCCCAGCTTCTCTCCGTTCCTCACACACTTGAACTATCTAATGGAACAAATAGACAGGATGGTGCAAGACTGGACATCAGTGCGAGATCGTTTTGGTCGCCGCTGGACAGGGCATTCACAGATGTAAGGGTACTTCACCCTCAAGCCCAGTCCAACAGTGACAAGAGCATCTCACAGATGTACCAATCTCACGAGAAAAACAAAAAACGTGAGTACAATGACAGAGTCCTAAATGTCGAAAAGGCTTCCTTCACGCCACTGGTGTTCAGTACTACAGAAGGAATGGCAACTGAGGCTTCACAGTTCCTAAAACATCTCGCTGAAAAGATCAGCCTAAAGAAAGGCCAACGGTATTGTGATGTGATGTCATTTGTCAGACGCAGACTGCGTTTTGATCTACTCAGAACCTGTATAATCTCTATCAGGGGGTACAGAGGTACCAGAACCCTTCCACCCACGGCAATAAGTGATTTGGACCTTAACCTGATCAACACTTTTAAACCCTAAAAGGTCATGGAGTGCTTGTTGGATGGGGGGTCTAAACTACTTATTGTTGTGATGTGATTTAGTGGATTTTACATATATTATTACAAAGGGTTTTATTTTTACCTCAGTTTTTAAATTTGTACCATTTTTACAGAATTTTTATAGTTATAATTATTTTTATATAGGGTCATTGCTATATTATGTGTATATTGTTTGAATATTTTCGTTCTCCATTTAAGATTAAATATGTATACTGTATAGTGATAGGTAGATAAAGTAAAAAATGTAATAAAACGGTAGGGATAAAGTAACTAAGTAAACGTAGTCGACACGTCATAAAACGAACTGACCCAAGCTACAATTACTCCCGCGTAATTTCCCGCGTAATTCTAGAACTCCGATTAGCTTAGATATAGCTCACTGTTAGCCAGCCGAACAGTTGTCCCTAAAATTGGACATGTATTAGGTGATTTTAGAGGAAAAAATCTTTTAAAAAGTGTGTTCCTAGATCAAAACGCGCAGTTTTGCTAGTAGTACCTCAGTTAAGTTTTTCCTGACCAAAGTTCGATCAAAGGTCAGCGTGTAAACTGTAAGTGTAATTACTTATTCTGTTGCACACGCAAATTTTAATGACGTCGACGATTTCTTGAAAATCAAAGAAACAAATAAGTATTTTGTCAACTTGTTTCCCAGATTCTGCTTACATCATGACTTCATTCTGAAACTTGGCAAGCATAATCTAGACAGTACACATTTTAGTAACTTTCACCATTTTAGAATTTTGACGTGGGCTTTAATTAATGTCCTATATTTAACAACTATGACAGAAAGTCTGTGAACATTACAATTGTCAGCATTTTATTTTTAAAGGCCTAACTCTGTAAATTCTGTTCATGCTTGTGAATTTTTTCAGAGTGATTCCATAAAAATTGTTGGCACAATCCAAAAAAAGGGGTAACGAAATGGTCATTTGTAGGAAATCACAATTGAAGTTCAGTGTGTTTGCTATAGAATTACACATGTGCTCTAACCATTACATTGATGAGGATCAATATTTTTTTCTAAGATTTTAATAAAGAAACTGGAACGCACATAGAAAGAAATTAGCAAAAAAACTAGCCAGCTGCTGTGGCATGCTAAATAGAATTAAAGGCAACGAATTCTACAGAAAAGAGCATACTAAACCCCTCTTCGATTCAACACTCATGAAATCATGAATGTGCATAATCTGTACTTCTACCACTGTATTAATGACATCTTCAAGGTCTTGAAATATAGAACCCCTATATCACTTTACTCCCTCTTTGAAACATCTGGCAGACTTGGCAAAGAGACACTCATTCTCACACCTAAACCATCAGACAGCTACATATACAGAGCAGGGACAATCTGGAACACAGTACGACAAAATCTCATGTTAACTACTGTATTCACCTGTACAGTAAGCCATATCACCTCAAATCATCCATAAAAATAACCATCGCTCACACTCAAAAGGAAGGAGAACCAAATGACTGGAACTTAGCCTTAAACAGTGTTCGACAAAATTCAAAAACTTTAAAATTGACCTTGCCTAGATTACTTAAGCTTACAAAAGCTGTAATATCTTAGCAAAATATAACTTGCAGCAGCCCCATACCTTGTCATGAACATAATATCGATACTACCTCTGTGATCACATCTTTCTCTGGGTGCAAAATGAATAGATATATATATATATAAATTATAGGTTTATCAGTTTTATAGAAATTTTAAAGTTCTATAGAAATTTATTTATATATGGATTATAAACATTTTTGTTTGTGTGTTTTGTGCTATGCATCTTTATACCTATTTTAGAAGAGATTTTTATAGAATGTTAGAAGTGCAGTAGGGTCAGTTTCAGACGAATTAAGCATAAATGACATCATTGCCATGTCTGAAGTGGTTTGTAAATGGGCCATTGTTAGCCCCAAGCGTTTTGGTCCCTCATTCCTGCCACTCAGCATTGCCTACTGCAAAGTAGAAATTTTTCTAAGACAATAGAGAAACTGACCTTGTCTCACTAAATTCAACCACTTTCCATAATAAAATACTAACAAATAAAGTTTTTAAAATAATTATATTCAACCACTAAAGAATATTTCCTCAAGTTAACTTCTAGTTAACTAATTCGTGGTTTAAGCTTTTATTTTATTTATGAAAGGAATGTAAAATAAAACTTATTGTTTCATTGAAAAACTTATTGTTGCGTTGAAAGATCATTTGGTAGATCTATCTCTACTCTTTCAGAAAACATCTTAAAGATCAATTTCCATGAGTGACCATATTGAGAGTTGAAACACCCTATATTGAGTCATCCTAATCTAAACTTATACAATAAGCTTGGAGAGGCAAGGAAAATTCTTTAATGGTATAAATTATTGACTGTACATTCCAATGTAACTTGTACAGTATAAATATTGGATAATTGTTCCCCTAGACTGAGTAAATAAAGGGCCCCCTGGCCCTATGCCTATGGTCTACAAGATAATGATCTATTGTCAGGGACCCACCCCCTCTCTTGTATACTAAGAATAAAATCATAATTATGAGTGATTTATTGATAAATCTCCATAGAGATGATATGCTAAAGCAGTATAATGCTAATGCAGTATATATGCTACACACAGTCTAATTTACTAACATCAACTCTTATTATAGCAAATACCACCATTATTAAAGTTTCACCAAGAACCAGTGAGAAGGATTGTTATGTAATGATGCCTCCCGTTACCAGGAGTTTTAGAGAACGCAAAAGCTTCGGTAAGTTAAAATATTTGGTGAGGGAGAACCTTAGCTGTGATTTAGGCCAGAAGCCAGTGATGGTTGTTAAATTATCTTTATCAATGTATTGTTTTTGTATATTAGAGCTTTAGCCACAGGTAGGTTGGTCTGCACCGAGCCCCACAGTTTCAATTCCTTGTTTAACTAGTGGGTCTTTGGCTTTATACTTACTTTAGAATTTAGTTGTTGACCAATTTAACAGCTAATTGATCATAATTCCCTCAACTTGAAAATCAGGATATTAAGCAGAAATGTACCAAAATGTCAATTTTTGTCCGAATATGCTGGTTTTTATAAATGAGTTATGTACGTGTGTTCAAATATTGTTTAAGCTGCTAACAGTGCCTTCAATAAGTTAAACGCTAACATTTCCACACCTTACAGCGAGCAGGAAGCGAGAAGTAGATGACATCCGCATGAAACACCCCAACAAGACTCCAGTCATCGTGGAGCGCTACAAACACGAGAAGAACCTGCCAATTCTGGACAAGACCAAGTTCCTGGTACCAGAGGAGCTCACTATGGGACAACTTATCTCCATCATCAGGTGATTGCATGATTGTAGTATCGTTAATTGTTTTATGAATTTGAAATGCAGACATGATCATTAGATGAAATTATGTAATACAGTAATACGTTGTGGATGGTATTACTCTGATTAAAGAAAATTGTTGGTTAGTTGAGGCCAGGGCTAGGAAGGGCCCAGTGTCTCGTTCCAGTGACCTGTCAAAATTAAGTTAAAAATTCGTGCATCTTCGTTCAGCTAAGTTTGCAAAAGGATACGGCACCGGTAATTCCCAGGCGGTCACCCATCCAAGTACTAACCCGGCCTGCAGTTGCTTAACTTCCCAGATCGAACGAGATGGGGTGTATTCAAGCGAGTATGGCCGTTTCCGACATCATTGAAATTTAAGCCTTTATATTTACATTGGTCTGTATTCTTTACATAAATATTTTGATATAATGTATCATGATTTTACGTTTAAAATGTTACACTTTTATCATATTTATACGTTAAACCTGGTTGATTAAGATTTTATGTGGACATTTTTAACAGTTCTTGTTTTTAAGACTGTTTTTAAAAAGACAGTCTTGTTTTTAAGACTGTTTTGTTTCACCTAAATATGAGCCTAACTTGATTCTATTCAAGAGGTTCTCTCAAGATGATTTTTATATCGAAGATTTCAAGAGCCTAAACTGTGTATGATTCGCCTCTCCAAACAAATCTAAAGTTATTTTTAACAGTTGTTTGTTTCCCCGCAAATCTAATTTCCCACTCGTGAGCTTGCAGCTGTCTACTCTTGAAGTTGTTTGTTTTAATCAGAAACAGACAGAAATTAACACATTAACATACGTTACAGTGGTATTTCCTTGTTAAGCTCACATATATAGTAGTGTGTTAGCATTGCTGTATTGGCAACGAGAATATACATTGAATCTATCAATTACTGGATACTTGTCGGTATTATCTTGATAAAATCATATAATCTAGTTTATAGCAATGTGAGAAATGTTGGATATGAAGATTGGACTTGCTGAAATAGTATAATTATAGTAAAGCGTTTACGTTGGGCAGTGTTGTTGAAACTGAGAATGTAGAAGTATGTGCTGTGTCCTACACTCAAGAGTAACAAGTGTAAAATGTACTTGAATTTATTTATAGTGCACTTTTCAGTTCTCATGTCTTTAAACGTTCATTTACGGGTTGAACTCGTAGTTTGGCTTGGTATGGAAATATTTCTCAAACGTTGATAACCAAGATGATTTTAAAAATGTGACCTTAACAATACCACGTCACAATATCTTGTCCATTTATATGTGATCATTGTCATTATTCTGTGTAATCGAAGTGTACAACTGAGAAGTTATTCAGTCAGAGAATCTCCTGTGAGGTGAAATAACACTGAAGGGGCCATTTTGAAGCGGATAGAAAACTTTTGACTCAGCTAAAAATAGGGCACTTCAGGTTTTAAATCAATTTGCTTCACAGATAATATTCAGTAACGTGAGACACAAGTAATAATCTCATAAGACAAAGTACATGTCTGATAACATAAGACATGTAATATAACTGATAATTTGTGACAAATATAGTACATAACGCTACACTCCGCGTGTGTGTGTGTGTGTGCGTGTGCAGTAATTGGCAGTGTACGAAAATAGTAACACCATATTATGTGTCGTGTGTGCGTATGTCATGTGTGATGTGCGCGTTTCACGTTTGTGTCCTATTGGCGTGGGTGTTTAGTCATGGAATGAAATTCCCCGTTGAGACGTACATATAATCACTATCATTCCAATCATGAAGAAGTTTGTTTTTGGGACGATGTATACTGTTAATATTACATAGTAGTAGTATAATAGTACTTGAATTACTTATGCTATATAATTAAATAATAACCCTGGGTTAAACCTACTAACCTCGGAAATATAATTTCCTTACCAAATTAAGCTGGGGCTAGTCAGGTAAGGGTATCTAGAATTATGACCCTTAGTTTCTTAATTTCCCTCTCCAACTTCCTATGGGCTCTGGTTTGGGGCTGACATCTCCCAATGGTCCATATTTCGTGATTTATAATTTTACTGGAATTGAAGGAAACTGGAACCGTGCCAAACTTCCGAGTTAAATGTTTCAGTATTATTATTGATTCCTGCGTAACATTGTTGTGATTTAAGCACTACAGTCACAATAGCGTTTCTATTTACATGATGCCCTGGATATATTATGTGTGTACAATTAATTGGGGGAACATTCCGGAAAGCAAAATTCAGTGCTCAATGCGGCCCAGGTCTCAACTAGACTCTTGGACCTCGGCCTTTAGGCTTTATGAATATTCTAACAGTTTAGCTAGTAGCATATATAATGTGTTTGTTTGCTTGTTTGTTTCCAGAGAGGTATACCGTAAAGAAGAAGGTAGATAATTTGTACATTAGATTATTAATTTCTTAGAAAACTACACCAAGTTTCGATTTTTCTTATCTTTCCTAAACAAATTAAATACTCTGACTCTATTAAATTTTCAATTTATATGATTAAGAGATAACTCTATGCTATGGACTTTATTAAGTTATATTGAATAAATCTGTCCGGTCTTTTAATTATAAATAAATAAATTAATACTTTCAACACTACTATATAACAAATAATTTGAGGTATGATCCCGAGCCTCAAAGCTATGACAAATGACAAGGCTGCAGGCCAAACGCCCAGCAGTGAAGAAGCAGAGAAAAAGAGAAAGAAGCTCTCAGAAAAAGGTACTGTTAAATCAAAAAAACCTATACTAAAGATTAAAGATGTTTCTAAAGATGTTTCTAAAGATGTTTCTAAAGATTTTTCTAAAGATTTTTCTAAAGATTCTAAAGCCCCTCCAAAGAAAAGTGCCATTAACCCAAAAGCAGTCCCCAAGTTTAATCTCCAAGGGCTGTGTTGTCGCTGTAAAAGTGATAACATGGCCTATGAGTCCATTTCTTGTCAGATATGTAAAGACGTTTTCCACGCATGTTGTAAGGATAAGGCTGGCACACTTATGCCCACGTCTATTTGTGCACGGACTTTCCTGACGAATATTTTGCCAGTTATTCACAAATACGGTAATACATATTCCCAAAGATATGGTGACTTTGGCTGGACATGTCCTAACTGTAAGAAAGCTCTCCTTGCAAAAACTGCTGTTAAAACTGCGGACTCAACTTGTAATACAAGCATGGATAGCACCAAGAGTGTGGCTAGCACTGGGAGTGTGGCTAGCACTGAAAGTGGGGCTAGTATCACCACTGATACAACTTCCAGCAATGGAGATGAGAAGACATTGATTGAAACTTTGAGCAATTTTAAAGTAAGTTTAGTGTCAAGTGTAGAAGAACTTATTTCCATCAAACTTAAATCACACATAGATTCTCTGCTCACAGAAGTACCAAATCTTACACAAAGATCCAGCACCCCTAGTAGTGCATCATCTATCCCTAGTAGTGCATCAGCCCTAGCCCTGCAAACATCTAGTTCTTTAAGTGCTTGTCCAATGAAGTCTACCAGTTCACTTTCATCTTCAAAGAGCTACAGTGTTGCGTTGTCTCCTGAATCGGCTATAGATAGCCCGACTAGTACTGCTACTGAGAACTACATAGAACTAACCAAGAAGGAAACTCCTATGCAAAAACTTCCCTCTGACAATATCCATAATAATGCTCCTGATAATCATGTTATCGTCCTCAATGTAGAAGCTAGTAATATTAATCTTGAGGAAGCAGGAAAGCTAGCTAGCAAAGCCCTTGGTACAATACCCATGATCTTCTTGACCCCTAAACCAAAGACAGGCAAAATTGTTATCTCCTTCCCTTCAGAAAAAGATAGAGAGGATGGGAAAATAGCCCTTGCAAACTCATCAGCTGTAACTTCGTCCAAAATCACTGTTAATGATGCAAAGAAAATGTTCCCGAAAGTCACAGTTACGAATATTCCAAACAACTTAATCTCCCACATTGTCTCTGAAAATCTATCAGTTCCTGAATTTCGAGAGAAGGTTAAAACCTTCATGGAAGTGAAGCTTCTGGAAAAGAATCAATATGTTAAAGATTTGGTGACCAAGCATGATAGAACATTTAAAGTTGTGTATGTCAATTATGGAAGAGACTACACTACTGTTGGGATTAAAGTGTCTCCTGATATAAGGCATTTCCTGTTAAACAATCAGTCCATTTACATAGGAAATTCCAGATGTAAAGTAGTTGATAGATTTGATCTTAAGCAGTGCTTCCGATGTCAGAAACTGGGACACATTTCATCTCAGTGCCAGGAAACTGATGTTATTTGTATGTATTGTAGTGCATCACACATAACCCGGGCTTGTCCCTACAAAGAGGTCAGAAGAAGTCACAGATGCACCAACTGCTCACACTCCACTTATGAATCATACAGAGAATCTTGTAACACCCATCACTCTGGTGCTGAAAACTGTCCCATCATATTGCTGGAGAAAGAGAGTCTTCGACAAAGAACAGAGTACTCAAAAAACATGTAAAGACTACGCTTCTCAACCTAAATGTCGGACTGTTTAACACGAGGTCACTATGTAATAAAACTGCACAAGTATTTGAGCAACTGTCTGACTCCAATATTAATGCCTGTTTCCTGACAGAAACTTGGCTACGTAAGGGAGATACGTCAAAAATAGCGGAAATTAAAGACCTAGGTTATAATATTGTTCACCAATCTAGAGCTGGTAGAGGAGGTGGTGTCGCTATTGCCTTTAAGAAAGATCTTAGCTTCAATAAACGCCCTACAAAGACCCATAAATCCTTCGAACATGTTGAGTGTGTGCTGAAGTCAAGTTCCAATGACCTTCTTCGTTTCTGCTGTGTCTATCGATCTTGTACGGCTAAAATGTCCAAAATGACAGACTTTTTACGGGAATTTGATGAATATCTTGACAGTCTAACTCACCTTCCAGGTAGACTGATCATTGCTGGAGACTTCAATATCCATGTCGAAGACCTCACTGATCCTGATACGATAAATTTTATCCATCTCATATCAAACTATGGCCTCATCCAGCATATTTCCAGTTCAACACACATTGGGGGTGGAATCTTAGACCTTGTTCTTACTAGAAGCAATGCGTGTGATATGTTGAACATAAAAGATATAAATGTAGCTAAAACAGTAACAACATCAGATCACTACTTCGTAAATTTCTCTATTGCCTTTCCTCACCACAAAGGAAGCAACAAAGAAGATATGGTGGGCAGAAAGATATCAGATATAGACATGAGTCTTTTCAAAGAGGATCTGTTGCTATCTGACATAAATGACCCCAACAAGTTTATTGACTGCAACTCTGCCACAGAACTCTATAACAAAGAACTTCGCAGAATTCTTGATAAACATGCTCCCCTTATCTGTTTTAGCATTAATCCTGATCAAAGCAAGTGGGTGGACACAAAATGTCAAACTGCCAGAAGGAAACGAAGAAAAGCTGAACGAGACAACAGGAGACTACAAACTGCAGATTCAAAATTGGACTATAAAAAAGCTGTTAAGCATGCTGAGGCAGTTATAAACACCACTAGACAGCTATACTATGAAAATCGTCTGCAAAGCTGTGAGGACAATAAAAAAGATACCTACAAAATAGTCAATCAGCTAATGGATCGGGACATATCTAAAAACTTGAAGCCTAATAACAAACCTGCTGAAACTCTATGTGAGGAGATGAAAGAGTTTTTCAATGATAAAGTGGAAAAGATTTACTCTGCCATTAACAATGATACTGCAGCTGACACTCTACTTGACCACTCAGAACCATTTCAAGGTGAAGCCTGGAGCCAATTTGAAACCATAAGCGACAATGATCTCAAAAAGATTCTTTCTGAACTTAACAAAAAAGAATGTGAAGAGGACCCCATCCCTCTAAAACTTCTAATGCAGTGTTTTAATGAAGTTAAACCAATTGTGTCATTTATTATCAATGACTCACTTGTCACTGGAAAATTTCCGTCAGTCTTAAAGAGTGCTCTTGTCAGACCAGCCATCAAAGATGATAAAGGAGATGTCAATAGCTTCAACAACTATAGACCAATTAGTAACTTACCTTTCCTCTCGAAACTCATTGAAAAGAGTGTCCAGAAACAGATGACCAAACATCTGGACTATCACAATCTTCATGCTGAGCATCAAAGTGGTTATAGGTCAAATCATAGCTGCGAAACTGCAACCCTTACCATCTACAATGATCTTCTTTGTATCAGTGACATGAAAAGCAAGGTTATCCTCCTCCTTTTGGACCTCAGTGCTGCTTTTGATACTGTAAATCATCACTTGCTCCTAAAAAAACTAAAAAAGGACTTTGGTTTTGAAGGTACTGTTCTCGAATGGTTTACATCATACCTTAATAACAGATCCTTCACAGTAACTATTGATAAATCAAGATCAAAGAGATGCTTCCTTAGAATTGGAGTCCCGCAAGGTTCAATTCTAGGTCCAATTCTGTTTATACTTTACACAAAGGAGCTCAATCAGATCGCAAAGAGACATGGATTTAACATCCATATGTACGCAGATGACACTCAACTGTACATTGAGTTTAACCCACTATTTCGAGATCTGTCAACAATCGAAGAGAGAATAACAAATTGTTTTGAAGATATTAAAACCTGGATGACCCAAAATAAACTCAAACTGAACCAAAACAAAACAGAAGCTCTTGTAGTACAGACCAAGAACAGTTACTCTTCATGTCCAGTCGATTCAATACAACTTGACAATGCAGCTGACCCTGTGGAGGCATCCCGCACAGTGAAAAGTTTAGGTGTCCTATTTGATCAATTCCTAACATTTGAAGATCAAATAAATTCAATTATCAGTTGCTGCAACATCCATCTGAGGAACCTTCGAGTTATAGGCTCAAAGCTTAACTATGATCTAAAAAGACAGCTCATTCACTGCTTGATCTTTTCAAAACTAGACTACTGCAATGGACTCTTATACGGTTTACCCGATCTTCTCATAAAGAAACTCCAGAAGGTACAAAATTCCTGTGTTCGATTCTTGTTTGGTTGGAAAGCTATCAAAAAATGGGACAGTGTCACTCCATTCCTGAAAAAAGCCCATTTTCTTCCAATACGACAACGAATAGAGTATAAGATTGCTCTAACCGTGTTCAAATGCGTCAACAACATAGCGCCGGAGTATATCACCAAATGTATTGACATCAAGAGTCAACCTGTACGTGTACTAAGAACTGAAGAAGACTATTTCCTCCTAAATGTTCCTCCTATTTCAAACTATAGTAAAACCGAAAGAAGTTTCAGCTACTGCGGACCCTCTGTTTGGAATCAGCTTCCTTATCAATTGAGGACACTAACTGATATCGTCTTATTTAAAAAGAAACTAAAAACTCATCTCTTTGAAAACGTATTTGTATAAGTATCATGTATTACCTCTCTCATAAAATCCATACTTCATAAAAATAAGTTCTTATGTACATGTTACTCATGAGTCGCTTTAGATGGTTTGAACTGAATCTTTGGGTTTTGAGTTCTTTATGGCTATAAAGCGATGTATAAATTCCTACTTATTATTATTATTATAAAGGGTCTCAATAAGAGGTCTCGACTGCCTAGGCGTCAAACCTTGGCAGTCGGTAGATTTCCTCTGGCCCGGGATCAGCTGACCCTAGGGACCAGAGGGTAAAGGTGTAGAGACTATGTGTATCTACAAATCTTTCGAGGTTGTTTTTACAAGAGACAGGGCTTGCTACGCAAGGGAAGAAAACCGGGAGAAACAATCACAAATTATACAAATAAAAATTATAACACCTAGTAAAAAGAAATTCAAACGATCCTACACTACTACAAATGTTTATTACATACTACAATGTAATACACGATAAATAAATGCTGTATAATCAAGAAACAGGGCTTGCAGGGCAAGGGACGGAACACAGGGACTGGCTACAGAGTGTATAAAACAGTGATTCAGCAAGTACCCATTGGGTATTGCTGAATCGTACCCACAAAATACCACAATCAATACAAGAATATACAATATTTAAACAAACATCATGTTTATACAAGAATCAGGGCATGCAGAGCAAGAGAAGAAAAATAAGAGAAAAACTCCAACACATGTATACCCCTTAGTCCAGTAAATAACAATAATTGCTTGTACACAAAACTGTATAATATAAAATACATAACAAATACACAGTCTACCCAATATACGGGTTAAAAATTTTATACACAAGAGACAGGGCTTGCATAGCAAGGGAAGAGATATAAGAGGACCAGGTAAAAAGTGTTTATTACAGTATCCAGTGAAGAATAAACTAAATATAGAGTATCTACAGTGTATTATACTCTCAATAATATCATATGTCTAAGACCATCCTGAGAATTCTGGCTGATCCAAGCAGAGCTGTCTTCTGGAGATTAGAGATGCTCAGATTGCAGTGGACTGCGTCGAGGTGTTTACGAAAGTTAATGGTGATAGTTCCTAATGCGCCTATCACCACAGGGACGATTGTGACCTTTCGTAAATTCCAGTTCTTCTTAATTTCTCTTTTTAGGTCTTGATATTTCAGTATCTTTTCTTGTTCTCTATCCAGGATCCGGGTATCTCCTGGGACTGCAACGTCAATGATGGTTGCTGCGTTGGTTACCTTGTCTACCAGGAGGAGATCCGGTCTGCAGTGTTCGATAACGTGGTCCGACTGGACATGGAAGTCCCACAATATCTTGACTTTTTCGTTCTCCAGCACCTTCTCTGCCCGGTGTTCGTACCACCTTTTACTGCGTGGGAAGCCGTATTCCTTGCACAGACTCCAGTGCAATGCGGCAGCTACTTTGTCATGCCGACACTTATATTCTGTCTGTGAAAGTTTTGGGCACCCATTCAGTATGTGGTCTATTGTCTCGTAATGATTTCTGCAGAGTCTGCAGAGGGGAGAAGAGCCAGGTGTTTTGTCAATCCTGTGCTTCACATAATTCGTCCTAAGTGCTTGGTCTTGGGCTGCTATCAACAATCCTTCTGTCTCCTTCTTCAAGTCTTGTTGAGTGAGCCAGTTCCAAGAGGTTAACGGGTCCGCTATACCCACCATCTGCCTTGGGAACTGTCCGTGCATCACTTTAGCAGTCCACTTCTCCTTGCGGATTTCCTCGCGTTGTGTTCGGTCGATATCTTTCTCTATCTCTTCACCCAAGAGTATCTTGTCTTTGACAAAGTAGTCCTTCAGAGCAATCAGTTCTGGGTCTCTACTTCTCACCACATAAGTGGTGAGTGCATTCTCCTCTCTCTTTACGACTTCCTCTATACTATGTAGCCCTCGGCCACCCATTTGACGGCTTACGTATAACCGATCAACATCTCCTTGGGGGTGGTGAGCTCCATTTATCCTCATCAGTTTCCGGGTCTTGACATCTAAGGCTTTGGTCTCTCCAGCATTCCATGAGAGAATTCCAGCTCCATATCTTATCACAGGTACAGCCCAGGTGTTAATTGCTTGTATACTATTCCTGCCATGAAGCTGGGATTTTAAAACCTTTTTAACTCTTCTGATATACTCTTTTGTAACCAGTGCTTTCATCTCTTTGTGCAGTATATCATTGGCTTCTAGTATTCCCAGATACTTATAGCCCTCGTCCTCCAACTCATGGATCTGTTCACCTGTGGGTAGGGAGATGCCTTCGAAAACGGCTCTTGCTCCCTTCTTCACCTTCACCACGGCACATTTCTCTAGCCCGAATTCCATTTTTATGTCACTGCTGAACTCTGCTGTGGTATTAACCAGTGTTTGCATTTCGTCTTCACTCTCGGCATACAACTTGAGGTCGTCCATGTATAGCCTATGTGACACTTTCGGTCGACCTCCCTTCTCCAGAGAGTATCCTATGTCATGCTTATTCAAAAGAATGGACAGGGGTATAAGACTCATGATAAAGTGAATAGGTGATACTGAGTCTCCTTGGAATAGACCTCTATTAATTTTAATTCTCCCCAGGGAAACTTTACCAAGCATCAGGTTAACATACGATTGTTTGAAGGAGGCTTCAAACAGATCTATGATGGATGAAGAGATACCACACATGGTCAAACAAGACAGAATCCAAGAGTGTGGGACGCTATCATACGCCTTCTTGTAGTCTATAAACGTCATGTTCAGGTTCCGCTTCCTTCGTTTACAGTTCTTCAGAATGAGTTTGTCTATCATTAACTGTTCTTTACATCCTCTGCTCTTCTTCTTGCACCCTTTCTGCTCAGGGGGGAGGAGTTTTTGCTGGTCTAAATGGTTGTATATGGAATCTGAGATTAGGCCAGTGAACAGTTTCCACATAGCTGATAAGCATGTAATAGGTCTGAAATTGCCTGGGATGGGTCCTTTGGAGTGGTCTTTTATGAGCAGGTACGTGCGTCCCAATGTCATCCAGTCTGGGATATCAGCGTTGGTTAGGCAATTCATAAGTTGATCTGCAATCCTATTGTGGAGTTCTTTAAAGTGCTTTATCCAATAAGCATGCAGTCCGTCTGTACCAGGAGAGGACCAATTGGTCATTTTCTTCACTCTATCTGCAACCAGGGTGTTAGTTATAACAAACTGTCGCTGTTCATCTGCTGAGGCTAGTGCTGTTCTGACATCCGGTAACCATTCAGCATCACTGTTATGTTCAACCGGCTGCTCCCATATGTTCTTCCAGAACTTCAAACAAGAATCCTTGTCAGCCTCAGGGTGGGAGATATCCTGTTCTTCAGGGTTTGTTTGAAGGTTTCTGTAGAACTGCCTCTGGTTGTTTCCAAACAACTTGTTCTGGTGGTATCGTTCGCATCTTTTATTAAATCTCTTTATCTTAGCTGCTTTTGCACGAAGACGTTGCTTGAGCTCCTCAATGATGCATGATATACCCTTTTTCTTCAACAGGGGGTGACGTCTGTTGAGCCCTTCTAGTATTTTTTGTTTAAGGGTAATACCTTTCTTCTTCTCCTCAAGATAAGAGATGTCTTTCCTCACCTGGGTAATCTTATCTTCGATTCTTCTTTTCCATAGCGGAGTTTTCCGCTTCTCTGTATTCTTATTTGCAGGTTTTTCACCAAGTCTTTCGCTGACTAAATGTGCTCCTGCAAGCAATAGAGTGTTGGTTTCAGTGATTGAAGAAGTAGGAATCTCTGCTATACATGAGTTGATGAGAGATGTTTCCTCCATAAGCTTCTTTCTGTTCACATGTCTCAGGGGCTTGGTTTCTATCACTGAAGGGTCTTCTAAGAGGGTTTTTAGCCGCTCAATGATTGCCTCCTTGTCAAAATCAGGTACCGTTGCGGTGGGGGTGAGTTCTTCGGCGGCAACAGTTGGGATAGTTGCATCCCTCAACGTCCTGATTGCTTGGGAGACTGTGGGTAGAGCTTGAGTTGTCGTTGTTGGAGCCTCTTCCACTACGCTAGGTGGAAGAGTACCTCGAATCTCCAGTAGTTCTATGTCTGAGAGGAGATTATTATTTCTGATTGACCTTGCTTGGTCTGCCAATCTTTGTTCTGTACAAGTGAAGAGTCCGGCATCATCCCACAGTGACCGGAGTCTCCTTCTGTAACCAGAGCGGGATGGTTGGCTCTGGTAATACAGTGTCATGAGCTGTATGTTGTCCTCCTTGCTCCACGTGTGACGAGTGGAAGTCTCAGTGCGAGCCTTCCTCTCACGGCGAGCTGGAGGGGCGATGTTAGGTTGTTGATCCTGCTCTGACCCATTAGTAGGGAGAGTAGGAGAGTTTGAAAAATTTGAGAGAGAATTCATATCATAACTGGGGGACTTGATATACCCCCTAGAGAGTTGGCAGGGAAAACAGAGCACTGAGCGTTGCCCCGCGTCGCCCAGCTCCCCAGGTAGCTACCTCCTGGGTAGTAGACCCGTTAGTAACCATTTAACCCATGGCCACACATCCTTTTGTCACGAGTCCACAACTTAAGATTGGGGGACATCTGCGGGTCAGTCCATGCCCGGAAAGAAAACCACTAGGTGTCAATTGCACCTAGTCAAGAAACCAAGAGCTAGAGCAGAAGGATAAAAGATTTTCACCAACGAGAGGCAAGAAAGGGAATTAACCGGGGGACAAGTAACACCAAATACAAGGATATATATAATATAATTTCAATTACAATGTAATTACTAATACAATGGGTATGGTAAATGGTAACACTATAAATAGTAATTATTTACTAAGGATGGAGAATCTTTCAGTACTGACAGTCTATGCTGCTATGATAACGAATAAATATATAATAAGGGGATAAATCTTAAAATACTGCTGTTTCAGTCACAGATACTTTTCTTGGTTTTTCCATTTTGTGCTTTTTTTTTGTCTTTTTTGTTTTTAACTTTTTTTGTAATTTTCTTTCTTTTTTTTTGTTCCTTCCTAAACATGAATTTTAAGCAATTACAAAATCTCACTATAACATTAAATGATGTTGAGAAGGACAATAGAGCCTGAGGTTCTGGTGGTCTACAGGTGTTTCACCAGCTGTTTGGTCAAGTTCTAGCCCGTTACTTGGACTAGTAACGGGGGAACTAACAGTGTTAATAGTTTAAACTTTGTGCTATAACTGAACCTCAGGAAGAAGACATCTGGCAATGCCAGGGAGTGAGTAGCTCTAGCCGGCAGCCATCCAATGGACTGCTGCCGTTACCGACCCCGGGGGTGCTGACCACGAGTATCAGCCTCGGACCCACTACTCACTAGCTCTGGTGTTCTGAGCGGGGGCCTTATTATTATTATTATAATGATTAAGATTTAAGAGATTATTCTATAAAGGGAGATTACTACGCTAACTTAATTTAGTTATATATTATAGAATAAATAAAAGGTTTCTTAAAAGATTCGTAAAATAAAAGTTGATAGCTTTTAGCTTTAGCATAGCGTAGCTTCGTGCTTTTAATATCAAGGTCAGAATCTTTGAGTTTATAAAACTGAATGATGTTGTCGACTAAAAACACTTTAAACATTCAAGCAATAGGGTTGGTTCCCAGACGACGAGCGTCACGTGATCCAGCTATCATGTCACGTGGTGCCCACCTGGCGTCGAGAGTCTGGGATCAGTTTCTCAATAACATGTCACAATAAAATTGCTGCAACTGCACTATAAATGCCACTTATGCAATAAATGAAATATTAGACACAACGTCAAACAATCCAATCACGTACAGAGTATAACAGACCACATATTTAAAATTAACAAAAATATTTCAGGCGCCGGCTAACTCTGCGACCGGACCAAGCGTTCTTCCTGCTAGTAAACCAGAAAACCGTAGCAACCTTGACGCTGACAATGAGTGAGGTTTATCAAAACGAGAAAGATGAGGACGGTTTTGTGTACATGACCTATGCTTCACAAGAGATGTTCGGTTAAAAAGAGTGAAGGTATCGTTTCTTCGTGATGTTATCTTTCGGATTGTGGTGCTTCCTGTTGCTCTTCAAGCTTGGACATGTGATGTAGTAGAATGTATTATATTATTTTGGGGTTGAATGACATAGACATTTCAGTGATTTTTCAATTGGAGTGTCCAGGCTTGAGAGCTTAGAATTTAAAGAAACTTTGTAGAAGTTTTTCTCTTCTATACTGTGTTAAATGAAAAACGATTAAAAAACAAGACTTACATTTTAATTCTACGTGTACTATTCACATGACTTTATCGTATAAAATATGCCAGAAAAATTATAAAACGTAAAATATCATTATAATTTCTTCGTGATTTAAAAACTGAATTGAAATGATAATCACCGTAGTTCTGTTGTGTGCAAAACAAGCGTTTTGGCCGATTTTATTAGAAAGGTTGGCACAAGTATAATACTTAATTGATTTTAAAAGCGAATAATTTGTTTATTGGGTATATATTTCACAGTGTTTGTTGTTACATGTAAATGATGAAATTGATGCCAAGAAATGCTTGTTTGGCAATATCATAATATTAATCCTATCTGTTCAACGATAATACCAACTGTAAATTGTTTGATCGATTCATTTCCAATCATTTCTTTACTTTTTATATGTACTACAATTGCACATCATTTGATACCACTGATCATTCTATAATCTGACATACGATCAGTCTATGTTATGCGAAATGAATTAGATGCCACTCGTGATGTGATCTTATCTTGCTAAAAATAGGCTTCAAATTCTTGATGGTTCACATGTAAAGTTTTCATTGTGAACAACCGTTGTTATGCGCGTTGTGCGCGCGCAAACAGAACTCTTGGAAATGAGCCAAATCAGCATTAAATTGCTATTGTGATAGGGAAGGGAATGTGTGCTTTGTCGAGTGCAGTGTATGTTCACTATCGCAATGAAGAGGTTAGAAATATTCTAAACTATCCCAAGAAATCAGCCCACAAATATTGTACTCGAAGATATAACCTCGTCTAAAGCATTTTGATTTTTTACTGAACATGCAAATTGCAAATTGGTGTACATATTGAATTTATTCGCAAAGTATTAGGAAACCGAAGTACCGCGAAGCTTGAAACTAGCCATTTTCGAGCCAGCTATTGTTAAGAAATTACACCAGCGTTAACATTTACAGACCTCAACCCCCAGGCTTGCTAATACGTATGTGACTGATCCCCTATTAATAATTGGAGACTGGGGTAGCTTCAGTCTTACTCACTGGTCTCATACTTTTGGAACTGGTTCCATTTCAAATCGATTTGAGGACTTTAAATCATTCTGTATAAATCTGCAGAACGATTTATTGCGTAAATGGACGGTTCGATTGAACAGCTACTCTAACATACTAACATACGAATCTGGATTCGTAGTCGCTTTAATGGTTTAAAAAAACAGAACATAATTGAGAGCTTTCCGATCCCTGGAAAAATTTCGCCATCTCGAATTTCAATTTTGTCTTAATTGGAAATTTTAGATTCTTGGCAGCATAGGATGAATAAAACTTAATCCTGGGACTTTCCAAAAGTATCACTGATGGTCTTTCCGCTGTAAACCGTGTAAAATAGGCGTTTTTATTAGGAAATAATTGTCATAAAATATCTACAACAGTTTGAACAGTTACATGATATTAACACCCACAATTGACAATAAAATTAAAACATCTGAAATCTGATTTTGATACAAATTAACCAAGAAAACTGGTCTGTGTTCACTTATTCTATAAGTGAAACTGTTTGGGAACATTAATATAGTAAGGGGTCGTTCACATATTACGTAATCATTTTTTGGAACATTTTTACCCCCCCGGCCCCCTCCGTAATCAGTTTTACATATAGCTATTGTGTCAAAATTACACTAGCGTAATCATTAGGAAACCCCCCCCCCTCAGCTGATTACGTAATATGTGAACGACCACTAATGACGTGTATTCAAATATATTAAAATAGGTTCGATAATAATCATTAAGTATAATCAAGTAATATGACTCATTACAGCTACAGTAATGAGTATTAGTGTGTAACTGTAGTCGTAGGGGTGACCGACAAATGAACCCAATTGAACCTAGTTCCACTATCTAACCAATCAGTTTAATTGGTTATGGTTAGGGTTAGTCTAAATTGGGTTCAGTTGTCCGGTATAATAGCCAGTCGTAGATTTGAGGTCATAATTTATAGTGCTGTCACTTCAAGTGATGTTCTTTAATTTAAATCTTAAATAACTCAAATATCTTTACTTTTAAATATCACAATTTAATACAGCTTTGAGCTTATCAAAGCCCTGCAATTGTAGGACTACATTTCTATTTTCTAAAGTTTATCACTGCCTTTGATGCAAAATAAATAAACAATTCTGTAGGGGTAGATTGCTCAGCTACATAGTCTGACTGATGATTCTCAATGTTTTGAATCTTACTTATTATCTTTAATTCAACCGGAAGCCTTGTTAGTTCTTTAGTTGGAAAAGTCTGATATATTGACAGAGGTCAGAACACTGAACAGTGAACTCGAAGATATTGAATATTGATGTTACTGACTTATCGTATTCGTAGTAAAAACCTTTTAACAATTATAAAATGACCTCTGGCAGTTGATGGACATAATCTCCGTTCAAACCTCAGAACTATTTGAAGCCTCTTCAAGCTGCTTAACTGGAAAATCACCGCAGCTTTCTGTATCGAACGAATCGGTTGTGGTATTGTGATTTGAATCACACGAATTGGTCGTAGTATCGTGATTAGAGTCAGAAGGATTGGACCCAGTGGTTTGATTCGAGTCAAATTTGGCATAAAGGGACTGATTTTTAGTCCAAGTCGTTTCAAGGTCGATCTCGAAAGATTCTATCTTTTGCTTTAATTCGATCTTGTCTTGGATGATTTGCTGGAGAAGCTGTTGTAACGTGTTACGCTCACGTTCAGATTCTCGTAGCCTCTTCTCCATTATGCCGACCTGGGATACGATATAATTACATTTTTAATGTGTTAACAGTTAAATTAAACCCAAACGATCGCAATATGTGAGTCAATAAACTAATTGTAGAATTGATGAAATTCTATATAATGTTATAATCAATGAACGTTTCAAGAAATGTTTTTGTCAGCAAAGTAGTAGTAAGAAACTTTGATACACCGAATCACGAATGATACTAAAAGCTAAATGCTGACAGTTTGGCTTTGCCTATTATAGCAGTGTTTGTTTCATTTCCAGCATGTTGTATGAAAAACAATTAAAATTACCTCAACGATGTATTCCTCGCATTTCATATCAAAAACTTTCCTGAGACTGTCCCATTCTAGTTTATCGCGCTCAAGCTGCTTGTTTCGACACTTTAACTCGGTGTTGTATTCCCGAAGAGATGATATGTCCCGTTCGTAGTTTGATTTAACCTGAATGATGTATAGTTTGGAGGTGTGACATTAATTTTTCATTTGCAATATAATACAATTTAATAAATTAAAATGCACTGTATCAGTATGCTTCAATAGATATGGGCTTGAATGGAAGATAGCCCAACTTACACCAAAAAGTAACCATTTTAAACTCGCAATAATATGCAATATGGGGCAATTCGCCACTCAAAATTGAATATACGATATAAAAATCACAGTCATGCATAGGCGTCCCAAAATGCGTCGATCATAAATATATTTACTGAGCGGCACCGGCCTCTCTTTCCGCCGAATCTTCGATCATGTAACAACCAAGCCTGAAGTCCTCAGGTAAATTCCATATTCAAATATACAATAAATGATGCAGATTAATCAAATGTTTATAGAAATGGGCCTTTATTTCTCATGAGCATGTTCATAAGCAATAAGCGTACGGAACTCGACATTTCAATACATATTGATTTAGAGCCAGAGGAAGCTTACATCATTAAAAAAGATGTTTCAAATCTTCACGGCGGACGCGTCGCGTGCTGTATCGTTTACCACGGGACGTGAAATGGCACATGCAACTTCGCCGCGCGATTTAAAATCAAATTGTGAAGATAGAATAATATTAACTTTGCGACGGAGCTACACCGCGCGCATTTAGGCGCGCAAACGTAACATTTCTCGACGACATACTAGTGTGTGCCACGATATGATGAAGATACAGTTTGACTTTGGCCGGCTTTGTCGCTCTCACTTTTGATTGAACGAACCAGCCTTTTTGCAATTTCGCCTTCCGGGCAGCGGAGTGACTTTTTAATACATAATACTAATAGTAATACATATTGATACCAACAGACTCGTGGAAAGTGTAGGTACCGAGTAGAAATCGCCATATCAGCGTTATATTTTTCAACTGTCATACGATCGACCTAAGACATTGGAAACACAGAAGGGCAGTATGTTCCTGCAGCCGGTGGTAAGTTCCAAATGTCCAAATAAATGGTTAACAGTTACGATTCCTTATACATTAGACAAGCATCTTAAAAATGAATTCGTTTGTTTTGCTTTTGAAATTCAACGATCGTTTAAAACTAGTGACTATTAAGGAATGGGCCGGCAATTTGGTATATTGATCCTCATTCTTCTGAACATCAGGTTTTGATAGTAGCTATTCTGATGACAAAGGTTTTCCTCGTAAGTTGCGAATTTGAAGCGATTAAAAAGGAGGATGGCAACCAATTTACACACGTGGTGGATCATGACGTCACGATAAATAACATGGTGTCGGACATCAAACAGAATGTTTCTACTACCAGTGCAAAACAACATTTACGTTTGGGCGATGACGTGAATCGAAACTTAACTTTTGACAATGAGGGAAATCCATTGGTTACAGTGGATCCCATGGAGATTTATACCCAGAATGCTCTACTGATGGAGCATGACGAACGCTACCATGATGACCCTCCAGGTATGGAAAACTAAAAGCTCTAGCTTTTAGTTTACTTTGTTCTTCGTAGAATTTAAATTAGTCAAATACTTTATGTAAGGAAAAGCTCTGAATAGGTCGATATTTTGTTAAATTGTAAGCTGCGTGATAAATTTGCAATTGTTGCTAAATCACCGTTTCTCGTATACCACAAGTCAATCTCTAGGTGCTTTTTCAGGACATGAAACGATAATGCCAAAGAAAACCTCAAAAGATGCTAATGATGACAACGACGAACATGTAGAGTCAAGAGACGCACATAGCGCCAGCAACTGTGATATATTAAGTCTTAGGATTAACAAACGGTCATTAGAAGATCCAGAACACTTGGACAGTGAAAAGCTGTCTTCAAGTTGTCATATGGATGCTTCTCAAATAGATTTGTCATTAGCAGGAAAGGTAGACTCACAGGACGAAGATGATCTAATGGAAATAATTGTTGAAAAGCCCCCAAAAATTGTGAGACATAGACGAGCATTTTTCAATATTGGAGGGAAAAGTCATCTTTGGCCAGACGGACTATATACCTATGTATTTGATCATAGAATGCACTCCGAACCAAAATCCTTACTGTTAAAAGCGTTCAAAGAAATTGGTGATAGGGTCCCATGCGTCAAGTTCGTTCCCGCTGATGAAAACTCAGAACAATTTATAATCCACACAAGCCACAATATAGCACAGTGTTCCTCAGATACATTAGGCTTCATGCCCGGTATTCAAGCCATGGTAAATATAGGTGAATACTGTAACTACGGACTGGCAATGCATGAAGTGTTTCATGTGTTAGGAGCAATACACACCCAGAATAGGCCAGATCGGGATAACTTCGTGGAGATTAACTGGGACAACATCGATAAAGCAGCAGCTCACAGTTTCTACAGAAAAGTAGGAGATGTTAGCCCTTCCGACGGGGAGTATGACTACAAAAGTGCCATGCACTATCCTGCATATGCTTTTAATGTAAAAGAAAGTGTGCCAAGCCTTCGCGCTTTGAATAGTACAGTTAAGCTCAAAGATTATGGACATTATTTGTTAGATGAGCAGGATTATGAATCTCTGAAACGTTGGTATGGGTGTAGCACTCAAACATTAACTGAAAGTTCAACTGGTAAATCAACTGAGGGTTCAACTGAGGGTTCAACTGAGGGTTCAACTGAGGGTTCAACTGAGGGTCCAACTGATGGTTCAACTGAGGGTTCAACTGAGGATTCAACTGAGGGTTCAACTGAGGGTTCAACTGAGGGTTCAACTGAGGGTTCAACTGATAATTCAACTGATAATTCAACTAATAGTTCAACAAATGATACTGAGGGGAAAACTAAGAAGATGTGGAGATGGAACCCTGATTGCATAGTGGGTCCGTGGAGTGGATGGTCAGACTGTAAAAACGGTTATAGAATTAAATCCAGATATATCGAGATGCCTCCAAATAGCAAAGGTCTTTATTGCCCAAATGAACACAAAAAAATACGGTGCAGGCCGAAAAGATGGCGCAAAAGAAGCGCCGAGCCAGAAAATATCGTGGTTGAAGTCACGGACTTTATCGAAGAAAACGGCATGGTGGTGTCACACTTAAAAAAAGAAGTGAGAGTGGTTGAGGGAAGACCAATTGAACTGATAGTGGCTAACCCGAAGAACTTCCCTACAAATTGGTATCGGGTGATTGATGGAAATGATTTTTTACTCTCGCCCACTGAAAATAACATTTACAGAACTGCTGCTGGAAATAACCGTCTTACTATCGACAATAGCTCTGTCGAGGATAACGATGGGCAACGTTTTGTAACGAAAATATTTATGAAATATACTATTTTGCGGGTGGCGTGGATTATCGAGGTTCTGAGTGAAGATGAATACTTTAGTAATAGTGCTTTTAATGATAATTTGTTTGGTTCAGAGTAAATAGACCAAGAGAATATGAATTGGAATTCTTGACCAACATCCATTTCTAAAGCGACTTTTAAAAATTCTGTATCTAAAATTAAATCAATTTTCATGTATTAACATTTATTTTAATGTATTATACGTGATCACATTCAAATTTAACGAAACATACGCTGACTGTAATTATAACTGTACATTCTCCACCGCATCCCGCAAATATCTTACCTCGCTGATAGATTTCTGTTCTTCATTCTGCAGCAATATAATTTCCTTGAAACTCTCCAAATCGTGCTCCGTTTTGATAAGTCCCGAATCTAAGACTTGGGACATGAGGATGCTGTTTATGGTGCTTTTAACTTGGGCAACTTGTTGTTTGAGCAGGGCTACAACCTTGTCCGTGTTTATGTGTTGGGCAAGCAGCCAACTTTCATCAGTCTCCTCTGATTCGTCGGACAGTTTCTGGGTTTTATAGGTCAGCTGATTATAGTGCAATTCTAGTGCAGGACTAGTGCATGTTTAGAAAATAAACCGGCTCAGTAACTTAGTTTTACTCATTTTACAAATATTTGAAAGTTATCAGTTTAGAATTCAATTGTATTTTATCAGACACCTGTGATGAAGAGAATCGCTTTAGAACGCACAGATCTTTGAAGAGAGTTCGTAGTTCAATGTACATTGCAGTTAGTTTTTCGTCATTCTCACGTGATAAATCTGATTTTAAACCTGGAAAGTTTGAATTTGTTCAAATAACTTTTCAACCTTTCAACAATAATTATTATCTGTCATTAAATGGAGTGTTTACGAGTAATTTGCTATTAACTATAATGAGAAACTTTTAACGGTTTGTGACGGAATGATTTGTTAGACGACCAAGTATCATATTCGCTAAATGATTTCCAGGACAGTTAGAAACTTACTTGTAATGGTGGAAAGAAGCATTCTTTCTCGATCTCTTAAGATATGTAACTCATTCCGTAGATCGTTGATTAGACCCTGACTATTTGACTCAAAATATCTCGCCTCCATTCTGTCAATATCTGATCTCTGTAATTGGATGCATGTGAATAAATTATCAAAGTTTAAACCTGATTAATGGTGCTTCAATTGGTAACGTGCACTGTTTTCATTATCTTGCTATGGTGATCATAGCAACGTTTAAAACTCAGTATTCATCATCAACACCTAACTCACAAAATTTTTTGCAGTTTTAAAATTATCTAAAATGTAAATCGTGGCCGATCTTTTGAATCAAATAAATTAGCTATTTGCCTATCTTACCAGCTGCATAATAGTCTCGTGACTGAGAAACTCTGCAGTTTTCAGGGAATTGTTGTTCTGTTTTAACCTGATAATATCCTTGCTGAGGTCATTCATCATATTCTGATGGGACTCTTGTATCACGTAGAATCTTCGTTCTATTTCCTGTCGTAAAAAGTGAATATTAGTGGATCTCCAATAAAATATAATTGTTATCGCAGTGCCAGTAGGTACTCAGAAAGTGAAAATGTATTTTGGGCTTGACAGGTGACTGACAGCAAAACAGTTAAAACATAACTATAAGTTTTTATTCGACTCTTATTACTATTATCAGTTTATTGCAGGTGCATCGTAAATAGGATGATGTCAGAATTGGCATTCATTAATAATTAATATACAACACTTATAATTTAAGATAGAAACTGACCTCTTTTTCACTTAATTGTTTTATATTTTTTTGGAGAGTTATCTCTAACTTTTGGAACTCCAGATCTTTTATCGATAACAACTCTTGCGAATTCGATAACTCCTGTATAAAAAAGGGTCAAGGTAACAGTAACAGTGGCAAAACCAATTTGGCAAGAAAAAGCATCCTGCCATCCTCTTTTTACAAAAAAATGTCTGCTGAGAGACCCTTGTTATCTGAAACCAACCTCAGTTTGAACCAAATTAAAACATTCTTCAAAGTGAAGATGAAGTTAAACTTGGTACCCGTTTATGTTGCTCTACAATGTCTGACAGTCTAGACTTCTCATCGTTTACATTCTCCAGCTGCTCCTCCAGATCTATCAGAGACAAGTGGATACTCTGCTCTAACTCCGCTTCTAACTCGTGGGCTACACTCGATAGTGGTGGACTGCTCATCTGTAAATAGTACGATGAAAACGGTTGTTTTGTTGATAAACCTACGCAAAATGACACATTTACTGATATTAAATCTCTTCACGCTTGGACAATAGTCTCGTACTCTTATGGTCAAACCCTGTGTGGAGATCCCAATATTTTGGTAGGTATTTCGCTGACATCATCATCTGTATCATCACTCCGTATGCTTTCTTCGAACTTGCACTGGTACACTTCTTTAGCTTCTCGTTCAGCATCCAGGGCTGCCAATAACTGAGGGAAATTTAGTCACTTTTGACGTTTCCATGGAATTCTAGTTTGCTCGATGTATTAACACCATGCCAGTGGCTGGACATGCCATACAGGACTGTTTTAACCAATGTTTTAACCAATGACTATGTCTCGATCAGTCGAAGCCAACCCGCTCAATTCCACGGAATCGATTACAGATTGTCATTTGGTTAAAGTCTTGAAACCAAAAAAGTTTAATGAGACTAGGCGGTATCTATTTCATATATTGGAAGACATTTTCCTGTATGCTGTAGCCGGAGACATTTTGACATATTATGATCATGATCGTAGAGTAAAATCGATCAAGTTGTGAAGCGTCAAGGGGACCCGGTTGTTTACATTATTTACACTGTTATGTATATTATGACAATAAATTGTGCTGTATCTTTATATCTTATTCGTTATTATGCGTTAATTCAGCATGCATAAAATACGCCGCGCAAGCATGTTTTAGTATTTACGCTGAAATGTTAAAATATAAAATTGGCTTTCGCGCGTTCCATACAAATGTGGCGTATGGTCATAATTTCTTAAATGAGCAATTATCTGTCTGTATCCGCGGGCTGCACGGCAAACAAAACAAACAGTAATGACTCCCAAGACTACAATACTCGATCATAGTAATATCGTTCTACCGTTAACAGTAATTAATGATCTATATGAATAAAGAAAGCTACGATAAAGATACACGAAACTCAGCAGTACTCATCGTTTTTTACTGCGGCGAAGCGCTACAGGACGATACAATCATTGGACGTTATTAAAATTATCAGACATTTGTATCGAAACAAAATAAGATCAAATTAAGAATCCATTATCATCAACTAAAGATCAAACAGCCAACATGTCAGTGCGCTTTACGGCTGAGGAATCGTCAAATTGTGAGAGGTGCTAATTTGTAAGTTATGAATCACAGAATGTGTGCAATAATTTGTTGCTATTTCAAGTGGCGGGGAACCAATGTAGTGACTAGTGTAAGAACATTACATCACGTCTGATTCATTCGCCGTACGACTTTATTTAAAAACTAATCAATATATAATATAATCTACAGGGGGGGGGGGGGGGCAAAAGTCAGTACCCATACGTTGGGTCTTATACCACCGCCGTGTTTTATATTTGAGAGTTGTTGCTTTGCAGATGGCATACTGTACCTACTTGTTCAAGGATTCCGTCACCAAAATTTGAAAATTCGATTTTTTGGGGCCACGCCCAATCAACATTGAATTGCTTATACTGGTGTTTGTGAACATGTTGGAGACTCCATTGTAACATATTGCAATAGGTCATTTAATCCGGAATATAATCTAAAAAGATGGTGCGAAACGGATATAAAATGACGAAGTTACCAAGCAATTGGTTTATCTCGTTAGAAAAATTGATTGGGTACTCATTGATTACCCAATTACGACACCGTAATTGGGCTCTCTGCACGATTCCCGTAATGCGGATCTAGCCTCAGCCCAATCACCTGATCATACGTCATGAACGAACTCGTTATGCTTCATATCTCGGTCATCTGAGAAGCTAGAACTCTCATTTTTCAGGACAAACGTAATTCAAATGGCCAAACACCATTCAATAAAACTTGGCTCGATCCGACTATCCAAACTATCTAATAAATGCGAAAATGAACCTTCATTTGAAGAAAATGAACACGAATATTTTTCGATTTGACAAATTCCTCGAACCAGTGGTGGTAGTAAGTCATACCAAAAAGAATTATTTCAATTAGGCACTCAGTGATTGAGCTATCAAGGCCAACGTACGCGTATGGGTACTGACTTTTGGCCCCCCCTGTATATACAGAGTGTTCACGATATATTGGCGAGGTCTTATTTTTAAACATCATGCATTCACTGCACAGATCTTATATATTTATGGTTCGTGATGAACATGATTTGACCAAATAAATAACTTTTGCGAAGAAAATTGAAAGTAAAATAATGGTGAAGTTTTGAAATAAGAAGAATAAGTGACTTATCATGAGAGAACCAATGGGAGACTACGTTACATCGTAATGTTCTGGATGCAAGAGCCAACGTATCAATGCAGATAGAGCCTTTAGTATTAAATCTACCATCGACCAGTGCTCTTTAAGAAAAGTAAAATAGAGGTATGCAATAAATGGATACAGTTAATATATATATTAAATAATTTGTATTAAATATGTTAGTTGGTGACTAACCTGTTTGTTTTCAGCCTTGGTGTGTTGATACACTTGCTGAATATCTTGCAGCTCCATTCGCTTTTGTTCATAACTATTTCGTAACGATTCGTTCAGCTCTCTGAGGATAAAATTATAAGGCTGCTGATCATTCATTGTAATAGTAATACCAATTGGAAGTATGCTAAAACGTTACAAATTCTATTGTTTGGTCGCTTTAAGTTGAATTTGTAAACAAAGAGTTACAATTTCTACTGTAAACTCGCAGGTTTAACCCAAACCAATCTGAGGTGGCAAATAAAACCACCGCCCTTCCAAAGTTTTGTGAGTTTTACTTACAAATTCAGACTAATAGCACAGTTCTAACAACAATAGATATTGTTCCACATGAAACAGTTAAAATGAAAAATAGTTACTAGTTACTAACATGAGGCCTGTAGCTTTGTTCTCCCTCTGTTTTAACTCGCCCATCTCCTTTTGTAGCTGACATATTTCCTGGACCAGGTCTCTGTAGTCGGCCTCAAAACTGAGAGAACGGTGTTAAATAATGGGAAGTTTCAACAGATGTGTACACAGCTACAATGAGTGTTCAGAGTATCACTATCAGTGTATCAAAGTGTGGTACTTAGTGTTTCAGCTGGTTGGAATAAGATTAACATATTTACACAGTAGTCTGTACATTGAGACATTCTGTTAGCTCTTCGAGGTCTCTTTAGATGAAATTTATTATATTATATAACTTTATTCAAATCAAAAATAGAACATAAAGAACATCTTGATGACCTGATAAGTCACCAAGAGAAAAATAACACAGAATAAACTAAATCATGCTTAACTCTCTCCATGCTTTTCTATCTGTTGCAAAAAGTCTTAAATGGTATAAATCGTCTGTATTTACAAGTCTAAAATTTCTGTCACTTAAATCGTTCAAAATAGTTTTTAACAAGTTTGACTGGTGTCGTCCGACTCTACCTCTCATCAAACTCTGACTCTCTACAGCAAAATGTAAGGCAAGCTGGGCAGGTGAGTTATTATCACTGCGGAGGATGTGACCGAGCATTCTCCACCGTGCACGAGCAACACGCTCACTCAGTGGAACAACTTCGCAGCGTTTGTATAGAGTCACATTTCGTATGACATTAGGGTAGGTCATGCCGATGATCGTACGGAGATGATTCCTGTGGCAGACATCAAGTTTTTGAAGGAGTTGTTTAGATGTTGCCCAACTGTTGCAATTATACATCAGTATTGAAACAACTTGTGCTTCATATATCTTGAGTCGAATCTTCAAGGGTATACGTCTACCTTGTTCCCAGACTTTTTTGTAGTTCTGAAAAGCAATGTTAGCAAGTATACATCGTCTCTTGACATCTTCGATGCTACACAACTTAGAGCCTAAAGAGATAGATGACCTCCAAGGTTCTCTACCTCTGAGTGTCTCTCCTTTGTTATCAACCTCGTTCTTGCCGGCCAGATAGAAGTGGGTGAACTCGGTTTTTGACTCATTGACAAAAAGATTCCACTCTTCCAATATCTCTTTACATATTGGCAACAAAGACTCCAAATTGCTTTTATCCTCATCAGTAAAATCAACATCATCTGCGTACTCCCACTCGAGGGGTAACAGATTCTCAGCTATGGGAGGGTTAGGTCTTAGATAGGACATAACAGCACGCAGGTGGTAAAGTGCTGCTGCCAGATATAGAGTGAACAAGTTTCCAGACAAACTGTCGCCTTGAAAAGCTCCAATCGTGACAATAAACTCTCCCGATATTGTTGAGTTCACTTTGATCTTCAGTTTAGTATTTGCGAGCAAATACCTTACCAGTCGAATGTCGTCCTCACTACAACCAGATGAAAGAAAATGATAATATAATTTAAGGATGATAATATAATTTAAGGAGCAAATCTTCTGATAATCAGATGCCGGTGCTGATTATGACTATAATTTGGGTGGTTTGCGGGTTTGTACCTGCCTCGTTACCAACAAAACTTTGTTAAAGATTCCACATGTAAAAATGCCAGCAACAGTTCAGTGTCTTATGTACATTTTTATATTTTACAAAAGTATGCGACGAAAAGTAGCTGATACGTAGCTGACCATGACTAGTAGGACTTTTTTAGTACTTGTTATTTTTGACATGTCGCACATCTATGCCAGACATAAACCAATTTATTGAGTTTAGGAAAACTTATAAGTGGGGTAAGTTAATTTAATAAAAACTGGTACTGGAAGTAGTACAGTCCTGTGGCAGTACTAGTACAACTTCTCTCAAGAAATTACGAGTTTCTCTTTTTAAAAAACGAACAGTAGATGCTCGGATTATAGGGTGAAACATTTAAAATTATTAAAGTTACCGGACTTTCTTACTTTAGCCCTGGGATATTGACTCTTGAAGACTATGAGTAAAAGCATTCATATCAACGAAACCTACTTTTTCTCTTTAGCTCTGAGAGCTCGCATCTGTTCGGCGTTGGTACGATGCGTCATCTTATGTTTCTCTATCTCGTCTCCCAGATACACTACTTGACCTGTAAATGTGATAGATAACACCCTAGATAACGTTCTAGATAATATCCTAGATAACATCCTATCAAACTAGAATGAATATCTCATAAAATAGGCTAAAATCAGTATCACAATCGTTCGTGACCTTAGAAAAGCCGTCAGTGATATTATTCGTAAAAGTATACTATATTGAGTGCATATGTGTTATACATACGTGACCCCATACACTGGGCTCTATGTGACTATTGTTAAGAAGTACAATTGTAATGGTATGGGGCACTATTCTCTTACCAAGAAATAAGGTTCATTTTCTATACCTTATATTTTTATATTTTATATCCTCCTAACAAATAATCCTTCATTTATGATATTACAGAGGTTGAATAATAAAGCTCAGCGCGAAATAGGACTAATCCCTTCTTTCTTTTATAGCCTTTCTTGTATAGCCAATAGTCCTTTGCTAAAAATTTTGCAACTCGGTGCTATCTGTAATCTGTGGCGTCATGCAAAATGACGTTACAGACCTCAGATACGGTATTTAACTTTTTAAAGCATAATGATAAGATACAAGTCAGGAGATACAATAAAAATATTGGCTTTTCTGCCGTAAGGTTAGGTAATGCTTGCTGGTATTGCTTGTCGGTAATGCTTGTCGGTAATGCTTGTCATTTTAATTTTAACACGCTCATTTTAACACTTATAATCAGGTATATCTCCATTAAGAGTACACATCAGCTTTTAACATGACACCCTAGCGCAGTCAACAGTGTCCTAGTTGAAATCATAAAACAACACACCGTAATAATACTGTATCCATGTTTCATAGCACAATAAAGCTGAAGATACTTTTAGTATTTGTCACAGAATTAAAAAAAAAATTCCTTTTACAAGCATCATGTGACCTGACAGAGAGCCAAAATTTTATAATCTTCATCAAACTCAATCACAAGAAGGTAGTTAATGCTTGTAAATAAAGATTGTAGAAGCTTGGTAAGTACCGCTTTGTTTGCACGCTAAAACGTGTGTATGGCAACATGTAAAGCTACATGTAGATCGCGCCATCAAATCGCTACAGCGTACAGATCCGCCTGTGTGAATGAGACAAATTGACTTTCTGCCCGTCGTTAATATATTGACAAGCTGTTACATGAGATGTAGTAAAAAAGTATGGAATCAAACTTATTTTGGAAATGCAGAGCGACACTCCGACAGCAAATATTTTTTAAAAAGTTACAAATATAACTTTTAAAGTTAAAACTGTATAAGGAGACTAAGTACAGCTTTTATTAACAACTTCTTATGTCCTATGTCCATGAAAGATATAATGGACGATCGTTTCTATCTTAATTTATTATTTTTGTAAGAGTCTTAAGTCTTACCTCACTTACCATTACACCATTGTATACTCAAACTTTAGTGGTTCATGTTATTAATACCAGATTGTGATGTACAACTTTTTATAGCTTACTGCACAAAGCATTATAATCACGTGGGGGGACCACTGACTTGAAAATGTATCATTTCCTTGAAAATGGAGATGTATAACGCTCTCTATATTAACATTGTATATTGCATTGTTGTACTGAGTAATACTCGGTCAATACTTTTCGCAAACCGCACCATACGCATAATTGTGCCGGAAGAGCTGGATCAGACCGGGGTGACATAGAGTATACTCACAAGTCACATGCTGTCCCGTTTTCTAAATCCAGCTGGCACTTAAGCGTATAATTTTGACTCATGTCACTTTTAACACCATCCTCCACCATTCAATCTGATTTCTCCGGCAACCTTCCCCAGGGTTGCCACACCCCAGAGGTAGGCAGAGCATCTCAATGCTATCCTCTTGTGGGCTATCATGGCCCAGCCTCTCTTAAAAAATACTCGGTCTAGATGATCAGTAAACAGATTTACTCTCAGAACTAAATAGAGCATAGTTCTGCGAATCTGCATTCGCATGTTGCAATCGTGTTCTGCAATCGAAATTGCTTTTTGGAGTGGACTCAGTATTCAGTAAGAAGCAAAATAATATGTACCTAAAAAAAGTTCGATTTAATTTTCAAATCCGTAACATTCTGCCTCTCACTTCGTGGACTCCAGAAAACAAACTCGTTTGATGATTAGAGGATAAAAACTTCGGAAGCGTCTGAACTAAATTTCATTAAATATTGATATTTATATAGTCAATAGTATATTAGTTTAAATAAGCAAATAACTTCTCAAATCTCAATACCATACCATTAAGTTCGGTCATCTTGGTCTTTATCTTTTTCTCTGATTTCTTCAATCTTTTAACCTGATTTCTCAACTGATCTCGCTCCTCCATCAAACCTGAAAAGGTAAAACATTAAAAAAACCATCCACCACGCGAATATCAGTATCGGTTACGAAATAATGCAAAAATTCCAAGTTCGGACAGAACCAACACCGCTGCAAAGCTACAACCACTGAACAACTTAACTAAACCCAAGCTAGACGGTACGTGGAGATGTATAAATGAGAACGTGATTTTAGCTATCAACCAGCTGCTCTGACAGGTTCCCCAACCTGCCACCCTTCACGAGAATGTTCTGTAGAATTTGTAATTAGTGCAAGTAAGGTCGTAAGGAGCCTCTCTCCAAGTAAGGAGCCTCCTGTGACCTGTCCAGCTTTCAGTATGTCAAGCGGCACCTTGTATATCAAATAAATAGCAACTTGATGTAAAAGTGGCGAGGAATTGTTAATATCAGGGGTCGACCGGGATCGGAATTTTGTCTCGGCCGGGACCGGGACCAGCTTAATCCCGGCCGGGAACGGGACCGGACCGGGATTTTCACGATATTTTTATGTTGAAATGGAACATTTTAAGCAATCTTCGTATGAAGGGTCCATTGACCAATCTAATAAGGACTAACTATGAAGATGAGCCTGAAATCTAATCAATCCTTCGAGTTTCGATTTTCATTACGATTAGTTCGATTCTTAACAATCGTTTCATTTGTCTAAGTCAAAGTAATAAAATATGAATTTGAAGCTGAATTGGATTAAAAAGATCGAAATTCTGTTTTAAAAATCCCGGCTAATTTCCCGGCCAAAACGGTAATCCCGGCCGGGACCGGGACAAAAACGCCAAATCCCGGCCGGTATCCCGGTCGAGCTCTGGTTAATATAGTTTACGAGGAAATGAAACTCATAATAAAGTAAGGAGATGGAACTAAAAATGGTTTAGAGCATCAGTTATTGGGCAATTTTACAGGCTAATTTTTTGGCAGCTTAGACACTTTGATCTTGATATAAAATCTGATCCCGCATGGTTATAAGCCTCGATGATTTTGGAACTGATAATCCAGTTACGAAGAATACGACTTAGAATAAACACAGCACCTAAATATAAGAACTGATTATGTAAGTTAATGCTCTAACTTTCCAGCTCCTAATTACGATTCCCTGTAAATCTCTCTTAATATAATACCCGTTGGTTAGCTCCCCACAGTTATGGACATGTGGACATTGAAGTCTATTACTAGTTACTACAATAAAAGATACACATTAAGCTATTAAATAAGGATATATCACATTACACCACACAGCTGGTCTAGATTGATAAATGTTAGACCAGGTCCCCCTATAGTACACCGGGGGTCTGGGAGAGGCGTATCTTACATTTTATCTGCCATGACACAATTTGGATTATTTTAAAATATGTGATGATATCTTTGAATTGCTTAAGTTAAAAGTTAAAACAATGCTTATTCTGAATAATATTCACATGTAGTATGTAATATGTATATTGTATATATACGTATAAGTAGATAAAGATATTAATAAAAAGTAGTAAAATAGTAATAATTACAAGGTGACAATGTTAGTACAACAACATGATAAGAAATACTACTCACTTATTTCCCTGTCCTCGCTCTCTGATAATATGGACTGGTCGTGTTGGTCGAAGCCTTTACACATTCTGTTGTGTGTTTGTGTCAGCTGACTGTAGGCCTGGGTAAAAGAGGAGGGGTAAAAAAGAGATAACGACCTTTAATAACTTCCCACGCTCTTACCATTTCAACGTGTCACCATTTATACTTGTCACACTTTCAACAAATAACAGCGTTTACATTTCACAACTTTACAATTTGGGGGTCTGTGTGTAAACTAGAATATGAAAATAGTTTCAATATTCAAATAACCGCAGCCTGCTTGGCTTTATGGTCTGTTGCACAATGTCTGTGAGTGGTGGATGTGGTCGGAAGAGGAGAAGAAGAGATTCTAATTTAAAGAGACCGGGTTAATGTGAAGATATGACAGGACCCAGGGGTGAAATGTAGCAATGACTTGCTGTAATACAATTTACAGGGATATGGAGGGACCAATGATGCAATACAATGTGAACCTACCTCTTGTAATAATAGAGTACTAATGGAGATTGAGGCAGCGCTAAGACTGGGTACATGTTGCAACTTTGCCAGACAATCTGTGTTTTGTGTACCTATTATATCTCAACTGTATGTCTGCAGAGAATTGCAAGGTTTCAACTCCCATCAACAATCTAATAATATTCGCACCCCACCATGAAGATTGTAGGGTCCACAGGTTTTATCACGTGACCAACACTCTTCTACTCTTAACATTGTGGGACTGTGTAGATGTGTTATTAAACTTGTGGAGCAATGCTACGTTGGCCGCGGTGACACTATGATCTTACACAGTTTGCTACTAAACATCTACATGTTGAACATTACTGTATTCAGAGCTCATTACACAATTTGCCGATAAGAGAGTAAGCTGGATAGGACATCTCTGCAAATATTAAATATTCATGTCTACACTCTGCCAACTTATAATTAAATGTATTTGTCATTACCTCTATGTGAGACTAGAGTAACACTAATGCAGGGTAAATAGCCCCCTCCCCACAGTTAGCCCCACTCTCAAGGAGAAAGAGAGAGAGGGGAGAGGTCAGTACACACACTATTATTATATAACACAAACCCAAATCTCACACACACAATCTGCTCCCTCCCTCTGTGCATCTATAACAACTGTATATCACTTAGTGAGGACAGCAGGCTTGATTTGCATTCTCAGAGATCCAGGGACCCGGAGCGCCGCGCTGTGTTAATAAGATGCAGTAGAGTGGGCTGTTAGAGGATGGTATAATTGTAGAGAGAGAGCTGAGAGGTTTAGAGCTGTCAGTGAGCTGCTTAGTGTCATATGCAGAGAGAGAGAGAGAGGGAGGGAGAGAGAGAGGGAGAGCTAATGTGCTGTTATGTGGCGGAGAAAGAGTGCTGTCATTACGGCAAAGAGCGCTATTATTAGATCCCGCAATTGTTTTTCTGCGAAAGCGCAGATAGTAGTAATTAGTATCGAAGTTCTATTTAACTAATCAATAAGGAAATTCAAGAAATAGAAATGTCTGATAAAGAGGGCAGGTTAATATTGTGCCTAATATTGTGCTTAATGGGTATTGGGTAAGTGCTAGTACCCTCCTACATCTATATTTCCTCTTTAACAGATCTATTAATAAACTATAAACGGATCGATTTCCACCGCAGGAACCAGATTATACTTACCACTAACCACGGATATTTCAATTTCTTCAATTTAATATGCTGTCGGCAGGAGCTGCTGGCTACTGTTGTCCAGATGACAGTTTATATCATCGTTGTTGTGAAACTTTGGCGGCCAGCCAAAAAAGAGCACAAGGATGTATTAATAAGCCCTAAAGTAACAGCCTGGAATGGGATAATTTCTTTCCACTCTAAAGCTGGAAGACTAAGGCTGCAAACTGCAAAGACTGCTACAAACCGTAAGTTCGTAGTGTTATATGGATTAAATGACGACAGTATTCAGCAGTAAGCCACATACTCTCACTATTTTGTCTACGTATGATGCAATACAGGTACGTTAAAATCTATCGGTATTATTAGTTGAATCACTTAACGATCATGCAGTTAAAACCAACGAGCTTCACTTTGGCCACAACTGTGTAGGAGTTTTGCTATTTAATCGGCAGCATTGAGCGAAATTTACATAAGCTGAAGGATACTGATTAATGAGTTTTAGTGTAATGGCTTGGCCTCCGAAGGATGATACACATGTGTAGTTTTAATACCAATCCAATTAATCAATTCAAATCTGCAGAGGCAAATGTACTGGGGTAGACAGATCCAACATGGTAATGTAACATTTGTCGAATTAAATATGTGAATTGTGAGTGACTGGAAGGGTTGAAGGGACCTTGTTGAAAAGTAATGTTGGTTTTCAGTTACCTGTTTAATTTCGTCATAGCTGTTTCTCATGACAGTCATCTGACTTTCCAGCTGCTCTTTGCAGAGTTCAAGGTGGTTGTTTCTGTGCAATAGCTGTAGTCCATACTCAGCTGCTTTTTCTGTGAAATAATTTCGGTTTTATGAGTAGACCAAAGTTCCTGTTCATTACAAGAAAGGAGCTAATAGTCAGGGTTAACAGAAACAAGAAGATGTCCATCACGACCAAAGATATTTCATGACAATTATGAAATACGCCCTGAACGCAACAAAATGTTAACTAAACAGGAGACAAATCACAATATCACCCCATTTAATAGTTCCAAATGTGCACGTGCGCATTATCATGCTGTAGCTATACAAATTGCGACTTCTCACCCAATTCACACGTGCAGTCACACACACTCAAAACACACACAGAAGAAACAGAAAACTCTGAAATATAAGGGAAATAAATCAGAAATCTCATGAACAGTTTTAAACTTATACTGGTAAAATAATTTAGACGAGAGACTTACTATTGAAGTATTGTATGGTAATGTACAAAAATTAAAACTTTTACTGGTTGTTAAATAATCTAAGTGATATATTCTGTTGCACTGAAGACGTGTATCTTAGCATAGTCTTGTGCAATAAAGTAATAAAAAAATCACATACCTTTTTCCTCAAGAGCTTCTGCCAGTGCTGCCTGCAGACTGTCTTCATCCCACTCTGTCATATACCCTTTCTGAGCATATCAATTTATTGAGTTCAGCTCAAATTTGTAATTGTAAAAATAGATGCTCAAATAAAATTATGTAGGCTGCAATGGCGTAACGAAGGGCCCCGCCAAATCTTCGTCTGAATGTGGGACAATTTTGAAAAACTTCACTATAGCACTAGCAAAACTGCTTTTTGCTCTAGAAACACACTTTTTTAGAGTTTTTACCGGTGTATACTCTGAAACATCTAATTTGTCCAATTTTAGGGAGGGGCGCCAAAAGTGGGTGGGGCACCAAATGGGGGCGCTTTTTCAGCGAGGGGGGGGGGGGGGGGGGTGCCATCAGGGCCGGTGCCATCAGGTGGAGAATGCAGTGGCGTAACGAAAGGCCCTGCTGACCCCGCTGTGCAGGGGGGCGCCGTCTTAGGGGGGCGCCAAATCGTCGTTTGAATGTGGGACAATTTCGAAAACTTAACTAAAGTACTAGCAAAACTGCGCGTTTTGCTCTAGATACACACTTTTTTAGAGATTTTACCGGCGTATTCTTTAAAATCACCTAATTTGTTCAATTTTAGGGAGGGGCACCAAAAGGGGAGGGGGCGCCAACAGGGGGGCGCTTTTTTCGGCAGGGGGGCGCCAACAGGCAACGTTACGCCACTGGGAGAATGTAAATAATTGTATACAGAATTAGCATAAATATTTATAGTAACAAGCCGAGAAAATAGAGAAGAAAAACAGCATACAAGGCAAGGTGCTTTGATGTTGCATCGCCCAACAGGCTATCTTCTCTGAAGAGTATCCCAAGTCTGGTTTACTTTACCATGACTAGCATCAGGGTCACAATTAAAGACGGCTGTCAAAAGGCTTTTCTTCTTTGATGGATTGTATTATCTTCTTGATAATACAATTGCAATTTCATCTGAGATTGATTTATTCTTCGCAGTATGACAATGGACAACTTCCCACTAATATATATATTATATAGTTAATAAAACGTTTTTGACGACATAATTTGGATTAGTCCTAAGATATCCAATATGCTTTCCTTTTATATATTGAAATTATTTTTATTAATCGAAATTAAAAGCTTAGTTCTCCGAGTTCTTGATATCCGGAGGGAGTTTGTTCCAATATAGTTCAGCTCTCTGATCTCCGGGAAAAATAACCCTGGAGAAATTCTTTACTTAGGTAGCAATTTTACTATATCTATTGCTTGAAACTAAAGCAAGATCAGATCTGCTCATTCCCAGCGAACCAACCCATTTTTTTAATTGAAATCTTTCAAATCAATCAATTACATACAAATTTACACAGTGAATGAACAACATTAAATCTTTTCAAAAATAGACTCCGATAAAACCAGATTTTCTAGGACAAAATGTATGTAATCAAAGGACCTGAGGGTCATCAAAACACAAATGTTGAAAGCAAAATGCACCTCCTGCACAAGTATGGGCCCATGATCTGCAAAGCTGCTTATAAACCTAAATGATTTAATTTATCACGGCCTTGTAAATACGGCTTTATAAAACGTCATTTTGTCTGTCCAGTCTCCGCTGTCAGCATCGTTAAATCAAGGATTTACAGTCGACGACATTTATAATTTTATTTTAAAATATCGTTAACTCTTAGTTTGGTATATATAATATAACGTTGGCTTATAAGGTTTTATGTAATTTTTGATGCACAATATATCGTGAAAAGAGTGCTGAACATAAAAACAAGCTTGCCTGATAAATATTACTGGGCTGCACTCTGCCTGTCAGATCCCGCCGAATCTTTATTCGGCTAACACGATAGCCTGATGTCCCCAGGTAAAATAAATCACCATTATCCATTATATAGTGTGCGCCGCGCAAAAAAATGTCAAAAAGTTTGAGTAGAGGCTCTTACGGGCAAAAATACGTGTTTTCTGCTTTGAGTTTGGCCGAGACCTAACCATTGAGAAAAGACATTTTTTTGAGAAAAACAATTTTATTATTCATGGGCCTCTGAGAACTATGGCGGGCGCGCGCTATTATATTTGCATACTGCAATCGTGTGTAATATATTTATGATAATAATTAAATTAAGTCGTTTTGATTTGTAATAGTAGTTTTTTATTCATTGGCCGTCATATTTTTAAACCTATGAACCTATTTATTAACCATTAGGCCTTACAGTAAACCTTTTTATTTTCTGAGATAGCTACCACAATAAAATTCATAGGGTTCGGATTGCTGTTTTCAGATATTTTGAACTTTGATATGGCTTATAACAAAAATAAAATATATTCAACCTGTCTAAAAGAAAATAGACGAATAATGATTAATCCTGTCACTCAGCTCTAGTTACATTTAAATAGTTACATACACTCAACAGTCACGTGACTTTTTCAACTCGTTTTCTAGCTAGCCCTAGAAAGGGCAAAATGATTTAACACGCTCGGAGCATCAAACAAATTGAAATATTTTTGTATGCACAGAATAATTGATCTGCTCTGTGGCCCAGGCCGTGCAAGATTAAAGATTTAAAACTGATTGTGACTCATAGTATGGGGTGAGACGTACTATTTTCTGGAATTTCCAGGGCATTCTATAGTATTATATAGTTATACAGTTTAGAAGTGCATTACTGAAGGGTACCCTGAAAAGATTTTATGTCTTTTGACAGGTCCCTTTCATTCAATATAATACTTTTACTACTTGGGGGTTATGTGACCTTGAGGCATAACTCACTTCGAGATACAATAGCTAATATCATGCGGACAGTCAAATGCAAAGACGTTCAGACAGAGCCCCCTCTTCTTCCAGTCAGCGGCATGCAGTTACCACGAGGTACAGTAACTGGAGATCAAGCCCGACTAGATATATCAGCAAGATCAGTTTGGAATGCGTTGGAAAGAGCATTTTTTGATGTAAGAGTGTTTCATGCTCCTGCTCCAACCAACGCCGCTAAACTAATTCCTATGATGTATTTGGCTCACGAGACTGAGAAGCTAAGAGCATATAATGCAAGGGTCCTAGAAGTGGAAAAAGCTACCTTTACACCTTTAGTTTTCTCCACAACAGGAGGCATGGGAGTCGAAGCGCAACGCTTGATTAAAAAGCTTGCACAAAAGATGAAATCTCCAATGGGTCAGCGTTATTCAGACTCAGTTACATATCTTAGCGTTTGTTTCACAAATAGGAAAAGTTTTTATTGCTTGGAGGCGGGCGCGCCACTGCAGAGGAGTAACAAAGGGCCCCGCTGACGAAGGGCCCCGCTGTGCGAGGAGGCGGCATCTTGGGGGGGGGGGGGGGGGGGGGGGGCGCAAAATCGTTGTTTGAATGTGGGACAATTTTGAAAAACTTAACTGATACTAGCAAAATTGCGCGTTTTGCTCTAGAAACACACTTTTTTAGTGTCATCTAAAATCATAAAATTTGTTCAATTTTAGGTAGGGGCGCCAAAAGGGGAGGAGGCGCCAACAGGTGGCGCATTTTCGGCAGTTGGGGGGGGGGGGGGGGGGGGTGCCAACACGCAACAGGCAACGTTACGCCACTGCTGCAAGCTCAAGGGATCTGGTTAGAGCAAGTTCATCCTCTGGACCTCTGGGATTGATGGCGACAAAAATTGGCGTTTGAATGTGAACAATTTTGAAATACTTAACGTTAGTAATATAGCAAAATTGTGCATTCTTCTGTAGAAACACATCATTCTATAGATTTCACTGGGGAATCCTCTGAAATCAGCTGTGGACCCCCGCCCCGTTATGCCACTGCTAATTTGTCTTATTTCATTGGTGGCATTGTCCTTCTTTAAAATATGATTTGTATTCCTAGACTTAGTCATGGCTGTCACTCTGTCCCAGAAATATTTTGCCAGGTCAGCCTTGAAAGTCCCGGCAAAGTTTCTCTTTAAGGTCATTCCAGACACTGTGTTCTGAAGTAGAGGCTTCTCTTAAAAGAGAGAAAAGACAATTTTTTTTTTTTTTTGAGAAAAGACAATCTTATTATTTATCACCAATTCAATACATAATCAATAAATATATATCCGAATAAATTTGATTAAAAATTAAATGATACAAGTATGCTAGCAGCTAGCGCGCTTATCACTTATATTTGATAAATATTCACGCTGTTAAAATGGGTTTTACCACACACAAAGAGTGTGCCCTTGCTTCCACATTACACTTCAAGGAAAAGTTGTTGTTGCTGTCGGTTGCCTTTTATTGATATAAGGCATTCCAGAAGTATCAAATTCATTATAATATCTTGACAGTTGCCTTGTGTTGGTACGCAACCTATGTCCTATCTTGGTCACTGGTTGTGATTAGAATTAGAATTATAATTAGAATCAAATTTACACAGCAATACAATAATAATAGTAAATAATTTAGAGATGCTTCGATCTGCTGTGCAGGACATTCAAATCAGTCAAAAACTGTTAATAGAGTACCCTTCTAAGGACTAGGAATTAAAACATATAGTAAATAGATAATAAGTTAATGAGTATAAAGTATGATATATAATGGTATGGTTGGTTAAAACATTGAACTGTGGGCATGAAGTTAACCATTAAATTATTATGAAAATTACATAGATACCCACTTTGACATTTAGTCAGAATTATGTACAATTATATACAAGTAACAATTTGGAGAAGTATAGAACCATTTTAGAATAAAGGAAAACAGGTTACCGTGGTAGAGTTAAGAGTAAGAGAGGCATACAGTTCTATATATATACTTCTTTTATTAGAATTTAAATGACAACTTTTTGAAATACTTGGTTTGGTCAGAAATGTACGTTTACACAGGGGACCCCGCTATCCCAGCAAAGACTCCAGAACACCTTATTGTTTTCACAGAGCTGGAGTGTAGAAATAGTGATCAAGGACCAGGTTAAGTAAGATGGGAGCTTCAGTACAGATTCGCCATTGTATATCTGATGCAATAACAGTAGGTCGGTATGTTCAAACTTTAGCTCCATTTGCATTATGTCTAGTTCTCTTAGCTTATCCAAATACTAAAGCAGTTTAGTGATGGTCCTTTAAGGATCTACTTAACAGCTCTGTAATGGATGCTTTTAACCTTTTTTTCTTTGTTTTTATTCAATTCTGTTTTCCAACAACACTTGTTGACCTCCAGACAACACTTCAATTTTGAAAAGGCTTCTGATTAGTGTTAGATAGAATGCCCTCTTTTGTATACGGTCCTCTCTTTTCATTAAATCTAAACGTGAACTAGCTTCCATACAGAGGGTGAGTATGTTCTACTCCCACACTGTTGTCACAAAGACACCAAGGTATTTTCCACTCTGTACGAAATCTAGTGTGACTTCATCCAGTGTCACCAACCATATCCATTGGATCGTATAAGTGGATATTTTTGTTTATGATTGGTCAAAATGGTCAAAATGGTCAAAATGTTGTAATGCCTTCAGAGGCAACATTTCTACTGGCAAGTGCATAGTAAAACAAATTTTTTAAAGTAAAACAAATTTTATTTTATACCCACAATCAATTCATATTTAGTTCAAATATTTAAAGTCAAAATAACCATTTCACATAAGTGGTTTTATTATAATAAAATAATTTGTGATAAATTAATTAATTAATTTACACTCAGAAATGAACAAAATATACACCATTTTTACCTAGTGCAACACTAGTTCAGCGCGCGGCTGACCGAAAAAGTTTGGTTTGCATTTACTAACTACAGTGTACAGCGTACATGAAAAAATAACTTACTGAATCTTTTAATACTAGACACATATTAATTCAGATGTTGTTCAATGAGTTAGCCACAAAAATGTTCAAATTATGTAGGAGGGTAAAGGACACAATTGCTAGTAGTGCTTCTTTGTGCCGTGAGACTATACCCTTAATCTTGTAACTGAGTGTATCAAGTCCTAGAACCCTGAACCTTAATGGTTTAAAACCTTCATGTGGATTGCTTTTCAGGTTTTGTTGTATCCTGACTTGTTTTTGTGACACACTTGTGCATATAAGTAGTCTCAGGTTGGATTATTCAACAGCATAGTATATGACGTTGCCTTACAAAATTGTTGTGTTAACACAACAATTAACTTACAATGTGTCTTACACTGAGTTTCGTGACAATTCAAGATGTATTAACCTATTATCCTCATAAAAGGTTTGACAAATAGATGAGCACAATTGAAGTAGGGGCTAGAGGATGCAATATCATTAATCATTATAAATTTATAGCGTCAAAGCATAATATTCTAACACATTGTGTGTACAAGCGAATAATGTGACTCGATTTCAATCTGTTGAGGGATTGTGATCCAGCTTGAAAAGTTATTCATTTGCCAATGTTATATATTAATTAATGGTATCAGGACATGTCAATATTCTACCCAGCATGTCCTTCCTTGACAAGTGAAGCTTGGTTCAACTCCACCTCTGTTTACGACGATGAAACTTACATTGATGCTCTAGAAGCACAAGCAAAAGCATGGAAGCTTCAATATGAGTGCTGTGGGACTGCTGTTCAGCCTATAGGTACTACTCCAGAGTCCAGTGTCACTGTATCTTATTAACCATTTTAAATAGTTGTTTTTTTCAAAATAAAATTGGTGACTGGATTTTAGTTTGGAAATATCCAAATTTTAAATCCAATGCATGAATATGCGGGCAAGGGTTTGGGAATTTTAATGATTGTTTAAGTAAATCTTCTTTTCTCAGGAAAATCTGCAGATCTTGATGGCTCACAAATTGAAGATGAAGATGACATTGTGCAAGAAGAAATAGAAAGCGACTCTGAATTTGATGAAGCATCCCCAGATGCGCCAGTTCCAGAACCTGAAAGGACTAATGCATCAGTCGACATGACATTCTGATGAGACACCAATAGTTAAATTGTTCATCTATTTGTCATTCCCCCAAACTTTCGGCTCATATAATGTGGCCTTATTACCCTTCCATCAGAAAATCTAATGCAACACGTGAAAGGTTTTAAAATAGATTGACAAATTGAGGATAATATCAAGGTGGGCTAGTTTTCTGCATTCCTAAATTTCTTGTTCTCGAGGCTTCTATCTGGCCACCTTGGATCTATGCATGAATATTGAACTGAGGTTTTCAAGAAGAATAACCAGCTAATAAGTGTGCTTTTGTCCTTGTTACTTAGGATAATTAAGACGACCACGACAATTATTCTACATGATATTTTTGACTGCTTAACAGACTGCATTCAATTTTAAGAAATATTTCGTCTGAAAGCCATACAAGTACATGTTAATTAATTTTCTCTCTACTCCAGTCAGTGCTCCGATCCCGGTGTATGCACTCAGTGTAAGGCATTGCATCAGCAGATCTATATTTAATTTGATTGATCCCAACATTAGCGGGACCTAAATCGATAACGCCCTTATGAGTATTGAATAATGAATATTGTAATATTCATTCGTGGATATTATAATAGGATATTATAACACGGATCATCGTATTATCGGATGATTTTATAATATCATGTACATAATTCTATTATTCATTTTATGCATTCAACAATTAATCCTTTGTAATCTAATCGTTTTCTGATTTTTAAACGTGGTGTCCAGAGAGTGGCCTTATCCCACTCTCTCCAAAAAATATTCCAATATTATGGTGAAATATTCAGCATATTTTAACTTGCTTGATTTCCGCACTGATTAGCCAGATGGGTGTAACATAGCGAGCTGTAAAAGGAGAACACAATGATCGTCAGACAAGTAGGGAAAACACTACAGCGTGCTGTGAAGGTTGCTGTGGAGAATGTGGCAAGATATGCGACCCCTGTTCTTAGAATCTACACTCGGACTGTAGTGTCCTCCAAGCAGAAGTACACGGAGGGCTACATACAGATTTGGAAGAAAAATGTTGCGCACACAACTCCTGTTGCTTTCAGGTGAGATGTTTAATGTTTATGTAACTTAGCACCAATATTATAACCAAGCCACCCAAAATAACCAAGTTATTTGATAGGCATGGTTATTTTGGGCTGGTCATAATATTATTATACACAATCACCACAGGAAAATTATGGGTTTGTAAATAGTCATAATATTATTAAACAGGACAACCACTCTCACTTTCTCAGGTACATCAGGGGCTCTGAGCTGGTGCAAAGGTTAACAGCAGTTGCTTTTGACATGATATCAGATCACGTCACCCTTCAAGAATGGTATGCCCATCAGGTACTAAGTGCCTTTTAATATAATTTTTCTCCAGCTTAATTTCATACGTAAACACAATATTTTCTGGATTTGGATTAAACAATTTTTTAAATCAGATATGGTATACACTGTTTTAGACCATACCAGGATTAACTAAGCCGAATAAGTAGCCATGGAATTCGTTGGTGTCCATTAAAGTTAGAACCTGGTTGAATGTTGTGAAAGAATTTTTATGAGTTGCACTGCCTTGGCCTTGCGTTCTTACCTAGGTACTAAGCTAATGCACTATATATCACTCGCTGGTATTACCCTAAGACAAGTTACAATTTTGATACCAACCTACACGATGTGCACATAATATAACCAGTATTACCTCTGCCGTCACCTGCCCCTCCAATTATATTATTTTAGTAAGTGGTTCTAGGGCATTACGCTATAAAACATACCACATTCCTCATTCCTACACCGGGTCCACATTCGATGTATAATGATCAGCATTATTGGCAACGTGTCTGCATGATTGAATCTCCTTCTGAATTTCACAGTCACCGAACAGCTAGAGAATCTCAGTATATCTCAGATCACGGTGTGTGAACTGTGAAACCTGTCCTTGAACTTGTAAGTTTGCAACTCGATTAGATTTGACCTTATAAAGGAATAAACCACCCACATTTCCCTGACTACGCCGTTCTTGTAGATGTTTGTAACGCTTATTGACTATTGAGAGCATATTATGTTTTGCGGCTGCGCTATAGTGTACTAGGAGGTCACGGGGTTCAAGAAAGGTGAATTATAATCTCACCCAGGTGAACATTCATGAAGTGTGTTGCTCAATTCAGCTGCTTACTTCAAACCCCAGACACACTACATTTACCAAACTTCCATCCCACCACCTGGCACTTTGAATTATATGAAGAAATGCAGTTCGGCTTTAATCTCCTAATGATGTTGATCAAATGGTTGTATTTTACTTGTTGTGATTTACACAGCAAGAGGTGAGAATTGTGCGATTGACACTGTGTGATTCACACTGTGTGTAATGCACCACCTGAACACCTGATGTAGCCATGAAATTTGGGGAACGAAACAGTTCATCGCTAAGATTGAGAGGCTGAGTTAGCTGAACGGTTTTATTTTTATAGCAGCCGAACGCTTATCGTTGGGTGAATCCCTTTACTCTGCTCATTTCATTCTGACAAAAATTCACTCTATCAACGTTGGCTGAAAATTCTGAGTATTCTGGGATCTGGTCTTTAATGCCAATTTGTGCTAAGAAGTTCCATGGAAACTGTTAAAACTGCTAAACTGCCTATTAATGTTATAATGTAAATCGTTTAAATGAATAGACGTTAGCTGTCGCGGGTGACGTTACTGCTTACGTTTTAAGATCCAATCGCTTATAAGTGGGGTAATTGATACGACATCCTTCAGACAGCTATTTAACCTTGATTAGGATTGATATTAAACTCGATCTGGCACCTCCTTTCCAGTTCAATGACGATAAAATAAGTTTTTCATAACCAATCCGATCACTTGGAAATTTAACATGATTTTAATTTACTGTTCACATGTATTATAATCTGAACTTTTCAGTGGGAGAGTCTGTGTTCTGTGATAGTGTCCATCATAGATACTGAGTATCAGAAAGTTATCAACTCTCAGAAGGAACACCCGGATAAAATCTCTCAACCTATCAGCATTGATAGTTACATTGTAAGAAACATTTTAAACAAGTTTTGTCTTCTTTGACAAATTGCCAAATTTTTCACATATTTTAAGGATTGAATATCATGGTGTGTAATATTTTGTGCGTCCCAATTGAAATTATCTATCTCCCAGTTTATAATTTACTATTTACTTATTGTAATGATCTGTTCAAATACTTAATGAATATTTGCGATTGAACCAATCTAAAGTAGTTAATTTAGTAAACTTATCTAAGAACAATTAGCCCATAACAGGATTTTAGAGCACAGATTGTTTATTTTAGAAGTCATCTGGTTCTTTCCAGCTTGAAACCTGACCAAATAAAACAGTTGATAATGGAACGAGAGCTCAATTGATTTTGCTCAATGTGTTGAAGTTGACGCGTTTATTTCAACACGAGATTTTGCCACACACTTACCCATTAAATACGCACTCTCTCTGTAATGTACCGGCGGTTTTCTGTACAATTTAAAAACAAGTGTTTTTAGCAAAGTGCGTCAGGTTTTAACTTTTGGATGTAGAAACGTTTTAAAAAAGCCTCTTTTGTTTCGCCCAGTTTGTTAAAATAATCACAGTTTATTGCAGTACATAATGTACTTATTGTTAAATACATATTCAAGCTCATATAAACCATAATGCACTTGGTCAGTTACGCTTATTATCAGATCTAGAACGAACCGGAAGCATTTCACTTGGTTTCTCTCCAAGAATAGATAAAAATTTCTCCGTTGTAGCCCAGATTCCAGAACCTTTCAGCAACTCTCCAGGAAACCCATCCTTACCTTAAATTTTAGTTTATAATATATATTAACATATTATGTATGTATTGTATTCTTGTAGCATCCTTTAACTCTTCGTTATTTACCATACATAATGTGAATGATTGTTAAAACAATGCATTATCTTCAAGTTAAAATAAAATAAAGTGATAACAGAAAACGAGCGCCGTCTCCGAAAATTAACGTTTAAACTTCCGAAAATTAACATTTAAACACCTTTAATCACGAGGATTTCCCATTAACTCATCCACTAGAACATAACGTTAACATAATATTTTCTGTTGCCTCATGAGCCATAGTGTATGAAAAGTTTTAACACAACACATAATATGCGCTATTCCTCCGAACACCCTTAGTATAAATCGAGGGTATTACTACATAGTTAGAACTTAGAGATCCCGTTGATACTCTCACGTCGCGTCAGTACATATCAACATGCCGCTACAATCTACATACAGATTACCTCTGTTGTTCTTACTTGAGGGCGCGTCGCGTGATCTTGTGCACTTGCGGGCTGGATAGTCATGCAGTGTAGCTGTATTAGAACATTCACTATGTAAATACATGGATGTAAAGTTATGGGCGGGTGTATGTGTGTGTGTGTGTGTGTGTGTGTGTGTGTGTGTGTGTGTGTGTGTGTGTGTGTGTGTGTGTGTGTGTGTGTGTGTGTGTGTGTGTGTGTGTGTGTGTGTGTGTGTGTGTGTGTGTGTGTGTGTGTGTGTGTGTGTGTGTGTGTGTGTGTGTGTGTGTGTGTGTGTGTGTGTGTGTGTGTGTGTGTGTGTGTGTGTGTGTGTGTGTGTGTGTGTGTGTGTGTGTGTGTGTGTGTGTGTGTGTGTGTGTGTGTGTGTGTGTGTGTGTGTGTGTGTGTGTGTGTGTGTGTGTGTGTGTGTGTGTGTGTGTGTGTGTGTGTGTGTGTGTGTGTGTGTGTGTGTGTGTGTGTGTGTGTGTGTGTGTGTGTGTGTGTGTGTGTGTGTGTGTGTGTGTGTGTTTGCAGTATGTCGGAAATACAGCACTGTTAAAATTATACATGATATTTTTTACATAGCTGTGGTAAAGTTTACATTTTGCATTGTTCGTCTCAGTGTTGGAATGGGAAATGTAGGGATGTAAAATGTGCACTGTTGGGCTGATTTGATTAAAGGAAATATAATCACCTGTTTCACCCATGATGTTTACATACATATTTTATCTCTTGATAATAACACATTTTATTTTCATTATAACATATTTCATCTCTTTTTATAACATGCACGCAATAAAATCCTGCCGCCGAGAACTGTGTGTAATAACCCGCCAAAACTTATCGACTTTGTAATTTATTCGACAAATTCAATCTCTCCATATTTCAAGTTTTGCTGAGTTCGTAGATAACGAAGTTATGTTCTATGATGCACAATGATGTAATATAACCGATCCTACCCAGTTAAAAGGGACACAAAAGACTAAAGATACACAAACGAGACACAACATACCAACGTATCATAGTATCTATTTCACAGTATCTATTTCACAGTATCTATTTCACAGTACATAGTATAGCTACTCTGTGGAACCTGATCTAAACAGAACGAAACCCCCGGAAGTCAGATAATCCGATAATAAACACTGCTAAAACAATCTAATTTAGAGTCTGTGTCTTTTAAATAAATTACGTTAAGTGTCTTGAATCCTTTATCTAACTCGGCCATCTCTGACGTCACACCTCTCTGACGTCCTTCTTCTCCACCCACAAGAAGTACACTGTCTAAGTGTGATAAGTGTGATAAGTGTGATAAGTGTGATAAGTGTGATACTCACATTTACTTACCTTCTCATAGCATTAATAACCTCGTGTAGATTAGCCACTGATGAGCTGTTGTCTTTGCAGACTGTCTGAGATGAATGCGAATCCTAAAAAATAGTACGTATGCGAATGTGAATGTAATCTGATTTTCTGTGTTGGCTCTCATCATGTGATGGCAATCTTATTAATATTCAAATTTGATCAGCGGAATTTCCGTTTTGAGCTGTAGTGGGTGTATGACGAGGTTTTGGGTGAAGGGCCCAGCCTATCACATGACAATGTTGCACACATTACAGTTTATCAGAAGATAGGTACTGACTACTGGGTACCTGCTACATAATCATACGAATGTGTCCCAATCTCCATCGCGTCTCGATCGTCTACTTCTGTAAGGCCTCTTTTCTAATGTTTGTTTCCGTGCAATAACCACTAACAACTTTTAGTTATTCACTACTATATAGGATATATGACATATGTGAGCACGTGTTTTGTTTTCGCCGTGTGTTGTGTTCGTCGAGGGATTAATTTGACCACGGGTCACTCAGAAATTGAGGGCCCCCAGTCCTCACCACCCCGTTGAAATAGCGTCCTCATGTTTAATCTTTCGATTGGTTGCATCAGCTATCAGTCACACTATCCTGTTGAAACTCGACTAGGGTTTATTCTAGCCTATATGAGGTGAAATATTAGGCCTCTCCGGTTACGTTAATTAGACCTTTTGTAAACTGTCTACAATTTCATTTGTTGACATACATATTTACTAACTGTACGTAGTTAGGCTGCGTAGTTAGACTACAGGTTTACTTTCATCAGCAAAACATCCACAATAGAATAGTCTTGGAAAGGGGAAATTTTATCAAAAGTTAGGCAAGTCTGTTATTTGTTGTTCGTCCAGATAGAAGACAAGATAGGAGATGTGAGCACGTGCGCAGCAGTATACCGCGCGTTAAGAGACGAAGAACCGGTTGCGCTCAAAGCTATGTTCAATTTCGCTTGGGAAAATGAGGACGATATGCTGAGGTATTTCTTTATTAATTATCAAATTTTACGGTAGTTCATTACGATTTCAAAGCTGGGGATAAACATAAGATTATTTATGTTGACTAGGACTGCCAATTATGTACTCAGTACTCAGCTTGTTATTGCATAATATGAAAGTTTAACTAATCGTGAATATCCAGTTTCTTGCACTTTCATGAATAAATTTGCAGATCAGTTTCTGAGTCGGTGCATATTTTAGCATCGAAAATTCATTCCACAGCGACAAAATATTTACATAACTATGCAGTCATTCGATTAGCATATTAGATACTTTACTTTACAGTTGATTACTATTAATTTAGTTTGACAATGATCGCTTGAGCCGGACAACGGAATCGAGTGTGTCCTCCAAATTCTCCGCTTGTATGTCCTTTGTCCAGGCTGCAGTTCAAGAAGATAGTTGTTGATCATGCTTGTATTTTGTGGCTTTGTTGTCTTTCTTAGCAGAATAGTTGGAGAATTTACTAAGCAGTTCATTGGCGATCTAATTACTGATCTCTTTAAATAGAATATCGCATAGTTTAACTGCAGTCTTGACGATGCTTCATTTAAATGTTGTTTTCCACAGTTTAATAATAGGAAAACTTGCCAGTCCTTGGGACATAGCTTTAGGCATCCGTCGTTTTCATGCTTTTCATAAAAAAAACTATGTAACTGGCGATGAATACATATATAATGTAGTAATGTGGCTATGAAGACGATCATCTAGTCATTAAAACCTAAGAACAGTCTGTTGTACTCACTACTCAACTGAAAAATGCGTTAATGTAATAAAAAGATGGATAGATTCGGTCTCCAACTTAATGAATAATGACTCAAAAACACACATTATCGTAGTAGGATCTACCACTGAAAGATTATTTCATCAGTCAAAAATCTGGGCATTCAAATGGATAACAAGTTGAGTTTTGAAAAACTGATTCTGCAGTGTTTTAGAACCATACGAACCATCAGAAAATGAAATTCCTCCTAACAACAGGACAAACCTAGGTTACAGTCAACAGTCTTATAGTCTCATGTTTAGTCTATTTTAATGGTCTTTGAAGCTTTTTAAACTTAGGTACTGCACCAATTACAGCTTATACAGAATACTGCTGCAAGAGCGGTGACGGCACAATACAAACATGATCACATGCAAGATGATTTACGGAAACTCAACTGTATTAAAAAGAGGATTGTATTTAAGCTTAAACTTTTAGCGCATAAATCTGTTATTGGAATGGCCCCTGACTATCTACGGGAAATTTCTTCGTACAGTCATCATGGACACTCTTAAACTTATTCTTCCTCATGCAGCATCCCATGCTGGACAAAGATCTTTCAGAGTTATTGGACCCAAAATTTACAACTTTCTACCATTATCAGTTAAAATGTGCTATAAAGTGGATATATGTTTAAAATTGGGTTAAAAGACGCAATTGATCCAATTTGTCACAATTTTATTTGGAGAAGCCATATTCTTAGAATGTAATGTAATGTTTAAAATTGGCTAAAAGGCATATTTATTTAATTTGTCGCAAAATGATTTGGAGAAGCTCTATTTCTAGGATCTAATGTGATGTAATGTTTAAAATTGGCTAAAAGGCATATTTATTTAATTTGTCGCAAAATGATTTAAAGAAGCTCTATTCCCAGGATGTAATCAGTTTAATGGGTATATTTAATGATATAGTGTATGTAACAGTGCAATTATGAGAGTTTTGTCGGTCTCACATTTTATTTTAATCTTAGTATGTGGGCTTCTATAGTATTACGATGCAGTAAAACTATCGGACTACGATAAATGGGGACTTGCCACCCCATGGCAACATTAAAATATTTGGACTCTGTTACATCGTTATTCGTTTTCTTTCAATATGAAAAAATATAGTTCTTTCACGCTACTAATTATTAGTGTTTAAAACACTATTTATTATGATCATTTTATAATCACGCCGCGCCGTTTATAAACAATCGCTTGATCGTTTATCGGTTTATCTTTATCTCCCTTTAAATATCGCATAACCGGCAATATATAAATATTTAGTAATACTGTATAATGCTGCTATAGAGTTTTCTAGAACATTTATCAGATAACCTTGATGCTGTCTTTATTACCATGCGAAAGTGCAAGTTTAGAAGTATCACTATTTAGAGACAACTCAATCGCGAACAAACTCAATTCATCGATTATCGATCGACGGAGAATATTTCATCACATGTTTACTGTACAATATTCTGCCAGTTTGCCGGGTAAAAGTTGTATTTTAGCGCAGCTAGATCTAGTTTTTACGGGACAAATATTACCGTGTTTTATCGTGTTTTATCGTATTTTATCGTGTTTTACGGTATACCTGTGTCTGCATACCGTGAATCCCGATTTAAAAGAGCTAGTTATTATGAAAATTGAAATACGTTATTACATCATATTGAATTACAACAAAATATGATAATATGTAAAACCAGCCACACTATTTCATGACATTCTTACCGCCCAGGTTCGATAATTTTGGAGCGGAGCTGGTGACGAATAGGCTGGACTTCCCTCCCCACCCCAACGTTATAAAGATTAACGCCCACTTCGTGGCTTCTAACGTGCCTCACTCACACTCGGTCAGTTTATTTAAGTTAAATTGATTAAATTAAACTTTTAAATTTCAAGTTAAGTCGTGTTTTATTTTTAATTGGTCTATCTTTCGCTCTGTCGTGTTTATCTGATCCTCTTTTCTTCGGAATAATTTCCGATATTTTCTGACTATTTACGTGGATTATGATGACTATCATTTCCGACAAGTCTTAACCGTTGTTAGCTAGAGTAAACGCCCAAAAGCAGTTTACTTGTACATTTAACTATTGTTTAATGCTTTACTCGATGTTTAAAGCGGATTGATTTCTGCTTTTCAATTGAATCATCCCCATTGGTTGTTTCGGTTAAAATGAACGTAGCTAAATTATCAAGAAGAAGTGTCTCTTTTGTTGTGTGATTATGGGTTATTAAGAAGACATTGTCTCAACCTAACGACTCATCCTAAAGAAACAATTATGCTGGAATATATATAATACAACAATATGCTAATATAAAGACTAATATATGACTAAGGGGATAATATTTCAATGTTGAGGCGTGTAATAAATGTTAGAATTTATTTATTTATGTATTATAATTTACAGTTACACAAACGTTTACCCTCCTTTATAACTAGGCAGTTGAAGAGTATCCAGCAGTTTTCGAGTACGGTCAGGAGAGCACCCTGTACATCGAGATGCCCCTGTACTCGTGCAGTATGAGTGAGTACCTCGCTTCTGTTACACTCACTGAAACACAAACCACGTGGGTGCTGTATCAGATAGTATCAGCTGTTCATCATATACACTCTCATGGTATTGTGCACCGGGATATTAAACTTGATAATATCTTGGTTAAGGTTGAGGATGATTGTTTGGATGTTGTGCTGACTGACTTTGGTATGGCACACGATTCATTAAGAGGTAAACCTAATCTGGACAGAAAATGGGGCAACCCCATGCTGATGCCCCCAGAAATAGCTCTCTCAAACAAACCAGACACTCTAGACTACACCAAATCAGACGTCTGGTGTGTTGGCAGCTTGGTATACCAGCTGATGGAAGCAGAAAACCCCTTCTCAAAACTCCAAAGTTCCAAATACCACGCCCGAGAGCTCCCTCCCCTGCCCTCAGATAACCCAGTCCTCTGTAACCTTGTCTCCAGACTCTTGTCACGTGACCCAGATCTCAGACCCTCTCCTCAGCAGTGTCTGCTGATATGTGGTGCTCTGCTCTGGTTACCTGATCTGTTCCAGACTCAGGATCTGACTCCGTATGAAACTGCTAGACAGCTCACTTTGTTGTCTTGGCAAACCTTTAAAGCTGGGTTGAGTGGCGCTGGGGCTGAGCTGTTGGGGCTGATGTACTTTTTGAGGTTTGCAACTGGGATGGAACTTTGGAAGGTTGTCAGTGACTTTGGATTGTAACAGAAGGTTGCTACAGCTTGTTACCTGATCAAATTTGTGAAGGCCCAAGCCTGTTACTCAATAAAAGAAGCGGAAGTGTACTTAAAGACTTAACTAGTTTAGTGTCTTCTGGATCAAATCAAAGAAATCTTTCATCAATGCAATAAAGTCCCATTCTGCTGAATGGAACTTGCCTGCGGAATGATATAATCTGATATCCCTGTACATCCAAATCGTGTACAACAGTCAACACCCCGACTCCCGAACGGCACAGAGTTACTTAATGAAGGTTCCCGGCGATTGCTTTGACTTTTACACCAACGCCTTACCCCTCATGTCAGTGCCTTTCTTTACAACAGCTAGCAGACTGCTAAGCCTGCTACCAAAACTTTGCTATGATCTGCTGCCCTGAACGGCAATTTTGTTGATTACAGTCAATTTACCTTTTGCCAAGAAATTGATAGAATTTGGCAAAATTTAATTATGAAATGTCAGATTTTAAATTTTTGTGCCATGCTCCGCTTCCTACAAAATAGATATGCATTTTATGAGATCATTCGCATTGGGATGTACGAATGTGGCATTGATCTTGGACGCTTATACTCGCTGGAGCATTGTAAATCATTAATATGACGCGGACGTATTTTAAAGGCCTCGTTTTAATATTTGAAACATAAAGTGTCGACGTTTTTGTTTTTTAATTGTTCATTTTGTTTGTGTGCTCCGTAGACATTTAATTACAGTATATAAAACTTAGATATTAAAATGTAATTTAACGATGAGTTTTATTATCGATCTGGCGGTCCAATAAAACGTAAGTCGAAACTCGAACATTTACACTTAGTGACTACTGATAATCACTAATTTTGATATCACATATTTCGTCTCAAAAGTTATAGAAAGTTCAGGATATCTAGATCTCATCAATAAGAATTACATTTTCTCCGAATGTTTAACACCTTTCTTGGCATTTAGTTAGTTTTAATCAATTATCTTATTAAATACCTAAATGTTTAATTTTGTTTCACTAAGTGTATTAATCCTAGAGATCCATTAGTGAGTAATCAGAGAGATCGTATTACTCGTTTGTTGTTTGCCGATGTTTCGATCGTTGTGCAATGTAACGCTGAGGAGCAACATTTATGCAACATTTTCAGGGATCATTGGGATGCACCAATGCGACAGTGATCTCGGGGAGTCGAGATTGTACTCGCAGAAGCATTGTAATTTATTCATTTGTCGTCGATTATATAACGTATTCTGAAGGCATTATTATTTAAAACATTGAGTGTCGACGTTTAATTTTTTAATCGTTCATTTTGTTTGTGTGCTCCGTAGAAATGAAAATCAGAAAATGTTATCGAGTTAACTACGTTTTCAAACTTATGTCTATTATGTTGTAAATGCTGAATTTTAAGAAAAATTTTTTGAAAACCCAATAATCGCTAAAATGTGATATATCACATATTATTTCGTCTCGAGAGTGCTAGAAAGTTCTGACTTCTGGTATAAGCAAAGATTTGTAATTGTATCCCATCAATAAGAATTAAATTTCCTCCGAACATGACGTAACATCTTTATTTAATTGGCATTTACTTAGATATAATTAATTGGCCCATTATATTATCTAATTGTTTAATTTTGTTTCATAATATGAGTAATTCTAGCGATCATATTTCTTGTTTGTTATTTGCCAATATTTAACTATTTAAGTATATAATAGTACATAATACATTGTACGAGTTATGGCTCTTTTATAAAGTTGTACTATAGTTTATTCCGCTTACCACATTCCCACTATATTCACAGTATACATCTAGTGTAAACTAGCTCATCACATTATAGAAGTATTCAATGAAATACCATTTCAGCTACCTATATCGTCTCAACATTCACTTTGACTGCGGCGTGGCGCCAACCGTAATAGAAAAGGTTCGGTCACGTTGTACATTGTGGTTGCCAGACATCCGCAAGTTTTTGTACTCGCAAACTCTCAACCGTTTTATTTTTGTATTGGCAAGGCCCCAAACATCATATTGGAAGTGACAACATTCCTCCAGATCCCTGGAACATACGTTAATATGGTGCTCCATTCAACTATTTCTCTAAATATCTGTAAGTCGGATAATAGGCTATTGTTTTTTCCATATCATGTCGGGACCTCACGGGGGATGGAATGATCCGGTTGTAAGTCTTGCTGTCCCGTTTGAGGGGGTTATTATCAGTTTAGTGGTTTCTGCGAAAAATTTGTCACTTGTAACCACTTTCTTGTTCTTTACACACTTCTATCTTTACTCTGTATTGACTATTGTTTCATTAATTTTACTTTGTTATTACATTGTTTTCCCTTCTATCGTCCTCTCAGTTGTTGTTTTCTGCGTGTTCACATTTGCAGGCTCATTGTTTTCTGCGTCTCGGGCTGACATGTACTATATGGAACATCTATTAATGTTTATGAAAGTATAAACCATGTCCCTGTCAATTGTTGAGTATTGAACATGTTCCTGTCAACTGTTGGACATGTCCCTGTCAATTGTTGAACATGAACTTGTCAACTGTTGGACATGAACTTGTCAACTGTTGAACATGAACTTGTCAATTGTTGGTAATGTCCCTGTCAAATGTTGAACATGAACTTGTCAACTGTTGAACATGAACTTGTCAACTGTTGAACATGAACTTGTCAACTGTTGAACATGAACTTGTCAACTGTTGGTAATGTCCCTGTCAACTGCTGACATCTTGATTTCAACTGTCAAAAAGTTGGCTTACCGAAGTTAAGTTAGCAAACTCTAAAGAGGGACTCCGAGCCCTGCGATGGAACATGGAAATCGTTGCATAACTAATTTTTCTGGGACTGTTAAGTGTTGTTTTGAATATTTTGTGATTTTTCAATTCGTATCTAAATTCGTCGAGGATGTTGCAGAAGTAATTGATTTAATATAGTCTAAGGAGTCCTAATCCTCCTCGAGTCATAAGATGGCGTTTCTTTTGTCTCATATACTGATATACTTATAGAGACGGTAAAATCCATTATCCAACATAGATCAGACCTAATAGTAACTATGATCCTGCCAACTATTTGGTAAAATATGTCAAGACATACGATAATACACCGCGCCACACAGCGTGAAACCTTAGTCAGATTCCGCAGAAGTATGCTATCTTATATAATATCTTGACGGGACACAAACTGAGGATTGTAAATTATATTGTAGACATAGGGAATGGACACTTGGCCCGGCTCCAACAAAGATCCTGCAGGAATATTATATGATAAAATTCAATGCATGAATTATAAATGATGATCTTATAATTTGATCGCATTACATCTCGAAATTTTGTTTTCGGCTCTACCTACTATTACTCCTATTACATTATTTTTTCCCCGTGTATTTGTTTATACCCCGATATTAGTTTAACCCTCTCTCTCTCAAATTAGCCGTGATGTTTACTCCTTCTGTTCATGATGAGACCATACTAGAACGGGAACCCTCCCAGAATCTCAGCTACAACTAGAAAGATACCAGTAGGGAGGCCGTATCCTGTTGCAGTGCATTCTCTCTCCCTCTGCCAGGATACCAGCTCCGTGCTCGTCCGGGGGTAGTGTACAGAACGTTATGTTGGCTGCTACTCTCCACTGCTCTCTCTCTGTAGAATAGTTGTAGTGTAGTGTAGTTGTAGTGTAGTTGTTGTACCCTTGGTCTTGTTGTGGCTACTACTTGTGCTGGCTGCTGCTTAGAGGCTACATATAAGTGCGGTAAAGTTTTTTAAATAGTACGAAACCGCACCTGCCTAACATTATTTTATGTGCGGCAAATTTGGAGGAAAAACCACCCCGCGATTAAGTTGAACAATTATTCGCCAAATTTGGAGCTTCTAGTTAGTAGAGTAGTAGGTTCGCTGAGGTTGGATTATTCAACAGCTTAGTGTATAACGTTGCATTATACATTTGTTTACACATCCAATAACTTACATGGCTGGTGTCTTACGCTGTCTTTCCTTACAATTCAACATCTTCAATTACCCTCATAGAAGGTTTTACAGTTGGAAAGGCAGGATGACTGGCGACTGGGGCTAGTTGGGCTGCTCATGAGCATAATTGAGACATACGTTCAATATAGTAACTTTACAACATCAGTAAAGTTAGATTCCAACACATTGTGTGTATTATAGACTAAAATGCCTGCAAACTATTATAATATTAAATCTAACTACAGGGTGGGCCAAAAGTCAGTACCCATTTGTTGGCCTTAATAGCTCAGTCACTGAGTGCCCAATTGAAACAATTCTTTCTGGTATGACTTACTACCACCACTGGTTCGAGGAATTTGTCCACTCGAAAAATATTCATGTTCATTTTTTTTACAAATGAAGGTTTGTCCTGAAAACATTACATTTGTAGCTTCTCAGATGACCGAGATACGAAGCATAACGAGTTTATTCATTACGTGTGATCAGGTGATTGGTTAACCTAATCACGTGATAAGGTGCCCCCGTTAACCACCCCGTTAAACATTACGGAAATCGTAAAGGCTGTCCAATTAAGGTGTTGTGTCACGGTGTCACATAATCACCCGACACCCAGTCAATTTTGTTAACGAGATATTATAGATACACAAAATGCTTGATAACTTCGTCATTTCAAATCCGTTTTTTCAGATTAGATGCAACATTTAATAATCTACCGTCTCTGAAAAAATTAGGTGTCCAGCATGTTCACTGTTCAGAAAGAACAATATAGGTGTTTTAATATTGAATGGGCGTGGTCTAAAATATTCGAATTTTAAAATTTTGGCGATTGAATCCTCGAACAAGAAGGTACAGTATGCCATCTGCAAAGCAACAGCTCTCAAATATAAAACACGGCGGAGGTATAAGACCAAACGTTTGCACACTGACTTTTGGCCCACCCTGTATGTAATATAAATCAAGAGGCTTGCATATAATGAACATATTGACATGGGTGCAGAGTTGAGTCTGTACGGAACCTAGTAGTTTCAGTTCCTTGTTTAACTTGCCGTACAGCAAGGACATCCACTACTTTAGCAGAAATATTTAATGTTGCCATGGGATGGCAAGTCCCCATTCATCGCAGCCCGCTAGTTTTACTGCGTCTCAATATTTTTAAATATGACTTAAGTGACTCAATTTCAATCTGTTGAGACTTGAGGCTTTGAGGGATCACAATCCGCTCGAGAAGTTGGTAGTTTGCCAAGATTCAGCCTCCTTTGTTTTTCTTAATTATCGATAGTGTTATAACTTTCCATAACTCTCCATAATATGATGATTATATTATGCATCATTGACGACCTTTCCGGTATTGTTTTATAGACATAGGTACAATGCCGACCGGCTGTTATAGGGGTACTAGCCGGCTGTTACGCTAACAACCCACTATCAGCCGCTTACGGTAATAGCCGGTTGATTTTCTAACAGCCCTCTAACAGCCATTCTGGGGGGACAAAAACCTAACAGCCAGATAATAGCCATTTTAATTGCATTTATAACAACCAACTCATAGTTATGGGCATTTCGATAATTTCTTCTTGTACATAGCAGTACCAAGTGCACAAATCCAACAGAATGAATAATAAATAGACGCAATATGGTGCGGAAAACTGCAATAAAAGGTCAATAGTGCGATTCCGCACCCACCGCAGTTATATGCTACTGCTCCATTGCTCTCTATTCAGTAGTATAGTTGTAGTGCCCTTGTTGTTAGTGTGGCTACTGCTGCTTGTGCAGTACTGATTACTGGGTTATCTCCAGCGTATTATGGCGATGTACTTACTTATACACATCGTCATAGAAACATAACATGTTACTAGTGCATATTTTATACCGCCAAGCCTATACTGAATCTTACTTCCTCTTTTTCTTGCTCCTCGTCTACACTTCATGTGGTAGGGGGGGGGGGGGGGGGGCACGTCATAGGAGGGGGGGGGGGGGGTCATATTCAGTGCGTGTGTCTTCTTTTATTTCGAAAAAAGATGTACTCTAGAAGCTTTTTGCTGTGCTGCAAGTAAAGTGTCTGTAAGACTTTTTTAGCCCGGGATACAAAAATTAAGTAAATGTGTTACTATTTTAGGATGCACGAAAGTTAAAACAGTTTTTAATGAATATCTCCAAAACTAAGCACTATAAACCCTATGTTGCTTTATAGCTTCTATGTAAATGTGGCCTTTTGCAGTTAGTTTGAGCTAAAATAGAGGCCCCTACAACGTTCAGAAGCCGAGATACAAAAGTCATATATTTGCGCCTGAGGGTAATTTAGAAATTTCCCCCTAGGGTTGGAACTACTGATAGAAATTGCGTACCTTATCAATTCTGATACAGAATGACCTTACAAAGGACCTGGTTTCTAGATAGGTTGTAGACACCAAACTGCATACTCTATTTCGATTAGCTTCTAGAGTACATATGTTTTCACTGTCGCCCCAGTGAAAATCAGTTTTTCTAGATTTTTCCAAAAGTAAGCATTTTGGGCAATATGCGCCTCATGTGAAATATGGGCGTGGCCCCCACAGGGTTGGGACTAGCGACACAACATGCGGCGTTCGGTGATTTGAGTTACCAATGCCCTATTTAACCCGATTCAGTATCAAAAAACGCTGTACATCGAAGTGCACACTCAAACCTCCCTGCTACTAGAGTACAGATCTTAGATCTAAAACAAAAGTTTAATTGTTGTCCTACGTGTAGTTTTGGAAGTATGTTACCGTCGTATCATGAGGACACCGTCTTTTATTGGGGATCAAATTGAGTACACTGCCACAGTATATCGCACACACTTCCAAATCTGTACATGTGAAAAAGTTGTACTTCATAAGTTGTTCCGCTGTTGTTGCTTTTTAAAAACAAGAGTTATCTGATATATAAATTCGTTTAACTGCCGCGGCTTTTATTGACTTTGTTATATCATTTCTTGCTTAGCTCACGGATGATACTGACCGTATATTTCACGACAAAGGACACTTGAAATGCAATAATAATTCGTTAACCTGGGCTTAATTTGCACTCTTTTGTGTACAGTTGAAGTTCTAGAACATTACATCTTCATCATGACTCTATAATTATAGTATGACGTCGTTCGAATGTGTCGTTTTAAGCTAACCTCGCTATCGCGAATCAACTAACAAGCACATAAAATGTTAATTAAACATTTTATGTTAAACTCAACTCTGCTTCTCTATGTCAATACCAGATTTTAATATTTTCTCCGCAGTTTCTCGGACATGTATGTTGCAAAAGGACCTAGTTGTTCGCCAGCTTTTGTTATATTATGTTGTCTTGAGACCATCGTTTTGCTGTGTAAGTACTAAGTAGGGGGTTTATCCACCGAACAGACCCCCTACACCCTACACCCTCGACCCTACACCCTACACCCTACACCCTACACCTTACACCCTACATCCTACAACACACCGGAAACACTGGTAGGGATATTATTCAGCTGCAAGCCCTCCAGCTGCTGAAAAACTTGTGTATATATCTAGAATGTTGTACTCTCCCTCGAGCATATTGTATAACACCACCCTCCACCAGATATATATAACCGAGATGCTTATATTATATATTATGCCATTTGAGGTATCATAATCGTTCTGTCGAAACAGAACTGAGTATGAAATCTACTTGGCACTATAAGTATAACCGGCGTTAGATTTGCAGGTGTGTAATGTGTATTACTATCATTTCGGGCATCAGGTGCGAATACCATGTTGTTTGTACTATGCCCGCTGTTTGCATTAGTATATTTACAAGGTAACAAGCTTGGGTTTTTTTTAACGATAATATTTACGTTTTTTCCTTCTGTAAAATCAGGTACGGACTAAGTTAGTTATGTTTATTTTTAGATTCCTTAGCTTTGGGGCTCGTTCAGGACCCTCGCCTGAGATACTCAACTGATTTTTAATTGAGTACTACTTAATTTACTTAATTTCCGACACACCCTAATACTCTAATATTTAATGGTAAATTAATCTCCAGAAGTAAGGCATGCAGCACTTGCGTTTCTGTGGAACTGCTACTCTCCAGATTTGAAATCTGAAGAGATTTCATAAAGCAAAAGTTCTCACTGTTCCGCAGATCAGAGGTATTAGGCCACATTCCGGCAAATTTACTCTAGACAAAACAAATAAACAAACATCCAGAACATTCAAAACATAACAGAGCAAGTGCGAGCTCATGATGTAATAACTACACTCAATTACACAATGTAATATAATTCTACGTTAGAATTTAGATAGTTAGATCCAATTTCTCCGTCTTGGTGTCTTTCAGTTCGGGAACTTTCTATAGTTTCTATCTGTGGCACCGGGCCCGGGTACCAGTTCATTTGCCTCGCACCCACTGTGAGAATTGATTAATCAAGCTTTAAATGGTTCGCTCCGTTCAGTAAAATAGTAAAGTTATAGTGTTCAGATCTTTCATATTTGTAATATTTGTAATATTTGGGGAATACTTTCTGTACTATAGGGTTTCAGTTAAATGGGAAATAAATTTCTCAGTCTTTCTTTTGATGTTATTGTTGATGGGTTTAAGGTACCAGTATGTGAAGATTAACCAAACCCATTAAATATAATGATACACCCATTTATTATTATAAATGCAGGGACGTTGCCAGGCATTTTAAGGTAGGGTTAAGCCCTAGACTATACCCGATCTCAACACCATGTGTAAACCAACCAACCCCAGTTCAGTGTTCATGACGTCATGGTTAATATATAACATGTTTCTAAACGATCCACCCTGTTGGCTGTTAATCACGTGATCATGATCAATATAACGTGATCATGATCTGGTGGATTCGTGTAGTGTTATTGAGTCTCATGATTTGATAGTTCTTTCATTCAAATTTCTGATTGTTTCTGAATAGACTCATTGAAGACAGATTCTAATGGAAATAAATAGCTGAATAACGTATCGACATTTCTACGTCATACTCATATTCCCAAATTATTTGTTATATATAGTAGTGTTGAAAGTATTAAAACTTTAATACTTTCAACACTACTATATAACAAATAAAGCGATCATGATCAATATGACGTTACTCTATGTGTGTGAACCGTGAGCCCTGGCTTTCGAAGTGGTCAAGTTAGTTTTGTTTCTTTGGTCACACTTAACTTTTGTTGTAGGTTATTAAGATCGTTTCTTCTATTTGTATTATATACATTGCTTGATGTATTAGGCATTAGGCGATCAGTTGCATAATCCATATTTACAGCAACAATTACACTACGTTACCACTTAGTGCATTATGCATTTTGCCAAATTATGTAGTCTACAGCGGTGAACACGGCATAAATGTGCTAGTTCTAGTAAATTTTTAAGTAGTCAGCTAATAGTTTGGATATTGAGCAAGACTCTGAACAATGTACGTTGTTTTCCAGGACACAAGAGCTGTATTTCCGTTATGTATCAGTGGTAGCAGTAACTTCTACTACCCACAGCTTACTCGTGTGCATTTATTTAGCTCATGCATCATCATCGTTATATCAGAGTTTGTCACGTGATCAATCGAACGTCTAAGATTTGTCCGAGACATGGAATCTCGAGAATCACGTTGTATGGCTATGTTTGTTTTGTTTTATTTAACATTTGTTTCCTCTTGTAGTTATTCCGGACTAAATCAAAAACCTCCTCCACTGGACTAAAATCTTCTTTACTTCTATTGGACTAAATCAATGACAACATATAAGTGCGGTGGGTGCGGAATCGCTCTATTGACCTAATACCGCACTTTTTTGCACCATCGCATCGGACGTCTTTCGTTCTATCAGATTTGTGTACTTCAACTTGGTATCGCTGTGTAAAACGAGATATTATGATAACTATGGTAAGAGTCCAACGTATTTTCATGACGTAACATCGCGTCAGAAAGTAGAATTACTTTTAAAATCAGGAAAAACATATTATTAAGTTATTATACAGGGTGAGTTGAAAATAGTGTGTAGAATGTAAAAATCGATAATTTTTTTAATGAAGGAGCCAATTTTGAAAGGTGAATTGCTATCAGCTCATAAACGTTACAAATTTCATTCTTGCCTCTCATTTGATTCTAACTCATAATTTGGTTGATTCGTCCTAATGGGGTTTTCAAATCGCGTGCCCTGAAAATCGAGTCTAAAAATCTATTTTCTCCTACATTTTTTTAGCAATCACCCTGAAACTTTCAGGATATGTTCTAGGGATCATTTAGAAGAGATGAGCCGAACAGAATTTTGAAAAAGGCCTTTAAACATTTTTTATTCGATTTTGAAAATCGTGGACCTCGAAAAACCATCAAAAAACGAGGTCCAAGATTTTAAAAATCGAATAAAACATGTTTAAAGGCCTATCTCAAAATTCTGTCTGGCTCATCTATTTTAAATGATCCTTAGAACATATCCTGAAAGTTTCAGGGTGATATCTCAAAAAATGTAGGAGAAGATAGATTTTTAGACTCGATTTTCAGGGCACACGATCAAAAATCGTTCACGCAATACAATTACCACACACGCGCTGACCTTTGACCGGCATTAATTTCGGCTAGGAACGATATTTTTCCACGGGATCAAAAGCATCTATTAGATATTACTCCCCTCTATCAGAAACAACTAAAAAGTCGATTTTGAGAACATTTCCATGAAGACCCCGGCCCCCCTTGCCCCCTGGCCTTAATACAGTCAAGTCGGCTATAGACAATTGTCTTACACGTTATCAACATGTCCTAGCTAATAAAGGACGATGGGTTGACCAAATTGTTAATTATTAAGTATTTTTATTGTATTATTATAATATTTATATATTTTCATTACCTAAATATGCAAAAATTAAGTGGAAAATTCATTTGTCAAAAAAATTAGAGCCATTTACATTCTACACACTATTATCAACTCACCCTGTATATAACAAAATTGCTCCTCTTGAAAATATTCCCAGTATTTTTTATCATTATTATCAAATGGCAAGTTGATAATGCACTGACTTTGAATATTATCAATATTTGATTTTTTTTAAATGAGGGCGAATCTTGGCAAATGAATAACTTGTCAAGCTGGATCGCAATCTCTCGACAGATTGCAATTGAGTCACATTAGTCGCTACACACAATGTGTTGGAATCATATTATATTGATATAATGCTGTACAGTTATATTAATACATATTATTATATGTACATATTATAATACAGAAGGTACAATATTGAATACTCAACTTGAATGGTGCCAATCATCAGCTCAACTGGCCCCAGCTCGTCTAATTGTAAAACCTATGAGGATAATTCTATGTTTACAAACTTAGATTTATCCTCATAGAAGGATATTTCAAGATATATAAATACCATCGTAAGACATTGCGCAAGACACATTGTAAGTTAATTGTAAGCTAATTGTCGTGTTAAACACAACAATCGTGTAAGGCACCGTTATTTTATACTACGCCGTTGGATAATGGGGATAATCCAAGCTGAGAGTACTTAAAGGCTGCAAATTTGGCGAATTTTTCAGCTTAATTGCGGTGTTTTCTCATTTATGTCTCAAAATTTGCCGCACATAAAACAGTTTTTGGCAGGTGCGGAATCGCACTATTTACAAAATATTACCGCACCTACATGTTGCCTCTGGACTAAATATAAGTCCTCTTTCAAAACGTGTCACTCCAGATGAATAGTCCTATAAATGCCAGATCTTTAATCTAAACGAGACTCGGTTTCTAATTCATTTGAAAAAACACATACTACATTGTAACATTCTAGTTGAAATTCTATGCGACATTGTAGTTGACATTCTGGTTGATGCTCTAGTTTCTTTTCTTTTCTTGCCTTCTTTGAGCTGTCAGTGAGCCATTGGGCCTAATAGACATTTCCATGATAGAGTAAAACCTCTCTAAACCGGATATCTCGGGGGAGACAAAAAGTACACGGTATAGAGAAACCTCATTATAGAGCGTTATACAGCGTTATAGAGCGTTTCATATACTGCATTAATGTAGTCACTACTCACATAATCCACCAAATGTAAGATAAGCTAAGATAAATCACATTTCTCGCACAATCGGTCTGATCGTGGGGAAAAGAAGATGCCCGGTATAGCGAGGTACCCTCGATTATTCCGCAAACTCTAGCTGGATGAAAATTTCCATTTGGATGTTTTGCGTAAAGCAATATTATGACATTTTCAATATAATATTCGCAAAGCTACCCAAAATCATTTTGAATATTGCATTCCTCAGAACGGTTTTCTGCAGAAATAAAATGGAGTCAGTGATGCGTTAATAGATAATAGATACATGATTAATTAATAATTATATACTTATATTATATACCCTATATACAATAATGCATCATTACCAATTAGGCTACATCTCTGTGCTTTATGTATACTTTACTGAATACTGTGTACTGAGCAGGTTCATGCTGTGGCACGACATAAAGCCGCGCTAGTTCACGTCAATTATTTAATTAGTCAAGGTTATGAGTTAGATTTTAAACTGAGTCCAGTTTCATAGAAATCAATATGTGTGTTTCCTACCTGGTGCTCCTTTTTAGCGGTTTCAATAACTAGAAATAACTAATATCTACCCACAGTTCAAAGTTGATTGCACCTTTGTTACAATATCAATTTTAAGGCTATTTAATTTGCCGTGCAATCGATATTATACAACCACCTTTAAGTTAATACAATTTTGCAGCCATACGATGACACTAGATATTCACTCGGGTTCGTCTCTTCCAATTATTCCAATAATTGCAATATTAGACTAATTTCCTTTTCTCTACGCCACGAACAAGGACTTGTGTAGTAGTGAAACTGCTGTTAATTTAAGTTTTTCTTCGTCATTGTACTCTTCTAGAACATACAGAAAACGTAATCATCAAGTATCTCGATATTTCACCTTTCTAGAACGTCTAGTGGAGTAATTTATCAGTTAACGTAATCATCAAGTATTCTGTTGCATATTATGTTGCTGTTACCATGATAGATATCAATAGAAGTGTTGAATTAACCACACTTTTGAAAAACTTTGTCAAGAAACGGAATATCTTCAGACGTGACGGAATATTTTGAATGAGATTGAATTCGATAAATAGTTATTATTTAATGTAATAAATATTGTAGGAATTTAAAATTTTAACAAAATTACCGTTTCTAGCTCAAGTATGCCACGGGGTCGAGCGCGGAAGCGTTCTGATTCTAAAGACACGCGAGAGTCAGAAAAAAATCGAGCAAAACGGAACCGAGACAAGTTTCGTCAGCTCATAATGGATTTAAACGACTGTGTCAGCGACGAAAGCCTGAGCACAAACAAATGCCTATCAACCGCAATATCCATTTTATCCCTGGAAAAAGTTCACAAAAACTCCGACTCAATACTTGATTCAATAAAAGACTCCCCGGACAGTTCTCCGAGTAGTTCTAGTAGTGGATCACCCGCTAAGGAGCTCCAGCATCTTCTCTCTGCCAGAGACTGTTTTGGTATCGGCTTCAACGAGCAGGGGACCATTTTGTACACTTCACCTAACTTCAAAACAGCTGTGGGATATAAAGAATCTGTTCTCGGAGAGAATCTTGGTAAGTTGGTAAAATGTCTTTAAAATATAAATATCGTAAATGTTTGAGGATATTTTTATGCTCCAATAGTCATGTTTTGATTCGATACCATACTAATGTAATGATTTAAAACGACAAATTGCACTTAAATGCTAAACAGCTCAACACTCACTGCAGCATATTAGCTGCGTTTCATCATTTATTGGGGCTAATGAATTGATTGTATGACTATCAAATTGAAGGAAGCAATCAATTTTTGCAGACAAAGTTGTTCTGCGGTCTCGAGACATCATGAACAAGATATTTAACGAAGGCAACTACCACTTCATATGTATGGTACACATTGTCAAAATGGCAGGCAAAGATTTTGCACCCTTTCACTTCCAAGGGAAGATTCTCCCTTGTCAAGAAGGTAAGCTAAAAGGGCAGCACAATAACGGTTTAAAGTTAAACTTAAAGTAAATATCGCAGACTTAAATGATTTTTTGAACTTGGTTTAAGAAAGACTCCTTTCGTTATCAGGCATTTTAATTGACTTGATCCCCACAAATGTGGACACTTTACTAGAGTTTTATCTTGTTACAAATACATTGATTTAAAATGAGGATAAACCTGTTTTTACTGCCCGGCCCCTATAATTGTTATTCGATATACCGAATTTTGTATTATATCTGTAAATATTAATTATCGTTCTGTGCTGATAAGAAATAAGTATTACCTTGATAAACTGAGCAATTCTAAAAAATCCTTCCCACAACAATTGCCGTTTTGTACACATGAATTATCGCAGGGGGCAGAATGTACCTTGGTTACGGAGAAAGGAAAAATACAATCATCAACGATCCTATCTCCAGTTTTAATGTGAACGAAATACTCATCGGTCTTGACTTATCATTTGTAGGGAAGCGAAACATCTACATAGACTCTCTGCTAGGTTATCCCACCTTCCAGAACTGCACGACGGAACATGTCGTATCAGAGGACTTGACGAACGTTTTCAGTGAGCCGGAAGACTCATCGCGCAGCTTGATCAAATCGTTTCAAGAGGATGGTTATGCACAGCATGTGGTGCGCTTACTCTGCGCTGATAACACTATTTTGTACGTTTTATCAAAAGTTTTCCTGCACATCAACCAGGAAAATGTTCCCGTTATGATCAGTTACAGTGTTCCGTTTGCATTTTCATCCCAATCCCAGAGAACTATTGACGAAGGAATGCGCATGATCACCACACACGAACAGTGGTTGGCTCTGGTGCCTTCCTTTTTCACACCTCCAACTCCAGATAAGCCTCTGTGTCTAGAGGATATTATTCCAACAATCGAAGCTTCGTCACCGGACCTACAAATGGACTCGTCCGCTCAGCTTATGTCATTCCCCCACAGAGACAAGAATCAGATACTGCAGATATCAGATCCTTGTACTATCGAGGAAATAATGCCAGATCAGAAACCAGTTCCAGAGCTGGACCTTGTTGATGTTTTAGACTTTTTGTAACGTATTTTGCCCTCCGTGACCGGCAAAATGTTCTTGTAACAGAGGCTGGGTTTTGAGTCAGCTGGAGCTGTATATATATCAACTCAATCGTAACCAGATTGAACATTGTAAATGGCGCTTTGGCTGGTCTCTGGAGAGGTTTGTGCGAAAAATTTTCCCACGAACAGATCTTGGAATTGAGATTCCTCTTTTGCCAGAGAATGATATTTCAGTTCGGATCGTGTCACCCTTCAACTCAGTTTCTTATACAAAGAAATATTGTGCAGCTCAATATGGCTTAATAGAAGTGTCGCTTGACTCCTTTTCTTGTCAATGGGTTGATTTTGTTGACCATATTGTAGCTAGGAAAATCTTTTCGTTGAAAAAGTTTCATAATATTCTGCTGATACTGCAGAACTACTACTACTGAATTGTATGTGATTTTAACTGTTACCAGATGATATCAGAATCAGCGAATCGTCAAAAGTTAACAGTAACTTCACGAAGATTCAAGAGAGATGAATGAATTCAAGAGATGAATGAATACTGATTGGGATAATAGTGCTATCATGAACGACTTGTGATGCGTGGGATTGAAAGTAAAATCAACTTAGAAAGTAAAATCAACTTACCTTTAGTTTACCTTCATTAAATTCAATGATTGGTGTATAAAAAAAGATTCTCTTATTGTTCCCTGGGTTTCCTATACATTACTATACATTCCTATATATTACTATCTTAACGTTCTAATCAGTGGGTTTTTGTGAATTAAGACGATGATTTAACGATGTATCCTTAATTTGATGATTGATTTTGACTGCTAATGAATCGTTCACATAGTATGTACTATGTAAGCCAGATTTGGGATAATTTATATCTCCTACCCTTACGTTATCACTTTTTTCGCATTTTGTAGAAATCACACCAGTAGAGCAGTAGTGTAAGCTTTTCTAATCCTGCTGCTAATACGTAATATTATGTGAACGATATCCAATTGTGAAACAGTCGAGTCCGTTTTTTGTCTGTCAAAAAGAACTTAAAAATGTGGCATGTGTCGTATTATCTAAAATTTTTAAGTGAGGGTAAATGAGGGAAAATGAGGTAAATGAGTTCGACTGAAATTTCGTTTGTATGGCACATACCACCATCGAATATAAATCTGGAGCTTTCAGATTATACTCGAAGTTTTGTGTCATTTTTTAAATTTTATGCTGTTTGTTTTTTAGACGTATTTACTTATTTAGACTTCTGTTGAATGTGTTTTAAGAAATTGCAAAATGTTAGAATTTATACCTTAACTCAATGCTGAGAATGCTGGAACCTAGTTACCGTGGAGTTAGACGGTGGTGCTACGATATTTTACCAATAATACATACTTGCACACTTATAAAGCTCTTTTCAAGAGGGTGACAGTGCAACCTATCATTTTCAAATGAACTTGCATAATCTACACTTGCAAAGGCATATTAAAACTTAGAATATGAAAGTTAAATATCACGCACTTTTCGTGACCCGAAAAAAGAATGCCGGTGATTCCACGGTGACAATAAGACATCTCAGATGTTTTGGAAATTAATAATCATTCCAGAACAATCAGATTGTTTTTGAAAACGATTAGAGAATAGCTGCGCAGCTGCTGTAAGTCAGTACGAGCAGTGGATATCTAAACATCTTTGTTACGGCTGCTAAATTATAGTTACTTGTCCGTTTTAAGACAAGTATCTTTCTCCATGGTAAACAAAGAGACAATTAGCTCCGCAGTTTTACTTTCACTGTAAGCTACAAATTGTACATCCACTTAAGAGCTAAAACAACTGTTGAAGGCTGCTTGAATAGTTATTGATTGACAGTTACACCTTGATTGTTATCTTGTAGAGAGAATATTTACTTCGAAGAGAATACTTTAGGGGTCGTCACATATTACGTAATCATTGGAAAATTGTTACCCCCCCCCCCCCCCTCCGTAACCAGTTTTAAACATAGCAATTGTGTCAAAGTTACACTAGCGTAATCATTTGGAAACCCCCCTCCCCCTCAGCTGATAACGTAACATGTGAATTGTGAACAACCCCTTACTTTGAAATTGTTTCCATGAAAAAACTTCTTTTTTCAAAAAATGTTTGTTTCGTGTTGATATTGTGTTACGAAATCTTAGAACGAAACAGATATGCTACATACCATGATGATGTTTAATTTATTTTACCGTCTTTAAGAAAAGTGGTTCGTTAAGAACCAAGTCTTGATCCAATTAACTTTGACTTTTAGTTAAATAACACTAAAACCCCGAAATACATATTACCCTAGATCCAAGAATCACTCCCAAAATAGTTTACCTAAAATATTCCTCAAATATTCAAACGATTTTATTATGATTATTTTATGCTTTGAAAAAAATTTCATTTCCATAATTCTCCGTTCGCATCAAGCACAGTTTTTCGGGGTTTACTGTAACAACCATAATCATACAATAGCTCAAAGTTCAAAATTCTGTGGCCCTAATCAAGGAGAAAAGTATACCAGAAAACTGATACCAAGGACTGAATGGAAAACATGTTAAAACAAAGATCTGTGCTGTAAAAGAAAGAGCATGTCTTTCATATTATGTATAATATATAATATGCATAGAGCATATTATATTATATCTAAACCTATAGGCTATATGGTTTCTCCTAATATGAATATTTATGCTGACCCTCCTTTAATCAAGAAGTGAGACTAGAATTGTATGTGCTGCCAGGATTCAATCTGGATAGCTCTAGAAGTTTCTATCAATATTTTTACTAGGTATCCCTAAATGTGTTATTAGAAAACCTCACTTTAGGAAAACGTTAGCTTAGGGTTGGATGGCTAACGCATTCGGATGCAGTTTGAAGGGATACCAATTAAAAACTGTATCAAATATGTAAGTTTTTAAAATATGGACACGTTTATGAAATGGTCATTGGGCCATGTCACAGTTGACGGTAAGGGCATTTTAGTCAAGTTTAGAGAAGTTTAGGTATCTTTTTGGGTTCGTTGGCTATCTAAGACCTTAAGACCAAATTTGTTCCGAATTTTTCCTGAAAACGAGAAATTGTATAGATGGTCGGGTCGTCAGTCACTGGACCTCACCCCGTAGTATATAAAATACCCATTTTTAGGTAGACTTTTCTCTGATGATAAATAGCAAGGGTAAAATCTTTGTTTTAGGGTTCTGTTTCGTGTAAACTAATATTTTCAAAGTTTACTCTGCAGAAAGTTGAGATAATATAATTCCAGTTTATTGAAAAAAGTAACAGATTTGATCATGGATTCTGTACTGCTGAAGCTCAATGTAAAGTGATCGAAAATTTTAACTTGACAGTGAGCTATGTGTTTTATTCAACTTATTGTTATATCGCTTCATTAAAAAATTGCAACAACAGATTAAAATTCCTTTTGATTTAATGAATTCAATAAATTAAATCAGTACACATTTAATATTTACTACTTAGGACCAAACAAATTAATAGAATAAGAAACATTTGTTAAGCATTTTCTCAGACACATACTTCAATACTCGAATAAACACCATGAATAGATTGAATACATGCACGTTTAAATGAAGTCGAAAACTACAGAATTTAAACGGTACCAGAATTTAAACGGTACCATTGCATTATTATAGAGTTCCGTCATTTTCATTTAAAATTGTATGTTCTTCATTAATGGTGTAATTGGAATAACATGTTTTGCCGAATAAAACTTGAAACGGCTTCTTCTATCTCCTAAATAAAATACCTGATATCAGAATTTCTTTCCATTCTTGTCCTAACATTACACTCACCTAACTACATGTTTACCAGTTTACTGCAATGAGAGAAGTAAGGGCGATGTACCGGGTTATGATGAGGACCGCTCAACAGTTTAGTGACTCAGCATACAGGTATGTTTAAAATATTGACATGGCAACGGGGTAGAACCAGACTGACTTGCGATGCAGTTTTCATAAATTCCTACAAAAAATGGCAGTGTACATTCACGTCTTTTGCCAGCGAGGCAAAAAGATTTTACTGTAATCGAGATGTCGCATTTTTTTACTCGAAAAGTACTTCCTTGAACCCTCTGAAATTGAAATGCTAGTATCTTGAATACTAGTATCCAGAATTTTGACGTGTATAATCATTTTTTAAACCATTTGGAACTCTGCCAAGCTACTCAGGGATGGTGGCTCGATCCAAAACCTTCTAGAACAACTACTTTACGGAGCGCGCGTAACTATTTTGACGATGCTATTAGCGCTTTCAGCTAAATTATCAATTTTATTTAATAAATAAAAATATATAAATAAACACTGTGTATAATAATGTAACCACTTAAATAATAATAATGTTGATCATTGTTAGATAAAAATAAGCCTATATCATGTTTGACATCATCAATATTAGTTCATAGACTACAGTCTACCTGCTACCGAGTAACTTGAATTGGATACTAATTTAAATTAAAATGTATCTAATTGGTGTCTACTAAGTACTAATATTGTTGTGCAGTTTTCAGTGTCCTAAAGTTAGACGCTAATTGATTTACATTAATATATAAACATTTAATAGATAACTAATATTCACGCCTAACCCTAATGTCGTATCATACTCTAGGAAGTTTGATCGCGAACCTTATAAATTTTAGGAAATGTGGCTAAATTTTTGTGCTACACTTATCTTTATTAGTTAAGTAACATTATTTTTCCGAATTAGTCTACCGACCGAGTACACTATCTAATGCCGAGCCTGACTACACGGTTGCCTTTTTACATGGAAAGCCTCGTGAGATTTGAGGAACGGTTACCGGTGCCAATCGACCGACAGAAACTCTTGAAAACGCATTAGTAGGAGCATTCATTATCATAATATATATTGTAGTGTAACAAGTATTTAATCGTGATCATTTCAGGAATTACGCCGAATTAAGACGATGATTTAACGATGTATCCTTAATTTGATGATTGATTTTGACTGCTAATGAATCGTTCACATAGTATGTACTATGTAAGCCAGATTTGGGATAATTTATATCTCCTACCCTTACGTTATCACTTTTTTCGCATTTTGTAGAAATCACACCAGTAGAGCAGTAGTGTAAGCTTTTCTAATCCTGCTGCTAATACGTAATATTATGTGAACGATATCCAATTGTGAAACAGTCGAGTCCGTTTTTTGTCTGTCAAAAAGAACTTAAAAATGTGGCATGTGTCGTATTATCTAAAATTTTTAAGTGAGGGTAAATGAGGGAAAATGAGGTAAATGAGTTCGACTGAAATTTCGTTTGTATGGCACATACCACCATCGAATATAAATCTGGAGCTTTCAGATTATACTCGAAGTTTTGTGTCATTTTTTAAATTTTATGCTGTTTGTTTTTTAGACGTATTTACTTATTTAGACTTCTGTTGAATGTGTTTTAAGAAATTGCAAAATGTTAGAATTTATACCTTAACTCAATGCTGAGAATGCTGGAACCTAGTTACCGTGGAGTTAGACGGTGGTGCTACGATATTTTACCAATAATACATACTTGCACACTTATAAAGCTCTTTTCAAGAGGGTGACAGTGCAACCTATCATTTTCAAATGAACTTGCATAATCTACACTTGCAAAGGCATATTAAAACTTAGAATATGAAAGTTAAATATCACGCACTTTTCGTGACCCGAAAAAAGAATGCCGGTGATTCCACGGTGACAATAAGACATCTCAGATGTTTTGGAAATTAATAATCATTCCAGAACAATCAGATTGTTTTTGAAAACGATTAGAGAATAGCTGCGCAGCTGCTGTAAGTCAGTACGAGCAGTGGATATCTAAACATCTTTGTTACGGCTGCTAAATTATAGTTACTTGTCCGTTTTAAGACAAGTATCTTTCTCCATGGTAAACAAAGAGACAATTAGCTCCGCAGTTTTACTTTCACTGTAAGCTACAAATTGTACATCCACTTAAGAGCTAAAACAACTGTTGAAGGCTGCTTGAATAGTTATTGATTGACAGTTACACCTTGATTGTTATCTTGTAGAGAGAATATTTACTTCGAAGAGAATACTTTAGGGGTCGTCACATATTACGTAATCATTTCCTAAAGTTACTAAGCTAACTTTAGGAAAACGTTAGCTTAGGGTTGGATGGCTAACGCATTCGGATGCAGTTTGAAGGGATACCAATTAAAAACTGTATCAAATATGTAAGTTTTTAAAATATGGACACGTTTATGAAATGGTCATTGGGCCATGTCACAGTTGATGGTAAGGGCATTTTAGTCAAGTTTAGAGAAGTTTAGGTATCTTTTTGGGTTCGTTGGCTATCTAAGACCTTAAGACCAAATTTGTTCCGAATTTTTCCTGAAAACGAGAAATTGTATAGATGGTCGGGTCGTCAGTCACTGGACCTCACCCCGTAGTATATAAAATACCCATTTTTAGGTAGACTTTTCTCTGATGATAAATAGCAAGGGTAAAATCTTTGTTTTAGGGTTCTGTTTCGTGTAAACTAATATTTTCAAAGTTTACTCTGCAGAAAGTTGAGATAATATAATTCCAGTTTATTGAAAAAAGTAACAGATTTGATCATGGATTCTGTACTGCTGAAGCTCAATGTAAAGTGATCGAAAATTTTAACTTGACAGTGAGCTATGTGTTTTATTCAACTTATTGTTATATCGCTTCATTAAAAAATTGCAACAACAGATTAAAATTCCTTTTGATTTAATGAATTCAATAAATTAAATCAGTACACATTTAATATTTACTACTTAGGACCAAACAAATTAATAGAATAAGAAACATTTGTTAAGCATTTTCTCAGACACATACTTCAATACTCGAATAAACACCATGAATAGATTGAATACATGCACGTTTAAATGAAGTCGAAAACTACAGAATTTAAACGGTACCAGAATTTAAACGGTACCATTGCATTATTATAGAGTTCCGTCATTTTCATTTAAAATTGTATGTTCTTCATTAATGGTGTAATTGGAATAACATGTTTTGCCGAATAAAACTTGAAACGGCTTCTATCTCCTAAATAAAATACCTGATATCAGAATTTCTTTCCATTTTTGTCCTAACATTACACTCACCTAACTACATGTTTACCAGTTTACTGCAATGGGAGAAGTAAGGGCGATGTACCGGGTTATGATGAGGACTGCTCAACAGTTTAGTGACTCAGCATACAGGTATGTTTAAAATATTGACATGGCAACGGGGTAGAACCAGACTGACTTGCGATGCAGTTTTCATAAATTCCTACAAAAAATGGCAGTGTACATTCACGTCTTTTGCCAGCGAGGCAAAAAGATTTTAATACTGTAATCGAGATGTCGCATTTTTACTCGAAAAGTACTTCCTTGAACCCTCTGAAATTTGAATACTAGTATCTTGAATAATAGTATCCAGAATTTTGACGTGTATAATCATTTTTTAAACCATTTGGAACTCTGCCAAGCTACTCAGGGATGGTGGCTCGATCCAAAACCTTCTAGAACAACTACTTTACGGAGCGCGCGTAACTATTCTGACGATGCTATTAGCGCTTTCAGCTAAATTATCAATTTTATTTAATAAATAAAAATATATAAATAAACACTGTGTATAATAATGTAACCACTTAAATAATAATAATGTTGATCATTGTTAGATAAAAATAAGCCTATATCATGTTTGACATCATCAATATTAGTTCATAGACTACAGTCTACCTGCTACCGAGTAACTTGAATTGGATACTAATTTAAATTAAAATGTATCTAATTGGTGTCTACTAAGTACTAATATTGTTGTGCAGTTTTCAGTGTCCTAAAGTTAGACGCTAATTGATTTACATTAATATATAAACATTCAATAGATAACTAATATTCACGCCTAACCCTAATGTCGTATCATACTCTAGGAAGTTTGATCGCGAACCTTATAAATTTTAGGAAATGTGGCTTAATTTTTGTGCTACACTTATCTTTATTAGTTAAGTAACATTGTTTTTCCGAATTAGTCTACCGACCGAGTACACTATCTAATGCCGAGCCTGACTACACGGTTGCCTTTTTACATGGAAAGCCTCGTGAGATTTGAGGAACGGTTACCGGTGCCAATCGACCGACAGAAACTCTTGAAAACGCATTAGTAGGAGCATTCATTATCATAATATATATTGTAGTGTAACAAGTATTTAATCGTGATCATTTCAGGAATTACGCTTTACGGCGGATAAGGCACGAGTTTCGGACATGTCAGGAGTTTGACAGTAAACGAGCTACTGATAATCTTAACATGCTCGTTAGACAGGTACTACATGGTGTTTTATATTTTGGAGAAGGTGGTCTTTCGAAATGGAGTTTTATAAGTATTTTTATATACAAGATAAGATCAGGCAGAGGGGGTTAGTAAACTTCATCGGTTACCACATATCTATAGAGTAAACGTTTTTTTAAATGCAGTTTTAAAAGATTGAGTCTGTAACGAATCTTTTTATAAAACACACGCTTCAGTCAATTTTTAGCTGTCATCGTTCATGGTCACGCACATCTCCAATCTCAAGCACGGACCAATCTTGCATGATTCACTTTGTACCAATTCAGTTTGAAGTTTCTACCACATTCTTGTCGTTCTCTACCGGAGAACTCCGAACAGTAAGCACATGACGTCACAACTCAGCTGTGGTCCTCCGTATTCGTGGTTACCAACTATCACAGTATCACACCGCTGTTGGGGAGGCAAGAGGGCTGGCGCCGCCCATCTTAAAAACTTTTAACTCTGATTGTACAATGTACACCATTGAAGACAGAGTTTTTCTGCATACTGCCAGTAAAACATATTACACACAACTGCAATGTAAGAATGTTCGTATAAGGTATAATGTGTTTTAGCATGTTACAATGGATAACATCTCCGTTTTGACCTAAAAGCCACGACGTCGAGATATGTCCTGCTACGAGCATGATTACTATTCGAATGTATAGATCTTTATAAAAGGGCCCCCAGCTGTTAGCTGTTCAATCAAGCTAGGATTGGTACATTTTAGGAGTGTGGTTCCGATTCTCATTACGTAAGGTTAAATGCTTCCCGTACGAATACTGGGTAAAAAACTGTATTTGGTCACATGACTCGCCCATATTATAATTAAATAAATTTATAGAGTATGGCAAATCCACTGTGCCTGGTTTCCTATAACATTCTCATAAAATCCTTCTGCTGTTGCATATTGGCCTGTTAATTAGAAGCCATGTGGCTGTTGAAACTGGAAATTACAGAAGTAATGTGACCGGAAGCGATTAAAGCTTAAGCCTGCACGTACGGCACGTACAGGAGATTCGCTAGGCACCCTGCTGTCATTGGTCAGCTGCATTACCGTATCCGGTTGCCTGTAACTCTGTAAGCTACAAGATATGGCGGAGAGAGAGAGGCTAGCGCTGATGTTCAGGAAACATGGCATAGGTTGGAATCGTTAATCACTTTCCTGGATACTGGATAGTTCTGTGTAGAAACTATCTTACCTACCATTCAACTATAGGACTTCTAAATAGGGGGCTTAAATCCTCTTTAAAACGTTTTCGGTTTTGGAATATCCTGGGGTAGGATCGGACAAACTTGAAACAGTTACTATGAGTATTTGTAGAAGTTGAGTTGGGAAATTATTGGGCAGTAAAGCTTTCATTAGGCCACTAGGATTAGTATGGAGTAGAAATTGATAGTATTTTACAGCAAATATCTGATATCATTTTATTTTCAGATAACAATAAGCAAACTGTACAGTATGCCAGTGGATGTCTTGCACAAGAAAACGTGAAACGACAATATGTTTTAGCGGAGTTGTGGATGACTAAATGTTTCATCATGTCATCAGCTGGGTATTGTGAACTATAGCACTGTCACGTGACCAATGGACAGTCTAATATTTCGGTTTAATACCTATTTATTTAGGCAGTTTTCCGGGTAGATCAGTGATATTTTATGATATAACTGACTGCAGAGTAACTTTTTACATTCATATTTAATTTATTTTAAGTTGTACCCAATATATTAGTCTCCATTACTTTTCTATTATATAACAAAAGATTGTTCAAGAAATACAACAAATTATAAAAATTCACTAGAAAAAATATTACAATATTTTTATAAGTTTTAAATAAGAAATTGACTAGGCGATGCCAATACCTTCTTCTCCTATGTCCTAGTTTTGCAGCATGAATTCATGCGCGACGCACCCGTAAAATCGGGCTATTGTTAAAAATCAGTTAAAAATAAGAACCCTGCAATGTTTTATGCCACACTTCACAAAAGTAGCTAAATATAACCTACCTACCCTATCTATTTAATAGTATACCGTTCCATAAAAGTTAAACGATTCTTCCTAAAATTATAGAAAAAATAGGTAAAAATAATGTGTTAATAGATATTCTTAGATTAAAATATATAATATTATTAATCGCTAAACTTAGCCTAGCCTCGCTAACACACTAAAGTCTTATGTCTTCCTAACTATAATCTTCATCGCTAGTGAGGAATTATGAATCCTAGTGACCCTGAGCCCTGCTGATCGTATTCGTAGGTGTACCCGTAATTACAAGGTTCCATACTTCTAACTGGTGCCTCCTGCAAAGAAAACTTTTATTTTTTCAATAATCCAGAAAAAATATTATCAAAGTAACTGGAGCCCAAGCCAAAACTTTGTTTCTTGCTCAATTATATATATGATACAACTACAAGAGAAAACTAGGAGAATCAGAAACAACTCGGACTACATTAGTATTACATTTATTCCTTCTGTAACGTCCTCAAATTAAATGTATTTACTGAAATACATACCGATTCCTTCGAAAAATACTCCATAGACAAACCTGATCAGACTCGAAGGGCAGAGGGCAGTTGAAGTTGTTGTTTGAACCACCAGCTATCCCCAGGAAGTCGTAGCTGTGGGTGTGGCTACCCTCGTCTAGAGATATCCTTATAGGCGGAGAGGGCACTCGTCCGGGCTCCGAATCCTTGTGTTCTCTGTTTTGGGCAGCAGCGGGGAATGTTAATTCCCGACAGCTCGGCCTAATAGTTATATATAAGTAGGATAGGAACACAAATATTATTATCTTATTTCACATTTTTGAGTTGCAAGTTGTAACACAAAATGGGCCTTCCCCCGGTTAAAAGGTTTTTAATGGAAAAATGTTACGACAGCGAAAAAAGCTGCCAACATCATGGATTACGACCCTCCGAATAACATGAAAACATGGTATAATCTAGTTCAGTAACACACCTATTGGCCTTGGTGCAGAGCGTATCATCATCTGTCAGATTGTCAAATATAATCCTGGGGACTGCTGCGTGGTGTTTGGAGCACTCGTCTGTTAGTTTAGAAACCTCCTCTGAGAACTCTGCTATGTTGGAAAGAGAGGGAGAGGGTGATTCCATTGGGGCAGGATCCTGCGTATTAAAATTTGAATGACACATTTGATTTGGTAGATTTCAAAAAACTATCTAATTTAAATACGTAAGTAAATTCACCAATATCGTACAACTACAATTTCATTTTTAGTGAGCAGACTTACAGGAGAGGTGGTTTCCTCTAAGAGACTGATCTGTTCATCGAACATAACAAGAGGTAGCAGCTGTCTCCTCATGACGATAAGGAGGACTAGTACCACAGGTAGTGCCACACAAGTGTAAGGGGTAACCAGGACGATCACCAGTACTAACGTCAGCACTATCTGGGGGAGGAGGTTTAGTTTTCAGAGAGTCAGAGATGGTATTAATTGGGGATCAGTTGACAGAATAGTCTTACGAGGAGTTATGAAAATGAATAAATGTCGGCAGCCATGATCCAAGTTTGAGAAGGAAGCGTGCATATTTTACCTGTAAAATGGTGAAGGAATTTATGACTTTTTGGGGAGTGTTTGCGACGTATCCTTTTTCTGGGTGGTATTTCTCCGACTGCAGTAGTATTTTACATCTGAAATAGAACATCTAATTAAAACGGTGCTTAAAATTTAATTTCAATTTTGTGTCATATTTCTTGGGTCAGCTAGTTGAATACTGAACTGGCAATAATTGAGAAACAACTCACCTCTCGAATAACTGAGTGTGGCGAAGTCCAAGGATGCTAGAAAATAGGATCACTCCCCAGCAAAGTGGTAACGGAACAGCAAGGTGAAGTTTAAACGCCAATAAACATGGAATTATCATCTGAAAACAAAAATGCTAACATTTTTGCGTTATGAATATGAACATAACTATTCAATCGATATACTCATTTACGTCAAGCAATTTAACTTTCGATTTTAAAATGAGGGGATTTTTCGTAGTACAATAAAACCACCAATGACATCGCCCCGATTTACCGCAAACTCAGATTAACCGAGACTGTTTCCTTTCTCGGGGTTCTACCGCATACCGCATTGAATTGCGTGTTTGTGGAAATTAAGACACTATGGTACCTACACAGCCAAATAATCAATAGTTAACTCACGGTCAAGGAACTGAGTGTCAAGGTGGCTCGCTGCTCCTTCACATACAACATATCCTGGTTTGTTACAGAGGTCTTTGAGAGCAAGTGCAGCAGAATAGGGGTTAGAATCAGATCCGGTATCAGGAACGGTAGACCGAACACTCCGGAAAACAACACTCCCATTCCAACAAGACACTGGTCCCAGAACCGTCCACTGAACTTTCTAACTCGGTGGTTGGGCTGGTTAATCCAGCTCTGAACAACTCCTAACATCAGGACCACTAAAACAGTCAGCAGAACTCCTGATACCACACCAGCTGTTACCACTCCTACTTCCGCTGGGAACGCGGGATATCCTATCTGTATCGGAATGTTTTTACTGAAATTACCAGTCATGTTATTTCCATACTGAACATTCCTAAGTTGAGTTGAGTTACTGTTTACAACCTGAGCCGGGGGCTTATCAAAGAAGCTTTCAGTCAGTTTTGAGAGAGCTGTCGTGTCCCGGGTAGGGTAAGGGGAGGTCTCCAGGGATGTGAAGTAAACAAGGAAGAAGGTGATGAAGATCAGGGTGAAGAGGTTGAGGGTCTTCAACACCGCTCTTATCTTTTTGGTGAACATGGTGCTGTCGGTGATGGCTTGCCAGATTTTCAAGAACACCACAGTGAATAGGGTTAACACAATCGAGCAGAGTAATAGATTAGATTCCTGTAGAGGGGATGTTTAGCATTTGAAAATAATTGTATCAATAAGAGTTTAAATAATATTTGCTTAACTTTACACAAACATAATCGTATAAAATTATGCATCATTAATAAAACCACAACAACTTAAGTGTTGCCACATAACCACAGACTGTCACTAACCAGTGGATATCTGAGCAACATAAGGAGGATGGTGATGACCAGGGAGAGTGGTAAAGCAGTCATAACTGTCTCATATACAAACACGCTGACAGCGGGCAGGAGATTACCGGCATTTAGCACAGAGGACACCATCAGTAGTACACCTGATACAACACCTGGTAAGACAGGGAAAGTTAGATAAAGCAAAGCTTAAAATAGTAAAAAAAGGTAAACACTCCCATGATATGAGCGATTGAAGCTACAAGGTAATATGAAAACAACGTGATGACACTTCTCTTTTCTTCTAACCGAGAAGAGGTCGGACTGTGGCGTAAGAAACTCCAAACTTCGAGAGGACAGAACTGAAAGCTATCTCCCAGAGGATGACGGGCAGGGAGACCGAGCATACAACCAGAGGTACACAGGATGCCAGGGAGGTGACCATACCCATAACTCCAACTCCTATCAGCGTCAGCGATACGGGCTGAATGAGAGGTTAGTTTAAGTTAATGAGAATGGAAATTATTTTGCAGTACTCACGATGCGATGTACAAAGTTTTATTACGAGATTTCCAAGCTACGGAAGGAAGAACTTAAAATCAGGCTATAACTTACATAACGTATTTGGGGAGAAGCAAGTTGAATAAGGAGTAGTGTGTGACACAGGAGTTGAACACTGAATTGGAGAGTTGCCAACAGTGGGAGTAGCCGTATCACTCGAATCCAATCTTTCCGATAACGAGATTTCAGTGCATTCAAGTCGTGTAACACCCCTCCAAACGGTCTGCGGGTTATAAGAACATGGTTAGCATAATACGCATAATAATGAACATAATGAGCTCTTTCATTTTGAGACATGAAGTAATATATAATAGCCGGTGTAGCTGGAGGAAGTCTACGTCTTGCATGGCTAACATTTTAAAGACTATTTCGAGTTCGCAAAGTAAGTCACAAATTCGAGAAGAGACCGTTTGGCCAGTCTGTCACAATAAGTGCGATAATGCGTTATTTAAACATGAGGAAAATGTGATGACATAATATTACAGCTTCTTGCAAATTGATAGTGCGCGCCACCAATACCATGGTCACGAGTGAGTCAGGTGGTGTGTATTGTGTGATTCTGTTAGTCGAGGCATCATGAGCAAAGTGCATTAGCATAGTGCTGACATTATACACTTTAATGAAGTCCATTATCACATTACGCAGCATGATGCCGTCCTTACTCACTCACAAGGAAATATTTTCTATTCATCCCCGGGTATATAGCTAACTTTTGCACAATAGTATTGCCAACGTACAAGCGCAGGGGAAGCGTTCTCTGACAGCCACAACCAAAAAAATCACAAACTAGAAAACCCCCAAGTACTGCAGGAGTATGCCACCAATTCGTGGTGATTAAGCGTACGTTTGAAGCTGCAGCTCATGTTCACATTGATCAGTTGGAGAACATTCCAGTTGTGACCGTAAGACGTTGTGTACGTTGGCAAAACATACTGCATTGCGCATACCACAGCGGTCGAGAAGACTTATTCCGGCCGACTAACTAAACACTACATCACAGCTAATGCTTAGTTAGGTACGGCCGGAATAGGACTCCGCCGACCACTGCAGTATGCGCAATTCAGTATGTTTTTGCTTAAATTTTTCAGACATTATCCTGAAAAACCATGCACTTCTTCCAAGAACTAGCATATTCTAAACATAATCCCGTAACCTGGGGTACACTGATTGTCCATAAGATTATAATAATGATTATTACCGAGGTAGAACTTCTGTTGAAGAAGAAGAGAAACTTATAAATTTATCGACTGCATGCAAGAGCTTACTTGACATGGGCGTAGAAAGCAACATCTGGTCCACTATTTAAATCCTCTTCTTCCTCCTCTACATCCTCCTCTTCCTCCGGTACTGTTATCTTCATCTTGGGGTTCCACTCACTTGGTGGGATCACTATTGCCTGAAAGCAGTGATACTTTTAACGAAAGTAGAACACAGTAACTTTACAACTAAATTTGCAATTACTAAATAATACTTTAATTAAATGTGGTACGCCTTTCGGCTAACCGACCAATATAGCATCATTATTTCCAAAATTTATGAATCGCAAAAAGGCGTGGCAAATAAAGTTGTTGGAGCAGGATGCAAAATTGCCGACAAGTTTTTAATATAAAAGTCAAAAGTACTATAAGTAAGTACCCATTGTATCAAACCACCCAATTTTGAGTTAGGCCTTTAAAAAAATTTGGCGGCCAAATCCTGAATTTTGCAGTGCAAATTTTGGAATTTGGCCGCCAAATTTTTTTAAAGGCCTAACTAAAAATTCCAATACAAAACTTAAGGTCGAAATGCGATTCTACGTTGATTCTGAAAATTTCATGTAAAAATATTGAAACCCTATTGAGTTCTATTGTTTTGAGCGAAATCAGTTTTGCAAATATCGCGAACTGAGATATGGGCAATTTTGTTCATTTTTTGCGATTATTTGAACACAGAATCCACAGTTATGTAGATACTGAGCTGATAATCATAGATAATGTGTAGCATAGGCTTACCTTCCAATTATATAAAGTTGGTTTCATTCAAAAATAATGATATTTGACCAATTTATGGGCCAAAATCGATCAAATTTGGTGCGTATGCCCAAATATGGTCATATGGTTTTAGCTCATAACTTAGTTATTTTTTGTCCAATCTTAATGAAAATTCATATACGAGTTCAGGGGACCACTAGCTACCACTAGCGGTTGGGGTCCCGGACCCCCTCAAAAGTTTGGTCACTGGTCCTAGTTTGTTGGTCAACTGCTCGAAACCAAGTTTCACAAAAAAATCAGGGTGAACCCCCCCCCCCCCCCCCCCCCCCCCATGAAATTTTCAGAATCAACGTAGAATCGCATTTCGACCTTAAGTTTTGTATTGGAATTTTTAGTTAGGCCTTTAAAAAAATTTGGCGGCCAAATCCTGAATTTTGCAGTGCAAATTTTGGAATTTGGCCGCCAAATTTTTTTAAAGGCCTAACTAAAAATTCCAATACAAAACTTAAGGTCGAAATGCGATTCTACGTTGATTCTGAAAATTTCATGTAAAAATGTTGAAACCCTATTGAGTTCTATTGTTTTGAGCGAAATCAGTTTTGCAAATATTGCGAACTGAGATATGGGCAATTTTGTTCATTTTTTGCGATTATTTGAACACAGAATCCACAGTTATGTAGATACTGAGCTGATAATCATAGATAATGTGTAGCATAGGCTTACCTTCCAATTATATAAAGTTGGTTTCATTCAAAAATAATGATATTTGACCAATTTATGGGCCAAAATCGATCAAATTTGGTGCGTATGCCCAAATATGGTCATATGGTTTTTAGCTCATAACTTAGTTATTTTTTGTCCAATCTTAATGAAAATTCATATACGAGTTCAGGGGACCACTAGCTACCACTAGCGGTTGGGGTCCGGGACCCCCTCAAAAGTTTGGTCACTGGTCCTAGTTTGTTGGTCAACTGCTCGAAACCAAGTTTCACAAAAAAATCAGGGTGAACCCCCCCCCCCCCCCCCCCTTAAAGCCAGATGATTTCATCCCCGACTAATTAAAATGGTTTGTGAATTCGATGTCCTAATGTGATGAAACGAATACGATTATGAAGTGTGTTTCAAAAATACGTATTGATTTTTACAGCCATGATTTAGTAACATGGCCAATTATGCAAGTGTACAATAAACATGAAAATCCCACAAAGCGTCTGTCCCTGCAAATATTTCACGAGAATAAGATTGAAGACTGCTGCTTATTGACAAGTCCTTTGCCAAAATCTATTTCAATACCACAACGAATCCGCCCGTATTCGATAGTCATTGATCTCGGAATCAAACAGGTGTGGGTTGTTGTATTGGAATCAAATCTTGTGATCAACCAAATTAAATGGGCCCAGCCTTCGAGACGTTGAATAGTAAAACTGTTTCAGTTGTAACTCAGGATACAAAATGCAAGTTTAATTTGATTGGAACAGTGTCATCAATAACTGAACGGAAACAGCATTTTTATTTTAAAGTTTACACTTTTTATCTCTGCCCTGGTGTTTAAACAGCTGCTATCTTGTTACTGTTACTTTACAGTTACTTAGTTACTTGGTTACTCTACTGTTAGTAAGTTACGTTACTGTACTGATTTGCGATACAACGGGATAATTAGGATTCTTGAAGGACAGACTGTTATATTATTTCAAGGATCTGGTACAGGAAGCTGCTTTTAGCAGACTGCATGATTGCTTTTGCCAACAATGCCACCACATCAATAATTCAATGTTTTCTATATAAATGGGCACACGCCACACACCATTAGTTTAGCATGGGGGGGTACCAATGGCATAAATGGCATAATGGAGAATTGGCCAATAAAAATTTCCATTTATGCCATAAAACGTATGCCATTTATGCCATTTTTGATATAATACATTTCTATTTTCTTTATTTGTCATATGAATCTTTAACGATCATTCCAAGCGTTATAAAGCATGAAACATGTCTCTTATTCAAGTACTAATAATAATTTGCGAATTTAAAGTCAAATATGAAGACCTAAATTCATGGCATAAATGGAGAATTGGCCAATAAGAATTTCCATTTATGCCATAAAACGTATGCCATTTATGCCATTTTATGCCATTGGTACCCCCCCTTTAGCATATTAAGATTTGTCCCTCGCCTAATGCCCATACCAAAAAACTGGGCACTTATGGAAAAATGGGCACATTCCATTAGTTTACCACTCTCCTCTCGTCCTAAGATAGGCTTTGTTTTTTAACAATAGACCAATTTAAGTTTAACCAGCAGAGGCCGAATTGTCGTTCCCTTCAACAATTTATTGATTTCAACGCATTTTAGATTACTGTGTGAGAAAATATCTCATAAGACTCAACAGAAATATTCAGATGAGCCTATATTTATAGTTATAGTGAACGGAAATCTAGCGTCCGCCAAAACGAAACAACGGGCGCAATTCTTGTTTAAGATGTAAATTATCTTTTTTTATCAGGAAGCTGGTTCTCCTGTGTATAAGAGGAACCAGATCTTCTGTCAATACAGTTGACAAAAGTTGTGAAAGCGACTTTGAGTTTGCATGCTTTGTATCAAAGCTTAGTGAATTAGGAGTCCCAAGGACTCAATAAATTGATGTTAAAAATCTTATCGATATATGTTGTTGTAAATATTAATGGGCAATTCAGTAATGTGGCAAAGCACGGTTAAGGCACGGTTAAGGCACGGTTAAAGCAAGGTTAAGGCACGGTTAAGGCACAAGGGTTACATAAGGCACGGTTCTTAAGGCACGGTTAACGCACGGTTAACGCACGGTTAACGCACGGTTAACGCACGGTTAACGCACGGTTAACGCACGGTTAACGCACGGTTAAGGCACAAACTGCCTTAACCGTCCCTTAACTGTGCTTTAACCGTGCCTTAACCGTGCCTTAACAGTGCGTTAACCGTGCTTTGCCACATTACTGAATTGCCTATCAATGTTATATATTATTCTATTTGGTTTTCATTTCAACGCAGCGTCGCAGCGTGGACCTTATTCGGAACTCAAATAATGCCATTATGAGATTCCAAGAAGTAATCGATAGAAAATATGTACATACTAGCTATTTTGGGGTGCCAATCGTCCAAATTCTGATTTCTTTTGTCGCATTTACCAATCGGATTGTGTGTGTGTGTGTGTGTGTGTGTGTGTGTGTGTGTGTGTGTGTGTGTGTGTGTGTGTGTGTGTGTGTGTGTGTGTGTGTGTGTGTGTGTGTGTGTGTGTGTGTGTGTGTGTGTGTGTGTGTGTGTGTGTGTGTGTGTGTGTGTGTGTGTGTGTGTGTGTGTGTGTGTGTGTGTGTGTGTGTGTGTGTGTGTGTGTGTGTGTGTGTGTGTGTGTGTGTGTGTGTGTGTGTGTGTGTGTGTGTGTGTGTGTGTGTGTGTGTGTGTGTGTGTGTGTGTGTGTGTGTGTGTGTGTGTGTGTGTGTGTGTGTGTGTGTGTGTGTGTGTGTGTGTGTGTGTGTGTGTGTGTGTGTGTGTGTGTGTGTGTGTGTGTGTGTGTGTGTGTGTGTGTGTGTGTGTGTGTGTGTGTGTGTGTGTGTGTGTGTGTGTGTGTGTGTGTGTGTGTGTGTGTGTGTGTGTGTGTGTGTGTGTGTGTGTGTGTGTGTGTGTGTGTGTGTGTGTGTGTGTGTGTGTGTGTGTGTGTGTGTGTGTGTGTGTGTGTGTGTGTGTGTGTGTGTGTGTGTGTGTGTGTGTGTGTGTGTGTGTGTGTGTGTGTGTGTGTGTGTGTGTGTGTGTGTGTGTGTGTGTGTGTGTGTGTGTGTGTGTGTGTGTGTGTGTGTGTGTTGTTTTGAGACTCAAAGGAAACAACTCATGTAGCGCAAACCAACTGTCAACTGAATTCCATGTTTAAAATAGTTCACATACCCGTTACCCTTCCTGTCAGTATATTGGACAGTACGCTGATTCAACTGGTGCAACGATAATTGAAACTCAATTCTTTTAAGGATTCAGATCACAAATAGCTGCTGCTGTGAGGGCACGATCCTATTCCTTGGTAATCGATCGCATCGGTTCTCAGCGAAATTTTATGAATTCTAATTGATTTCATGGTTTGAGGTCACGCCTTTTCATAAGCTGATCGGGACTCTAATATTTCACTTCATTTCGGTCGACCTCAAATCTAGCTTAGTAAGGTCATTAAACGTTACTTATATTTCGAAAGTAGAATTCGTTTCCATGAACACGACCCGTTGCCGTTCATCAAGTTAAAATTTCTCATTCTTCTTTCTTTTGAGCTACATAAAAGAGTAATATTCGTTTTATTTGAGAAGGTTTAATCTTATATGACTACATAGACCAGACACGCTTCGGGTTAAGAAATAAGAATGGTGCTTAGACTTAGAATATGAATAATGTAACGCTGCAGTAGCTTTTCAGTAACTTTTTAAAAAAAGTAGTCAGCTAGATTACACTATAAGCAAGGTTCCTGATATTTAGTGCTGCACTAGAAGCTTTAACATTGGTTAACAGATCTGCGCAGTAACATGGTGACACGTTTGTTATATATACTTTAATTTTCACGTTTCTTGTTTCCACCCAGTAGATTAAGATTTCCAAATTATCATTTTGATTATAATCTACGATTTACTTGCGTATAATTAGTTGTTGGTACAAGTAACACTACGAATTCGGGCTTCGGAAAGTGGTAAGAAAGAATAGAAAATATTTTGTTTGGCTTTTTTAGGACGTATCTTGTTTATTCTTGCTTTCTTCTGTTCTGTAGATGTTATAGTTCATCTGCAACAATCTTGTCTCTTCGACGTGCCGCGCTCATTGCTTGCTTCGCTTCGATCTCGTGACGAGATCGTAGCGGAGCTGATACAAATTTTGGTTCTCCTTGTCGATTCTTATATTCTGGCCATTTAGTGCATAGGGAAAGGAATTAAGCTCATATTCCCTCCACTGAATAGATCATCAAAGTCTGCCCATGATGGTTCAAGCATTCTTAGCCGCTCCATGAAGCTTTTTAGCAATAGCAATGTCTTCAATTTTGTAGCAGATGTGGCGAAAGAATCACCGAACTTCGTAGTTTTACTATCGACAGCATACGCTGCCCGTCGATAGTAACCTCTTCCGGAGAAAAACTTCTTCATTTTAGCCCGGAAGCTCTTCTTCTGTCGGCCATGAGGCAGCAAGTTAAAAGCAGGCTGCGTTTCTTCACGTTGTTGGAAGGATCCCACCCAGTTGTTGGAATCCATCTCTTGTACCTCATCCTCAACACACCCTGGAAGGGCGAATAAACTCGCGTCTTCGGTGGAGAAGATGTCGTCGGTCGAACGGCCGAAATGGACGAGACTGCCTGTACCTTCGAGATGATGCAGGTACCCGGAGTTCTGGTTCAATCAGTATCGGCGTCGCCTCAGTCATCTCGTAGGCATTTACAGATCTTCGATTCAAAAGATTTGAAAATACCATTTTGAGGTCGTTTTTTTAAGAGGTTTTACTTAGTAACGTATTGAAATGGAAATAGAGAAATAGCTAATGTGCAAGTGGGACATGGAGAACTAATACGGGAGCAGGCTGTTGCCTTGTCAATTTCATCTTTATGAAGGAGTACTAGGGCGAGCTACTGCGCGGCAGATGATTTCACTAATTAATTATGTAGTAATAATCAATAAATTAAACGCAACAATACATAGATGTTAGCGAATGCGTTTACGAAGGTTTAATCTTGTACAGTGGGGTGACATATGTTTTCGTCACTTCTGATAATGACAATACAAACAGCGTTAAACTAACAATTTTCATTGAACCATAACTCCGCTTCCGGACCACCGATTTACAAAATTCAAAAATGGGTGTTTAGAGAAAATTCTGAACTTTTCTCGGACAGTAGAAATTAAGTTCATTCGTGCTTCAGAAGAGACTGGCAGGCCCATAAATAAGGGGTTTGATCACGATAATGATATTATTTATGAAGGAGCACATGTTTTAATAGCAAGCGACGAACTTTTGTCTACTTCAATATTACCATGAAGTTTAAAACGGAATATCTTTGTACTGCATCGTTCGATTTCGATAAAATTGATAAGGTAACAAGACCAAATGTTTCTCAGTTGATTAAAATAAATACTGTTAGAGTTGTTAATCTTCAGCCAGAGATAGCATAAGTTTACCATGCTAAGTTGGATATTGTGAACACTTCCCTATTCCTCAATTTTTAGTGGTGTCATAGATATTACATCGCCACAAAATTTACTACAGATACGCCAAAGGGTCTGGGCCTTGTACTAGACAAATTCTCCAGACTCGTGATTACACTCACTGCTAACAATATCACGTGACGTGCACGCAAACTCGCGCGCTAAAATGCGCGCATTCAGAAGTGACGAAAACATATGTCACCCCACTGTATTACTACATACACGAGACACGCTTCGGGTAAAGAGTGGTGCTTTGACTAAAAACAGGAACAATGTTGTACCATTGCAGCAGTGGTTTTCAAATCCTCCGGACATCTAAACTTTGACATACTTCTTTAAGTAGTTAGCTAAATTACACTATAAGCGAGGTTCTTGGCATTTATAAGTGCCACACTAATCCCTAGACGTTTGAACAATGATTAAAAGATCCGCACGGCGCACAGTTAAATGTTTTGTTAGTTTGTTATCTACCATAATTTTCACGTTTCTTAGTGCCCTCTTTTGTTTCCATCCAGAAGATTAAGATTTCCAAGTTATAATTTTGATTACAACCCTCGATTTATTTTCGTATAATTAGTTGTTAGTACAAGTAACACTACAAATTCTGGCCTCGGAAAGTGTAAGAAAGTATAGAATATTTTTTTTTTGGCTTTTTTTGGATGTATCTTTTTTTTGTGTGTTTTTTGGGATACAAATCCTTTTTTTTTCCTTTTTTAAAACCTGATATGATTTTGATAATAATACAAGTGAATGTGCCAGAGCAGTATTCTTGCTTTGCTTTGTCCTGTAGATGTTGTATTTCTGATTTCATCATTTTCGTCCGTTGACGTCGTCACTACTGGAATGCCAGTGTCGATCTTGTCTGCACCAATATTGCTGTATCAATCTTTATGTTCTTAATACTTTGAAGGACGTCGCCGCTTCGACGTGCCGCGCTCCTTGTCAGTTGTCGGTCCTTATATTCTGGCCGATTGTTGCATTGGGAAAGGAATTAAGGTCATATTCCCTCTACTAAATAAGTCATCAAAGACTGCCCATGATGGTTCAGGCATGGAGCTTTTTAGCAATGTCTTCAATTTCGTAGCAGATGTGGTGAACGAATCGCCAAACTTCGTAGTTTTACTATCGACAGCATAAGCTGCTCGTCGATAGTAACCTTTTCCAGAGAAAAGCGTCTTTACTTTAGCCCGGAAGCTCTTCTTCCGTCGGCCATGAGGCAGCAAGTTAAAAGCAGGCTGCGTTTCTTCACGTTGTTGGAAGGATCCCACCCAATTGTTGGAATCCGTCTCTTGGACCTGATCCTCAACACATCCTGGAAGGGCGAATAAACTCGCGTCTTCGGTGAGGAAGATGTTGTCGGTCGAACGGCCGAAATATATGATACTGTCTGTATCATTTGACCTTAATGATGATGCAGGCACTTGAAATTCCGGTTCAATCCTTATCTGTATCACCTCAGTCTCGTATAGAGAGCTTCTATTCATAAGGTTTGAAAAAACCATCTTGGGGTTGTTTCTTATTTTCTTTGAGAGGTTAACTTTAGAACGTAATAGATTTGTAATAGCAAAATAGCTAACGTGCACGTGCGATATAGCAAACTAGTACGGGACCAGGCTGTTGCCATGGCAATTTCATCTTTAAGAAGGTGTACTTTAATCAGAGTGCATGTGCTACTGCGCGGTAGATGATTTCACTGATTAATTTAATGAATAAATAAATTAAACCCAGCAGATGTGAGTGAATGCTGTGACTTTTCCGAATTTAAATCTGTTAAAAATGCATGGATGAGAGAGGCACAAGATAATATACATCTCTACGCCGAATAATAATAGTGAAAATAATTTTATATCTGAGTTTTCATCATGAGTATTCCATTCTTCGGGGCTCAAGTTGTGGCAAGTGATCGGACCAACTTCTGTATCATAAAATGTATTCAAATTAATTATACGTACGTACGTACGTGATCGTATATACGCGCGTGACTATTTGCGCGCAAACAATTACCACTGAAACCTTCGCGCCGTACGCATTTCGTGTTGTACGATTCTGATATTTTCGAAGGGTAGGTTTTCGAACAAAAAAAAGGCATAATACGAGTTTTTCTGGCACGGCTTTTAATTTCAAACGTTATCAGCGTATGAGACTCTTATCTCGTTACCCCCAATGCTCAAGAATCTAAATGGAGTGGTATGCCTACCTTCTCAAGAAACCGGTCAATTCCCTGAATCACTTCTGCTTTGCTGGAAGCTGAGTATGCTGCCTCATAAAACATCTGAAATAAGATATTATGCGATATTTATGCGCCGTGTGGAATATGTGATAGAGTATTCTAGATCCTAGTCACACTGATGTCGAGTACAGTTTTCTCGACTTTTGAATCGCGCACCAGTCTAAGATCCACAATGAAAACAAAATCAGAAGCAAACAGTATTAACGTTGATATTACACTCCAAGCTGTTTGTTGAGTACAAATTACAATTGTGGCAATACCAATACTCACTACACGAAACAGGATATAATATCCTTTAAAACCGTATAAGTGGCAGCAATAAAATAAAAGTGTGGCCACCCAGGCGGTAGCAAATGTTTTACCTCGTCAGAGAATAGTGTAGAAGCAGCCCGGCCAACTTCCACGTGGTCAATTTGGGAATGGTCCGGACAAAGCAGGAGAAATATAAACCGAGTAGGAATAGGAACTTCAGTCAGGTCTCCGAGCAAGATTGAGTGAGACAACCTGAGGATGAGGTGTTAGCTTTAAATCTTTATTCGTAAACTAAATAGGTTCACTGTGATGCACATAAGGACGCTTTCAGTTAACGTACAATTAACATTAAGATAGCATTCTTTAATACTTAGTGACAGGTGCTGATCAAGTTAATTCTAATTGATTAATTGATTCTATTCGATTAACGGAGTCCTTTATCTGTGAGTGTTTCAACTTGACCTGCTTTAGCATGGTTACTATGAATAATAATTGCGTTACACTAAAGTCTACCCCCACAGGTTAGCCGGGTGGTATATAATGCGTGTGGTAGTGCAACATTCCTGTCTCATTAACATTATTATCGGTAAAGCTAATCTGAGATATCAAGTAGCTGAGATTTGACCATTGGCTTGTATTATTAAATACAGATAGGCAGATAAGTGTGCTCCTCCCCAGACCACGGAGCTGCACTGTCTTAGTTTATGTTATTTAATGTTACTTAATGTTACTTAATGTTACTTAATGTTACTTAATGTTACTTAATAAAGTAACATAAAGTAACATACATTTTAATTTATGTTACTTTATACTTGATGAGAAACACATCAGTTATCAGTTACCTGATTGTAACGCAGATGTTAGCTTCCAAATATTCCAGTTTCCCGATCATCACATTGCTCGCTTCTGTGTCAGGCGGTAACTTCCGTAGAAAGTGTTGCTTCATCTGCGGAGGAGAACAATATGTTATGACAGGTGGATAACATAATATTATAATAGATTTGATGCAGATTCATTTACATCCAACTGCGAAATCCTGAATAAGAATCTAATAATAGAAAGTTGTTAAGTTATAACAGGTTTATGGGTACTAGTACAATAAAAATAGAAGCGTTCAGAAGCTCATCCTGAAAATGAGGCACTACAAAGTTATCGTGGCACGCTTATTTTCTCTTATACAACGCTTCTTCGCATTCTACAAAATATGCTGATTTTGTTCATTAACGTCACTGTCAGCATTGTAAAGTCTTAAAGTAACAAAAGTAGAAAAGTTAAGATGCACTGTAAGAGATTTACTGGAAACAATTTAGATCGCCCTTCGTGTTGGATTATTCCATGAAAATACAATTAGAAAATATGTCTGATAGAGATTGGAGAAGCAGATTATCGGTATGTATTACTGTGAATGTACCATTAATTATAACACACCATCTTTTCAATCCACTAACTCACTAATCAACGAGCAAGCCTGGCTCCCAAAGGTACATGTGAAATCGGTTAAATTAGAAACTACTGTCTTGTCACACCGATCATATGTACGAATATAACCACCCGTGTTTGTGTGTTTGGCAGACATGGACAATTAAACAGTACCGAAATGTCAAGGGAATGTTACTGGTTTAACCTTACTTAAGGGGAATCAAAAGAGATTATATCCTAGATGATAACCATTACCAAAAACGAATAAAAATAATTATTTGACCCATTACACCATTTAGATCAGATGACGTTAGAATTCATTGAACCAAGCCGATGATAATAAACATCAAACTTCATAATTGTATACATTGAGATTTTAATTGTTACTCTCGATATAATTCAGTTATTGCAGTTAGTTGGTCGAGTATTTTAAAATGATCTGTTCTTACAAACCGAACGTTAATATCAAACAGTTGTTATTTTTATCAGGTAATATTAATACAATTATTACGCCACGGTCTAGAGTATAGACGACAAAGTTATCAATTGCGAGCAATAAAATCAAACATCAAAGTGAATTTTGATTTTCTCTTAATAGTATTCGTTCGGAGGGACTGATCTATCAAATATGTCTTGTCAGTATGCAATACCAGCCCATCACGTCTAACAATTACCATGTGTTGAACGTTGGTGCACGATAATTGGCTTGTACAGATGATTGCAGATATTTACGACGAAGTACATGGCAACTTAAATGCCTGGTTGACAGAAGAATTACTAATCGTTTCCTTGATTTATATGTCCAAGAGATTGAATGTTGTACCATTTGCGATAACAGCCGCTCTATCACAGCAAGTATTTGCATTTTGCTGAGATTATCTGTTGTGAACTGTTCCTTTAATGGTACCGAAAGATTATTTCATTTTTATTATCTTTAATAATTATTCCCGAACGTTCTAGTGCTGCATTCGAATCAATTTTTGATGAGGTAACTAAATTTATTATTTAATAGGTGCTCATAATTCAAAGCTTATTATTATAGTCTGTCTGGTGTACATTTGTATGAGGTCGAGGCAGTAGTGGTCGGTCGTGGTGGTCTATCGTATTGTCTCGTCTGGATCTTAAACAAGGAGGATATCAAATATTTGGTCAAATCACAAAAATAGTCATACAGCAGTAGAACAGATATACCTGGCGGCGCCTGTCTCTCTCTCTCTCTCCAATTTTTAAGTAACAGTTAGTGACAACGATGCCTGAGGTCCTCAGGCAAGATCACATCAGAGGTTCTGTCCAAAAGTAATGATTGAACAATGACTGAGCCATTCAGAGGCACCTACCGGGCACCATTAAAATACTTGTATTGTTTACAGTCTCAAAACTAAGAATTCTCCGTTGAAATGGTGTCTCGTTTGTACACTTTACCATATTATTGTCTCGATTCGCGACATTAAACGAGACACCATTTCAACGGAGAGATCTTAGTTTTGAGACTGTAAACAATACAAGTATTTTAATGGTGCCCGGTAGGTGCCTCTGAGTGGCTCAGTCATTATTCCATCATTACTTTTGGAGAAAACCTCTGATGTGATCTTGCCTGAGGACCTCAGGCATCATTTTGTTTATAAACAGAAATACACTTATTTATCTATTGCGACATTAATTATACGTTTATTACCATTCATTCACTTGATCCATTATTTTCCATAGAGTAAGTACTAAGTAGTAACTTTCGTTTTTTCGGAGGTTGATATTCTATTTGTGAAAATAGCTAATAGCTGAAATTGTTTGTATAAGGAAGTTACCAGATCAGGTTGTGTAAGATTATTGCGAGGAATGTATCATTTCTAAGAGGCAACTACGTTCTACCTGAACTACCCACAGTAATTTAACCATAGTTTGATGTTTTCATGCCTCCGCGGTTTCGTATTGTTCTCACCACACTTCCAATCAGTTTGAACTACAGTGCAATTGTTTTATTTTACTCTTTGAAATTTAAATAGCCGACTGTAAAGTCAGGTCGGTTCGGTGATATTTATCTTGACTCATTTGACCAAAGTATTGAGTTCATCTCTCTACCTCAGTTAGTTTCCGGCATCATACTTGTTTTAGATTTCATTTGTTTTAATTTAATTTGTATTTATTTCTTGAACAGTGTCTCTCTCAAGGATGTTAAATAACACCACCACATCATTCCTGGATGATCGGTGTCATGGTATTGCAGATCAGAAAACCTTCCTCATCACCATGAACGAAACCATCCCAGAGTTGGATATAGCACTTGGGACTACCTCACTTCCTTTGGGTGTCTTTGGAGTTCTGTCTAATTTGTACATCATGTACGTACTTGGAACCGCAAGTAAACCCATGGTAAGCAAACCTTACTTATCAATATATTATAATATACTAATTATCTATCTTACGTAATATGTATTATGGATTTCAAATTTTTCATCGCCAATAATTTATTGAATTTGTTAGAATATTCTTTAAACACGGAGAAATATATTTAGCCAGGATGTTACCACTAACGTGATAATATTTGTATCACGCATACTTACTCCTAACTTCTGAGCATCACCCCTGATTATTATCATAGTCCTTGTCATTTGTTACTAAAAGCACTATTAACGAAAAGGAGCCCAATGCCTAGATGAACTCTAATTCTTGTTTAAAAAAGAAGAACCAATGCTTACTAACACAATTAGGGTCAAGCGAATCCGAGATTCGCTGTCGTAAGTTTGATTCACGATATCAGTAACTTCTTTCTTGGAAAAAGCGAAATTAAACAAGCCGTAAGTTGTGGCAGCATCTTGTAGCAACCTTGTAGAAACCTTATAGCAACCTCTTATAGCTGTAGCAACCGCTTACAGTTGTAGCAACCGCTTACAGTTGTAGCAACCTCTTATAGTTGTAGCAACCTCTTAATCTCCTATCTGAAACCTTTTTATTTGGCTGTGTTTTATCTTTTTTTCCTACTGAGTGTCTCAATCTAGAATTACATAATATCTGTAACTTCCTATGTGATATCATATTTCTGAAGAAAAGTCTGGGCTAACCGCACATATCACACTATATCACACACACTATACACATATTATCACGAACATTATATACTCGGTCGAACGTGTTAAAGTAATTCTTTCCGCCACATGGAATGTGCGACGAATGCAGAAGTGTAGTTCATAGCCTTATCACATTTCACATTCGTCCGAAGAGTCTTAAAATTCGTGCGAGAAATAGGCCAGTTACTCAATTTATAGTTCGTGGCACACACCCTGGCTCCATAATATGAATGACTTGTTTTAATTCTAAATGAAAAGCTCAAATACCTTAATACGTTAACCGAATAAAAATCACCTTCTCCTCCAAATTCATAGTTAGTTCATCCTGCTAACTGCATGCTGTTTCCTTCCATATAATTCCTTCCCAGAGCGGAGAATAAAATTAAACTTGGGAAGGAGCCCAAATAGTTTCTGCAGCAAATCAGACAGTTTTACCGACAAAATATCACCTTCACTCATATATTTCTAGTTGCTAGTGTTACATATTACATAATGGTTGGTATTAAGATTTACCAGAAAGTCTGACGGGTAAAGTTTCAGAACCAGACGAGTTCGCTGTTTATGAGCATGGCTCTCACTGATTTCATGGGTGGGATTTGCAACGTTTATCTTAGCATAATGATGTTCAACGACTATACTTCTGAAAATTTGTTCGTAAGTAAAGTTGAACATACTTTTTCCAAGTACAATACATTTCAGTAATTTTATACACTTATACCTGGAGGGGGATATTTAAAACATATAAGTGATACGAAAGATTTTATTAGCAGGATCTTTCAAAATACTTGTGTAAATCGTCTTCAGCTTACAATATAATATACAAAATGTGAACTGAATTTTTCGATTTAAATTTCAACAACTCAACGCGATCGTCGCTATATATGTTACATTGTTTTGCAAGTTGTACAATACTACATAATATTGTCCAATCTCCATTAAAAATCTGAAATGAAACTGGGGAAACTGTATAACTAACTCTTATGCCGTTATTATTGTTATCCCCAGGTGCCTATTGCGAACTATGTTATGGGGATGCTATTTAACATCATTGCTATGCTCACTCCTATTCTAATGTGCTTGATAACTACAGTCAGATTCATAGGTATGTGTTTGTTCAATATATTTTATCACAATAGATTTTATCTTCTTCTTCGTAGGGGGCAGTGGTCTTTACTACTAAGGAATAGATCAAAACCACTATAAGATAGAGCATTGAAGCCCTGTGCTTACCCCGGTAAAGTTAATCTGTGAAGAAAGCAAGGTTAAGCCTTGTCCTCTCCACATTTGGTAAAACGTTTTGAGATTTTATCACTCTTAGATGTATTTTTCTCAGTTAAACCATTTGTTGTGCGGTCAACAAAATTTGGTTTAATCAAGTTCACACAGACTAATTGCCGGCTTCATACCACAATATCAAAAGTCGATAAATTGAATTAAGATTTAATAACGATCACTGGGTATGGGCTATTGATCATGATGGCATCCAATTACGTTTTACTCCCTTGACAATTAACACAATCTATATCTTTTGTCCGTACATTATCTTCATTCGTAACGCTAAAATTACCTACCGAATCTTCGAGAAGTTCAATACACAGTTTAGCAAACAGCTCAGTATCATGGACTAAACTGTTACATCAGTCTGTTACAACAGTCAGGTCAATTCTGAGAAAAGTTCGAAGGGCACAATTCAACATGTCCAAATTATCCAAACAGCTACAGCTCACCCTTTAACTGCACACTCTTCAGGGACATTCTTCCCGGAACTTTACAAGCGGCGAGCAACCCAACACACCCTAACAACACTCCAGGGTATGGGCTGGGTTCTGATCCTCTCTCTTAACATGTACATGGCTGTCAACTTCAGGTATTGTTCTGTCTGCTGAATTTTGGCCCAACAACACATTAGTGGTCAATATGTGTGTGTTTAATCATGATTTTTAAACTTATCGTGTAAGACCAATCACAATTTTGAAGATTAAACAAAGTAATTTGTTATTTATTCTCTATCTTACCATGACCATGGCTGTCAACTTCAGGTACAAGTACAATCGACCTTATCCTGATGTGTACCTATCCGGGCAGTTCGCCGAGCTTTACTACGGATACGTGTCTCTCCTGGTTTACTCTATGATAAGTATCCCCGTGATGAGCATTTCCATTGCTGTTAAGCTGATGGTTTTGAGGCAGAAGTCTGTGAGGAGGAGGAGAGGGTCAACACCAGCTGGAATCCATTATTGGGATATCCACAACAAGAAGATAAAAGCGACAGTAATGACGCTGGTATTTGCGTTTTTCTACGTCACATTTTACGGTTTCACAGCCCTTTACTACACTCTCCCCCTGCTGGGTTTGTGTAGCAAGGAGCTGGGAAAAAAGGGGGCGTTCTCTCTCCTGAACAGTAACTACTGGCTAGCTAAAGGAAACATCATGTGGGAGTACTACTTTCACTGGTGGCTGTACTACTCAGCATTTACCTGCTCCACTGTGAACTGTTTAGTGCACTTTGTGTGCAACAGTGCTGTTAAGAAGCACCTTGCTATGTTGAAGATCAGACTCAAGTCAAGGTTTGATTATTATGCGCAGTCTATTTCTACTGAGGGACAGTGCATGGCTGATCCGGTTGAATTGTTGGTTCAAGTGGCTGAGATTCAGAAAGAAAAAGCCAGGAATGGACATAGTTAGCTATGAAAGAATTATCAAGTCATTATTCGTAGATTAAACGAGTACTGCAAGGAGCCGGGAATAGCTGCTATTATTCCTCAACACATGGAAAGAATGCATTTTGATTTGTTATTATTATTATATTATTCAATCCATTTACGAAAATTCAAATACGTTTACATATTATTACGTATAATAATATATGCATTATATATTGACAGCACAACAAGATAGAGGCTTTCACTTATTTATAAATGAACCAATCTTTGTTTTATTTACTGTTTACTAATTAATAAGCTTTGGAAAACTGTCCGTCAGTCGGGACAAATGGCAGTAAATCAGATGCGTTCAGGAGAAAGAAAAGATTAGAAAAGAGAGAGGTAAATCGTAGAACATGGTAACGGCTGACCCAAGCAACAATTTCTGTGCTCTGTTAGTCTGTACAAGTTTGTTGAGAAACCATCCACCAAAGACCACCGGCTGGGACAAGCCCAACTATGATCACTTAAGCTTCAGGCCTGTTAAAAACAGATGTCCCGAGGCTGTCGGCACCAGACCCAATCAAATAGGGCTCAGTTTCCTTAGGGCCAAGGTTTATTATTGCATCCTTACTGGACAGAGTTAACTCATTCGAGTTGCCTCCGTGGCAAGGTGCGTAATTTTTGATCACTTGCTAAATTGTAGAACGGGGTACAATGGGTATAAATAAAATGTTTCCTTGTGTTTCAAATCTGAAAACGAAAAAGAATAATTTATTGTGTTAACATTCAATAGATAACAATAAGAAGTTTAGTTAGATCCTTATTGTTAAAAAACACACTACAATCGTACATTAAAAACTAGTTAAAGTTTACCTAGATCTATTTTATGTGACCATGTTGCGTCTTACTCTTCGACTACATCGATCAGTGCACCGACTACAGCTAGTTTATTAGATATAATTTAGATAATTACAAAATCACGTGACCATTGCATTGATCAGGCAATTAGTCGGGATGTTACTTTCATTTCAGTCTTACACTACTGAACACATAAGAGCATACAATATGAATTATGAAGGTACCACAGCAAAGATTCTTATTTCTGATAAGAGACACACTTATCTAACATGCATTCTAAAATATAAGATATCCTTCCAATCTGTGTTCACCTCACTTTAAATTTACTTCCTTATCTTTACTTGAAACTCTATAAATGCTTTTCATACAAAGTTACAACAAATTCTTCATGTTATGTATCCTGGGTTTGGACAGGACAATACCCGCTTAAAATATTTCCATCACGTTACATAATACACATTAAATGTAATAGATTCGTTGTGTTGTAATTATGTTATATCGCGTTATGTTTCTGATGAAAATATCTAGTGATTCCGAGTATCGCATTACATGTAGTAATGTTATACAGTTCTACCTTCGCATTGAACAGTTCTTTGTTTTAGCAGCGTATATACTTGTTATACACTGTTGTAGTTATTAGTTAATCTTACATTTTCATCAGACTTTGTTGACTACCGAACAGCCAATAGCCATGGTCCTTATCCTATACCTTCACGACATAAACTCCTTTTATTTTCTTCTCAAATTACTTAGCTGACTTAATCGTATTTTGAGTACCGCCTGTTGGAAATGATACTCTATGTAATATCACGTTACATTTCTTAAGAAATAATTCATTTCGCAGTAATTCTTATCATTTATAACGTGAATCATGATTCAGCTGCTGCCCGAAAATATTATTACAAGTTTACAAATTGAATTTGTTAGTCTCTTCCATAGTCATCTGACGGGCAAGTCTTTTGCAAGGCCTGAGCTGTGTTGTATATATTGTTTTCGCAGGACGAATTCGCTTAATTCGCTGTAACTGATCCGTTTTTTAAATATATTAGCATGAAAAGTTCAGAATCGTAATTTGACTTTATTCTGTCCGATAGATTTTGGATTTGGGCCCGACAACAAATTAGTGGCTAATATTATGTGTGTTTAATTTTCAAACTACAAATAGTGAATGTTCTTGAAAATTAAAGTTTTGTAATTTGCACTAACTCTCCTCATTATACACCTTATTTAGGATGTTACTCCTCCTCCTCGCTCTCATTCCCATCGCACACTCTGCTAACATATTCGCTGGTGCAATCCTCGACAAATCTCACCTCACCGCACTCTACGACGTAGCTGTAATCCTGGCAGACGCAGGTCACAACATAACCTTCCTTAACATGGTCTCCGGAGGAATGGACAAGGTAGCTCCACACCCTAACATCCACGGAGTTGATATAGTGGTGTGGGATGGCGTGGATAAGGACATGATGTGGGAGGTATGTGTGAAAAATGTTATCCAGGCGGAAAGTGATGATATGATTAAAGTGTTCGCTGCAGGTTGTTTCGAGGTTTGGGGTGAGGTTTTTAGGAGATCCGCTGGCGTTTTTACGGGGGAGGTAGTCAAGGAGATGTTTAGCAGGACTCAGTTTGATGTTGTTTTAGGAGAGAAGGTTATTTATTCTGGCTTGGCATTACTTGGTACAATAACTGAAGTTCCTGTTGTTGATTTTGAGCCCTGTTGCATGGTGCAGGGATCTTTAAAGATCAATAATCTCCCAATGCTATTAACTAGTTAGCCATCCATGATGAACAGTCGAGATTTTCATCGATCTCCCTCCTTCACGGAGCGACTATCTGGACTGTCCACCGCTTTTAAGATGTTCCCATTTATTCAAACAGGACAACGTATCCTCCAGCCCTTTTTGGAAAAATTCGGGTTCTCCGTTCAGGAAGTTACGGATTCAGTCAAATTATTCCTTACGAACGGTCACCCTGCCTTGACCTTCCCATTTCTTCGGCCTCCAAACAATATCCTTATTGGGTGTGCCAACCTATTGGGCAGTAAAAGCGCTCCTTTACAATTCTCGCCACAAATTTCTCAGTTTTTGAACGAATCAGTTGGGAAGGATGTTGTTTACGTTTCCTTTGGACCATATGTGAAGATGAGTGGAGTTTCCTGGTACTCGCAACTCGTAGAGATTCTTACCGAACTCGATCTCAGAGTCATAGTCAAGGTAGATAAGGAATTTGAGAAAGAGTTCCCCAAATCTGTCCTACCTCTGAACTGGGCGCCTCAAAAAGATCTCCTGAGATCGGGTAAAATAAAGCTCTTTATCAGCCACTGTGGTAACAACGGCAAAATGGAGACTATTTATTACAATGTTCCTGTACTGTGTATCCCTCAATTTGCTGATCAACCCGTAAACGCTGAGCTGGTCAAGGTGAAGGGATTCGGAGAGAGTTTGATGAAGGAGGATATCTCAGTTCGAGCTAAAGAAGTAATCGCGGCAATGATCGCTAACCACGGAACTTATCATAGGAATATGAAGAGAGCGTCTGATATAGTTGAGAATGAGCCGGGGAATGCGAGGGAGAATCTACTGTATTACGTGGAGCAAGTGGCTGAGATGGGGAATGTGGACTATTTGGTGAACAAAGTTGCAAGACAGCAGAGTACGGTGGAGATGTATAATCTGGATATCGTAGTTCCTGTGGTTGTGATTGTTATTGTTGTTGTGGGGTTCATTTTATATGTGCTGTTGAAGTTTTGTGTTTATTTTTCAAGAAAAGTTGGCATGGCCGGTTTCAGGAAGCTGAAGAATGAGTGAGTGATTATATTTCTAATTTTTGATGTTGAAATCGATTATGAGCATATTTTTATTTAAAAATATTCAACCAGTTGCTTTTTATCGGTGTGTAAATGTATGCTATTACCATTTTTCTTCAACCGTTATTTTGATGATTAACCTTATTTGGTATTTTCATTTTTATGAGACCCGTGGCCGCTTTTGTTTCAAATTTCCTGCTCCGATGAGGGGAGCAGAGCCACTCAGACATGGGCACCGCATTGTGTAAATTATTTAGCTACATCTTATGTTATGTAATATCTTTGCTGCAGGATTAGTAAATACCGCGTGTCATTCAGTTTATTTCTAATAATAGAAACAATTTTAAAAAACAATACATAAGATGATTAGTTACTCAGAGTGATTCGATTAGAAAACTAAATCTTCTAAAAAGCAAGATGAATACGTAAGTAACCTTGACGAGGTCCTGTTCAGAGTTGGTCCTGGAGTTGATTCCACTAGCTGACGGTGACACCTCCGGTGATAACCCTTCGGAGATACGCGCTAAAATACCTGGCATTTATCGTGGAAAATAAACTTCATTTTGTGAGATCGCGTGTGAGCCATGTACTCGGAACATTATGGGATAATCTTTGAAGAAAGTACTCAACGTGACCAAATTAGGAGATGAATATTCACATAATTAGATAATTAATTACCGTTCTTAAATTTTCCCTTGTGGTATCTGAACTTCAGTACCCCCTCTTGTTGATGTTCCCCAGTGTGAACATGACGCTTGAGCAGGAGTGTGCGCAGTTGCACTGCCACACTGCTCGTGATCAGAGCACGTGACACTAATCTGTCAAGCGTCATCTCTGGGGAAGCAATAATTAGCATAAATAATTAATTAATCCTTGATTTAATTAAATAATGATGACAAGCATGGATCACAGTTTTAAACAGTGTTAAACAGTGTTAAACAGTGTTAAACAGTGTTAAACAGTGTTAAACAGTTTAAAGCACAGTTCTAATTATTTAGTTATTACGTTCATCACATTATTATGAAATTACGATAGTGATGACGCACTGTAAAGTTGTACAGTTAAATAACATATAATGTTGACCGTGCGACTGAGTGTCAGTGAAGAACATTACTTGTAACAATTTCATCACTCACTTCACGCCTCTAAATACATTTTCTATGCAAATTAAACAATGGAGTTGAAGACGATATTATACACAATATGTATTTTGAAAGCTTCTGTTAATAAAACCTTTCGTATCATTATATGTTTCAAGAACCCCCTCCAAAAAGAGTAAAGGAATTAAAGTTCTGGCACATTATATAATATATTATAATGTTATATAATATAACATATTTTGTCAAGTTAAAAGTTTATATTATTGTCAAAAGGTTATACGCGTTGAGAGGCGTGAAGTCAGTGATAAAAATTGCCCCAAATTAAAGGTTTAAAAACAATTCTGCCAAAAACCCACCAATCACTGATTCGAGGTTAAATGCCTTCATTCCCAACAACACGGTTCCTTGAGAAATGCACTTCCTCAGTGATATTATAGACTGGAGTTTGAGTGTGGCTACGTGAGGTTTGCTCCATTTGTCGGCTCCTCTCTGGATGTCCTGAGAGAAGTGGGGAGTGGTCATCTTTTATCTTTTACTCTAAGCTTACGTTGAACTTGTTCAACAATAAAGTTTCAAGTCAACTCCTAATGCGTATATTAGGTACCAAACAATAAATAGGTATCAATAAGACATGAACGAATATAATACCCTTTCGCCTTTGGGGCATAATTGTCTGGGATCAGGTTCCGTCTTTTTTGTCAAAGTTTGGAGGGAATAAGACCGGCGGTCCGATGAAATTCTGTTATTTTGGCCGATGAAATTCTGTTATTTTGGCCGATGAAATTCTGTTATTTTGGCCGGTAGATTTTATAGCGATAAAGAAAATATTTATAATAATTATCCTTGAAAAATTAGAAATAATTGCCAGCAAAATATTTTGTAGTATTTTGCCCTTCTAAGAAGGGCAAATAACCTATTGAAGTCGAAATATGCAAACCAACTACCCAAGGCTACTTAGGAAAGTGAACCTACAAATAAAAGTATAAGCTTACCTGCTCGAATTTCATCCATCTTGCCTTTTCCTCCCAAACGTTTTCCCCTCGTTCGAAGACCAGTTCATCAAGCTCAGAAAATATCTGGTGGAAAGTGGGACCTAAATTTATCGACCCAGTCGTGGATTTAACGTACTGACTACATTAAAGATTTAATTATGTATGTTATGTGAATATAAAATAAGATAATAATTATATTACACGTCCCGGCACTGTTGTTTCTAACTGAACACTTTTGAACCCTTGTTTTTGCGGACAATTTCCATGAAGATTACATTAAATGTAGATGACGTCACAAATATCTGTCCATAATACAACTGTACACTATTATCTTCGTGCGTTTCTGTGTGTTTATCTGTCCATGCGTGTGTCTGTCAGTCATATTAATTATACCTGATGGACAGAAGGTGTGTCGGAGGTATTATATACCTGGTGGACAGAGTGGACTGTGTTCTGGTTCTTCTCTTCCACTTCCAATTCTCTATTCTTTACATACTCCACCGTTTCTATGTCCGGATCGGAACTTATCACTGCAAAGTTATATTTGGTTAGTTGTAAGATTAAGTCTTGGTTTATTTTAAGATTTAAACCTTCTAGAAAGTTATGTCTTGTACTTGCGGTTATTTTTATTTTAAAATTATTTTTGAGGGACCGGAAACCATGCTTGATAAAATTTGATCATGCGAGATAAAAGTAATATTGGCTGAAAGTACCGTCTTCAGAATTCTCCTCCGGAATAGAGGCCGGGATCGAGTCAATCGTCTTAACGCTGCTCTTTCGAAAATTTAGCTTCGAGCATTTTTCTGCGGAGGTGATCGCATGATCAGTATAAATTATGTTTTCACTAGATCGAGTAAATGATCATTAACTCTTTGAAAGCCTCACAGTCACTACTTTTTTTATTGAACATTTTTTTCGATACAGTATTGCAGGATGAAAAGTAGACCTTAGCGGCTTAGCTTCTACGTATTAAATTGTATCATAAACTAATTTATATACTATGCACCATTTCAAATTGATTTGGTGCCTTGGCTTGAGAATTGGCATGCAACTCCAGATACGAATGTGATTACAGACATAACAGTTGACTGGCTACTAGCCCTTAAAATCCTCACCATAAACACCACCACTAGTTATTCGCCACATGATTATTGCAAATCATCGGAGTCTTAACACCACGTCATATTTGCCATCAACAAACCAGGGGAATATGGGTCATAACAAGGTCTGGGTAGGACGACCCAGTCTTCCAAATCATCTACCTTGAATTTTAGAATAAAGAACTGTGAATCTGTGAACGGCAAATATTTAGCTGAAGTCTTGTTAAAATATCACGTGACTGATGTGAGATGTGATGGTGGTGGTTTGAGTGAATAAGTAATATAACATAATGTCTTGTTACAACTTTAAAAAACTGGTGTTGCAGGGTAATTGGTGTGCGAATATGGCCGTTTAACCTTTTTAATAGTAATCAGTTTAAATTAGCTGTTTAGTAGTACACTGGTATACTCTGGTATTCGAAACATTTAAATAGCTATTTAACTCTAGCATGTTCAAGAAAATATTATACTGACAAGGAAATATTAACAACAAACTATACTAAAAGAAATGCAGAAGCACAAAATAGCCCGATAAACGACTTACTATGTAAAATTAATTAGAAGATTATAATTCAACAAAATTATCACAACAAGAGCATCATGGAACGCCACGCACTTAGTCAACAGCAAACCTTCTAAACCTTCTAGTTCTAGACTTTCTTAAATAATAGATAAATAAATAATTCAGAAACACCCTGACAGGAACATAACAGAAATGATTTGATTACATATTGCATAAACATTAATCAGGTTCCTAAGAATAATGTTAAAAATAAATTGAACTACCACAATTATATTTATATTTGGAGCGATTTACATCTTAATTTGCATTTGTTCGTTAAGTTTCGTTGTAATATTATATATACTTAACTTATGAGGTTGAGGACTAGCTTGTCCCCGGAAATGTTTCCGGAAAATTTAGCAAGGTAAATCAAACTTGTGCTAGCAGGAATTTATTATGCCAATTTAGGTATCAAAAGGCGGAGTCTCATAAATTTTGAGTAATAGGCTTACAGAAATGAAATCTAGCAGTGAGAAATGAAGTAAGTTATTAAGAAAGGGGTTGTCTCCCTAATAAGCCGCCGATCAGGGGATATACTTCTCCAAATACGAACTCTCTGCTGTGCTGGCGCAATGGGGTGGTCAGAAGATGTGATGGCCCTGTCAAGTCTTGACGAAACTAAACATAGAACACATATCCATTGAGTCAAGGAATCAGTAAGCATCAGGATTTAACACACTCATAGGTTACCACGTCTCGTGTAAAACATAGGTCACATAGGTAGGTAGGGTTCTTATAGAATATAGGGTCGTTATTACAAATATCTATCAAAATATCTATAGAGCATTATATGAGGAAATGCCTATCCCCTTTGAGATTGTAAAAGATGTCAGAAACTTTAGTGAAAGAACTTTAGTGATGAAAAATAGAACAATAGCGGCAAACTATGGATCCAGAAAGGGTGTACTAGAGAAATGAGACTCTGGGAATTTTCGTAAACACACTTTCAAGAATTAAATCAAATAATAAATAAATAAGGTAATTATTGTAAAATATGCCCATATATGAATGAACTTAATCAAAAGAAATTCGATATTAGCTGCAAACATAATATAATTATAATAAAGATTACAATCAGCAAACTACGTTACGAAACTTGAACGGTTATACTGCAACACAAGAAATGTCCCGAACCCAAGGAACAATAAGTTACTTCCTAGATAGTAAACCCAATCAGTCCCCACCTCATAGGTCCTGAGTCAAGTTAGCGGAAGTTTATTTTTCCGGGAGTTTCCACAAAAATATTCACAATTGAGGTTTTAATCAAATCGGATACAAATTTTATGACTAAGTGGTATACCAAAAAAACAGAAAACGAGCACATACACACCCAATTATGTCAATTAGCCACCTTTGCTATTGAGTTATCGGTAAAAATTGTAAATCTTTAATTAGCAGCGTATAATATGTCCAGCAGCGCACCCTAGCTCGGCGCTCAAATATTTTACAATTCTTGACTGAGTTTTTAAAATTGGGATGGATCATGGTGACCGTAACAATTGTAAGGGTTGTAAAAACAAGCAAGTGTAGCGAACTTATTGCTACACTGTACAACAGCAGCTGTAGTCTGTAGCCACAGTTCCTTTTAAAAGAGATCATATACGTTTACAAACAAATAAAAGGCTCGGTTTCATGTATCATGAAGGCTTTGTGCATTACAAATTACAATACAACAATTGTATACAAAGGATGCCAAAACCACGTACGCCCTGTCGTAAGATGGCACCACTGACTAGTGACCACGCTTCAGCGTTTCATTGAGATGACAGAATTTCACTAACAAGTTATTATGATACTCACTGTCACAGTTGTTAAAATTTAAATACCATTCATTATGACAGAAAGAGAGAGAGAGAGAGAGAGAGAGAGAGAGAGAGAGAGAGAGAGAGAGAGAGAGAGAGAGAGAGAGAGAGAGAGAAAGAGAGAGAGGGAGAAAGAGAGGGAGAAAGAGAGGGAGAGAGAGGGAGGGAGGGAGGGAGGGAGGGAGGGAGGGAGGGAGGGAGGCAGGGAGGGAGGGAGGGAGGCAGGCAGGGAGGCAGGGAGGGAGGGAGGGAGGGAGGAAGGGAGGGAGGAAGGGAGGGAGGAGGGAGGGAGGGAGGGAGGGAGGGAGGGAGGGAGGGAGGGAGGGAGGGAGGGAGGGAGGGAGGGAGGGAGGGAGGGAGGGAGGGAGGGAGGCAGGGAGGCAGGGAGGGAGGCAGGGAGGCAGGGAGGGAGGCAGGGAGGGAGGAAGGGAGGGAGGGAGGGAGGGAGGGAGGGAGGGAGGGAGGGAGGGAGGGAGGGAGGGAGGGAGGGAGGGAGGGAGGGAGGGAGGGAGGGAGGGAGGGAGGGAGGGAGGGAGGGAGGGAGGGAGGGAGGGAGGGAGGGAGGGAGGGAGGGAGGAGAGAGAGAGAGAGAGAGAGAGAGAGAGAGAGAGAGAGAGAGAGAGAGAGAGAGAGAGAGAGAGAGAGAGAGAGAGAGAGAGAGAGAGAGAGAGAGAGAGAGAGAGAGAGAGAGAGAGAGAGACAGACAGAGAGAGAGACAGAACAGAGAGACAGAACAGAGAGAGAGACAGAGAGAGAGAGAGAGACAGAGAGAGAGACAGAGAGAGAGAGAGAGAGAGAGAGAGAGAGAGACAGAGAGAGAGAAACAGGGTTCCTTTCCTGGTTTCAGTATTATGTAATTTAATTTTCTGAGGGTATGTATAGTCTTTAAACTTCTTTGTTGGATATTCTTAGTGTGCACTCATATAACTACAATTCAACTACAGTCTACAAGGATAAATTACAGAATTTTATTCTAGAATATTCCAGAACTATTCTAGGATATTCCAGAACTATTCTAAAAAAGTGTGAATAATTAAGCACAAAGTTCTAGCACAGATAATGTTCATCACATCAATCTGAAGTACCAATAAAAAGCGAAGTTGCCCGTGTGTAATGAAATGAGGCCGGTGTGTAGCAGATATTCTGTGTTGGTTAAACTGTAACTGTAATATTATAAAAGAGTAAAGGTGACAACCGTTTTGATCATTAGTTCTTGAGATACCTTGTGCTGGTAGTCAACTAAAAAATACGTGAAAAACGGGGTTATTTCCAGTAATCTCAGGGGCAAATCTAAATTGAAAACAGTATGAATAGTATGAAGTGGAAGAAAATAAAATACCGGTAAACACTCAACACTGCTAAACTGCAAACCAATGAGTGACACGTTGGGTTCAGTAAAAATGTATTTAACCGAGAAACGAATCTTAACATGCTTAAACAGATAAGACATGCTTAAACAGATTATTATATTATCTAGAAAGAGGACTAGTGACCAGTCACGCACATACATATCCAGTTATTTACGATGATACCGAAATGGTAGGGCACTGCTCTGATATCATATAAAAACTGTACTGTCTTCTCATCAGCCCAACCTCAGATAGTGCCTGATCAAAATTTTATGCGTTTCCAGACGACCGAATAATTGCAAGAAAGGCTCGAGTTTCATAAAATTTACACTTCCAAACAATACACAATGGCTGACTTCCGGGTGACACTGGATGTTCTAATCAATAGAAAACACATGACTTTAAATACGTGTAATATAAGTATTATCTAGAGGTTAGTCATGACGCTAGGAGCGTAATTGGTTATGATTAGACAGGTGAAAAGTTAAGAAACCACCACATACCGATCGATTTCTTCCGCTTCTTTTTAAGTCTGCGTTGTTTAGGAGGAGGCTTTAAAAAGCGTAAACCAACACTGTCAGTGCTGCACTCGGAATCAACGATGCACTCAGTTTGGGAGTCTGTACGTTGTTGCGACAAAAACGGTACTTCACAATCAAATGCGACCTCGGCGCTTTTGTATTTGCCCGACTTTATATTATCGTCAATTGACAAGTCATCTGAAATACATATTGGTGTAAAGACAAATTGCAGCCACGACTACGGACTGAACATCCCGTAAACATAATAAAGGGATAATTTTGATAATTTGTCTTCATTACTCGACATTGTACATGATCATATTATTTAAGAATAAACCTACCAAAATACCGGAATGAGGTTAAATACCGGACCTAGACCTAGTTCCCAGAATGAGGTTAAATACCGGACCTACTTACCGGATATGGTTGAGATGGGTCTATTCGAAAAGCAGCTTTGTGAATTATTTATTTGTACCATATGCAGGTTCTTCAGGCATCATTCCACTGCAATGAAAAAGTTAATCTTCAGAATCGATAGTAATATCCTAAATTATAAATTTGATGTTCAAAGCGATATCAGTGGATTAATTTTGGTGAATGTCAAAATTGTTTTTGGAGGATTGAATCAAACCACGTGACTTGAATTCATGTAATTCCTTGATTTATCGAAAAATAGACAGCAAATCGTAAGTATACACTATACTGCTCTGTTTATATATAGCCACAACAAGTCATACTTTAAACGACAAATGTCCATTGTAACACTGCTTTCACTTTATAATTAACTAGAAAGCCCGTGGTCACAGGGAGGAAGTTACTAGTATTCTTTGGTAGTAAGTTTTTATCGCATCAAAAAATATCCGTCACAACCGAGTATACAGCCAATTAAAATGTTGCTCGCACTGATAACAACGTAATTACCACAAAACCGATCAAAACGTCGATGACAAATATTTGCACATGCACGTGTGCTTTTGAATACCGTTACCATGGTTATTATGCAGCTTCCTATTTCTCATAAAATATGCACGTTGGCGGTCGTACAGACAGACAAATATAATCTTTCGAATTATAAATAAGATTAGAAAGCCCGTGGTAACAGGGATGAAGCTAGTAGTTTTCTATTTCTTTGGCAGTCAGTTTTTATCGAATCAAAAAATATCCATCACAACCGAAGCTACAACAGATTAAGATGTAGCTCGCACTGTGTGTGTGATAACCCTCGTTACCATGGTTACTATGCAACTTCTATTTGTTTACCTAATTGGCACGTGGGCGGTCGTACAGACAGACAGAAATAATTCTTTGAATTATTATACGTAAGTAAGATTTTTATACTATACTGAAAAAAATTTTACACTGAATAGACATAATGATTCACGACCAACAATATTAACATCCAGTTATATTAGTACTGAACCTGATAACCAAGTTTTCTATAAAAACAAAAAACATCTTAAAATTGTATTATTAAGAAATCGGTCTCTGATTAAAAAACGTATAAAAATAAACATTCACTGCATATTGCACATATTCAAATTCAAATTGATTAAAAATTGGTTCTGAAAATTAACATTATCCCGTTAAAACTAGAAAATCATATCATCTGCTATAAAACAGGTAAATTCATAAATCAAACATAAAAATTACAATTGACATAGAAACAATCCCACACTATATCGATAATTATATCATGCAAATATAATAAAAGGGATAATCTGTTCGTCTATAATTTAGTCCTATCAAACATATCAACCCACACCGTAACAGTTCCATCCAAAGATCTCGAACCAGTAATAATCTTGTCATCTTCTGTAGTAATACCGCACGAAATGAGGTCCATATGAGCTTTATCAACACATCTTTCAAAAGACCTGGTCACCAAATTGTAGACAATCAAAGAACAGTTTCTGGTGGTTAACACCAGATGTTCCTCCCCATGCAGTATCATGTTGTAGAATGACTTTTGGTCACATTCCTCGATCGTGTTGTGAATGTCTAAATCTGTAAGATGGATAAACGAGTAGGATGAGAAGCAACGTATGGTATCCAGGGAAGCTTTGTCAATGCCGTATATATGCCCAAGCTCTTCACTAACCACAAACTTTGTCAAGGTGAAACCAGTTTCATGCAACGCAAAATCACTGGAGTCCGAACAAGCGGAGAATCCATTTCTAACTGATTGGAGTAAGTTGTTACCACTGACCTGAACTGTGAAGATGTAACTCTGGCAATCCTGGATGGATCGTGTCATGCTTTTTGTTTCAGTGGACCAAATAGAGGTGAGGCCATCCATACTTGTGATGAAACAGAATTCTCCGATTCTTTTCATACTCACTATGTGATCATTATGATTGAATAATGGCAAGGTTTGGTAGTTGTCAAATGAGTCACATTTCATTATATGAAGACTTCTGGACAGACTTCTATACTTCACAGCTATCCACAGGTTATCGTCAATCAGCAGAATTTCGTATAATGTCCAATTCTCATTATCAGGGAGCATCATCGAAATGTGATCTTCAACATCGAATGAGGACATGGAGACTTTGTGCAAACTGCAAGTTCGGGTGCCAATGTACATATACTGACTATCTGCAACTATCACTTCAATGGTTTCTTTTATCTTAGGGTTAGGACTGAACTTACAAAGAATATTGTCAAGTCCACAGTGCACATTAGAAAAAGTTGAAATGCTGCGATTGGATGAAGAGTTCATTTTCAGCTTTTTCTGATATGTCAGGAAACCAGAATGTTTAACTTTTTCAATAAAAAAGTTACTAGACGAAGCATCTGTTTCCACCACCTCTGACATGTCCAGTAACTCACCATACTTCAACTCATATTGATGTAGAGAGTCAAATATCAAGATTGCAGCCCTGGCATCAACTAAAATAGTATGATCTTTGGTCTTTTGGAAGCTATTTGTTGCACTTATCAGCTCTTCCAAGATTAAGCACCATCGAGTAGTATGTTTTATATTATATATTTCTTTAGGCTTCCTAGACCTTGACTGAAAGCTCATCTGGGAGCAGTTGATGATTTTGATATCTGTCATTTCATCAATGTTCATGAAATCACAAACTTGCTGAGTGACTGTGTCCACAAAATATAATTTAAAGATGGAACAGACTAAATGCATACCAGTATCACATTTGGTGTCCTGTTCAGAATATTTTACAAGCTTTTCTTTTTGACTGATGATAGGTAAATATATCCTTTTGTTAAGATATTTTCTGAGTCCACTCCATATTTCACAAAAGTTTTTCGCATCTTGTCCCAAAACTTGATCTGAATCAGATTTTAAGGCAGTGAAGATCTGTCGAGCAGTTCCATGGTTTCTAGTTATTCCCATCTCCAGCATCAATTCTGGAAATTCAAGATGGTTGTAATTTCGATCAGATAGTTTGCTTTTCATGTAGTTTTCAGGACCTAATTCCATAGTCAATGGAGCCCACACGGCTTGTTGCATGAAATTCTGTTTCATTATCTCACTGTACAGATTAGGAAAATTCTCTAATTTCCTGAGCAAATTCATGACTTCAACAGCAGGAAAATTTTTCACTCCAGCTTCAAATATCTTGTTGATCGACTGAAAAGCAAGAATTGGTTCTTCATTATTCAGAAGCAATAAAGCTCTTAGGTAGAGCAACGATGATTTATCTGACAGTCTGTCACTCGTTGTTAGTTTTAGCTCAACAGATTTCAAATTATCATCAATTGAAGGAGTAAATGTAATCAATTCATTGCAGCGTTTGTTTAACTTGATTTCGTTGAGAACATGTTCAATTGGCTTTTTCTTTAGTTCATCAAGTAAAGCAAAGTACTGTCTTTCCAAATATGGATTATTATACTTTATTCTCAAGTTTGACCTCATCATTGTATCCTTGAGGTGTGTTTGAAGTGGAGTCAATTGGTAGCCAGAATACTCCGTTAGTTTGTTAAGGCTCATCTTCTTCTTGGCACTCATTTGAAATGTTAGAAGGCCTTTATAAATATCAATCAAAACATATTGCAGTGCCAAAAATATTCTGACATTGAGGAGGAAATCAAACTCTTCTTTGGCCTCAGTGTATTCTTCTTCTCTGTCAAAGATGTTGCTTATAGTAGTGCAAAGAAAGTTGAAGGATTGTCCTGGCAATCGCTCCTTGAGTCTTGCTACAACTGTTAGATCAACATTGTGGCGTGTAGCTTCGCCACAGTAACTGATCGTTCCATTGTCGATGTCAATAAAAACAATTCTTCTTCCCTCATGGTCCTCCTCCAAAACACTTCTATCAGCTCCGAATATGAAATATCCCATTGCATCCAGCATGACATAAAGATTTTCAGTCAGCAAAGGGAAGTATGGAGCCAGCCATTCAAAGGGGAAAATGCAAGAAAGAAAACATTCCATAATAAGAACACGGGTTGAAGGGTCTTTGCTGACAAATACAAGTTGTTGCTCACTTATAATAGCAACAATTATTTCAACAATAGATTTGTGATCAAAGAACATGAATGGTAATGATAATGGGGCATCACTGAAACCAGCAACAACTTGACAATGAAGAACAAATGATTTGTCTTTGTATCCAAAACTTACATCCAGAGTACCTTTAGGTGGAACAAAAACTTTGGAAAGAATCACCAACAAGTGTTGAACTTCAGTCTCATTCAATTCATCATTCTTCAAGTGTGAGTTTAAGGATTGAAAAATGTCTCTCATCAATATGAAGCACTTGTGTGATGAGAAAAAACACAACTTAGTCATAGAAAACATACTGCCATCTGAACTTTTATCAGGAACATGAATCTTCACAGGAAAACAGAGGCAATACATGTACAGACGAGAGCCCGTTTCATCAGTAAACACTCCATATTCTATTTTGATGTCTGGCTTATTTGAAGAAAGTTGAACACCGTATGGAAAAAAAAATGCTGGTAAGCTTTTCAATGCAGACCATGATATGCTGTTTGATATACATAGGTCTGGATCATCCTGAAATTCCCTTACAATCTGCTCTGATGTGACTACAGATAATAATGCACCCGCACCAGGTTGAATCCCATTATCTACTTTTGATATGTCATCACCAGGCTGAATGCTTTTGTCCCATACTTTACTTCCAATAATTGCGCATACTTCACTAAGAGGGGCTATACATAGTTTGTTCCCATTTGACATAACACTAGAAAAGATAATGTTGAAATGATGAAGATTAATAGCCTAAAAATCGTCAGATGTCATTACATGGTACAGTCTATCAGTCAATGCCCAATATGATAATAATAATGATAAACATAGTAAGTCTTCTGTTATTGATAGCAGTGGCGTAACAAAGGGCCCAGCCAACCCCGCTGTGTAGGGGGCGCCATCTTAGGGGGTGCCAAATCGTCGTTTGAATGTGGGACAATTAAAAAAACTCAAGGCCTGAGGGGGGGGGTGGGTAAATGCTCAAAAATATTTACAAAAATATTATTCTTTAAATAAATTCATTTTTTATGACAAAAATTTTGCTGCCATTCACATATTTGTAACTGCTTTACTTTTTTTGATAAATGACGTTAACCGATTCATACAAAATTAACGAAACAACATTGAGGTTAATAAAATTGAGGTTAAGATGTTATTGCACTTCAAGATTTTTTGTTATTTTGGTCAGCAAATGATACGGGTATCGGCTTTACAAAATGACAATAAAAGAAGAAGGCTCTGCAAAAAAAAAGAAAAAGGGGGGACCCCCAACCCATGTAGCTGAGACACCTCACAGCAAGTAGACCAACGTGGCTCTTGCTTGTGAAAGGTGTGTCAACTACCCGCCGAGGCGGTGGGTTGGGAGTCCCCCCTGGGATCATTTCGTCCGTAAAATTTTACACAATATAAAAGCTACAATAAGGCTCTGCAATGCACAAAAATGAGTTTTGTTCGAATAGTCGTTCAGGGCCAGCTAGAGAACGGGTTGAAAAAGTCACGTGACAGTCGAGTGTAGAGTGATTAATCATCATCCTTCATGTTTTAGTATCCAGATAGGTAGTTTTACAAGTATATTCTTTTCCCGGGAGTTGGTTTGATTGAAAAACCTAAATTTGGCAATAAAAATTGTCATATTTGAAATCTTCTAAAAAAATGCCCTACAAAATAAAAATTTCGGCACGGCTGTCCATGTCATTTTTAACACATAACAGCAGCCTATAGAATTTGATTTCACCTAGGACAGCTTTAAATAAATATAATAGATTTAAGATTAGAATAGCTTTTACAGGAAAAATGATGATTTAAAAAATTGGGCAATTTGGCATGAAATTGGAAAATAGTGCTTTACAAAATGACAACCCAAAACGTTGTAGGTTTACAGCCTACCAGGATCGGACGCGCGCCGAGTTGGACTCTTGATCGACGGTCCTGGAACAAATATTTTACGAGTATCACCCGTTAACCCAAAACGGCATCACTTTGAATCCGGTTGGGGAAAAAGTTTCATTATTCTTTCACGTGTTTAACTGTTAGATATATATGTTGTAGCGCAATGCACTACTGGGTCGCGCGCGCGCGCATTAAATAATGCTTCTCGTATTAAATAATGCTTCTCGTATGCTTCTCGTATGCAGATCGGCGAGATGCGAAGGATTGACATGATCGTGAATCAAATATATATGTTGTTTATATTACATTGATACATGTTTCGGCGGCGCGCGCAGGGCGCGCGAAAAGTGGCATGCAATGCGTATGTCAAATATTACACTTGATTCACGATGTCAATCCTTCGCATCTCGCCGATCTGCATATAAGTTGCGAGAAGCATTATTGGATACGCGCGCGCGACCCAGTAGTGCATCGCGCTACAAATATTACACCAGTTTTGTTTTTACCAGAATATATTAAAAAAGGAATATTTTGTATGTGTATACTTAGAAAAAATTGAAAAAATGTCATTTTGTGAGGCAAAAAATCATTTTGTGAGGCAAAAAATCATTTTTTGTTTTCATACTTGAATACAGGTCACAGTATTTGGTTTTATTGGATATGTTCTATGCCTGGATAGATCACTTTTCCATTTTCAGTGTTTAGTTAACGTTTGACATATTTTAAAAGTTATTACTCTCTGCTTTCACAAAATAGAAGCTTTATTTTGTTGAGTTTTAAAATGTTTTTAAAACTTTTTGATATCAGAGCTGAAAATTGGGCGATTAGTTTGTAGTTTTGGCCTTTATACGGCCTCTAAACTTGTCATACGGAAAACTGTCTGCCATTTTTTCCGATTCTTGGAATATAGTTTAATATTTCATATCCCTTTTTAAATGGTGATTATGTTATTTAAAATAATCTTATCTTAACTTCAGACAGTGTTTCGGAGGGTGACAGTTCTTTCTCTTAAGTACACCAAGACTTCTTTTGAGATGAGGATAAGAATTAGGACCGGTGTCCAGCTTTCCCTGTACGATGGAAGGTAAGTTATGTTTATCTCTGAGAGCACGTTTCCTTGATGTGTGTAGTGGATTTTACCCCTGTAGTGGATTTTTGTTCCGGGGTAGGTGAGACATGTTTTGGTGGTTAAATAGTTAGTACCTGTCTCAAACCATCAGAAAAACCGGGTTTCGACCTCTTGACCCACTCAGGCAACTCCCAGGGGCCACGCCCATTCCAAAATTACTCAAATCTAGGACAAATCAAGACTGTAAAATTTTACCCCTGTAGTGGATTTTTGTTCCGGGGTAGGTGAGATATGTTTTGGTGGTTTAATAGTTAGTACCTGTCCCAAACCATCAGAAAAACCGGGTTTCGACCTCTTTACCCACTCAGGCAACTCCCAGGGGCCACGCCCATTCCAAAATTACTCAAATCTAGGACAAATCAAGACTGTAAAATTTTACCCCTGTAGTGGATTTTTATTCCGGGGTAGGTGAGACATGTTTTGGTGGTTTAATAGTTAGTACCTATCCCAAACCATCAGAAAAACCGGGTTTCGACCTCTTTACCCACTCAGGCAACTCCCAGGGGCCACGCCCATTCCAAAATTACTCAAATCTAGGACAAATCAAGACTGTAAAATTTTACCCCTGTAGTGGATTTTTATTCCGGGGTAGGTGAGACATGTTTTGGTGGTTTAATAGTTAGTACCTGTCCCAAACCATCAGAAAAACCGGGGTTCGACCTCTTTACCCACTCAGGCAACTCCCAGGGGCCACGCCCATTCCAAAATTACTCAAATCTAGGACAAATCAAGACTGTAAAATTTTACCCCTGTAGTGGATTTTTATTCCGGGGTAGGTGAGACATGTTTTGGTGGTTTAATAGTTAGTACCTGTCCCAAACCATCAGAAAAACCGGGTTTCGACCTCTTGACCCACCCAGGCAACTCCCAGGGGCCACGCCCATTCCAAAATTACTCAAATCTAGGACAAATCAAGACTGTAAAATTTTACCCCTAGCTGTAGTGGATTTTTGTTCCGGGGTAGGCCTAGGTGAGACATGTTTTGGTGGTTTAATAGTTAGCACCTGTCCCAAATGGTGATTATGTTATTTATAATAATGTTATCTTAACTTCAGACAGATATTCGAAGGGTGATACACCAAAACTTCATTTGAGATGAGGATAAGAATTTCATTTTGGACCGGTGTCCGATGGAAGGGAAGTTATGTTTCTCTGTCAGCTCGCCAAATGTTTTCTATCCTTTACTGGTTAATGCAATCGTCAAAAACACGTAAGTATTATGATCTTAAAGAATTCTATAACAGACGCGCGCGGCCCTGAATCTTACAGTGCCTTTATGTCAAGGTGACACCCTTTTCCAGCCATTCCATATAGAAAGAGAGGGCTTAATTCATATTCTTCTACTGTTCTAGCTAGTTTTTGACTACTTATGATGTATAAAGCGAATAGCGTCAGTTAAGTAAGACAGAAAGCGCGCGCACGTACGCGCATATTTTCTTTTTGGTTGTACTGTCGATATTATGTATTATTTATGTCTACTCAAATTTTTCCAGGGAGTCTACTTAAAGATCATGAACATTTTCAACATTCGTCTGAATAAACTGAAGGAACTGTAGCGTAGATATATCTGCAAAGACAGAACATTCTAACTTACTCACCGGATTGGATCGAGCTGTTTTGAAACAAATGAGAAACCTATAAATATTTGTTTTCTTAGAATTGGTTTAACCCCCCAGTTCCATGGCCGGATATTATGCCAAATTATTAGACGGAGGTCCATTTCCCTTAGATCATCTCCGGAGAAGATTCTCCGGCTCCGTCTACTGTATTAGACGGAGATTAAGCTCTCCGGGAATTTCTCGGAGATTAATTCATACAGAATCAACAAAATTACCGTAGATGGTCTCCGGTCGTGGAACTTCAAACCGGAGAAATATCAGTAGACGATCTCCGTCTAATAATTTGGCATAATATGCGGCCATGGAACTGGGGTGTAAGGAATTGCTTTCTTATTTAAATTATTTATAGCGTTGTAGGGCCCTGAAAGTAGATGTTTGGGGCCGTTCACATTACGTAATCGGAGCCCAATCGGAGAGAGAGGCGGTGTTTATATGATAACGTTTGTGTAATTTTAACACAATAACTAACTTGTAACTGTAAAACTGGTTATATAGGGAGTAAGGGGGCTAAAATAGGCTGAAAAGTGATGTCTTAACATATGATCGGAACGACTCTCAGCTGTTTTATTGTAATTGGTGTATCTTGCTCTTATTATTTAAATTTTTAGTGTTGCCATGTAGGCCCTGAAAGCAGATGTTTGGGGCCTCGGGCCATTTACATTACGTAATCATTGAGAAGAGAGAGGCGGTCTTCATATGATGTTTGTTTGTGTAATTTTACGAGCCAGATGTTTTGTGTTTGAGCCAAAAGTTCTAGATATTCTGTTTACCAGTGCACAGCAAGTTCATCGAGTGTAGTATGAACTTTCAGCACATAAGATAAGAACTACTGAGCAGCTGGATAGTTACTCATTCAGATATGAAATCATTGTACATTTGTTGATTCGAAAAATGCTTTCTATTTTGTTCAAGACAGTGTTCACTTCAATTAAAATTAATGGGATCCACTTGATTATCCCCAAAGCAACAAAATGGACAGAAAAGACTATAACAGTTTTGGAAACTACTTCGTAATAAGTGCTGTAGGCGATCGGCAAAATACGTACTCCTATCTCCACGCGCATTTCCAAATATGGTCATGATATGACGTCACACGCATAACAACGGGTTTATTTTGCAAAGTTATTTTTCTAGCTTGTTGCGCGCAGCATCAAAAACAGTTTTTCTGTAATAACTTTTTAAAATGAGAAGCCCCAATTTTCCTCCTGGGGAGGTAACGTTATTTTTACAAGACGAACATTTTGCAAAAAACCGGAAGTCGCTATCTTTTTTACTTCCGAAGTTAGGCCCCTAACGGTTAGGTTTCCTGGGTATGACCCGCCTTACCTGGGGACCTCAGGCTATCATGTTCGATACATGGAACAAATATTTTACGAGTATCACCTAACCCGTTAAGTGTAAAAGTCGCGTAATTTGGCGTAAAATTACTTGACGGATGTTACTCGTAGCTAAATTTCTTTGAAGTATCGCGCGCCGCGCCGCTTTCTTCTCGAAATTTTATGGCCCGATGGCAAGTGTAAGGTGCTACGAAGTAACGCGCGCCGGGCCAGACCATTAACAATGGTCAAAAATTACGCGACTAACTCCTGCTAGTGCTAGCTGCACGCCAGAGGCATGGACTCCCAAAGTATATACGAAATCATAAAATAATAAATATCAATGCAACATACCACTGGAAGTGGAGTCTTGAACCTGTCGCTACCTGGCTCAGAGCAAACCCACTTCCGTTGTAGGCAAGGCCAAGGGACTTCCGCAGACAAGGAACTTCCGAGCAAGGTAAAAGCCAGGGAGATATGTCTCTATGCGAAGATGGGCCTATATAATATATATACTAGGTTGAGTTCCTAGTGTGGGATTTAGCGAAAGTTCCTGGTGAAGAATCCAAGGACGTCACCCAAAAAGGGTGTCCCTATCCAGTCTTGTCGACTGTTCCACAAATTTGAAGATATGGTTGAGTTTACTGTTGTTAAGATCCTCCATAGGGGTTTAACAATTTCCTCATTCTGAGCGTCATGATCTGGATGCGCTTGCAGAGGAGGTACTGGGATGTTTCTGCTTCTCCTGAAAAGTGTTCACAATCTTGCGCGGCGTCTCGAAGTTGACGTTGTTCGCCACGTTCTGAAAGTAAACTAGTGGGCTGTGACCTATCCTGACAGCGGCCATGTTAGCCGTCTGATGTGAGTTCCAGAAAAATGAAAGTTCCTGTATTTATATTTGTGGAAGAACATCTCAAGTGGGATTTTTCTTTGTCGCTGAGTGTGACCAAATTGGGAGGAAGGGTTGGTCCTATGGGGATGTTGTTGGATTCGTCCGCTAGTTCGTTACCGTACACTCCTTCATGTCCTGGAACATCAATTTCTACTCGATGTAAATACCTAGTGAGTTGAGTTGGTCTAAGATGTTCAGAACGAAGCTGGAGTTAAAACTGGTGCTGTTAAGCGCTTAAAATGCAGCCTGAGAATCTGAGAGGAATCGATGATTGATGGGGAACCTAAGTTATCATTAGTCCAGATACTTGCCATGTATAACGCAAATAGCGGGTACGACTTCCTCAATCATCAATGAACCTGAAGGAGGATTGTCTGTCCCATTCTCACCATGTAACGTCGAGCTAACAAATTGAATCCAAATTTTGAGTAATGCATTCGTTAACAGTTAAAAGGTCAACCAACAATATCAAATATAAGATCGTGAAATAAACCATCATAAGACGTTTTATAGTTTTTTGAAATTTGTGGAAGTTTTCGCCCCCGTTCTGTGTATGTTATGCTAAGAATCTGCTGAAGCGTGTGGTGTTTGGTCTGTTGAACACACGCTTGAATAACTGGTATATTGAACCGGTGATTAAACAACGAGTCCCGACTCCCGGATTACCAATGATATAACAGCGCTTACAACTACAAGTCAGTGAAACTAGTAACAATGCGGTCCCACCCCCGCCCTCTGGTAGACGGTCCAACACCGTACGGACCAGGAGTGTTGACACTAGGGGGCTCCCTGTGTAAGGCTTACAACCCTGCTGACATAGCGGCAGATTTAATGGAGTATGTTGACTCTGCTTCCGAGGGTTTCATCTACATTTCATTTGGGTCTGTCCAGAAGGATAGCCCGCCTGAAGAACAGTCTAAATGGATTGAAACCTTTAAATATCTCCCCTACAAAGTAGTCTGGAAGCAAAGCAAACAAGTAGAGAACCTCCCAGAAAATATCAGAGTGTTCCCTTGGGTAGCTCAGATGGCACTGCTCCAGCACCCGAATATAAAACTCTTCAAGTTCATAACACACGGTGGGTATGCCAGTAAAATGGAGGCCATATGTTCAGGTGTTCCCCAACTTGTGGTACCTAAATTTTCATCAGATCAGTACTACACCACCGAGAGAATTGCTAATCTGTACTTGGGCTGGGCGAGCAGATACCTGACCTTGACAACACAACTGCTCCGGAGATAAGATCTAAAATAAACCAGATAACAGGAAGTAATGGTTACTACGAGAAAATGGCGGATGTTAAGCGTCAAATTCTGTTAACTAGAGTGACAGACTTGCAAGTTGCAAGTGTTAGGGTATGTGGATGCGGTGGCGAATGGACATAGTTTCTTGCCAGGGTACCAGCCTTGGTACCAGTATTATTATCTACATATTATCTTTATTCCTACCCTGACAATACCAGTAATCAGGTTCATTTACAAGAGGGTGTTTTCTAAATCAGAGTAATTAATCTGAGGCTGCACTTACTAATTATTGTATAAAATACTGCTTTTATTCAATTATGAAAGTTGAGAGAAGCCTTAAGCTCAGGACTGAATGCTGTTATCAGTTATAGGATATCTCGTAATAAAATTATAATATATCTGTGATTCTGTACGTTAAGTTTAACAAGCCAGCGCATGTCTGAATAATGTGAATAAAAGAAAGATTTTGAATTCATAAAAGTCAAACAAAATAAGATTGCTTCTTTCAATGTGATTTATAAATATTCAAATAGTATTAGTAATTACATTTACAGAACCAGGTGTTAGTCAGTGTAATAAGCGCCAAGCGCGAGCAAAGAACTTTTTTTTCCCGATTTCGATAAATTTGGTACCAAAAGTTGTCTAAAAATGTGAATAAAATAAATCCACCGTGTAGCAATTTTCGGAAAAAATGCTACACGGCGCTTGTTCGCCGCGCGTGCTTTTTTCGCTCAAATTTTTAGTTTTTGGCCTATAACTTTCACATTTTCAATTATTATCACATAGTTATTATGGTATCGTAATCAGCTCATCGAGACGAAACTTTTAGTACTAATATTTTAAGATTTAAAGGAATCTTTTTTCAAAAGTTTTTAATCTGAAATTTGTTGCTTTAAATATTATAATTTTGGTACCAAAAGTTGCGTCTGATTAAGCTCATTACGATCCTGTAAGAATTATTTCAAAATATTCAATATTTTAGGAGTTATAGGCATTTAAAGCAATAAATTAACCATTTTTCGTCCTTTGTACACGTTTGCAATGCACAGGAGGCCCACATACATCTCGACGTTATCGTGCTACACGGTGAATTTTCATTATTCGCAGTTAAAGGCAACTTTTGGTACCAAATTTATCAAAATCAGAGACAAAAAATTCTGTGCCAACTCATGGCGCTTATTACATAGACTATGTGTCAATTGTAGCAAATATAATAAATTCGATTAAAATTTGAAATAATATCCTTTGTTAAACAGGTGTTTCGTTAAAAACATAAAAATACCACTGCGCTAAAAACATTTCTCTTTGTGTATGGGAAAGCATATAGCAAACAGTGATAAAACAAAGTTACCATTTCATAAATAATCACTTCTTTTTGGCTTTTCCTGTTTTCCTTTTCTTAGTGGGTTGAGCATACTTTGCTTCCAACTGATCGAAAAATGATTCCATGTTTTTACCTCTTTCTTCCTGTCTCATTGCTATCGCTTGAAACAACGATTCTGAAACACAAATTACATAAATTAAACTATTACATAAACAATTACATAAATTAACCGTAACTCGTGACTGAAATTGCCCTTTCTATTGTCTACGAAGTTTGAACTGTTAACTTCGCGACAATAAAGTCTCAAACCTTGTCCCCCAAGTTCCTCCTGAGCTTTGGAAGCCTCCTTAGCCTCTTTCTTCCCAGTCCTTTCTCTTCGCTTTCTCTTCTTCGGGTCTTCCTGAAAATGTTTAGTATATAACATATGGGAGCAAATTAAGCTTGCAAATTACCCCATCAACAAAATGAAAAATCTTCGTTTGGAATTTATCTTATTATGGCTGTTGAATTGGGGTCGTAATTGTAAAAAGCGCCACATCGTTTCATTTGGTAGAGTTTTGTTTTGATGTACCAAGGTAAGAAAGAGAAGAAAAAAATATTCGTCATGTGTGTATCTTACTATATATAAAGCGAGACGATATATATGGTTCCGTACCATTTTACTGACACCACGGCATCAACTTTAACGCGACTTTCCGCATACTATAGTATGTATACAGGGCCACAGGGCGTTTTTATTATTCCTCGCATGTAATTTGAGAGGATGACACAAAAAATAGTCACGAAACCAAAAGTGGTGTGGGGCAATGGGGTGGCATTCCACGGATTTAGGAAGCACTCAAAAGGAAAGTTTGCCTGAAACCTCGCACTTAAGGTATATTCAGTAGGACTTATAGGGATGGAAATCGTGCTTAGAGTACAGATCTATCTGAGGTCACTTTATACCGATTTTATTTTTATACACTATCAGTAGTGTCCTCGGTGTGTAATTAGCATATCCCTAGAATATAGTCTATAGGATTTATGTCTCTAAGAAGTAAGAATAATGGGAGGTAGTAATTCAATTTTGAACAGATCTAGATGGTGTACCTGAAATAAGGTACCCAAAGTTGTACTTACAGTAACAATAGTGTTGTACACGTTAATATCCGGAGAAGTCGAATATCAATGGGAAAATAAAAATACTCAAGTTTCATTTTCAACGATGGTACATAATCGCAGTGAGTCACTTGATCGTGTGATCTGTATCTAACCCTTTTATTGGCTTTTTGAGGGAGTTGCAACAAAAATCAGAAATTCTGCTTTTTGGTTCGCAAAATCAGGAATCAGAAATTAGCTATGCCTTTTTTTGGGGTGTACACTGTATGTTCCTCCATCATGTTGTAACCTCCGTCCAGGGAGCGGAGAGATATCACTTACTCAGCAACTACTTGCTATATTTAACTTTTCCAATTTCGGTTATTTGATGCGGTCTCTCAGATTATAATTACACGGAAAAACCTGTTGCAGGTGGGTCTACAATCAATGATAGGACTCAGTATTATAAGTATCAGATAACATTACGTATTATGTGAGATAATGTTATAATTTGTATATCACTTGAAGTACCCGGGACAGCCGGTACCGGACTAGTCCGTACTATTGCACGGTGGAACTTCTTTTGTTCGGTCTCATGTTCTTGTAAACTTATTTATATTTAGGAAGGTTAAAACACTATAGTTTAACTAGCAATATTATACTTTCTGTAGTTCTAAACTCTTAATAATTCTTAACTGTATATTATACTGATAGTGTTGGGCATTGTGGTGGAATAATATGGTATCTCTACTGATCCTCAACAACACCATGCTTAATTTGGTGGGATATTAGGATATGGGTGTATTCGGAACAGTGATTGTGAACTCTACCAACGGAACAGTATTCGGGCACAAAGGGACTTTGCAAGATGAGGTGATGAACTATTCATTTGGAGTGTGTCTGGTTCTGCTCATGCCTGTGGGAATCACCTGTAATCTTCTCGTATTCTGGTACAAATCTTACTCTAAGTCTAATAGAAATGAATGAACTGATTCTCAGTATCGTTACACATTTCTCGGACTAGTCTCCTTCATTCTGACACTAAAAATGATCTTTGGCTTGATAGTAGGAAGTGGATTGTTAAATTTTACTCCTAGTACTACTAAGTTATATTATCACTACTTCATGTACTACAACTTTATTGCAGGTATAACACTGTTAGCTTGAATAGTAAAACTCTCTCCGCTCTCTTCTACCGGTTCCTGTCTGCACCCCACCAGGTAATTAATTACCTGTACGATATAGTTTATAGCTAATTAATCAAATTAGCTATCAGCATCGTGGATTGTTGCTTCAACTGTTGGTCGAGGAGTAAACTGATAGAACATTACCGTAGATATACGCGTTACTGCGACCAGAGCACGAGACAAGGTTCTACGTCACCACACCCATCTCCCTCCCTCTCAGACTGGTATCTCTACTGATCCTCAACAACACCATGCTTGTTATGGAGGTGGTATCACTCCTGGGCCTCGTCAGGTTTAGTATTCTTTGTCCAACTTCGTTATCTTTTCATCTTGTGGGCAATTTAGTAATCCACCGATGGTCGCTTGAGGCACAGTTAACACAAAACAAAGGGTCACTTAAGGGTTGCTCAATTAAGGGCCGCTCAAGGGTTAACTTAAGGGTCACTTAAGGCACGAACACTTAATGTGCCATATCCTAACACCACTATCCCCAGGTTCATAGCAGTAGGGTTCCCACTCCTCTACCGACACTACACAGCGTATATAAAACTAGTCTTCACAGCACTGCTGGTCTCACTAACCCTCATAATCCTGGGACTAAATCTAGACTATTTCGGATATTTCGGGGCAGGTGTGTACTGGATCAGCGTGGTACAGTGGTTGGCGTGTAGCGAGAATTCCACCCCTATCTCCACACTAAACCTCTACATACCTGCCGCTGGGCTGATCCTAGCTGCGCTCACTTCAACAGCTACTGTGTTCTGTTTAGTGAGATCAGATGACAGGGCCGCTCACTCTAGAGGAAGTGTTACTGTCGTGCTTATGAATCTAGGTCTCATCATTTATCTTGCTCTTATCTTCGTAGCGACTGTATACCTTCCGTATGGTAAGGATACTATGCTCAGATATCTGGAGACAGAGGAGTATGAAGTGTACTATTTCTACTACTTTGTGGGAACCTACATGCCCCTTCTTCTTGCAGTTTACAACCCACTGGTAGTGGCTACAAGATGTCAAGGAATAAAAAGTATGGCAGCTAAGTGGCTACTCAGTGTTTTCTCTTTGTGTAGAGTTAAAGTTGGGGATGAAAACCGGTTCTTTAAATATGTGAGGGATCATTTAACCAGAACTCAGCAAAAACAGGATAGTACTTGTGATATATGATCTGAGAGCAAACTTCTTTATCTGATCTGATTAACTTTCAATTTTAGAAATGTATACTGTATAATTTGTATGTATTCGATGGCTGAATAATGAATAATGACCAATATTTTTGAATCATTTCATATCAGATTTGTTTTACACAGAACTCTGATAGTTTCAAATGGATTTTTTGATATTTAAATTTTAATTCATGTAAAGAGATTTTCAATATTAAACTTGCATAGTTGATAGTATCAGTTTTTATTCAGTCGATTGATCCATTTTATTCCTTATCAAATTTATTAATTCTCATATTATGATGGAATGAAAGGTGTCGCCCATTTAAATATTCATGCTTTTCATTTAGTATTAAAACAAGTCCTTCGTAAATTATGGAGCCAGGTTGTGGACTGGCTGCACCTGGTCAAAGCACTTCCATTCCAACACATAATAATAATCAATAAATGTAAGGGGCCATCAGCTACTTAGGAGTTAGGAGGTCCGCCAAAATCGCAGATTTTCAGACCAACCCCCCTCCCCCTGTTCGGGTATCCGAATTTTCAAAACCACCCCCCTCCCACGGACCGCCGGACGTCCGGATTTCTAGCTACTTTTAAGAGTACAAATAAAACCAACTCAAATTCTGGCTGGCGACATGAAGTGAAAAAGGCAGTAGGAGAATATGCGAGTTGTGTCTCGGCTCTCATGAGCTGCTCTGGGAATCGACTTCTCGTTCAAAATAGAGGGATCTAAACTTATAGAGTAATTAGTGTCAAAGAGTTGAAATAAATGGGACTTTTTCGTTAATTCTGCCAAAATTTCCGGACGTCCGGACTTTCAGAAACCCCCCCTCCCCCTGTTCAGATTTGTCCGAAATTCCAAAACCACCCCCTCCCTATTTACCGAACGTCCTAAGTAGATGGCCCCTAATAGATTTGTATTGTTGTGATTAGTCAAATATTATAACTAACAACTGAGGAGCACTAAAAATACAATATTTTCGCTTTACAAAATGCAGGATCAATAATGGTTTCCTTTTTGTATACCCGAGACTTTGATAAGAATGACGTGGGTATCGGTAATGTATAATGGGTAGAAACAAGTAGCTCTGGTGTACATTTATATCTATATTTATACTTGATATTTATCCTGATTCCTGTATTTTCTAAAGTTGGCAATAGTATTCGTTAATGAATAGATACTCAACAAGGGGTTTTGTCTAGATAAAAGACTGTGTTACGATATTCCACGTCAGAGTTACACCCAACCGAAGGAACTGTATTGTTGGTGATCTATCAGCCAAAGCTGCTCTTTTCTTTGAATCTGTTGTCGTTCAGTAAAACCCTGATGTTTCCTCAACCCCAAATTTGATAAATGATTTTTACCATTTCTAAGAGCTATTTGAGCTGGATCACTTTATTTCAACAAATGAGTTGATAACACGAGTTAAATTAAATTTTACAGAGTATAACAATTAGTGATCATAAATTGTGATGGTTCAAAAATATTGCACCCTACAGTAAAATATGATGGGCACCCAAACATTATTCTAATCTCTTTAGTTCTAGACTATCTGAAGTTCAATTTTCAAAACTCTCTGTAATTTTATTAGAGCTATGAGATAATTAGAATACATTAGATAAATGTATGATGATACAAATTCCGTGTGATAGCTATAAGATAATGGTAGAATAAAGAGAGAATGACTCATTAGAAAAAACAAAGAGACATGTTAGGAATCGCTAGTATATAATACTGTTTTGTTGTCGGTCTAGTATGACTTTCCAGAGCTGCTTAGTGACCTCTGTATTTAAAACTGACTGATTTTATCCGTCTTACCTGTGAATGAGGTCCATTAAATGGAATAGGCTCCCTTCACTGATAAGACAGGAAGATTATTATTTTAAATTGATTCAGTAATGCTAGCGGTCGTGCCTATGGCATTGAGATGAGGTTGTAATCAGCATTACGGTTATTGTTGCGCTTTGATTTCCTTTGTCCTGCTATACCATTATATAGCTTAAAGTTGGGCCATTCGATTGTAATGCCATAAAGTGTATCATTTTGTATTTTACCATGGCTATGGCACAGGTGTACCGTTTAATGGCAGATTCATTCAGTTTTTTTGTTAGTTGTCTTGACAATCGTGTTTACTGTTTTTATTGAACAATACTTATAGTGCACTGGTGCAAAATACATTGACGTAAGCTCATATTTCAACAATTGGTCATGATAAATCACCAAACACTGTAGTTCAAATTCTAAACTTTCAAAACACACTGTAGTTCAAAACTATCTGTAATTCTAAATTTTCTGAATGAATTCACAGTGCACCTAAATCATGATTCTGTACTAAAACCTTATAACCCTCCATAGCAGTGGCTGTCTTAGGGGGGCGCCAAATCGACGTTTAAATGTGGGACAATTTCGAAAACTTAACTAAAGTACTAGCAAAACTGCGCGTTTTGCTCTAGATACACACTTTTTTAGAGATTTTACCGGCGTATCCTCTAAAATAACCTAATTTGTTCAATTTTAGGATGGGGCCTGGGGCACTAAAAAGGGAGCTGAGGGGGCGCCAACAGGGGGGCCAACAGGCAACGTTACGCCACTGCTCCATAGTCTATACCGAGTGGTTTTACGTGCGAGGGTTACAAAATTCTGCCTTTAAAAGTTTTAGAGGGCTACCTTATGGGAGATATTGGCCTCAAATTATCAGGTTATTTCAGATTCCAGTGCCATTATTTTGGTCTCGTGAAACCGTTACCATTCTTAATATACTATTTTTCTGGTGCATCTAACTCTTAGTGAAGCATTACCATTCACACATAGACAAGAGTGAACCATTTCATATCTTTCATTTTTGCTGGTGCATCAGCGAACTATTAGTTGTATAAAAGTTATAAAGTTCTAAACTCTCTCTAGTTCTGAATAATTTGGTGGGATATTAGGATATGGGTGTATTCGGAACAGTGATTGTGAACTCTACCAACGGAACAGTATTCGGGCACAAAGGGACTTTGCAAGATGAGGTGATGAACTATTCATTTGGAGTGTGTCTGGTTCTGCTCATGCCTGTGGGAATCACCTGTAATCTTCTCGTCTTCAGGTAGACATCTTAATGAAAATGAATGAACTGCCTTTCCGTTTTACAATTTGCAAACTATTCAAGAATCCCCTCCATTTTGACACTCAAAATGTTATCACTTTATCTTCTGTTTATGCCTTATGAAATGTTTCATACGTGACTACAATTTGATTGCAGGTATAACACTGTTAGCTCGGATAGTAAAACTCTGTCTGCTCTTTTCTACCGGTTCCTGTCTGCACTGGATCTCATGATCTGCTGTTTCAGGACCCACCACCAGGTAATAGGGAAAATTACTTTATCAACTAATTAATTAATAAATCAACTTAAATTAAATAATTAACAAATTAATTTGACATCCGTTTTTACAACGTGTGAAGCTTAACGTTTTCAATATCAACATTTTCTTAGCAACTTTTTGTAGGTAGGCAATGGGGTCGGTTGGGAATTCAGTAGAATATTCTTATCTGAAAAACTATCCGTAGATATACGCGTTACTGCGACCTGAGCACGAGACAAGGTTCTACGTCACCACACCCATCTCCCTCCCTCTCAGACTGGTATCTCTACTGATCCTCAACTACACCATGCTTGTTATGGAGGTGGTGTCACTCCTGGGTCTTGTCAGGTATTAATGTTGAACCTAATGCTTGCCACAGCAACAGGGAATGAATGGGGTCAGTTTTCGTTTATTCAGCTCCGAACCTTCACAAAGGTCCATTTCATACATCCTCAGTTTTGGCACGAACACTTAATGTGCCATATCCTAACACCACAATCCCCAGGTTCATAGCAGTAGGGTTCCCACTCCTCTACCGACACTACACAGCGTATGTAAAACTAGTCTTCACAGCACTGCTGGTCTCACTAACCCTCATAATCCTGGGACTAAATCTAGACTATTTCGGGTATTTCGGGGCAGGTGTGTACTGGATTAACGTAATCCAGTGGGTGGTAAGTAGTGAGGATTCTGCCATTATCTCCACTCTAAACCTCTATATTCCCGGCACTGGGCTGATCCTAGCTGCGCTCACTTCAACAGCTACTGTGTTCTGTTTAGTGAGATCAGATGACAGGGCCGCTCACTCTAGAGGAAGTGTTACTGTAATGCTCATGAATCTGGGTCTCATTATCTACCTCGTTCTTCTCTTTTCAGCAACCCAGTATCTCCCTTTCGGTAAGGATACCATGCTAAAATATCTGAAGACAGGACAGTACGAAGTGTACTATTTCTACTACTTTGTAGGAACCTACATGCCCCTTCTTCTTGCTGTGTACAACCCACTGGTAGTGTCCATGGGATGCCAGGGTATAAAAACTAAGTGGCCGGGAGTGTTCTCTTCTCGTGTAGAAACAGAGTCCACACTTTAGATTATAGATAAGGGATTGAGCGAGGACTCAGCGGAAACTGGACAGTATTTGTGTTAAATTGTCTTAGAACAAACTTGATTATCTTATCTTGGGCCTGTATGTAGCTGGTACCTCTATCACTATGTATAATATGGTTGAATAATGGTCAATAATTTGGAATATTATATTTCAGGATTTGTTTTAAATGTAACTCTAAAAGTTTTAAATCAATATGTTTTAGGGTTTGATTTTTTATGTGCGAACTTGCATGGTATTATTTTTAAATTGTTTTAAAAATAACAATAGCTTCGGGCTTACGCCTTACGGTTTTACATAAAATTTATTGAAAACAAAAGAAGTTTTTTACTTTTCCCGCAGTTATTGTTGTTGCAGGATAAAGTAAACCAGTCTATAATTTGTCCAGTCTAGACGCAGTACATTCGGCTAACTACTACGCAGTACATTCGGCTTAACTCAAGAGAAAGAGTGAGACAACTTTTTCAATAAATTTTAATTAAAACTGTAAGCCCGAAGCTATTGTTATTTTAAAAACAATTTAACCAATTATCAATTTTTAGGTTCGGTTTTTGTAATGACATTATTTGGTTTGATGTTTTTTCCATTACTTGGTTTGATGTTTAAAAAAAAGGGACTACCCGAATTTTAAACAATTTTCACTTAGGGACTTTTCGGGGGCGTTCGAATAGTGTCCACAAACATTTTTACTGTGACACTAAGAATTGTTTAATTTCTTGCGAAATTTGATGCCCAGCCGGTTTTTCGGCGTACTTAACAACGATGACAGGATCTGGTGTCGCACTACACTTACAGTACGTTTACCGTTTTCCACTACCGTTTTCCCACTCGTGTTGTTCAGTTAAGTGTGAATGTAATCTTAATTAGTTAATTGGAGCGATATTCATCCCTACAAGTTTTATTATGTTTAGCTGTCCTGTAATAGTGTAACTCCATTGTAAGTTAGCACAATGAGAGAGACTTTGCGGAGAAACGAGGGGCTTTCATGGCGCCCCAGTAACTCGTACTCCGTTTTATAGATCTACTAGAAAGCCCGTGGTAACAGGGACGAAGCTAGTAGTATTCTTTGAAAGAAAGTTTTAATCGCATCAAAAAATATCCATCCCAACCGAAGATTCAAGATACAGCCGATTTAAATATAAAACACTTTAAACACAACGTAATTACCACAAAACCGATCAAAATGACGTTAAAACAATCTTTGCACGTGCATGTGTGCATTAAAACAGCGTTGCTATGGAACGTTTTGGTTGTTGCCTAAATTCCTATTTCTCATCTGATTTGCACGTGGGCGGTCGTACAGACAGACAGACAAAAAGAATTCTCTGAATTATAGTAGAGACTAGAAAGCCCGTGGTAACAGGGACGAAGCTAGTAGTATTCTTTGAAAGAAAGTTTTAATCGCATCAAAAAATATCCATCTCAACCGAAGATACAGCCGATTTAAATATAAAACACTTTAAACACAACATAATTACCACAAACCGATCAAAATGACGTTTAAACAATCTTTGCACGTGCATGTGTGCATTAAAACACCGTTGCTATGGAACCTTTTGGTTGTTACCTAAATTCCTATTTTTCATCTAATTTGCACGTGGGCGGTCGTACATACATACATTCTAGAAAGCCCGTGGTAACAGGGAAGAAGCTAGTAGTATTCTTTGAAAAAAAGTTTTAATCGCATCAAAAAATATCCATCCCAACCGAAGATTCAGCCGATTTAAATATAAAACACTTTAAACACAACGTAATTACCACAAAACCGATCAAAATGACGTTAAAACAATCTTTGCACGTGCATGTGTGCATTAAAACACCGTTGCTATGGGGACGTGTTCAAACCTGGTTGGTGGTTTTGTTACATTTCTCCCACTCTTTACTTCTGGGCCCCCAGATTGAAATCTGTAACATTTTAAGAAAAACTGAAACTACTGACAAAAACTAGACCCTTTGACTGAGGGCACCCTTGAATCAGAATTTTTGTAACATATTCAGGTCCTGAGATATAGCAGTTTAGTTGGGGGCCCTGGATATTGAATTTTGTAACACATTTCTATGTTACACTTTTTCAATGAGTTTTTAGAGAAGCTTCTTGATATTTTTTCAAGTTCATACCAGTTTTTCTAGGTCACAAAGGGTTCCATCAACCATATTCTTGACCAAATTTTGTACTTGGGCCCAAAACATTGAATTCTGTAACATATTTATGTTTTCACTGCCAAGGTCATATCTGGAATATTCAATATATTTTTGTATTGGTAACATGGTTTTTAGATTCTCATACAAAATTCTGAAGCAATCCTTATTCATATAATTTGATAAAATGGCTGCGGAACTTGAATTATGTAACATTAGAAATTAAGTGTATAGAGTATGTACCCTAGTGTGAGGGGTGTTAGGTAAGCTTAATTATAGTTTTTGAAGTTCATACCAGTTTTTCCAGGTCACAAAGGGTTCCATCAACCATATTCTTGACCAAATTTTGTACTTGGGCCCAAAACATTGAATTTTGTAACATATTTATGTTTTTACTACAAAGCTCATATTTGGAATGTTCAATATATTCTTGTACTGGTAACATGGTTTTTAGATTCTCATACAGAATTGTAAAGCAATCCTTATTCGTATAATTTGATAAAATGGCTGCGGAACTTGAATAATGTAACATTAGAAAGTAAATTTATAGAGTATAGTATATAGTATGTATCCTAGTGTGAGGGGTGTTAGGCAAGCTATATTATAGTTTTTGAAGTTCAGACCAGTTTGCCTAGGTCATAAAGGGTTCCATCAACCATATTATTGACCACATTTTGTACTTGGGCCCAAAACATTGAATTTTGTAACGTTTTAATGTTCCGGTCAAGCATTTTGTACACCAAAATTGTAAAATTTTGTATAAATTACGAGTCAATTGTCACTCTGCCACTTCAGTGGATAAACTCGTGACCTGACATTTTATTGTTACAAATTTCAATATATAGGGCCCAATTTCTATTTTCTATACAATTTGATATATAAATTAAACGTTTTTAAATATCCAACCTTTAATCTAATTAGCTATATTCATTTGATTAAATTTACCGCGTTCTGTCGTAAATTCAAATTACATAATACATTACATTTAAATTGTTACAAAATTCAATAATTTGGTCCCAATTATCATTTTTTAAATTTTCTCACATGGGAAAATACAATGACATTTGACACCACGTGGAATAACCTGATCTATCAACTTAGAACTGTTAAAGTTTCATGTCAATGCTATCCATGACACTGCGTCAACACCTAGCAACCTAAAGCTTTGGAATAAAGCCGTTTCAGGAAACTGTAAACTCTGCAGCAAACAAGGGACACTCAATCATATCCTCACGTTCTGCAAGGTTGCACTGAGACAGGGACGTTTCAACTGGCGCCATGATCGGGTCCTACGTGAAATCATGAAGACTGTTTCATCACAGATTGAAGAGTTTAATTCCGACATCGCCAAGGAATCGAAGAGGGCACCGTCGGTCTTTCACAAGGCAGGCAATAAGCGCGAGAAGGTTACCTTAGCTGACCCAACTCATCATAAGACCAAAAGATATTTCTTTTCAGATGCCAACGACTGGAAGATAATATTTTATAAGGATAAGAGACAGAGGAACTTCCCGCAGCACATTGCAGCTACACCACTAAGACCTGATGTAGTGATCTATTCAGATAAAGTAAAGAAGGTTTATCTAATGGAGCTGACTTGTGGAAATGAGCAGAACTTTGCTGATCAAGAGAAGCGAAAGATGAAGAGATATCAGCAGCTGACAGAAGAGATAGAAGCCAACGGATGGGCTTGCAAGCTCCAGACAGTAGAAGTGGGAGCTCGAGGCATTTACAACTATAGCCTCCCAACCTTTATGAACCACCTGAACGTAAACAACAAAGAGAAGAAGAAGGCCTGCATGAAGATCGCTGAGATCAGCCTGAGGGCATCGTATACCATCTATTTGTCCAGAAACAATACCATATGGACAGATGATTGGGAGTTAGTCAAGAGACCAGTAATAGCATAGTAGGAGCGTAGAATGTTTGGGCCCAGAAAAACATGTTTAATACCGCTATGAACCCGTCATAAGCCGGGGACTACTATGAAAATGATGATGCTGTGTTGTTGAAAGACCTTCGACCAATCAAAGATGTACCTCATCACGCCAAGCAGTTATGCTTGTAGGTGAATATACACTTATAGAGTACAACAACTTTATAACACTCCTTTCATGTCTTTATTTTAATGCATCAACCAACTTAAAACCAATACTAGATCAAACAACTCTGTATAACATACTCATTTGTAACCATGTTACGTTATTCAAAGAAATGGGCCTTTTATTGATTATGAGCCATATACCAAGATTGTTGTAATGCCTTTATACAAGAATTGCTGCACTAATAACCTGGTTTTAGAGTTAAATACATATCCTACACTAGCTGTGGTTGTAACAAACTATAAAGATATCATGAAAACAAGATGTTACAAAATGTCCATTTTGGGCCTTTTTATGAACTCACAAGTGGGCCTTTTTTCATTCCGCAGCTAAGCAAATACCTAAAGCACATTTTTTCCCGATCCATGACTCAAAGTGCCGAAGGCACAAAAGAGTCAAGGACAAGGGTTAGCGATCGAGGTTTTTTTGGGATATGGTAGCTTTGCGACCGTGCGACCGTACGTGCCTGCGTGCCTGCCGCGCCTGCGTACGTGTCGCCCACGTGTCTGCCTGCGCAAAGTTATTTTGCGCGAAAATCTGAATTAAACAATTGTTGGCGCGCGGTGCTGAAATGTTCAAGTACATTGTTAATTTCACCATGTACGCATCCCGCTAGAGACTAATTGATAGCATAGTATTATTATTTTGACTTAGTATTACTATTTTGCACAGATCCGTGTCAGGTTGCATAAACAATAAACATATGGTTACATAGAAATATACACGATTTTCAAATTAAATATGGAATTATATCAACTGGGCGGCGCTCGGCCTGTCACTCCGCCATATCTGTATGCTTATAAACAGTAAAGACTGGGGTCCCCAGGTGGTATGGAATATGATCAAATACTCCATCACGGATCGGGAAATTGAGCGGCCATCCACAAAAGAAAAGCGGCCGCATTTCTTGTTGTGAAGCAAGAATCTTTAGAATTTAATAATTGGCTGAGCCATTGAAAAGTGTAACCAAATGTTACATTTTTCAATATAACTGGGCCATTTTACAATATTATTCATAGCCGATGACCTGAGACTATTTGTTATCACAATTATAATCATCTCTGAAAGTTTCAAGACCATCGAGTAATTATTAATGGAGTTATTGTAAAAATGAGAAAATCGCCCATTTTGGCAGTGTAACAAAACCACCAACCAGGTTTGAACATGTCCATGGAACGTTTTGGTTGTTACCTAAATTCCTATTTTTCATCTAATTTGCACGTGGGCGGTCGTACATACAGACAACATCAGAAATAATTCTCTGATGCTGCACATGTTAAGTAGTAATAGTATTCTTTATGATCAAAATCGGGGATGTTACCAAATAGCAGTCTTATAAGCTTATATATCGCTTTGTAATTGCACAAATTTTATTCAGCCTGTGTTTTGGGATTTCGATTCCACCCCAGCAAGTTATACAATAGCTAGTACAGGCTAAACATAAAGACAAGGTGCTGTTCTCTTGTGCATAGTACCGTTCTCCATGCGGTTCGGCTTTGTATTATTGATTCCTTAAGGCACGCTGATCGAGAATAGACGACTTCAAGTCTCCGTCGTACTCCATTTTATCGATTCGCATCTACCTGGATATAATAGCTCATAATGTTAGTTATAAGTATTACGTACATAACTTCACAATGTACAGGGTGTTCACGATACATCGGAACGGTATCAAACATCTGCAGTAGACTAGATTAATTCATGAAGGAGTAACCAGCTACCTTACGAGACATATTTTTGTTCGACATAATTCCGGTGAACTAAATGATTGATTTTTTCATTTCCTTATTTTACAAAAATGAAACCCAATATTTGATAAAATTAAATAAAAAATCTTCTCTGATCAGATGTTTCATCTTCTAAACAATTCTCCGGAGCCTTTGAAATTTAGCCTCAATTTCACCGCCGTGGCCAATATTTTAAAGTAGTGACAGAGCTTGCTTATTTTTACATTAGTGCCTGTGATCCTATACTAAAGACCCGGCATATAGACTTTTTAACCGGATCAGATCTCGAGACATGCTGTTAGGTCTCAAGATCAGACTGTTACCTAAAATTCCCAGATGAAGTTTTTTAAATACAATTTGTCTGAAAAATCTTGAAATTTCCAGTTGATATGCAGCTACGCAACCTAAACCAGACCGGAACCGTTTATTGAGCCGTATATCTGGAAGGAACCGGATTCATATTCGATAGGGTTAAAATGGCGAAAAACTTTCTCGGTTACGTGATATGACCGTTTAAGGAAGTTGGTATAATTTCTCGTTAGGGTTAGGGTTTCAGTATATGCTTTTGATAGGGATTGGGTTAGGGTTAGGGTTTGGATCAGATATGAGGGCTAGGATTTCGAAGAGTCGTTCAGGGCCAGATAGAGAACGGGTTAAAAATGCCCGTGACATTCGAGTGTAGAGTGATTAAACATTGTAGTACAGTTAAACGGGGTTTTACTGTAAAAATATCCAAGAAGGCACATTGAGATTTTGTATAGAATATTCATAGCTAACATCTTCAGCTTTGGCACAGCAGCTAAACCTGATAACAAGCTACTTGAAAGATATTCAAGACGAAATACAGGATTTGGGAGACAGAGTTGAGAACAGTCCTTTTACATCCAGCCAGAGAAGCTGTTTCAGGTCATCATCAAGATGGTATTTGACCGGTAATCACTAATCCGTCTATTCTGATTCATGACTTAATATATTAGACGGAAAACTTGCTAGATATTTTCCGAGAAGATTTTAATATCTGACCTCTGGGGGTTGAATAATCTTATAATATTTGCAAAACTCTCTCCTGCAGATTGCAAATCTAATTGTCCAGGTAACAAACATTCCAACTGCTCTCTACATATTCATAATGAAAAACAACGTACAAAAAAGCATAAGTTTCCTGGTCATCAATCCATTTCTTTAAAAAACGGATTCCACCAATTTTCATAATCTAAAACAACGGCCAGGTAGCGTAGTTGGTTAATCATCGGATTTGTAATCGTGAGATTGTGAGTTCGAAACCCACTGCCTGCCTAGTCGTGGGGTGAGTGTCGTCGACATTCAGCTTAAGATCCTGAGTGGTCTATGCAGCCCCCGGTCTACTCAGCCGAATATTCGAGAAATCGTGTGTGAGGGTTAAATGAGAAGCTGTCCATTGCAGCGAAGTCTCGGGCGAAGAAAGTATGGTACACACTACCTTAACCGTCACTGGCCTAATTAAATCCTTCGGCTTTCTGTAATTGGCTAGTTACACTTGTGTAACAATGTGGCTGTTGGAATACTCCGAAGTAAAATAAGTGTGAGATAAAAAAAATATCCGAGCAAGGTACATGTCTCCTAAATTTTTGAATGATGTTCCAAATCTTTTCCTAGGTCAAAAAACACATACCTTCGCTGTGACGCAAGGCAAATTTTCGTCGATTCATAATTATCAACTGCAACCTAAACCAGAACGGAACCGTATATAAAGCCGTATATCTGGAAGGAACCGGATTCATCCGGATATTCGATTAGTTCCTATCAGTATTATAATTCGAAAGATTATTTCTGTATGTATGTGCGACCGCCCACGAGTAAATTTCGAGCGTGCTAAATGAAAATCACTCTACACTCGATCGTCGAGATTTTTGTTGAAGGGCCCCGACAGTTGAAACCAACTTGCATCGATGTATTTTAGGACCCTGACTCCAATTCACCTCACATGACATAGGGTTAAAATGCTCCCCTAGCGAGATATTGGCGAAAAACTGTCTCAATTAAGTGATATGACCGTATAAGGAAGTTGGTATAATTTCTCGTTAGGGTTAGGGTTTCAACTTTCAGTATATGCTTTTGATAGGGATTGGGTTAGGGTTAGGATCAGATTAGAGGGCTAGGATTTCGAAGAGTCGTTCAGGGCCAGCTAGAGAACGGGTTAAAAAAGTCACGTGACATTCGAGTGTAGAGTGATTAAACATTGTAGTACAGTTAAACGGGGTTTTACTGTAAAAATATCCAAGAAGGCACATTGAGATTTTGTATAGAATATTCATAGCTAACATCTTCAGCTTTGGCACAGCAGCTAAACCTGATAACAAGCTACTTGAAAGATATTCAAGACGAAATACAGGATTTGGGAGACAGAGTTGAGAACAGTCCTTTTACATCCAGCCAGAGAAGCTGTTTCAGGTCATCATCAAGATGGTATTTGACCGGTAATCACTAATCCGTCTATTCTGATTCATGACTTAATATATTAGACGGAAAACCTGCTAGATATTTTCCGAGAAGATTTTAATATCTGACCTCTGGGGGTTGAATAATCTTATAATATTTGCAAAACTCTCTCCTGCAGATTGCAAATCTAATTGTCCAGGTAACAAACATTCCAACTGCTCTCTACATATTCATAATGAAAAACAACGTACAAAAAAGCATAAGTTTCCTGGTCATCAAATCATTTCTTTAAAAAATGGATTCCACCAATTTTCATAATCTAATATCCGAGCAAGGTACATGTCTCCTGAATTCTTGAATTATGTTCCAAATCTTTTCCTGGATCGAAAAACACATACATTCGCTGTAATTTCACCTATAAAAGAAATCATCGTCGCGTCCATACGATGTTAGTTTATTGTTAGCACAGCTGCTGTGTCCAGCTTTATAGGCATTTCGCCATGGGCCTGTATATAAATTATTCTATTTGCAACCTAAAATTCGTATGCCACCAAGTGAGTGAGAGGAGCAAATACATTGCATCCTCAGTCTATTACTAGGCGGTGCACGATAAAAATAAATTTGCTCGGATTTTCAAAATTTTTGTACCATCGTTTTCTAGAGACTGTGAGAATTTTCACAGTACCAAATTTATTATACCTTTTTGGAATGATCAGTGAGTTTCGCCTAGGTGCCATATTTGATGGTGCGCGGCTTTTGGAGCAAAATTAGGTGTAAAAGTCGCGTAATTTGACGAAATTCGTTGATTTTTGTCGTATTATTCTGTCATATCTTCGGTTCCTGAACATGAATCATGCTGAAAATTTGTCAGAACCTTCCAATCATACTTAACTACCGAACCTAATTTAGTTGGGAGAGATTGGCCTTGATTAAGAGGTCTAAAAATGACAAAATAGGTATAAATTCGTCGATAGCTCAAATTCTGACCATCGAAATCGCTCAAACTAAATTAGGTTCAGTAGAATATAAGTGATTACGTAAGCTGACCAAATTTTAACAAAATTGTTATATGGGAAGTATTATAACTTTTTGATTGTTTCCAAAATAATGTGCTGGCCGAAATAAGAGCTAAAAAACCATTCAATGGTCAGCGCGCGCGTCTTATTGTCGATGGCGCACTGCCTACTATTACACAGAGGCACTTATTTGGAGTTAACTGATTGATTTGTTTCCCTACCGTTCAATTTAATGCCTTATTTTATTAATAATTGTGAGCTTGTAAATGTGAATTCGCAAAAAAATGTTTAATTTTCGGATTGAAACAGGGAAAAAACTTTACAGAAAGCTACAATTAAATTGAATGAAGCTGCTAACGAGCCATCAAAATTTATAATTATGTTCAAGCAAGGACAAAAAATCGCGATTATTTAGGCTAACAAGAATTTCGCCGCGGTTACACCACGCACGATTAATTTTCCCTGCTTAAACCGTTAACATTTGCAACTAAACGAAAAGATAATTTCATCGATTAATAAAAATTAGATATTGGATTATTTTGTTGTTAAAAAGTTGCAATATTTTCATCGTAATTTGTCATTGCGCGCGTGCAGGATAATCGAATATTTAGTACGCCGCGCACAAACTTTGGGCTAATTTAATTTGAACGGCATCGTTTGACAATTGAAATTCGCGTTGGATACTGCAATTAACTAACACATGCCGAGCGCAGCATAACAGACGCTTCCTATACTCATAATTATAGGGGAGTGGTCTATATTGCGAAGGAGCAGACTTTTGTCGTCAACGTAGGACCGTCGGGCCACCTCATATATCCAAACCCGATTACTTATTCCCTAGTCCCTACGATCTTTTTGCCTTCGGCAAGAGCAGGGAAAAAAATCGTGGCGCCGCGACAAGCCAAACTAGGCGAAATCGCGGCGAAAATCTCGAAAAACGCGGCGAATTCGCAGAAATTTCCACAGTTCATCAAGTGAACAAGTTGTTCTTAGGCACGTGGTTCTGTAACAAGTAGTCCTATGGCATATTAAAATTATGGTTATCGGACAGAATAAGGTTTAAATCACTTAACATCTAAATTAATTCTATCAAACAGTGGCAAACTTTTGCAGCTCAGTGGCTTTTTGTGGGCCCACATCCAGAAAGTTTTATATTTCCTCCCAGATGCGGTTTTTTCTTAATTCTGTGGCCCACTCGCTTCGCTCGCAAGTTTGCCTTTTTTCTGTGGCCCGCTCGTTTCGCTCGCAAATTTTTAACACTGGACCAATTCACGAGCAGGGACGTAGCCAGGATTTTTCGATGGGGAGGCTGTCGGCGAGCGAAGCGAGCCGACGTGTCCTATCCAGCTGCGGCCTGCGCAGCAATCGAAGCGAGCAAGCTGTGGCAGGGGTCTGGGGGCGCAGCCCCCAGCGGGGTCCAGGGGCGGAGCCCCTTGGCAGGGGGTAGGGGGCACAGCCCCCGGAAAATGTTTGCGAAATAGGGTGTTTTAGACGACATTTGGCATTAAAGAAATTTGTAGGACAGCAATAAACTGGGATTGAAAAGAATCAAGTACTCACGTAAATTTGGTAACTTCACAACAGCAATCTGCATTCTCCAATCAGAATATTTCACTGTATTCCAAAACTGACAGGATGTTCCCCTTTTACAAATTTCCTCTTTTTCCTCCCGTTATTTCCTCCCAAAAAAAAATGTCTTCCCAGGCTGCCTGGCAAGATGGCGTGTTTCTGGATGTGGGCGACAATCTGTCGTAAAACAGGGCCCCTGCTGGACCAGCGCTGGTTGTCGCTATCCAGCGCTAGTTGTCGCTATCCAGCGCTAGTTGTCGCTATCCAGCGCTAGTTATCGAACTGTTTTCTGCGATGGCCAGTTGCGCTGGCCATCCCAAACTATTGGGTGCGACAGTGTCGCATGCCAGCGACAACTAGCGCTGGATAGCGACAACTAGCGCTGGGTGGCGACAACTAGCGCTGGTATAGCGCTAATTGTCGCCATCCAGCGCTAGTTGTTGCGTTTTGACTATCGCAAAAGAACCGTACAATGACATATCAATCAAGACAAATAACAGATCCTAGGGCAGTATCAAAGAAGCCCGACCTAGTCGGCGGACTACCTTTGACATGATAGTAAGGGGTCGTTCACATAATTATTACGGAATCAATTTGTTGGTAATTCTTATCCCCTCCTCCCCTCTGTAATCAACCGTTTTCAATAAATGTTTGGAATTGAGGTTACCCTTTGCAATGCGATCATCTCGGAAGACAGACCTACCTTTTGAGCTGGTATGATCTGCTTACCAGCATGTCATAAGTAGTCCACGGACTGGTCGGGTTTTTCCTGGATACTGAATAATTTTTGGGGGGGGGGGGGGGGGGGGGGGGGGGGGGGGCAACCATATTAAAGTATATTAAAATGTAGGATTTTTCCCGATTTTGACCCGGGGATATACTTTAATATACTTTAATATACCTACAATATACCAGGGACGCAGCCAGGATTTTTCTTTGAGGGGGGCTGTCGGCGAGCGAAGCGAGCCGACGCGTCCAATCAAGCTGCGCAGCGAGCGAAGCGAGCAAGCTGTGGCAGGGGTCTGGGGGCGCAGCCCCCAGCGGGGTCCAGGGGCAGAGCCCCTTGGCGGGGGCCAGGGGGGCGCAGCCCCCGGAAATTTTTTGCGAAACAGGGTGTTTTAGACGACATTTGGCATTAAAGAAATTTGTAGGACAGCAATAAACTGGGATTGAAAAGAATCAAGTACTCACGTAAATTTGGTAACTTCACAACAGCAATCTGCATTCTCCAATCAGAATTTATAGTCAGTGTAATAAGCGCCAAGCGCGAGCACAGAACTTTTTTTCTCCGATTTCGATAAATCTGGTACCAAAAGTTGTCTAAAAATGTGAATAAAATAAATCCACCGTGTAGCAATTTTCGCTAAAAATGCTACACGGCGCTTGTTCGCCGCGCGTGCTTTTTTTGCGCAAATTTTTAGTTTTTGGCCTATAACTTTCACATTTTCAGTTATTATCACGTAATTATTATGGCATCGTAATAAGCTCATCGAGACAAAACTTTTGGTACTAATATTTTAAGATTTAAAGGAAAATTATTTTCAAAAATTTTAAATCTGAACACAAGGGTCCCCCCTTGTGTGAAATTTTGACCAAATTTTTGAAAATTTTTGTGCTTCAAATATTATAATTTTGGTACTAAAGGTTGCGTCTGACTAAGCTCATTACGATCCTGTATAAATTATTTCAAAATATTTAATATGTTAGGAGTTATAGGCATTTTAAGCAATAAATTACCCATTTTTCGTCCTTTGTACACTCTTGCGATGCACAAAAGGCCCACATACAGCTCAACGTTATCGTGCTACACGGTGAATTTTTATTATTCACACTTAGAGGCAACTTTTGGTACCAAATTGTTCAAAATCAGAGACAAAAAATTCTGTGCCAGCTCATGGCGCTTATTACATAGACTATTACGACTTACTCAGGCCTCATCGTCTTAAGATTTTTACATTTCCTACGGTCTAGGGGACACTATTGACTATAATTATAGAAGTCTTCTAGAATGTTTGCTTGGATTTAATGACATATATTTACTAATCCACAGTTCAAATCTTTGACTGACTGCAGTCATAAACACAGCCCAGTTACCAGGCGACCATGGGGACTAGGGGGCTTATCTTTTTTCTGGGGTTCGATTTTTTCCGGGGGGCTGCCGCCCCCCTAGCCCCCCCCTGGCTACGTGCCTGCAATATACTTTAATATCCCTATCTCCTTGGAGGCCTACTTCAAAAATTGTTGCCCAAAAATAAGCTTGAAATGCAATTCTTAATCTATTCCAAAAAGTTCTTGAAAAAATATTGAAAACTGATGGAGTTATTTCAATTTTAATGAAGTCATTTTGGCTAGTATTCCGAACCGAGATATTATGTGCAATTTTCCCAATTTTGTTCATGGAGGTCTTTTTACTTAGTATCCACTATATTCAACAAACACTGAGTTATATCTTTCACATAGAGTTAGTCTCATTAAAAAATATTGAAATTTTATCGAATTTGGTCAAAAGCGAATTTGGGCAAAAGCGTATGCCCAAATATGGGCATACTTTTAAAAGCTCATAGCTCAGCCAATTTTTGACCAATCTGGATGGAAATTCATGTACTAGTCCTAAAACAGGCTTATCTTGCGAATCTGAGTGAAAAATATAGTTCATCATGTAAATCTTAACGAAGAATATAAATCTTCTAATTGTAGGTATATTAAAGTATACTAAAATGTAGGATTTTTTCCGATTTTGACCCGGGGATATACTTTAATATACTTTAATATGGTTGCCCCCCCCCCCCCCCCCCCATTTTTTGAAAATTTCTAGCAACTGGCGGTCGAAAATTTCGAAAATTTAAATTATCCTAATCCTATTTGCCACTCGGTTTAAAATCGATATCCGACCGTTTGCGATTAATATTATATCAAATGTGGTCAATATCTAAATAGCATATTCTACAATCTAGATCTATAAAACAGAGTACGAGTTACGGGGGGAAGGGGGGGGGGGGGGGGGGCGGGAGGGGGGGGGGGGGGAGGGAAACACGTCATCCTTTTACATCTTCCCATAGTTTCCAATTGTGTTAACAAACAATTAAAGGTCAACTTGTAGTGATAAATTCTCTCCTATACAAGCATGGTTATAGTGCAGAAATAAAGTTAAGAGACTCGCTGTTCAGATCGCCACGTCCATTGGTTCATCAATTAAATATCTGACCAATGAGCGCACGTTATTTCGTCTATTAAAGAGATAATATAAACAATTCAGTTATTTAGAATATATATTCGCATGTATCCACACTATATTTACACAATATAAACAATAGAACGACAACATCAGCTTAACAGCTTAACGTTGAAGGACCCGATAGAGACAGAGTACTAGAGACCGCTGGGTAGACTAATCCATAGTGATCACTTCATCACCCCGTATGTGTTATATTGAACAACATTCCGAGCGAACAATGTACCAGATCTATAAAACAGAGTACGAGTCACGAGGGGGGGGGGGGGGGGGTCACGTCATCCTTTTACATCTTTCTTATACACTTGCCTTCGAGATAGTAGTTGACCAACAAACTAGTTTCCCAACTTTCGAGGGGGTCCCAGCCTAAATTACCCCAACATGCCCAAAATCCCAGAATTTAAGCGCTTTACTTATAGGAAGAGGTTTCCTGAACTTGTATACAACAAAACCATATATCCATATTTGGGCATACGACAATCAACTACAATCCGAAAACAAGTTTCACAACAAATTTAGGGTTAATCCCCTTAAGTTGTAGAATATTGCTCAGTATGTTGTTCAATATAACACATACGGCCGGACCTCGTGATATAATGGATTAGTCTACAGTAGCCACGGCCCACGTGATAGTAAATGTACAAAGTTTGCGATTGTAATAAACAGACATCTTTCCAAGACGTGCTGATTGGAGCAACGGTGTTATGATCATCAATCACATTTCTTTCTATTATGTTACATTATGTTTCTTTTATTAGTGGTTGTGAGTCTCGCGTCCCTGCATCTTGCAGCAGCAAGAGGTAATATTTCATCTTGAACACAATATACTCCACCCGAGGATTCCCTCTACAAAAGAGTCTCTTTCTAGACAAATCTTAGTCTTACTTATTCACTCGCCCAAAAATTATCACATGAACAAAACGGTTGCAGCCGAACAAAACGGTTTTACATAAACCCTAATCCCAACCCTAACCTTAACCATAAACCCAAAGCTACGAATAACCCTAACCACAACCCTAACCCTAACCCGAGTCCTAAATAATCAAATTCGTGTTTTACTAGCCTGTCACGTACGTGTCCAAAAAGTTTTGTTGCCCATAACTCTCCAGGGAAGCATTTTTCAGCGTCCAAAATGATTTTAATAAAGTGTGTTCTAATTCTAATAGAATTACAGGGGTTCCAGAAAACCCACTTCCTGATACTCCTGTAACTTGAAACTTTTTTTGCAGTCAATTTGGTCAACATCTAGACGCCCTGCAATTTTAACATGGTTTTTAAGGCACCTGAATATGGCGAATGCTTGAAAAATAGTAAAGGGGGTAAATAGTAAAGGGGGTAAGTAGTAAAGGGGGTATAATAGACTGGCATATTAATTAAAATTATGGTTATCGGACAGAATGAGGTTTAAATCACTTAACATCTTTAATACTATCAAACAGTGGCAAACTTTTGCAGCTCAGTGGCTTTTTGTGGGCGACTTAAAGGTGGCGGCATGTTGTCAGTATTGTGGCATCCTTTGTATAAGTTTTTCACTATCACTATGTTCGTAGAAATATTTCCTTTACCGTCATGAGTTTTTGTCCATATTGTGTTCGCAAAAGTATGGTATAAAGTTATAATATAGATTAATCGTCTTAGCAATTGGTCAATGTTGAAATTTCACTTAACAGATTAACTGCTAAAACTAACCTTATGCCTAATACATTTTACATCTCATACGTATTATGTTATTTCCTCATCTTTGCGTTTGTTCGTAAGAGGGCCTCAGGCCTCTATGTATCGTCTTCTGATTATGCTCATAATGATCAGGGTAGCATGAACCGTGGAAAAATTGGTTTTAGGGATCCACTTTTTTTTCCATAGGGTAGTGTAAGCTAATGATCTTAGAATTGAATAAATAACAATTAGAACATGCTACTCATGAGTCAGCCTACCGTCTGGTAACCACTAGACATAAAGTTGACCACTAGACATAAAGTTGACCACTAGACACATAAAACTTGACCACTAGAAATAAATTCGACCACTTATAGACACCCCAATCAATGTCTGGAAAACTGCAAACATTCACATGACGATGACTTACCCAACTTAAGGAATTGTCCGTGAAGATGAACAAAGGCAAAGATGAGAAAATAAAATAATGATCAGCTCATAAGGTTAGTTGGGGGTTAATTTGTTAATTGACATCGAATCATGATGGTAAAGGAAATATTTCTACGAAGACATGACGGTGTTAGTGTAACTTATTGTTTCCATAGGTTAGTGTAATCTAAGAATTGAATAAATAACAATAAGAACATGCTACTCATGAGTCAGCCTACCGTCTGGTAACTAGAAAATAAGTCTGGTTAGTTCTTGAGGGGTTAAGTTTGGGATTAGGGTCGTTCACATATTACGCAATCAGCCGAAGGGGGATGGTGTTCCCAAATGATAATGGTTGATAACAGGTGGGGGGTCGAATACTTTCGGCTATAATGATCAGAGTAGCATGAAACATGAACAAAAGTAGTTTCAGGAAAAACTTCCAAAATCGTATATCGAAAGGTAGGTACTACTACTAGGTACGAACCTCTGAAAACCGAACAAAATATGGTAGGCTCAATGCTCATATTGATCAGGGTAGCATGAACCGTGGAAAAATTGGTTTCCAGGAATCCACTTTCACAAGCATTTCTTAACCCACTCGTCTGCTGACGTAATATTATTAGCCACAAAATTCCCAACTTCCCTAAAACTTAGACATAAAAAATTATACCACTAGACATAAGTTTACCACTAGATATAAATCTAACCATTAGACACCCCAATTAATGTCTGGAAAACTGCAAACATTCAGAAGACGATACATAGAGGCCTGAGGCCCTCTTACGAACAAACGCAAAGATGAGGAAATAACATAATACGTATGAGATGTAAAATGTATTAGGCATAAGGTTAGTTTTAGCAGTTAATCTGTTAAGTGAAATTTCAACATTGACCAATTGCTAAGACGATTAATCTATATTATAACTTTATACCATACTTTTGCGAACACAATATGGACAAAAACTCATGACGGTAAAGGAAATATTTCTACGAACATAGTGATAGTGAAAAACTTATACAAAGGATGCCACAATACTGACAACATGCCGCCACCTTTAAGTCGCCCACAAAAAGCCACTGAGCTGCAAAAGTTTGCCACTGTTTGATAGAATTAAAGATGTTAAGTGATTTAAACCTCATTCTGTCCGATAACCATAATTTTAATTAATATGCCAGTCTATTATACCCCCTTTACTACTTACCCCCTTTACTATTTACCCCCTTTACTATTTTTCAAGCATTCGCCATATTCAGGTGCCTTAAAAACCATGTTAAAATTGCAGGGCGTCTAGATGTTGACCAAATTGACTGCAAAAAAAGTTTCAAGTTACAGGAGTATCAGGAAGTGGGTTTTCTGGAACCCCTGTAATTCTATTAGAATTAGAACACACTTTATTAAAATCATTTTGGACGCTGAAAAATGCTTCCCTGGAGAGTTATGGGCAACAAAACTTTTTGGACACGTACGTGACAGGCTAGTAAAACACGAATTTGATTATTTAGGACTCGGGTTAGGGTTAGGGTTGTAACAAACCATTAAAAAAAAGTGGGTTCCTGAAAACCAATTGTTTTCCATGGTTCAAGCTACCCTGATCATTATGAGCTTCTGAAGTCCGTACATACATTCGGAAGGCTATGGATGTGATTGGTTCTATATACATACTTGGCACTCAGATTTAAAGGAAAATGCGTAATTTGTCGTGAAAAACTGAAATAATCTGAGGATCTGAGAAAATCGCAATTTGTTGCAGCAAACGTCAAAAATCGCGATTTGTCGCGGAGAATGAGAAAAAATCGCGATTCTGCACGTGCCGCGATTTCCTTTTGTCCTTGTGTTCAAGCGATCGCCGGATCGCAGATCGACAGAACATCTTGACCGATTAGTTTACGTATCTTACAGTTATTAAGTTATTTATCTTCGCTCTATTTACGTAATCACCCAATAAACTGCAGACAGAATGTTCAAACTTCTAGTTTCTCTCATTGTGCTCTCCAGCCTGTTGCTCGGTACAAGTGCTGTCGACTGTGGTGCAGCAACATCAACAGCATCAGCAACATGTGCAGTTGCATCCGCAGCTGCTGGTGTTTTAGGTTTAATGGTTTGTGCGGGTACTGCTGGTCTAGGGTGTGCAGCTGTAGCAGCAGGAGGTGCTGTGACTGCTCTTTGTGGTGCTGTTGCGGGAACTATTGACTGTGGTGGCGAAGATCTGTCTGCAGGTGAGATAATCAGTAATTATAAGTTATAACGGATATATTTACTATTATTATTTATTATATTATTTAGTTTGTTGCTTTTTTAGTCTTAACACTAGAACATGTTTACATAGCTTCTCGAATTAATTTTATAGCCAATTAATGACGTCATATTTAACATACCGCAGAAAATCAAAAAATAATAATAAGCTACTTGGAGGACATTGAAGAGGATGTCCGCGATTTGAGTAACAGAGTTGAACTTGGATTCTACGAGAACAAATACGATAGCTACATCAACAAGATCATGTAGGTTACAGACATATCACAAATCACAAAAGAAAACCTATAGTTATTCTGGCCCAATGTTCACTGTGGAAAAAAGGAATACAACCATTCGAATTTGATTAATCCATAATAACGACAAGGTTCCAAACCATTTCCACCATTTCCACTTTTTGGAATGAGATAGAAAACTAAAATAATAAATTAGAAATATTCTAATCAAAATTAATCGCAGATCCGCGACGGGTAGATATCAGCAGGATATCGTGAAGAAGACAATAGGTGACAAGACAGCTAGGTACGGAAACAACATGATGATAAAAGAGTACGTCGATGATATTCTTGGTGACGGAGCATACGACGTCCGGGGAGCCCTTACCGTCATTGATGGCATGATATCAGGCAGACAAGGCATCACACGCTCACCATCAGTGTATGAGCTAGCATGGGATTTAAACATATGCACTGAAGACCTCTTCAATTTCATGACAAACCTGATTATAGAGGGAACTACTACTTCGTTCGTCGCCATGGAGATGCGGCCGCAGGGTGGTGGAGTTCATCAGGCGGACAAAGACCAACTCACGACACGACTTGAAGATAATTTGAATGAATTTAAATCGGCTTGCGCATACTACCAAAAACTAGATACCTCGAACCTACCTCGCTATTCATACGTGGGTTCCCTCGTTTCTTCTACATATAATATACAAATAAAGTACCCGTAAATATTTTGATTAACAGGGAAATTATTAAAAAATCTTATTTATAAAAACTTAAAGCTGGTCAATTTTGTTCTAATACCGGAAATTAATATACAGGGTGGGCCAAAAGTCAGTGTGCAAACGTTGGCCTTCATAGCTCAGTCACTGAGTGCCCAATTGAAATACTTCCTTCTGGTATGGCTTAGTACCACCACTGGTTCGAGGAATTTGTCAACTCGAAAAATATTCGCGTTCATTTTTTTCACATGGAGGTTCATTTTCACATTTATTTGATAGTTTGGATAGTCGGATCAAGCTAAATGTTATTGAATTGTGTTTGGCCATTCGAATTACGTTTGTCCTGAAAGAATTAGAACTGTAGCTTCTCAGATGACCGAGATATGAAGCATAACGAGTTTATTCATTACGTGTGATCAGGTGATTGGTTTACCTAATCACGTGATAAGGTGACCCCGTTAACTACCCCGTTAAACATTATGGGAATTGTTAAGGGTGCCCAATTAAGGTGTCGTGTCACGGTGTCACATAATCACCCAGTCAATTTTGTTAACGAGATACAGAAAATGCTTGATAACTTCGTCATTTCTAATCCGTTTTGCCTCATGTTTTCAGATCATATGCAACATTTGATAATCAACCGTCTCTGAAAAAATTAGGCGTTCAGCATGTTCAGAGAAAACAATATAGGTGTTTTAATATTGAATGGGCGTGGTCTAAAATATTCGAATTTTCAAATTTTGACGACGGAATTCTCGAACCAGTAAGTACAGTATGCCATCTGCAAAGCAACAGCTCTCAAATATAAAACACGGCGGAGGTATAAGACCCAACGTTTGCACACTGACCTTTGGCCCACCCTGTACTAATAAAATTTACAATTATCACTTATCAGGACACCAACAAACTTACTTTCCCCGCGTACTGGGGAGATTGGGGGGAGGTTGAGTATTGTTCCCACGGAGGATATGTAACCTCGTTCAAGCTAAAGGTGGAAGGTTATCAGGGTAGTGGTGACGACACAGCTCTAAACGCAATCTGTCTTGGATGTAGCCACGGGGATGAAGTTTGCAGCAGCGAAGGAAAACATGGAAACTGGGGACGACGTGCAAAGAACGATGACGATGAGGATACTTGCAAAGAGGGATTTGTCGCCGCCAAGCTCAGTATTGAATTCCGACAAGGTAACAGTGACGACACATCTGCTAACGACCTTCGGCTTATCTGCAATGACAATGGGTCGAAGACGTTCCAAACAGAAAACGGGATGCCTTGGGGAGCTTGGTTTACCCCGTTTGGGCAGCAGAATTGTCGCGGTGGCTCGGTGATCTGCGGACTGAAGACCAGAGTGGAGAAGGAGCAGGGTACCTGCTCGACGTGTGACGACACAGCCCTTAACGGCGTGGAGTTTCAATGCTGCGAGGACATTTGGTCATAGGTCATATTAACGTTTATGTGTGCAATACTTAATCGGTAGAAACAGAACGGGTTAATCTTTTAAATTAAATACGATAGTTTTATTTTATTTCACTTTCAGTAGAAATTTTGGGCGTCTTGAAATCAAAAGCGTAGATTTAATGGGATTTCCGATTTAAACTATAGTCAACCAAAATCAACAACTTTTTCAAAAAATGTTATTTTAATTAAAGTCGCAGTCTTTTCTGGTAGATAGATTAGATGAGAGATATTTTCCCATTAACTGTAATTTAACGTAATATAAATTTTATTTTTGTGCACGGTAAAAATCGTTTCCAATGTTTACTTGCCATCAAAGTTATATTTAAGAAAAATTCTCGATATATGAACAGTGAAATCCCAACACTTTACCAACGGCTTCCATTTTTGTCGCCAAATAAAGACTTTGGCGAAACAAAATCATGACGGATTCTTGATCATTGAGGAATGTAGTAGACAGATTCATTATTTAAAATTACATTCACTTCATGATCATCAATCAGCTGATCAGGTTAGTGTGTACAGCGTATATATTATATATATTACGCTATAAATTATTGGTGTGTTACCCAGCCTCATGGAGCTAGTTCCACGAGAGTAGACAATAATCCAGCAAGCAAATCTTAACACAATAAGTTCTGGAATTTCCAGTCACATACTATTACTAGTACTACATACTACACATTCTTAAATGATATCAAGTGTCTAAACGTACTCCATGCCATGTGACGGGGAAAAAACATGTGACGGGGAAAAAATGTTAGGCGATCATAATGATCAGGGTAGCATCAAGCATGCTACCCTGATCATTATGATCGCCTTACATGTTTTTTCCCCGGTTTTCTGAAGTCAGCACCTAGTATAATTACATACTCCTCAATGTTTGTACGATTTTGGAGTCGATGCTTCCCCATTCTAATGCGATCTCGAAAGGCAGACCTCCCTTTTGCAATACGAGCTCGGAAGCGGGAGCTCTGCCTTCAGAGGTACGTATCGAGAATGACTCGATAAGTAAAAATCTTTTCAAAGTGTTTCTAGAAACTACTTTTGTTCACGATTCCACGTCGACGGTTTTGGAACAAATATTTTACGAGTATCATATCTTAATTATAATTTTTTATTTGTAGTAAACTACGAAGAAAATTTATATTTTTGGCAAAATATCTGGGGGGGGGGGGGGGGGGGGGGATTCGAGCTTCTCGTGATAGTATCGAGCAATAGAGTAGTAAGCTGCAAGCTAAGTATTCTTTGGTGATCCCATGCCATGGCAAGCACGGATGCTACTCATATAACTGCTTAACTGTTGGCGTTGCTGCACGCGTTGCTGCACGCTATCGGATCACATTGGCATTTGATTAATTTATTCATAATTGGGATAACAACTAAAAGTTCACATGGTATAACTATATAGGCACATGAAGGTCATCTAATTATATGAACTAGAGTACGTCTACCCCGGAATGTTACCTGAAATCCCCAATAATCCTGGACCAGGCAAAAGTCCCGCTCACATTGGGACGTCCGCTCGGTTTCTCGATGTAATCCGACTCATATGGTCCTAAATAACACTAATTACTCGGGTACACTTTTTCACCAGTGGGGCATTTCTCGGAATCACGCCCTTTTTGACCGCACCCATATCGCGACCCCAACTATAAATTATCTCGGCTTCTGATTGAGATACAGACCTCAGGCATGAACCAAAATGTGCCTAAGATGCATGTTTATATTAGTGCTATGAAGATACTTAAGGCCTAAGAGACTTAGTTTTTGAGAAATCGCCAATAATCCGATTTTACTATATCAGCAGTCTCGCAAGTAACAATTATCACACTTATTTCAAGATATCTCAGCTTCTGATTGGAGCTAAGCACTCATCTTGGGCATTAAAATGGTCAAAATCATCATATTGAGTGGGGTAGAGCATGGTTTTAAAGTCTTGAGACTTCAGGTTGTTAAGTTATTAGGTCAGATCCCATTTTTATGCTCTCGCGAGTAGCGATTGATGCACCCATTTCAAGATATCTCAGCTTCTGATTGGAGCTAAGCGTTCATCTTGGGCATTGAAATGGTCAGAATCATCACATTGAGTGGGGTAGAGCATGGTTTTAAAGTCTTGAGACTTCAGGTTGTTGAGTTATTAGGTCAGATCCCATTTTTAGGCTCTCGCGAGTAGCGATTGATGCACTCATTTCAAGATATCTCAGCTTCTGATTGGAGTTAAACGCTCATCTTGGGCATTAAAATGGTCAGAATCATCACATTGAGTGGGGTAGAGCATAGTTTTAAAGTCATGCGACTTCAGGTTGTTGAGTTATTAGGTCAGATCCCATTTTTACGCTCTCGCGAGTAGCGATTGATGCACCCATTTCAAGATATCTCAGCTTCTGATTGGAGTTAAACGCTCATCTTGGGCATTACAATGGTCAGAATCATCACATTGAGTGGGGTAGAGCGTGGTTTCAAAGTCTTGAGACTTCAGGTTGTTGAATTATTCGGTTAAAACATATTTTTACACTCTTATCTCGCGAGTAGGGATTGACACACTTATTACAAGATATCTCAGCTTCTGATTGAGATATCTTGAAATAAGTGCATCAATCGCTACTCGCGAGAGCGTAAAAATGGGATCTGACCTAATAACTCAACAACCTGAAGTTCCAAGACTTTAAAACTATGCTCTACCCCACTCAATGTGATGATTCTGACCATTTCAATGCCAAAGATGAACGCTTAGCTCCAATCAGAAGCTGAGATATCTTGAAATAAGTGCATCAATCGCTACTCGCGAGAGCGTAAAAATGGGATCTGACCTAATAACTCAACAACCTGAAGTCTCAAGACTTTAAAACTATGCTCTACCCCACTCAATGTGATGATTCTGACCATTGTAATGCCCAAGATGAGCGTTTAACTCCAATCAGAAGCTGAGATATCTTGAAATGGGTGCATCAATCGCTACTCGCGAGAGCCTAAAAATGGGATCTGACCTAATAACTCAACAACCTGAAGTCGCAAGACTTTAAAACTATGCTCTACCCCACTCAATGTGATGATTCTGACCATTTCAATGCCCAAGATGAACGCTTAGCTCCAATCAGAAGCTGAGATATCTTGAAATAAGTGCATCAATCGCTACTCGCGAGAGCATAAAAATGGGATCTGACCTAATAACTCAACAACCTGAAGTCTCAAGACTTTAAAACCATGCTCTACCCCACTCAATATGATGATTCTGACTATTTTAATGCCCAAGATGAGTGCTTAGCTCCAATCAGAAGCTGAGATATCTTGAAATAAGTGTGATAATTGTTACCTGCGAAACTGTCTCAGTAGCGGAACCCACCTCTCAACAGCTCACACAGCTCATCAAGAAGAAGACGGAGAACCTGGTGAAGGAGTCGAATAACCTGTGGAAGAAGATCTCATCACAGCGGAACCTTGACGACGACTACAAACGACGGATCAGAGTTCCTGACCATGTCAGCCTCCCAGTCATGTACGTCCAAATCAAGACCCACAAGAACCCTCCGGAGAGCTTCCGCTCGACGATCCCTCTTGAGCAGGTTAAGGTTAGACCCATCATCAGCTGCGTGGACTCACCTACAGAGAGACTCAGTTGGCTAGTGACGACCATTCTTAAACCTCTCCTTAATGAGGTGCCTAGTCACCTGAGTAATTTAATCCAGCACATAGAGATGCTCCGCCAGATCTCTCAGGAACAGCTTGCCAGGAGAAAGTTCTTTGCCGCGGATATTTCAGCTTTATACACTAACATAAACGTACAGGGCTGTATAGACGATGTCATTGAGCTAGCTACAGAGCACCGAGACAGTTTGGACCTGATGGGACTCAGCCTGACAGACATTCATGAGATCCTACTACACATCCTTACCAACTCTTTCTTTGTGTATAACAGGACTCTCTGGCTACAGCAGGATGGTCTGTTCATGGGTTTGAGGCCAGGGCCCTTCTGTGCCATCATCAGAGTGTACAAGTTCGAGAAGAACTCTATCTACACCGATCGACACTACCTATCGGTATACTTATCGAACTTCTACAAACGCTACATAGATGATGCTGCCAGTACTGCAGAGACGAAAGAAGAAGCCCTTGCTCTGGTTCAACAGATTGCAGACCAAGATCCGGACAAAAAGTTGAAGTGGGAGGTCGACTTTCCAGAACAACAGGACGATTTTATCCCCTTCCTGAACACTGAGGTCCGGATCGAGCCAAACGGTAAATTAACCAGCAGATTGTACCGCAAGCCGCAACAAAAGGATATTACCCTGCACAACAACTCTTGCCATCCTGAGTCTGTTAAGATTAATACAGTGAAGAACCTATATAGCAAGGCTTGCCGTATCTCATCTGGCCCAGCGGAAAAGGAGCACTCTCTCAGACTCCTTGATGATCTATTACAGAAAAACGGGTACCAGAACCCAAGACGTTATTGTAACAGTAGTAATTCTAACAGGCGTCAGAGTGTTGAGGATGATTCCAGGACAGTTCTTAATTTAGATTTTATTTCGGACAGTACTAGCAATAAGATTAGAAATTATGTGAAGCAGAACAATTTACCTATTAAAGTAAACTTTAAACCTACTTCGAAATTGAGAAATATTTTATGTAGTAACAGACCGTATGATAAACGTGTGTGCAGTATTAATTCATGTAAAATTTGTCCTTTGATAGTTTGTAATAAAGATTGTGAAGTGAAGAATGTTGTATATAAGATTAAGTGTAAATTATGTGACCAGCTGTACGTTGGAGAAACCAGTAGGAAAGTACATGCTCGTGTAGGAGAACACTTACGTTACGCTACCTACCCTGCTACCCCTTCTAATGTTAGTCAAGCTTTTGCCATACATTATTCGAGCTGTCATGAGGGGTTAAATCCCAGTTTAGAAGTAGATATTTTAAGAATTGAGCCCAATACTGTCAGAAGAAAGATTTTCGAAGCGATGTTTATTATTAATCTGAACCCTACAATTAACAAGAGAGAAGAACTTGATACTATTAAACGTTTTATCATAGCTAGTACTGAAGAATTTTAGATATTTTAGTTTCATTCCCTTTTTATTGCATACAGTTTCAGTTTTCTAGCAGTAGTAATTTTTAATGTTTTTTCACATCTCGCTCACAATCAGGTACCACTCACTATAATTTCACTCACATTGTGTATACACCATCTCACATGTATTGTATCTTTTACCTTATCATCTGTTATCACTTACATCTTATCATCTGTTATCACTGTACATGTCATTCCATCACACGATCACAATCACGTACTTGCTGTTTAGTGGATGTTTTAAGTTTATTGAATAGCAGATCGAGTAGTGGTGTATATATATAGATTTTGATTCTAATTTTAGTCGAGTATTTGAACAATTTGTTGTCGTTTAGCCATTTTTGATTAATAAATTTTATGAGACAGTTTTCTCACATATTTACCAATTTTGTCAGCATGAATAAGAAGTTGTTACTTTGAAACGTCGTTTATCCTAACAGTGCAATATCATTTGTCGCAAATCAGAATAATCAGAAACTATTTGGAAAACCCAAAAACTGTCTACTGCTAATATAGTAAAATCGGATTTTTGGCGATTTCTCAAAAACTAAGTCTCTTAGGCCTTAAGTATCTTAGCTTCATAGCACTAATATAAACATGCATCGTAGGCACATTTTGGTTCATGCTTGAGGTCTGTATCTCAATCAGAAGCCGAGATAATTTATAGTTGGGGTCGCGATATGGGTGCGGTCAAAAAGGGCGTGATTCCGAGAAATGCCCCACTGGTGAAAAAGTGTACCCGAGTAATTAGTGTTATTTAGGACCATATAAGTCGGATTACATCGAGAAACCGAGCGGACGTCCCAATGTGAGCGGGACTTTTGCCTGGTCCAGGATTACAAATGAAGTTTTTTAATACAATTTGCCTGAAAAATCTTAAAATTTCCCAGTCATCATGTTCATCTAATAGTAATTGCAAAATTAGATGGGAAAAAAAGTAATTTGTTGTGTTAAACTCATCAATCGTGTAAGGCAATATTATCAATTACAATATTTTTTAGGGAATTATATGCACTAAAACTCTTGGACACTGAGAGCTGATAATTTGCAGATATTTCCCGCAGAGAAGCGAAGGCATTATCAGCACAGACTGCGAGTCACCTCAGACTGACTGGTGTAGTCAGTGTAGCTTACGTTGCAATTATCGAGCTCTCTTATCTATTGTAACCTGCGATAAGTTCAGTTTGCTGCTACCGCGTAGTTAGCCTTTGCGTGTGTACTTGTACATTCCTATACAAGTACACTATGGAGGATGATCTTAATCGGACCCAATCTCTGGAGCAAATTCAAGTATTCAATTATGATGAACAGAAAAAATTGGAGGACAGTGTTACTAAGTGGTTCATTGCGTTGGGAAAAGAACTGAAAATCGACAACGATGATATTTGTGGAGATATGGACAGAGAAATATTTATGGCTCCAACTGTCTATAAAAAGCATCTGGCACTCCGGCTTGTGGAAGCAATAGACCTCGTTCGACGGCAGGAATGCCAGATGGCTGAAATAGAGGAGATCATATATTTCTTGAAGACGGAAGCGCTAGCAGACAAGGATAAGGTGATCAGGCTGCAGAGCCAGCTGCTTGTGCAGAAGGACAAAGAACTACAGTTGTTTAAGACGTCGGTCAAGGAGACAGTGCAAACAACGGTGGAGTCTGGGATTCAGAGCTACAGTGCAGCTGTACAACAGAACAGTGCAAGTGGTACGGTCTGCAACAGTTACATCCTGAAGAAGGTGATAAAGAGTGTGGCTGCAGAGGAGGACAGGAGCAAGAACTTAATTGTGTTTGGGTTGAGAGAAGAAGAGGGAGAACAGCTTCCAGCGCTAGTCACCGCAGTTTTGGAAGATATTGGGGAGAAACCTCACTTCGAAGCGACTAGAGTCGGCAGGAAGAGGCCAGGTAGTACGGCTATCCGACCAGTCAAGATCACTGTCCCAAAATCAACAGCAATTCATCAGATTCTGATGAAAACAGGGAGACTGAGGCTAGTTGAGACCCACAAAAATGTATGGATCTGTCCAGGTAAATCTAGCGAAGAACGAGCAACGAGGAAGCATCTGGTTACTGACCTGAAGAAGAAGAGGGCTGAACAGACTCATCTCTACCACTATATCCGGTACGGGAAAGTCTGTAGCCGTGATAAAAAGCCACCATGAAGCAATTTATGTCTCTCGGACACTGATCATTATTTGAATGAGTATTGTGTATCTTAAGAGTTTTCGGACGTTATCTGTATTTGATAGACAATTTTATAATTTATATACTCTATTTTTTGATTGTTTCACACTTCAAATTTCATAATTTCATTACTAGGTGGAGGTGATATTATTGAGACTTTGTGCGGCCATAAAACTCGTGTTTTGAAATTTGTCCTCTGTACTTGTTTCACTGACCCACGCTTTATAGCATTTATACATTTCGGCCCATTTTATATGTTTGTTCGATTTGCTGTACATTTGCATATTTGCTATTTTGTAAAAGTTTCAAATCAAATCAACAGTGGTGCACTATATATCACACACTATATTGTATCATGCGCACGTATCACATATTCAGATGTAAAAATGATTTTATTTACGGTCACCAACAGCTAAGGACGTTGCACAGTAACTTTAAGGGGGGGGGGGGGGGGGGGGGGGTTCACCCTGATTTTTTTGTGAAACTTGGTTTCGAGAAAGCAGTTGACCAACAAACTAGTACCAGTGACCGAACTTTTGAGGGGGTCCCGGACCCCAACCGCCAAACGGTGCCCGCGGGGCAGCCACGCCCATATTTGGTCCAAATTAGGCCCAATTTAGCCAAATACCCTGAACATGCCCAAAATCCAGAATTTAGGTGCTCTACTTGTAGCTAGTGGCCCCCTGAACTCGTATATGAATTTCCATCAAGATTGGTCAAAAAATGACTGAGTTATGAGCAAAAAACCATATGACCATATTTGGGCATACGCACCAAATTTGATCGATTTTGGCCCATATATTGGTCAAATATCAATATTTTTGAATGAAACCAACTTTATATGGAAGGTAAGCCTATACTACACATTCTCTATGATTATCAGCTCAGTATCTACCTAACTGTGGATTCTGTGTTCAAATAATCGCAAAAAATGAACAAAATTGCCCATATCTCAGGCCAAATTTTTTTAAAGGCCTAACTCAAAATTCTGTCCCAAAACTTAAGGTCGAAATGCGATTCTACGTTGATTCTGAAAATTTCAGGCAAAAATATTGAAACCCTATTGAGTTCTATTGTTATGAGCGAAATCAGTTTTGCAAATATCGCGAACTGAGATATGGGCAATTCTGTTAGGCTAAATTGGGCCTAATTTGGACCAAATATGGGCATGGCTGCCCCGCGGGCACCGTTTGGCGGTTGGGGTCCGGGACCCCCTCAAAAGTTCGGTCACTGGTCCTAGTTTGTTGGTCAACTGCTATCTCGAAACCAAGTTTCACAAAAAAATCAGGGTGAACCCCCCCCCCCCCCCCCCCTTAATTTATTTATTTTTCAAATATGCAACCTGCCAAAACCAATGGTACCCCTTTGGAATTCAACTCGCATTACGAGAGCCCTCCTATGGTGTTAGTGTTACACAGTAACTTAACATCCAAGTTACAGGAGTTCTTGTTTATTTATATTACCAAAATCATACCAGCCAATTAAATAATTTTGTGGAGCGAGCCTCAAGAACATATTTAAATTATCACATTTTATCAAACCTCGGTGAAAGCTTTGAACTTCTTGACTTCTTTCAAAAATTTTTATTTTCATTAAAGTCGCAGTCTTTTCTGGTAGATAGATGAGAGATATTTTCCCATTAACTGTAATTTAACGTAATATAAATTTTATTTTTGTGCACGGTAAAAATCGTTTCCAATGTTTACTTGCCATCAAAGTTATATTTAAGAAAAATTCTCGATATATGAACAGTGAAATCCCAACACTTTACCAACGGCTTCCATTTTTGTCGCCAAATAAAGACTTTGGCGAAACAAAATCATGACGGATTCTTGATCATTGTGGAATGTAGTAGACAGATTCATTATTTAAAATTACATTCACTTCATGATTATCAATCAGCTGATCAGGTTAGTGTGTACACTGTACATCGTATATATTATATATATTACGCTATAAATTATTGGTGTGTTACCCAGCCTCATGGAGCTAGTTCCACGAGAGTGGACAACAAGCCAGCAAGCAAATCTTAACACAATAAGTTCTGGAATTTCCAGTCACATACTATTACTAGTACTACATACTACACATTCTTAAATGATATCAAGTGTCTAAACGTACTCCATGCCATGTGACGGGGAAAAACATGTGACGGGGAAAAAACATGTTAGGCGATCATAATGAATTATAGCATTTATAGCATTTTGTAAAAGTTTCAAATCAAATCAACAGTGGTGCACTATATATTACACACTATATTGTATCATGCGCACGTATCACATATTCAGATGTAAAAATGATTTTATTTACGGTCACCAACAGCTAAGGACGTTGCACAGTAACTTTAATTTATTTATTTTTCAAATATGCAACCTGCCAAAACCAATGGTACCCCTTTGGAATTCAACTCGCATAACGAGAGCCCTCCTATGGTGTTAGTGTTACACAGTAACTTAACATCCAAGTTACAGGAGTTATTATTTATTAATACTTTAATATTACCAAAATCATACCAGCCAATTAAAATAATTTTGTGGAGCGAGCCTCAAGAACATATTCAAATTATCACATTTTATCAAACCTCGGTGAAAGCTTTGAACTTCTTGACTTCTTTCGTTGAAATAAGTTCATTGATAATATCTCTAATTCTGTTCTCCTCATCATAGCGGACCACCATTATGCTCGACATGATTATATCCAAATCACCTGGAATTGTATGGATTAATACTATTTAATTTCTACCGTTAGGTTATTTATTATTTATTTAACCTGATACCTATCAGAAAAATGAACAAACAACGATACTAAAAATATTCCATTGATCGTAAACTTTAAAATCCCAAATATTTGTAAACCTTTTGACTTGACGTAATATTTCTTAACATCGTTCCTTTCCTCCTCACTGCCCTTGTAGGTCTTCTCAAATTCCACGATTTCCTCGACAGTGACTTTCCGATACAGTTCTCTCCAGTATTGTGACCACTGGTCCGAAGAGCGATCCTAGGGAGACACACTGTCATTATCCAATCAATTAGACTCTTCCCCACTCCCAATTAACAATTATAAATTGGTATATCAATCACTTTTTTTAGCATTTTGTAAGATCGAAGATGTCTCATCTCGAGAAATAATGTTAAAAGGAGAGATTATATAGCAGTAAAATAGACTGGAGATCACAGAGAAATCTAAACTATTGAAAAGCTTTATCATCAACTGGAAGTTTAATGGTGAAAGCTTCATATTTTTACTTTGTTATGTTCCTGTATAAATAAGAAATTTTCAAATCATGAAAAAATAATCCAAATAAAACTAACAGGAAGCTTATCGTCCTGACTGAGGGTACCATGATCATCATACTCCTTCCTCCTGTCAGAGTCCGATAAGAGAGTGTAAATCTGATGGAGGAACTGGAACTTTACTGTGAAGTTCTCCTTGTCCTCCTGCTGTCTGTCTGGGTGCAGCTGATTGATTAATTGGTTAATTTAACTTTAATATACTATTTAATTATTTAACCCGAATCTCAAAAATTCAAATTTCGAAGTAAAATGTTAGAATAAATCTGAAATGTACATGTCTGGTTAATGTTTTCAGTTTTGGTAATATACCTCTAACGATTTTTTATGATATGCTTTTTTGAGGATATTTGTAGAGCAAGTTTTCTCGACCCCCAGGATTTCGTAGAGATCCGCTGTGCCAAACGTAGCGATGATATCTTCCTCGTCCATTTCTTGAAAATTGTAAATTGTTGAGTAGCATTCGGAACCACAAACTGTTCAAGCTGCATTTCTTTTATGCACTTAGTATAGTGTATTGACTTGAGAGTATCTTACGATTTGGATAATTCATTGATAGAACTTTACTGAGATAATTAATTTATCGGTTTTTATTGCCATATGAGCCGAATTTTCAATTCCAATAATAAGGACTGAAATACATTTTGAATGTCTGTTTTTGGGATTGAATGCTCCGTTATAAATTCACTACTCGTCTTGTTAAAAATGGTTCAAAATTTATTACTACATTTCAGTGGGTAATTTTCAAATTTGTCCCAAATAAAGTGAAACAATGACTTTTCATGACGTAAGGTAATAGATTTTTAAGTGAAAGATCATCGAATATAAAAATAAATTAGTATACCTCACACATACCAAAATAAACTGATTTAAAACTTTAATGTATTAATATACAAATTATAAGTCAAGCTGATAAAACAGGTAAGGCAGATCTTATTATGTAAAACGTTAAACGAACAATCAAACCAATTATAACAAGAAAATAATTTTTTTAAAGAAGTCACCACACGAAATAATAAAAGCGCCAGCGCTTAAATAGAAAGGCCACCAAAGCCTGATACCTAAAATATTTATTTCTCACATCTAACAATTTATTGAGATCAAAACACTGTGATCAACAATGAGTCATCGTTTTTTCTCCATACCAAAGTAGATGAAGAGCAGAATGCTGAACATGAGAAGGAGGATGGTCTGACTGTAGAGAATGTAGAGGAACTTGGGGTGAAGGTCTCCTTCTTCATACCATAAAGCCTGGGGAAGGTTTGGAGCTGAAAGTTTCTGCTTCAAGCAAGTTTAAAATCCATTGATATGATATGAATCTTAAATTTTCGTTACAAAGTTCCCAAATTATGTTCCCCAAACCAGTAAAAATTCTATTTCCGGATCACAAGTACTAACCAAAATAAAAGTGGTAATAGTGAGTCCGATGAGAGTCAGGCTCATAAATACATGTAAACCTATATTGTGTTCAGTACCCACTGTACAGGCTACTATCAACGTTGTACCTGGAGAGAGAGAGAGAGAGAGAGAGAGAGATCAGCGTCTCAAAATGTTACTTACTACCAGTTCTAACCATAGCTTTAACAGAATGTCAAATTATCAAACAGATGTCAAATTATCAGACAGATTATTGAGAGACATCTTCCAAAGAAATCTTGAGCCAATAAAAATCGTTAATTTGTAATAGTTCTACAATATTTTCTCGATTAATTTAGATTTACAGCAGTTTCGGAGATGACACCTTCAAAGGTTTAAAAGGGTGCGCAACTTCTTCCTCTACATAAAATTCCAATAGCATTTGCTTCAGACTACCCTTAAAAGTTAAAATGTATCACAAGAAATAACAAAGCTAAATACTGCTTGCACAAGAAACGACTTATTGTGTCAAATTCTAACCTGCAAGAACGATGGTGAAGATAGCTAGCGCCCATTGCAGGTACCTTGTCTGCAGACAGATATATTGATTAATTTAGGCTGATTTAATATTTGATCAATTACAGGAGACAAAACCCTGCTGCCAAATTCTAACCGATCTAATGATCTATTCAAATAGACGGTTACCATTCAGAAGCATCATTTAAATTTAGTGATTATGGAATCACATAGTAATTTAACTAACCCCTTATTTTCTGTTTTTATGGGTATTTTCATGAAATCAGAAAAGATGCCGGATCGCAATTTGCACAGTCCACGGAAGAATAAAATAATAAGGGGGGGGGGGGGGGGGGGGGGGGGAGGGAGGGGGGCGGGGGCAATAATTACCAGTCTCACCTGAGGATTAGCCTCCCCGAAGAGTGGAGCGCTGATATTACTGCTGATACTGTCCCTGACACCCAGGTCATCCCTCAAACTGTCCGTCTCGTTGTACATGTGGGGAGCTAGTTGGGTAACACGTGACAATACCACGTGACTGGAGCTAGTTGTTGTGGGACATCAGGAGTGGGCCAGGTGGAGCAGGGTGCACATAGTTGCTAGAGTGTGGGTATGTGGTTATTACAATGTGGGTATGTGGTTATTACAATGTGGGTATGTGGTTATTACAATGTGGGTATGTGGTTATTACAATGTGGGTATGTGGTTATTACAATGTGGGTATGTGGTTATTACAATGTGGGTATGTGGTTATTACAATGTGGGTATGTGGTTATTACAATGTGGGTATGTGGTTATTACAATGTGGGTATGTGGTTATTACAATGTGGGTATGTGGTTATTACAATGTGGGTATGTGGTTATTACAATGTGGGTATGTGGTTATTACAATGTGGGTATTATATGTGGTTATTACAATGTGGGTATGTGGTTATTACAAAGTAAATATAGGTTAGGTAATTTTAGGGTGGGACATACTGTGGCATGTGTGGGATTTGTAGAATTTTAAGGTTTGCAAATTGCAATTTTGAATTATCGTTTTCTGTTTCAATTTTGGTTATTCAATACAGACAATGAGTTTGTTGTCAACCAATAATTTAAATCAAATATAAAACTTTCAAAACTAACATCAAATAATTCGCTGGAGGACATACAAATCTGTTAAAAACACAACCTAAGTCTAACATCAGGATTCAGGAATAGTGCCCACTACCATAGTACGGCCGCTAAAAGCTGGTCTCTAAAAGCTGGTCACTAAAAGCTGGTCTCTAAAAGCTGGTCACTAAAAGCTGGTCTCTAAAAGCTGGTATCTAATTGCTGGTCTCTAAAAGCTGGTCACTAAAAGCTGGTATCTAAAAGCTGGTCTCTAAAATCTGGTCTCTAAAAGCTGGTCTCTAAAAGCTGGTCTCTAAAAGCTGGTCTCTAAAAGCTGGTCTCTAAAAGCTGGTCTCTAAAAGCTGGTCTCTAAAAGCTGGTCTCTAAAAGCTGGTCTCTAAAAGCTGGTCTCTAAAAGCTGGCTGCTAAAAGCTCGAAAATGCGACAGAATAACACTAAAAGATCAAAATATAAAAGGCAAACTTTTGACGGCGCTGCTGCAGTACTACATCGCAGAACTGGGTAGTGAGTACACACAAATGCAACCCATTGTGAAGGCTGTAAAGCTTCATGTAGAGAGTAATAACAAATGCACACAACATATTGGACAAAGCACAATGGAATCTGTAACACGCACCACACAGTTGTGCCCACGTGGTGAGAATTTAACGCCCACGTGGTAAGGTTTGAGCGCCCACGTGGATCGAGGTATATTGACAGTAATGAATGGTATAACTCCCAGCATACCTACTAAATAACCACACACACTACTCCGACAATTTACAAACTGGACACTCCTTTTTTTATAATACTTATTAAGTAGGTTCACCAACAGCAACCTAAGATTTCATCGTTGTTGTAGTCCAAAAATAGGCCGGCCAACTTGGTTTGATGAAACTAAGTGGACGAGTTTTATTGAGGAAAGCTGTCGCAACTATCAAGATGGTCGACAATATCTATTTTTTAACACAGTTTAAGTGCTATCTAACCAACTTTAACTGTTTAAAGAGACACTATAAAAGTATAAATAGAGTTTAATTATACCTAAAATCTTTTAATCTTAGGTTTGGTGAATAGAGCAACACAGTTAACCTTTTATTTTTCAGCTGCAATTTTTTGTTTGTTGAATTGTTGAACTGATTGCATATTTTAAGTATGGTTTTTATTACGGACGATCAATAAGCTTACCATTTCCTCTCAGCACTCCACTTTTACATCAGCGTTATCGACGTTTTTAGTCAAGTAAAGTTATCCGTGATAAAATAATACAGATAAAGATAATATTTCAATAAATATGACCCCCTAAAATGTCTAGACTACCTCTAAAACCTCTCTCATAATTCAGTTTGTTTAGGTTTAAAGATAACTATGCTAACATCCTGACCGGTTATACCACCGAAGGTAAACTTCTTACAAGGGAGGACATGGTCCAGAGTAAAATAGTCCGAGTAGAACTCTGACAACTCCTCCACTGTCCAGTTTACTGAGGCTAACACGAACATGCCCGTCTCTGGAGTCACCTGGAGAAGAGGAATTATTAATTATTAATTATTAATTATTAATTATTAATTATTAATTATTAATTATTAATTATTAATTATTAATTATTAATTATTAATTATTAATTATTAATTATTAATTATTAATTATTAATTATTAATTATTAATTATTAATTATTAATTATTAATTATTAATTATTAATTATTAATTATTGACTTGATTTTAACCTCATTTTATGATAAGTCTGAGAATGTATGGTAAATTTGGAGTGACGGTAACCGTTGGCAAGACTAGGATAAGGAAAAGACCCTTTCGATTCCGAAAAATAGGTTAGCACCTTGGTTCGAAAATGGTTCCAGATTAGGTTATGAAAAAACCCACCTAATCAAAAATATTAAAGGTTGAAAAATCAAAAGTCCGACTTGAACTCCAAAACTTGAACTTGATTCATACCATGGAATGAATACGTTGTTTGTAAGTTATCCTGTCGGCTGCAGATGTATTCGCCAAACTGATGGCATCATAAGTTCCTGAAGACATGCAGTATTAGCGTTACAGTTAACTTTGATCACTGCAATAACATCTACGAAATTGCTTATTAATTTGGGAAATTAGTTAAACTCCAGACACTAATTAGTAATTAGTCCTAAGAATTGGGAGGGTAAAAGCCAACAAACAGAAATGTGTCTTCATTTTTATGATTATGTGCTGAATCTCCGAGCTGTAAGAACACGACATCTAACCGAAAGTTGCTCGTAATATAACACGCTTCACCCTCATAATATACCCTCAATCTTCAGCACTTTAGTCATGAAGTTAATAGTAATACTAATAGTGAGTTATGCTCAAAGTATTTATGATATTGCTGTTCGCACGCGAGGCAAAGATTAAATAATTCGGAATTTATTAGTATCTTTACTACTTTACTACTTACGACTCGGTCAAGACAGCTTGTATTGGGCGATAAACTAATTTCGGATTTTGAGGGAGAAATAATATTTGCGCACGCAAATAATATAGATATTTAATATTAAAATAAGCACCAGAAACTAATATTATATATTTTATAAATGTAATATTGCTGCCAACTATCAAGCTGTCTTAGAACAGAATTATAAGATATCTGGTCAGTTCAGGAGAAATGCAATTCTCGAAAGCAAATCTTGAAAGTTTAGTGCTGAGAAATAGTTCACCCAGGTTGTCATTATTTCTGAGCATTCGTACCAGTTCGAAATCGTTTCATTAGTTCAAAATCAATTCGTAAAAACTCGCCTAAATTCGTCAAATTGGCCTTATAAAAACCCATGACGATTATTATTAAATAGCTTCAATTATAGGTATTTACTTCTAATCTAACCAGTATCCACGTCGTACTGGTAAAACACCTAGCCCCCCCCCCCCCCCCCCCCCCCCCCCCTTCCCTATTGCGGTAAAAGAACCATAGTTGTTAAGTTCGTCGAAGAAATGCGAAAAGTTCGTCCAGTTCGGCACCTTTTAAAAATTCGTGAAAATTCGTGAAAATTCGTTGCGTAAATTTTCTTGGCATATGTTTTGATTTTATAATGAATGGCTTAGGTGCGATCACTATTACACTTGTAAACAAATGATACAGTTAGATAGTTATACATACTTGTATTGAAAAAAAAACTAGATCAACAACAGATCATGACTAGTACTTCAATATAAACAGAGCTGGTTCACAGATTACAATTAAGCATCAATTATAGCAACAGCTCTCAAAATTTAGAAAATTGGTATTTCAATTGTCCAGTGATCTGAATTTTGGGAGGTCATCAAAAATTCGGTTAAAGTTCGTCTATTTCGTTAAAAAATTCGTCCAGTTCGGCACCTTTTTAAAGTTCGTCCAGGACGTCCGTAACAACTATGATTAAAGAACCAGCTCCTCTGTTATAATATATTAACAGAGACAGTGATGACACGTTTGGAGGCTAGGTACGAAACTTTAAACATTTAAATCAACTAAATTTTTAAAAAGTTATTTAAAGATATTTGAGTATCTAATTTTTGGATTGTATCGCATGGCCAGCCGCTTTGACATCGGCAATCTTTATATTAATTTTTATTGTTGATTTAAGCGGGATAAAAATACTTTATTTCATTTCATTTCAAAAAATACCTTTGTCAACACAAACATCATGTCTGAGATGAGAAGTGGTTGAGTTGATCACATCAAGACAGATAAACTTTATGTGAGGATAGTCAGAGTTGATTTCTGCTGCTAGTTTTATCGACGATGCCGAGTAATCAATACCTGGAGAAGGAGATCTTTAATCTTTAATTATATTAATTAGTTTACCTTTGTGACGTCATAACACGTGACATGACGTCATAACATGTGACATGACGTCATGTTCTGGGTAATACCTGGAGAAGGAGGAGGTATTTAATCTTTAATTAATTAATTTACCTTTGTGACGTCATAACACGTGACATGACGTCATAACACGTGACATGACGTCATAACACGTGAAGTGACGTCATGTTCTGGGTAATACCTGGAGAAGGAGATCTTTAATCTTTAATTAATTAATTTACCTTTTAGGTATTAGCATTTAGCAATGCGGTAAAGATCAATTAACTGGCTCTACTTTACCCATATAATACTGTATATGTATATACAGGCTCTTGCTGAATAGAATGCTGATCACGCGACTAAGTGTAATAAACTGTTAAAGTAACCTGTTAAATTAGAAAATCCCTCCTCAGCCAGCAAGGAGAGAAGGTGCCCGTTCCCCGTTCCTGGGGGAGTAAATTCTTATAACCCAAAACATTTAATTATACAATATTGACATAAATATAATCTAGAGAATAAGTTAGGTACACTGTACAGAATCCATTTCAGAAAATTGCCTTTGAAGATTATTATGTGACATTGACCACAAAGTAGGCTAGATTCGATGATTGGCAAAACTTAATAACTAATTCTATAACTCCTTAGATAGTTAATAAAATAAACCGCTCGCGTTCCTTCTAATCTGACAATAAAATACCCTATCGGCATAAGCCGACCGCTGAATAATATAATTACATATTATACTCGCAAGCATTTTCTTATACAGCGATTGAATTTTAGATTCACTCCATGGAGTATGATTGGGAATGATAAATTTAATTTTATTTGTCAAGTCTTCTGTCTGATTATAAAAACGGAAATTCTCGAATCTAAATCAAATTTGACCCCCCTCAATATTATTACGACTTACGTTATATTGAGTTTGATTTCATATATAATAAATAATTTCTGTTCTTCTTTATTATCGGACAAAAGACTAACTGACATTACCATACTAATTTTAACGCATAATTGATTCGCCACTATCACTGAATTAATTAATCATAAATCATTTAATGGCCACTAAACTGACCGACATCAGCAAGAGAGCAGTCACTGTCGACGTTATCCACCAACCAGTCGACAATCTTCTGCTCCGTTCTCTCGCCGAACCATATCTCACCTGAGTAAAGCAATTCATTATCACACTTCCCTGAACTCAACAATTATATTAATCTTAAATGTTGGATTTCGGTTATCTGCTGGATCACGGTAAAATACTTTTATCCGATGATTTCATTCCAAGAGATTGTACGTATGACGTTATTGTCCCTATAAGATTTCCTAGAACATTAACAAATGAAATACAGATTGCTAATGGTGCACAGCTTACGTGTACCCACTACCCTGGACTTTTGTTCTTTGAAGGGAACTCCGATTCTCAGGTTAAATTTTGAATAAACTTGATTTTCTTGAAGACTCACATAAATTGCTATATTTTATATTTCTATTAACGTTTTTAGAAGTCAATTCTTATCATAGAAGTGCAGTAAAGAAGGCTGGAACACGTTTAACAGCATAACACAACTCGACAGTTTCTAATGGAGTAAAAAATCTGTTTAAATCTAATGATCGAACAGTTAAGCGTAATATAAATAAAACCATTCAAAGAAATTTTAAGCATGACGTTATTATTCCAGCTTGCAGGTACTCTTCAGTCCTTTGAAGGGAACTCCAATATAAAAAGACAGATTTTACATAACTGTTTTGAAGCTGTTCAAAAATAAGGTATATTGCCCCGGTGACTTTGCCTGCACTAGTTTTATGATTCGATAGTTTAAATGAAATTTCTTCGCTACTTCAACTTCAATACGTGAAGGATCGATTTCTTTGAGCAATATTTAACACCAATTTTCAGATTCAACTTTGATTCAACTTTAAATTTGCAGATTATACTCACGTCATTAACGAAATTACTTGTACTAGCATTTTCAATTTAATAGAAGTCAATTCTCACGATTCTTTGAACAATTATAAAACACGTAGCTTTTAATGGAGTACCAAGATATGTCTCACGATCCAACATTTATCATGACAGCTTCTGTTTCTACTTTCTAGCCTCAACTGCAACATCACATGCGCTCTTTAAAATGATTGAATTGCTTGGAATTGGACAGTGTTTCTTGAATATCGTTTTTTGTGATCGAATGCAGAAACTTTGTAATTAGTTTAGGTTTATAAATCGTCTGGCAGCGTGATTATTTGTTCCAAAATTGAGATATGTCACATCGATTGACGTATTTGAACGCAACTTCATGGCATTAAGACAACCTATTATCGAAACTTAATAAGCTGTTTTACTGCAATACTAATTCGTCTCCTCGTCGTCTCAATAGATCTATAAAATCTGCCGTATATCAAGATACTTTGCTTTATAGACTCGTTTTATGGACTAGCAACAGTTATTAACATTTCGTACTTGAATTCACAACTTTTAAAACTTCGATTCTCGAAATTGCAATCAATTTGCGAGATTTTTCCCAACATCCGCAACACTTCAGGTTGTTTCGAGAGCTAGGCTTTGTCATAGTTTTGATTTGATTGGCACCATTTGGACAATCACACATTCTGTAGAATTACTGCGTTATCGACTTTTTATATCAAAAACATAATATAATAACTAACTTTAAGGGGTCGTTCACATATTACGTAATCAGCCGAGGGGAGGGGTTTCAAATGCTTACGGTTGATTACGGGGGGGGGGGGGGGGGGGGTTTGGTTGTTGATTACGTAATCAAAATTTTAATTTTTTACCGATTTTCGAAATACCAATTGGACAATTTTCGTTAATTATGTACTCAAAATTTTCGTTTTTAAAATCAATTTTCGTTTAGTACGGGTATTGGCCTTACAAAATGACACGAAAAAGGAGATGGCTCTGGAATGCACAAAAATGAGTTTTGTTCATGTTTTATTATCCAGATAGGTAGTTCAACAGGTATATTTTTCTTCCCGGGGGTTGATTTGATTGAAAAACCGTAAATTTTGCGATAAAAATTGTCATCTTTGAAATCTTCCAAAAAAACATGCCTTACAAAATGACAATTTCGTCACGGCTGTCATTTTTTAACAGCAGCCTATAGAAATTTGATTTCACCTAGGACAGTTAGATAAATATAATAGATTGAAGATTAGAATAGCTTTTACAGGAAAAAGGATGATTAAAAAAAGTTGGGCAATTTCGCGTGAGATAGTGCCTTACAAAATGACAACCCAAAACGGCATCACTTCAAATCCGATTTGGGAAAAAGTTTCATTATTCTTTCACGTGTCTTACTGTTAGATATATATGTTGTTTATATTATACCAGTTCTGTTTTTACCAAAATATATTAAAAAAGGAACATTTTTTATACTTTGAAAAGATTTTAAAAATGTCATTTTGTGAGGCGTTAAAATCATTTTTTGTTTTCATACTTGAACACAGTATTTGGTTATATTTGATATTTTCTATGACTGGATAGATCACTTTTCAGTGTTTAGTTAACGTTTGACATGTTTTAGGAGTTGTTATTACTCTCTGCTTTCACAAAATAGAAGCTTTATTTCGTTGAGTTTTGAAATCAGAGTTTGAAATCAAAGAGTTTGAAATCAAAGTTTTGATATCAGAACTGCACTCTTTTAATGCTACTTGATTGTTAACTGTCAGATTATGATTATTTTTAACTCCTTCTTGTATTGACTGTTTCTGATCCATTTTAGATGATGAAAGTAATTCAATCTGAAACATTGTCATTTTGTAAGGCTTTTCAGTGTCATTTTGTGAGGCATTTTGATCAAAATTGATGATCAAACAAACACATTTAGGCTCGTCATAAGCTTACTGGGTTTAAGAATACCAATAATTAGGCAAGGGGCATCCAATATAAATATGCCATCTTTGTATCATAAAATAAAACTGTCATTTTGTGAGGCATAACACTGTCATTTTGTGAGGCTAGGTCATTTTTTTGTCATTTCTTCTACCAAAGTCACTAAATCAGTTTTTTATTTGACCAGAGTAGTCTTTGATTGACATAAGTCATGGTAGTACCTGGTTTTCTGGGGTTAAATTCTAAACTTTGGTGTCCATTCTGGGTAACAGTTAGTCGGGGCAATGACTGAACAGCAAAAACGTCCATATTTATGTAAGAAATATAGATTCTATGTCATTATCATTCCTTGGGAAGTGTTAATTAATGCTTTTTCTTTCATACAGTAAAAGGAATAGGGTTCAATGTATAGGGAACCTAAGCTACAGCATGGTCTATGTGGGCTGTCATTTTGTGAGGCCTGTCATTTTGTAAGGCCGATACCCGTAAGTGCTTTGCGATTATTTCATTCATTAATCCGTTGTGATAGCTTTTAATAATCTTGATTACGTAATATAGGAGGGGGTTGGGTCTTGATTACGGGGGGGGGGGGGGGGGGGGGGGGGGGGTCAAACCTTGATTACGTAATATAGGGGGGGCCGGGGGGGGGGGGTTCGGTTTTGATTACGGCCGTTAATTACGGAGGGGGGGGGGGGGGGGTAAACATTGCCATGTGAACGACCCGGCGCTAATACATCTTACTTATAACTCAGAGAATTCTTTTTGTACAATGTTTGTACACTGTACGACCGCCCAGGTGCAAATCAGACGAGAAAGTTGCGTAGTAACCATAGTACCGAGGATTGTTACACGCACGTGCACGTGCAATGATCGTTTTAAGTTTTAACGTCATTTTTATAGGTTTTGTTGATATTACGCTGTTTTTAGTACGAGCAACATTTTAATTGGCTGTATCTTCGGTGGTGTAGGATATTTTTTGACGCGATCTAAACTTACTAACAAAAAATACTATTAGCTTCCTCCCTGTGACCACGGGTTTTCTAATATTAATATAATACTGCATTCTTTACAGTTATACTTGTAGCCGAAAACAATGGAAATTATATGTATTCTCAGTAATTAGAGAAGTGAAACATATTAATTTTGACACGTGACAGCGATATATGAATTTAAATTTTAATTGGCTGAACGCTGTAACTTATCGAAACAATATATTAATCAATGATACTTTTACTGACCAACATCGTCCTGGTTATTCTTGTAGTTATCAAGCTCTGTTACGTAGATATTATCCCAATAGTCCTTCTTTCCAAGATGCGAGTCATTCAGTTCCATGGTGCTATAATTTCTGTTGGTATGACCGGTTAGGATAATCGGAAAGAGAATACAAATAATTTACCATGTCATAATAGGACAAAGTATAACTATAAGTTAGATTCAATTCAGTTCTGGGTCGATTAATTTGCAATATATTGTCAGTATATTTTCAGATAAAGAAGATGGTAACTTAAGCACTTAAAGATAGGGCGAGTAGTCGATAAAAAAACACCAACTGTTAAAATTAGAAAACATTACATGATGGGAAATAAGAATTCCAAATTCTATTAGACGCCATTGGCTGGGGTTTTCGACATTTCATGGCCAAACATATTTCTTTTTTATTAACTAACGAGAGATTTGACCAGACTTCAACATATGCGACCATTTTATAAGTTAATCTCGATCCGTGAAAGTCAATAATTTGAACCAGGAGCAAATTTTTTAACCAGTATGTTGGGGGGGTGTCCGTAGCAATTTTTGGCAATTTTTGGCAATTTTTGGCAACCTCTTTTTTTGGAAATTTTGAAAATTCAAAAAAAGGATATTAACAGTCTTCAAAATTGGGCTCATCATAATAAGATGGTGTTTCACCCTTCAAAAAGTCACGTTCTTTCTATTACCCGAGCATATTCTATGAATCGTAGTGTTAATTTTGTGTACTCAATGAATGAAACGGCTATCGAATACACAGACATTGAAAAAGATCTTGGAGTACATATCAATAGTAAGTTAGATTGGTCACATCACTGTGATATGATATACTCTAAGGCTAGTCAGAGGTTAGGCCTTCTAAAAAGAACATGTTACTTCACCAAGAACACTAAAAAACGTCGGGCCTTCTATCTATCTCAGGTTAGAAGTCATTTCGAACACTGCACAATTGTCTGGCGGCCTCATTCAGAAACCTCGGTGGAGAAACTTGAATCGATACAAAAAAGAGGTATCAAGTGGATCCTTAATGATATTTACTTGAGCCTTAGGGACAAAAAAAGGTATTTCATAGCGTGTAAGGAACTAAATATCCTTCCACTCTTATATCTCGGTAAGGTTTGATTACAAGGATATATTATATTTTCATTATATTTTTTATGACATGTCAGTTGTGACATTTCCACCTTACTTACGACGTTTCATGGGAAGTAGGTTAAGGCGATCACATCTAGACGATCTCAGTATGATTAGTGACATTTCTCCTCAAGTTCCACAAAACCTTACGTCAAGCCAGACCAGATGTTCAGGCATATCTAAGTCTTACTTTTACAGAGCACACATTCTTTGGAATAAACTCCCTTATGAATTAAGGGAAATCTCAAGGCCATCCGTGTTTAAAACCCATTTAATTAAGTACCTCTGGACAGTTCTAAACGACCATATAACATCCTCTGACAGTTAAACAATTTACCTTAATGTAACTATATTGTCTAAATATAAATTGATATGAAGTATAATTAATAAAATATGTTAAATAAAGTGTGTTTATAATTATGATTTATGGTACATTGTTATTTATTATATTTATATTTTAGGCTGTAACCTTATTAGTTCAATGGAATAAACCTAGCATGCCTTGGTTGCAGCATCGCTTCACTTATAGGTGCATTTAGGGCCCGATGTAATTGCTATGATCAGTTTACTGGTCAACTGGTGTTTCGGTGTCCCTTATTTTGTTTACACTCGGTCACTTGTCAAGGCATGTAAGGTCATTCGGCGATATTTTCTTTGAAATAAAATGATGTATTTGTGTAACAATTTGAAAGTTTATTGATAAAAAATAAAAAAAATTCTATGTTAACCTAGTAATAGCTCTCAATAAATTTTAGGAAATCGTTTCTCCGACCAATCATAGGTCAAACACCCATACCAACTATTTTTTTCGGCACCAATGTTATTATGGTTTTACCACCGTGTTTTGGTTCAGACGATATAAATTTTACAATGATGTTTACATAATGTTTCTCACTCCAGCTGCAGTCTGGTAGTGTTGAGTCTCAGGAATATTTCTCTAGCTCTCATTTTCCATGTTTTTGCCTCACAGAAAATATTGTGGTCTTTTCTAAATATAACTGTGATACATTGATGTAAAGTTTATTTGAATTTTGAAATAAAATTCAAACCGAATTGTAAAATTGTAAAATTGTAAAATTATAAAATTGTAAAACCATAAAACTATAAAATTATAACTATCGTATTAAAATGTTTATATTATTATTTCATTATTATTTGATGATGAAATTTGAACGAATATTAACGAATATGAAACCAATTTAAAACAAGTGGGTTCTCCTGAGTCACAAGACGTTAAAATAATAAGTTAAAAGTTATCAAAATATCGTTAGTAATAGCAAACATGGAACAATGTGACCCAGACACCACCTAAATAAAATACAAAACGTAACAAACGTGAAATACCAAGTTCAATTTAAAATAAATAGTTAGATCGATTGTGCGACTATATTAGAGTGATAAGCAGCGAAGCTTAATTTTACAAATAAATAAATGAAAGTACGCTTTGTGACTAGATGATTTACACGTTAAAAAATGTATTTGAATATTTGTAAATCCTTCAGAATATCCATTAAGATCTATTAGAATTTTAAAATCCAAAAATTTGCTTATAAAACAATGAAATTAACTGAAACTATCACTTGCACATCACATGCGTGTTGACAATGCTATTCATCAACTGACACGTGTACTGACACGTGTACCTCAGCTGACGAGTGTGAACTATAAAAATTCAAATCCAATAGAGACCGCAGACTATTATAATACCTTCCGGGAATTATATCCACTAAAAGTCTCCGACACTGAGAGCTGATAATTTGCCGATATATCCCGCAAGGAAAGCCAAGGTATTATCAGCATAGACCTCAGACTGGCTGGCGGCAAGTTGTAAAATATAATAATAGCTTGGCTAATGAGTGCTGAGCGCGATAATTCCCGACAGCTTGCTGGAGGGAACGCGCGGGCACGAAATTGCCAAGCTGTTATGTATTATAATATTTTCCGGTTCCGAATTGGAAGGGGTGTAATCCGATACGTGCGCATGATACAATATAGTGTCTAATATATAGAACGCCAGTGTTATTTGTTTTACAACTTGCCGCCAGCCAGTCTGAGGTCTATGCTGATAATACCTTGGCTTCCCTTGCGGGATATATCGGCAAATTATCAGCTCTCAGTGTCCGAGACTTTTAGTGGATATAATTCCCGGAAGGTATTATAATATAATAATACCTTGGCTAATGAGTGCTGAGCGCGATAATTCCCGACAGCTTGCTGGAGGGAACGCGCGGGCACGAAATTGCCAAGGTGTTATGTATTATAATACCTTCCGGGAATTATATCCACTAAAAGTCTCCGACACTGAGAGCTGATAATTTGCCGATATATCCCGCAAGGAAAGCCAAGGTATTATCAGCATAGACCTCAGACTGGCTGGCGGCAAGTTGTAAAACAAATAACACTGGCGTTCTATATATTAGACACTATATTGTATCATGCGCACGTATCGGATTACACCCTTCCAATTCGGAACCGGAAAATATTATAATACATAACACCTTGGCAATTTCGTGCCCGCGCGTTCCCTCCAGCAAGCTGTCGGGAATTATCGCGCTCAGCACTCATTAGCCAAGGTATTATTATATTATAATACCTTCCGGGAATTATATCCACTAAAACTCGGGGACACCGAGGGCTGATAATTTGCTCATTTTTCCCGCAAGAGAAGCGAGGGTATTATCAGCCCAGACTCAGACTGGCTGGCGGCAAGTTTCAAAACAAATAACACTGGCGTTCTATATATTAGACACTATATTGTATGATGCGCACGTATCGGATTACACCCCTTCTGCAATCGGAACCGGAACGTATTATAAAATATAATACCTCCGCAACTTCGTGCCCGCAAATTCCCTCCAGCAAGCTGTCGGGAATTATAGCGCGCAGCACTCAGTGGCGGAGGTATTATAGTATTATAATCACACTAGGAAAGTGGATACTTAAGGTCCTTAAAATGGAGGATTTTGTTGAATAGGTTCGTTGCGTAAATATCGTTTCTGGCGGTCATCTCCTCACTCTGCCAATAAAGCTGATCTGGTTTTTTTTGGTAAATTACCTGCGTTCGATTGCTAGGCATGTTTTCTTTGTTCGCGGTTTGATCTGGTGAAATAAATTTGAGAGTTAAAGAGAGTTTAATCTGCACCAGAGTACACATTCGGAGGGAATTGTCACGGTATAGAGAGTTTTTACTGCATAAACTCTTTTGTTCATTAATTATAACTTTTTTTCATTAATTATAACTTCTATTCGTTAATAACGAAATTCATTAATTAACAACGCATTTTTGCCGGAGATATTAAAATATCTACCACTCCTGATGACCAGATAAATAGCGAACCTGTTCCGCAGATTGTCTTCCTCAACTTCGAGTGAGTTACATCGGTAACTCGCACCTTTATACGGGACAGCACTCTGAACTCTTCCGCGAGATTATTGGCTTTTGTTGGTCGGTGTGTACTGTTATCTGTTTCTACCTGGAACGATCAGTTGTCACATTATTTCATTAACAGGTGAATGGGTAATACTCATAAAATATTTGTTCCAAAGACGAGTCCAACTCAGTGCGCGTCTTGGTAGGTTATAATAAACCTATATATAATATATATTTTATTTAAAATACCTTTTTTTGTAAATACTATCCATGTATTCCCCGGTGATTAAACGGGGTCTATCTTAAGAAGAATGAGTAGACGCGTCATCGTTAGAACTAGAAGCCACCCCAGTTTAAATTACTGGACTATTTTATCAGACATAGCGTACAATTCTCAATTCTCAATTCTCATCTTCAAATCATGAACTATCCATCTAGAGGTCACGAATTCCACCAGCTTTTTGATGATTATGGGCACTTTCAAAATAAACTGTGCAGAATATAACCCATTCAAAGTCGCAAATTGGCATTCAGGCATTGACAAACTATAATTTCTAATTTCTATAATTACATTTGCCAAGAATTCGTCAGCCTGCAATCTACCTTTGGAAAGCTACACCGCTGTTTTGTGATATTATAGACTGTCTGTACATGTGACTAAGATCAGTGACTAAGATATTTATAGCTAGGAACAACAAGTATAAATATCGAACGATCTGGAAACTGATTCGCCACAAGCATTTCTGTGCAGGAATGTGTTGTCCATAGTCCCGAAGGCATATTTTCTCTAGGCGACCCAATAACTTACTTGATACTTGATAAGGTCTCCTCAATCATTCGAGTGTCCTGCACCAAGGAATTGCCGCTTATGTCGTATCATCTCTCTCCAGTGCTTGCGATTTCCTGCCAACTCTCGGACCTTATCAAATACAATGTCTGGATCTCCTGTAAATGTTACTGCGTCTTCCAGGACACAGGTTCGCCAATTCTTTCTTGGCCGCCCACGTGATCTTCGGCCGTGAGCAGGTATCCAGTCAAGTAGATACTTTGGTAGCCTGGTGTCCGGCATTCTAGAAACATGTCCAAACCAGCGAAGACGGTTGGCACTGATGTAGGTTATAACCGGGTTTATTCTTGCCCGCTCCAACACTTGAACATTGCTCGTCCGGTGGAACCACTTAATTCGAAGGATTCTCCTCAAACAGTTTTGATGGAAAACTTCGAAGCGATGTAGTTGCTTTGAAGTAGTGTTCCAGACTTCGCTTCCATAAAGTAATATTGTTAGAACCGCTGCAACATATATCCGTATTTTGGTGTTAGTTTGGATATTGCGATTCTTCCAAATATTACCGAGCTGATTGAATGCTCCTGAGGCTTTCTGGATCCGTGCAGACAAGTCCCGGTCAATAGTACCATCACTTGATATAATCGACCCAAGGTAAGTAAAGTTGCTGACTTGCTGGATAGCCGTGTCTCCTACTGTAATGTCCACCGTTGATGCTTCAGTATACGGCCTCTGTGATGTATTCTTGCCGATGGCCATAACCTCTGTTTTCTTCGCATTGATTCTGAGGCCAGCCTGAGCCGCATACTTGCATAAAAGATCCAATAACGACTTGTTAAATTTGCTTTTGCTGTTAGGAAGGCACTCAGAAAATCAATTGGGGTGCAAAATGGCCGCCATTGTCAGTTGTCACTTTATCTCATTATGGCAGGCGAACGAGGGTTTTAAAGTGTTTTGACCGTCGTGAATTGAGGTATTTTGATGTTTTAGGGAAAAAGATGAAAATTGCTGGTATGTTTGCCCAATTTTCCTAACTTTTAAATGGAAGGTATTACAGACTTCTGGAACAGTGTAAAATAACTGCAACTAGCACATTTGTTTGAGAGTTGTGAATAGATAATTGTCCTAAAATGCTTAATTTTTGAATTATTGGCGAAAAACTGATTTTTGGCATCGTGAAATTTAGTGAAAAAAACAGATGCGGATGCAGCGTATTTTGGGTTCGAAAGGTCCCAGAGACTTCTAAGTTCTAGTTGGTGCAAAATGTTTGCAATGGCCATAATTATAGGCAACATATACCATAAAATACTTATTCTTACATATATTTCACAAAAAGGGCATAAATTGTCTTTTTGTAATAATATTTCGTCGATTATAATTGCCATTAATCGGTTTACCTTTTTTCATTTCTCTAGTATAATTCAAATTAGATTAAATCTTAGAACAGCATAAGGTGTTCTATTCTATCAGCTATCTGGCAGCATTACAAAATGATAACCCTATTTATTACTTAAAATAAATGAATATTTATGGCAGGAGCCAGAAGTTCAAGCACAAGTCCATCAATCCATCATGACGTGGAAAGAGTCAAACACAGGGACATGTAATGCTCCTGAGGTTGGATCTAGAATCATCACCTTCTATTAGTTTAGTGTCCTGAGGACTACGGACAAAGATCTCTATCATGTGATTTCTAGCACACACAATGTGGGAAGAAGGATCGTTGGGCGCCCGCTAAACGACGTTTAACTCCGCCTATGCCGGTCGTGACTCCATTTGTTACTCCAAAATGGAGCTAAGCCCGGGACCACAGTGTGTCCACTGTGTCTCTTTGAGTTCCTACACTAGTCAAAGACTCTCTACTATATGATGGACAGCTCACTGCAAGGGATTGGACGATTGATGATAACTTTTTGCTTGCTTTGATGAATCTATTAAGTATTTATAACTCACTTTTACATAATACTGAATACAGCTTGTAACAGGAGTGGCACTGAATCTTGACTGTTAATCAACTTCAATTGCAGCTTCGATTAAAGAAGGCAAGCTTGATATCCGTCTACTTGCTATGTATCTTTAACATTTTGAGCTGAAGCACACAGTTTGATTAATAAACGCAGGCGGCGACATCAAACTAATAAGTTTAATATTTTTGAAATTGAGAGGTCTTAGTTTAGATATTTTAGATGATTAATTGTAGATGAGATGTTACTGGTTGATATCTAACAAACTATCTAACAAATGGGTCGTTTAAAATAAACTATTTTTAAACATTATTAGATTATTGTTGTCCTATATAGGACCTGTTTTCATCTGCAGAAAGTTTAACATGGAGATGAAAAACTACATCTGTTTTTAGTGTTGATTTGTTTTTTCAAGCACTAATCTGACTATTTCAAAGCTAAGAGTGATCCCCTTTGTAAGTCGAGCAATGGTCACGTGCTAAATATTATTCACTTAAGGGATGCTATCAATATTACAAGACAGCTTCCAAGGTTATGTATCTAGACTTTATCAATCTCAGCTTGATAAATTTGCAGAGTATTTTATGTAATTTCGAGAGGGATAGTACGGTTCTATACCTGCTGCCATAGGTGCTTTAATTTCAAACATCCCCCTGCACTCTGTACTCTGTACTCTGCAGAGTATGAAGTTTTGTTCTTTCTTGTTTGGAAATTGTTCAAGATTATTGGTGCACTTCCCATTAGGGAAATGGTTCCGTTAAACATGTCTGACGCAATGTTCTTGTGAATAGTCTCCCATGGAAGTAACCGAAAGACAATTTAGCTGAATACACCGTTTTAGCTAAATAATCCTCCGGTAATAAATTCCGCCCTCCTGGCCAGACTGTAACGAAGCTTTTAGAGCCCGTTTAGTATTCATTTACAGTTTGATAGATATATAATAGTCTAATAATAAAAAACAAATTTTAATAAACCAATGTCAGTTCATATCAGTTATAAAATTCAAGACAAATCACAACGAAACCCGTTCCTCAGAATCACTAGCGCCGGCTGAACGTATTTCAGGACACACCACACCACCTACCGGAGCGATATGGCTGGTTATTTGACTTCTATCACCACTAATAGAACTGATATTATTCAGCGTAGACTGTCTAACAATTTCCTTCCAGGACCGTAGTGATTGAGCCTTGTTTCTCCTGGAAAGTTTAAGTGTGCTGAATCCTCTTTTTAAATTGTGTGTCCTGGGGAATTGTATATTTGTTGCCGGATGAGGGGCACGAGTGTTTGGTATAGGGGATTTAGTGCTTGTACTTTGTATCTTTTTGAAGATGTTGTATTCGTTGTCCCCGCAGCTGAGCGTACCAATGAGATGATCTTTAAAGTGTTTACAGGAAAGGGAATAACAAACTGGGTTCAACATAACATTCAGCCAGAACATCTGCTTCTGAAGGACAAGATACCAGTTGGGGAGCGGGCCTTGTCCCATCTTCTCAAGGATAATTCTCACAAACACAGGGGTAACCGATATGATGAATAACCAGGAAATACTGGAAACAGTTACAAGAGCGGACTTGCTGGGCAGCCTCATGAAACTATTGTTTGATTCCTGATTAGACACGACATGTCGGGAAGCCACCACGATGATCCCAAGGTTGCTGAACAGTATGATGGTCAGGGGAATAATGGCAAACATTACCACTGTTGCGTACGCGAACTCTATCCACGGTTTCTCCTGAGTGTGGAGATCGGAGGGCTCACAAGTCAGCATGTTCTCGATGTAAATACTATCCATACCCCAGATGAGGGTAGAGAACCGGAAGAGAGCGCACCCCACCACTAGAGCCACTATCCAGACCCGGGCTACAGGTGCTGTGATGGTCTGACGACATCGGAACGGCTTGAGGAGGCAGTAGAGCTTGTAAGCAGAGATAGAAGCCAGCAGGACAAACTCTAGGATAGCTAGGAAGTGAGAGAAGGTGCCGGATAGGAAGCAGAGAAAGTTTCCAAATATCCATTTATTCGTTAAAATGGTGACAGTGTCGGTTATCCATTTTGTGAAAATGAGACTGAGATCGCAGATGGCTAGAGCTTGAATTAGGAGGATAATGACGCCACCGAATGATTTACTGAAAATATTTGCACTCTTCAGTGAGCCACATATTATGAAGACGTTTCCGATTAACGCGATGGGGATTCCTATAAAGTTCTGAATACTGAAAACCACTGGTATCCACAAGGGCCAAATAATGGGGGGTGAGTCCACTACTGATGTATTAGTAGCCATAGCTGAGAGTGGGTGTTGATTAGATTATTTAAAAGTACATTAATATAGTAATATACTAATATATAGAACTACCTTGTAGTGCGATTTGGTAAGTGATATTAATCACTGAAGGTCCCCCCCCCCCCCCCCCCAAGGTGATATTATGTCAAAAAGTGCCCGAGCTTGTGTAGGCTCTTTTTGCACAGTTAATATCTCCTAGTCATACACGTCACGTGATGGTAGCATAGTCACGGGGCCGGGAAGGCGGGAATGGTTGAGTTAATAGATATCAGTCAGATCATACGACAAACCTATGTGAAACAAGTTTGATCTGATAGCAATATTTTGATGAGTAGACCAAGAAATACCCTGATTTAAGAGTGGTGAGGCTATCGGATATCTAAGTTTAACTGGGAATGAACAAGTACAAATGAGGATGGTCAGGAATGTGATTAGTATATCAAGAGTGTGATTATAAATAACTCGGAAGTTTGATTAATTACTCTGAAGTAAGTTTAGCAAAATAACGGCACTGCTACAAATATAACTAATATTTTCGAATTTAGAGTTTACCTGAGAACTAAAACAGCTACAATTAACATTTGGGGTAACGGAAGATAGAAAAAGGTACAAGATACAAAAAAGGATTACGGATGAGCAGTTAGAATTACAAAGAATTAATGTAAAGAGAAAATACTAAATAGCTCATCAGTACTAATGATGACCTAATCCACTGTGCATCAAGAACAATTAGTTCAATTAAATAGATCAAGACGCAGAGATATTCCGCATAATATTGCTTTATTGCACCGGTTGATTATTATTGATCTACCAGGCCGCGATGTTGACAGTTAAAATCGGCCCCCATTTACTGATGCTTTTTTGTTGTCAAGTCTCAAAGGGCCGAAACTACGGTAAACCGACGCAGATTTTTTAAATTTGTTTGAATTTTCGGCATTCTTCAATAAAAAAGAGGTCGAGAAAGGAGCTTACGAGAGTTGCGCTGCTAGAAACGTGTAACATCCGGATAGGAACATTACATTGAATCATCAGACATTTTCATCCGAAACATCAGCTGCTAGAATCGTTAGACTCGACACTGCAGTATCTTTTAAGAATTTGCGTCGGTATATCGACGCAAATTCTTTAAATTTTAAATTCTATCGCTGGTAAAAAATCGAATATCTCTAGAAATGTTAGAATTTTCGGAATTCAATAAAATCAGAATAACAAAGAGGTCAAGAAAGTAGGTGGTTGACTAGTGCGCGATATATTCTCAAATTCCTGCTGTATATTGGTTGTGTGCCGGGTCGGTTCGTGCCAAAAATTCCATCATCAAAATACGATAAATTATATTATTTTTATTAAAACTACGATCCAATATTTCTTCAAACTCAGCTTGAACCATGCCTGTAGTAAATTTCGACTCAGCCATGATTATGATCAGGGTTATATTCGGGCCATTAAGGTATAGATTCGGGAAAAGCTAAGATCTTAGGGGAAAAGGCCTAAGATTAAAACACTTAATCTATTGTTAGATTGTTAATAGGTTTGAAAATGTGGTGCCCATATTGACTATAATCACCTCTCATTATCCAAATTTATACATTGCGAGTCTTTTGATAAGACTGTGTAACTTAAACTCTTACAATTAGGGATTTTCAAAGTTATTTGCTGATTTTGCAGTAAGCCGCAGGATGCTCCAATAAAAACAAAAAACGTAATAATATGTACTTGGCTCATAATTATATAAGCTTGAGCTCTAGTATATTATTACTCTGTCTGGATCAATAATCCTGGTTACTGTCATGGAGCAAAGATTTGAACTCTGAACGTAAAATGAGGCTGATAGTTTTAAAAAACATTCACGGGGGCCTATAATCGCATTTTATTATCAGGATAATTTAAAACTATGCACAGCTGTAAGCACTTAAAACATCCCCCGAGGTGGCCGAGGAGTTATCCAATATTAATTGCAGAACAACAGAATTTTCTACTTACTTATGTACATATGATATAAATTACAAGATTCCTTCTTCACAATAGTATGGGTCAGTAGACACTAGACAATGTCCAGTAACGATGAGCCAAATGACATGATATATATATATATATCACAATTGCAGCATTGCATGTTATCGGTGCATATATAATATACTCATTGAGTCATACAGTTTGAAGGAATAAGTAGCTTTGAATCACGTTACCGAGGAAACTCGGTTTTCTATAGGATTAAATATTTGCACGAGTCTAGTGAAGAATTGATCTTACCTACTGACCATAACGCGACGTCACGTGCTTTCGCGAATTTAGTTCAAAAGATAAGTATCAGTATTTTTGTTGGGTGAGTGTGACGGTGAGAGAAATCCTTTCATTAATCCTTTCAATAAATTTAAAATATGTGTCGTAATACTTGTAGCAATGAGACTTGTGATAGACAGCATTGTTTTCAATTTCTGACTTTCCGGTTGGCTGCAATCTTATTAACCATTCATGACAAAATTATATACAAGTATGGAAAGCTTGCAGCATTCCGAAAATATCGCTCAAAAAAGGTACGAATCGCACGGTGATTATTATCGCCGAATCTTGAATAAGAAACATCTTCTAATTTGATGTCGAAGAGAATGTAAATCTTTAACATATTCAAGAAATCTGCGGCAATATTGAAGTATATAGTACAAATTTAGGACTCTATTTGGAGTTTACTGGCCACGCTGGTAATAATATACGTACTGAACGTAAAAACTGCAGTACCCCGAGGAAAATGACCATTTCCTCACAGCTCCGGGACAATATTTTGTTGTATTGATAATTCACTAACGACACCAGAGGAACCACCGTTCATCTGATGCGGCTGCTTCTAGAGAGTTACATCACAAACATACCCCAACAACTGTGCTTTAAACACTGTCATTGTCCAGAGGCGAACTTAAAGGATTGGAGAGTTGTCAAAACAACACTATTAACTTGTTTTGTGAGTTTAATTAACTGGACAATTGTTGAATGTTCATGTGAAATCATTCGTCGTGCAACTAATTGTCCAGCTAGAAATATGCTCGAACTTTTCGGCCGGTTTCCTAGAAACTATCACGCAGTAACTATAGAAACTATCACACAGTAACTATAGAAACTATCATACTATAATGACACTCACCAAAGTGATCATGTCTTTACCTGGTCGGGAAATCAGACTCAACAAGCGTAATTCATGACATCATGGGACCTTGACTTTGAATTAGTCAAATACCAAATTTTAAAGCTAGAAATGAACTATGGTATATAATAATAAGTATTCTGTCGCAATTCTACCGTTTAGGCAAATGGAGGTAGCCATTTACATAACCCGTATTGTCATTCAGATCCCAGCAATCGAACAATGTCTAATGATGTCTAATGAATTCGGTTACTCCAACTTTGTAGTATCTTAAATTATAATGATCGGAAGTTAGCTGAATTATTATAACCTAAGTATCATTATTAAGAACTTGCCAAGCTGAATTATTATAACTTAAATATTAAGAAATTGCTAAGCTGGGTGCCTTTATCTTTACTAGGACATTTAAATTTGCAATATTTAGAAGGAGCCGGTAGAGAGAAGAGAGAAGAGAGTTGCACGAATGACGAATAGTAAGAATGCAGTACAGCTGAGGGTGGAAATTAATTAAAAACAGCATCAAATTCAGATCAGCTGGAAATGTTTAGCAATAAAATTTCACCAGAAGAATTTCAATCACTCAACAGAAAGTCGATATTCATATCGAGATGTCTTTTGAGCAGCATTTGATAGTCCAAATAATTTTCTTGCAAACCGGTGGCTCGGTAAGGAAGAACCATTTGTAAAATATAATTTGTTTCAGACATCTTTCGTCTGATGATTCGATTTCAGTTTGTCAATCTGATTTCATAACTTTTACTGTATTCACCACTATGAACTACCATGTAGAATTGGAAATTCAGCTTTTTCTATCTTCGTTTTTGCACATTAATTAGATTTGGGATCTGCAGTCTGTAAAACAGCAAATTTGAAAACGTATCAGTTAAATAGGTACTAAGTTAAGTGCCCTTTAAATTGGCGAGAAAACTAAAATAATCAATCGTAGATTAAGGGCAAGGTATTTTAAAGGAAGAAGCTAAGGTACCAGGAGCCTTAAATTATTCAAGACTTGTTTTAATTCTAAAAATCCCTTACTGAGACATTTTATCTCCATTAACAGTACCAGAAGCATATCATATTTGAGACTTGATTGTAAAAGAGACCTCTGGAGTCTGGAGCATAATGATTTGACTGAGGTTGTCTTATGGACAGAAACAACCTGAACCTGGTAACTGTGGTGCCTGCACAAGAGCAATGCTAACTGCACAGTGCACATCTAAATTTTTTGTGAACAAACTTATATGGAATCTATCTGCACAAAATTGTATGTCGTCTGCACACTAAACGTTTCTCAAGGTATGTGCTGTCTAGAGAAAGTTATAAAGTTTAAAAAGCATCCGTTAAAGTCAATATGGTATTGATATTGTATGCCGCCATTTTAACGAAAGTAGACCTTGAACTGTTTTCACTCCTACACTTTTTTATTCTTATTTGTTCCTCACGTTTACAAATCAGTAAAGTTAAAGGGACCCCAAAACAATTTTGAGAACTCCCAATCCCCAGGTATATATTATATACCTGGGGATTGGGAGTTCTATATAATTCAGAATATTCGACAAATCCAATCCCATAACCGCTTGGTACTTGATTAATCACTAAAGTAAAGTGGTTAACGTGAGCACCCAGCAAGCACTTTGATGTCTGCAAAGTATCACTTATAATCCTTCTAGACATCTTTATACTTACAAACTAGCCAACGCCCATATGCTGACGTATTTAAAGCACCTACACGGTGTTCCAAGTTATCATAGTAACTTTGTGGTGTGTTGGACGTTGGTTATGTAGCAAAAGCTACGACGTTTGTGGATACGACTAAGATACGGCACGTAGTACGTACTGCCATAATCCCTAATCTAAGATTATAGCACTAGAGGATTAGTAATCTTCTAGAAGAATGAACTAAGATAATGTGCACTGTGCAGTATAGAATTTGTTTTGCTAAATTCAGAGCTTCAATCTCAGCCGTCTATACATAATACAGCTACAATAATTTGGGAAATTTGTATAATTAATCTGATCAATGTTAATCCTGACCTGGAGATGCTCAAGTGATACGAGCAGATCGTCCCTGATAGCAAAATCCTTGCTCATTAGGAACTGGTCGATGGTCTGGAATGTTGCCCGGGTTTCTTCCAGGTACTCCTCCATGTGATCCTCCTGAGGATAGTGTTTACAGATTAGACTATTTATTAGTGAAATGGCTGAATTGGCTAAATTTGGTCTCCAATTCATGATTATTCGGCTGATTAGATATTAATCATGTGGCATCGTCATGGTAGTACTGGTCTGAGAAGTGCATTCCATTCAGGAGAGGTCTCTAGGCGAGGAATCTGTTATCACAACCAATGTGATATTAATGTCACTTTGGTTACTATTTCCCACACATACGCACACAGGTCAAAGTTGACATTTCTGCTCGTGCATTTCTGATCAGTCTATACCAGATTGCTAATTATAAATGTTTTTCTCGACCAATTGCTGCTTCAGATGATTCAGTGTCCATTCCTTAATTTTATTTTTGCCCAGATCAAATGTCGTGTTATTGGGTTACTCCAGAAATAATTTTCTTAAGAGCTTTATTATTGGGATTGAATATGTTCCACGTACAATCGATCACAATCTCTAAATTCCCCATCATCTAGAACAGTTGCTGTGCCAAATCTCCAATCCCAATCACAACAGATTACATGCTTTTATAAAATGCTGGGAACTCATCAACAGCATAGCAACCCGAAACCAAAGTGAAAGCTGCACGCTGACGAACTCGCACAACCTTGCGATAAACATGTAATTGAAACATACCACGTGTGTGATAAGATAGCAGCTGGTTAATCAGAAAGAGAAAATTACTTCAATTCTGTTTTGCTGTATGATGCAGCTTTGTGAGCATGTTGTCCAATAAGAACAATCAAATTAATCGATTTCACAATACCTCAATTTTGGCACGCTATATGAACTATGGAGACCATACCCACGTCTGCACCCAGATATTCAAGCTGAGTCATCTCCTTGCCATCGCGTCGTATTTAATATATTGATGCTTTTCATATAAAGTTAAGACAAATTCTTCATGTCGTGCATCCTGGGTTTGGACAGGATATGTCCGCTTACAGCACGGCTCCGGTGTGTCTATACACGTGGTATCCGAGTGACGTAGTCACGAGGTACTGTCACGTGGTATGACCCGTGATAGTTCTTAGCCATTTAGAGGGCTGATACACCCTGGTGTATCAGTGTTTTTTTTAAACTTCCTTCCACTTTTTACTTCCTTCCACGCTTCAACCTGGAGCTCGCCTGTCATTGATACTTATGAAAATACAGTACGTTTATAACGGAGGTCACATGAAGAACACCAAGCATCCATTGATATGTCAAGAAATCGCCACGTGATACCAAGATGTCCTGCACGCTACCTGTCAGATGGAAGGCCTCTCATTGGACAATGAACACTTTTGAAGGTGTGAAAAATCAGTTTTTCGGTATTTTCGACCTTTTAATTAACTCCAAATTTCAAATTTTTGGTCGCAAACGGTAAGTATCACCGTGATCTTGAGCCGTGCTGTAAGTAAATTATAAAACTGCTGACAAAAATCGTGCCTTCGGCACTCGTTAGGTCAGCAGTTCTATAACTAACCTTAAAATATGTCCATCACATTACATTACATAATTCTCAATAAATGTAATAGATTTGTAGTGTTGTAATAACATTAAAAGTGCTGTCCAGCAAGGTTTCAGTACCCTGTTCAATGTAATAACTACATAAAGCTATTCCCAAATTATGCTCATGGTTTGGTGGTCGTGATAGCGCCTTCAATCTAATAACTGCATAAAGATATTCCCACATTATATTCATAGTTTGGTGGTCGTGATAGCGCCTTCAATTTAATAACTACATAAAGAATAAAGATATTCCCACATTATGCTCATAGTTTGGTGGTCGTGATAGCGCCTTCAATGTAATAACTGCATAAAGATATTCCCACATTATGCTCATAGTTTGGTGGCCGTGATAGCGCCTTCAATGTAATAACTGCATAAATATATTCCCACATTATGCTCATAGTTTGGTGGTCGTGATAGCGCCTTCAATGTAATAACTGCATAAATATATTCCCAAATTATGCTCATAGTTTGGTGGTCGTGATAGCGCCTTCAATGTAATAACTGCATAAAGATATTCCCACATTATGCTCATAGTTTGGGGTCGTGATAGCGCCTTCAATGTAATAACTGCATAAATATATTCCCACACTATGCTCATAGTTTGGTGGTCGTGATAGCGCCTTCAAATTTACACGGTGTCTTACGCTTGTAAACGGTACCATCAAAATAAATTAACGAAGGAAATAGTAATACAGTTACAAAATACTTGATCGAGCAGTCAGAAACGTCAGACGAGCCGAATATTGTGTAATTTTATTGTGAGCCTGAACTCTGAAGGTAACTGTGCTTTCCAGAATATTATAACTTGATTACTCGGCCACTCATCGATTGCTTTATTGACATATTTTAAAATTGAGCTAGTCTAGATGCAGTGAATAGCACTATATTAATTACCTATCCACTCGTCTTCCGTTCTTCCGTTACGTTGATTGAATTTTAAGTGTAACACAGGCTAAGCGGCCCTCACGTAGATTATATTCGCTTTTACTAAAGTATTGTTATTATTGGACCACCGCTAAAACTTAAAACTGCCTTCATTAACATAATAATAAGCTCGCTAGTGTAGCTATGGCCATGTTTTTGGTAAACAGCACCAGTGTCTCCGGATCAAGAGGACTCCTTCATCAACTTAACCTCCGCTCCCCGTACTGGTAATTCAGTGGTGTGAACAATTTCGTTATCATTTTTATAGCCGCTGTTTTTTGTATTGATTAATAATTTTTATTTACATTAAATTACAACGTGAGAAATTTCAACCAGCCTTTCTGTTATTATATTATAGTCCTTTTTCTGCGGTAAACAAATGCTAACAGATAAATTAGTCTGGAAAATTACAAATATATCTATCTTTGTGACCACAACTTACCTGATTTCAGGTACATCGTATCACTGTACCTGATACTAGTTATTACAATCGGTTTCTTTGGAAACCTCACCGTTCTCTACGGATCTCTTCGACGCAAGGTATATTTCCACTTCAGCAGTTATTATGTGTAAACAGTTATCATGATAACTCATGGCGAATAATTAGTGAATAATTAATAACAGCATTCTTCTGACTCCCGACAAATAATTGCTACCAGGAATAAATTTTGACAAATTTTAAGAAATTTATATAGCAGCTTCATCGTTCAAACGATGTTATCTACAAATTGATTAAATACCTTCGGAGATTACACAATGAAAGTAAATACCTAGTCCCAGGGCAATGCTAAAGTTAAGAACCAACTGTATTATACTGTACCATTATCATGATCAATAAACGGACAAATCAGCAGTTTATCTATCTATCAAGCAACGTAAAATTGATGATATATTTCCAGGCCTTGAAACTGGACAGAGTAACACTGATATTTGTACACGGAATAGCTCTAGCTGATATCATCACTTCTGTCCTGGTCTTCTTACCCATGCTCACAACCCTCATTGCTAACAGGTGAAACCTAATGTTTCTAATGTACTAATGTACTAATGTACTAATGTACTAATGTACTAATTTGTACTAATGTATCATATTGTCATGAACACGAAGTTTTATACAGTGTTATATCTAGACTATCTTTGTTATTCAAATGTCTAAAATAAAGTTAATGAGGATATATTCTAGCTTTACAACGCAGTGAAACTTAATTTTGCTCTGAGTACATAGATGAGATATCTTGCGAATTATTAGCACACATTCACCTGCATTTTCCGTCTTGTCAGATGATTATTAAACATCCAAAAATATAAAGTAAAACCTGTGCACAATTACACTGAGGGTGCATCCTGACAAATCAAACTAATTTTTGATCATGACGTGATATTACAATGCTGGTTGGAGAGTCAGGTTGCTGGGTGGTAGGATTCCTCTTTAATTAATATGTATTTCAGGTGGGTGTTGGGAGAGTCAGGTTGCTGGGTGGTAGGATCCCTCTTTAATTAATCTGTATTTCAGGTGGGTGTTGGGAGAGTCAGGTTGCTGGGTGGTAGGATTCCTCTTTAATTAATATGTATTTCAGGTGGGTGTTGGGAGAGTTAGGTTGCTGGGTGGTAGGATTCCTCTTTAATTAATATGTATTTCAGGTGGGTGTTGGGAGAGTCAGGTTGCTGGGTGGTAGGATTCCTCTTTAATTAATATGTATTTCAGGTGGGTGTTGGGAGAGTCAGGTTGCTGGGTGGTTGGATTCCTCTTTAATTAATCTGTATTTCAGGTGGGTGTTGGGAGAGTCAGGTTGCTGGGTGGTAGGATTCCTCTTTAATTAATATGTATTTCAGGTGGGTGTTGGGAGAGTCAGGTTGCTGGATGGTAGGATTCCTCTTTAATTAATATGTATTTCAGGTGGGTGTTGGGAGAGTCAGGTTGCTGGGTGGTAGGATTCCTCTTTAATTAATATGTATTTCAGGTGGGTGTTGGGAGAGTCAGGTTGCTGGGTGGTAGGATTCCTCTTTAATTAATATGTATTTCAGGTGGGTGTTGGGAGAGTCAGGTTGCTGGATGGTAGGATTCCTCTTTAATTAATATGTATTTCAGGTGGGTGTTGGGAGAGTCAGGTTGCTGGGTGGTAGGATTCCTCTTTAATTAATATGTATTTCAGGTGGGTGTTGGGAGAGTCAGGTTGCTGGATGGTAGGATTCCTCTTTAATTAATATGTATTTCAGGTGGGTGTTAGGAGAGTCAGGTTGCTGGGTGGTAGGATTCCTCTTTAATTAATATGTATTTCAGGTGGGTGTTGGGAGAGTCAGGTTGCTGGGTGGTAGGATTCCTCTTTAATTAATATGTATTTCAGGTGGGTGTTGGGAGAGTCAGGTTGCTGGGTGGTAGGATTCCTCTTTAATTAATATGTATTTCAGGTGGGTGTTGGGAGAGTCAGGTTGCTGGGTGGTAGGATTCCTCTTTAATTAATATGTATTTCAGGTGGGTGTTGGGAGAGTCAGGTTGCTGGGTGGTAGGATTCCTCTTTAATTAATATGTATTTCAGGTGGGTGTTGGGAGAGTCAGGTTGCTGGGTGGTAGGATTCCTCTTTAATTAATCTGTATTTCAGGTGGGTGTTGGGAGAGTCAGGTTGCTGGGTGGTTGGATTCCTCTTTAATTAATATGTATTTCAGGTGGGTGTTGGGAGAGTCAGGTTGCTGGGTGGTAGGATTCCTCTTTAATTAATATGTATTTCAGGTGGGTGTTGGGAGAGTCAGGTTGCTGGGTGGTAGGATTCCTCTTGAATTAAAATGTATTTCAGGTGGGTGTTGGGAGAGTCAGGTTGCTGGGTGGTAGGATTCCTCTTTAATTAATATGTATTTCAGGTGGGTGTTGGGAGAGTCAGGTTGCTGGGTGGTAGGATTCCTCTTTAATTAATATGTATTTCAGGTGGGTGTTGGGAGAGTCAGGTTGCTGGGTGGTAGGATTCCTCTTGAATTAAAATGTATTTCAGGTGGGTGTTGGGAGAGTCAGGTTGCTGGGTGGTAGGATTCCTCTTTAATTAATATGTATTTCAGGTGGGTGTTGGGAGAGTCAGGTTGCTGGGTGGTTGGATTCCTCTTTAATTAATATGTATTTCAGGTGGGTGTTGGGAGAGTCAGGTTGCTGGGTGGTAGGATTCCTCTTTAATTAATATGTATTTCAGGTGGGTGTTGGGAGAGTCAGGTTGCTGGATGGTAGGATTCCTCTTTAATTAATATGTATTTCAGGTGGGTGTTGGGAGAGTCAGGTTGCTGGATGGTAGGATTCCTCTTTAATTAATATGTATTTCAGGTGGGTGTTGGGAGAGTCAGGTTGCTGGGTGGTAGGATTCCTCTTTAATTAATATGTATTTCAGGTGGGTGTTGGGAGAGTCAGGTTGCTGGGTGGTAGGATTCCTCTTTAATTAATATGTATTTCAGGTGGGTGTTCATGTTGGGAGAGTCAGGTTGCTGGATGGTAGGATTCCTCTTTAATTAATATGTATTTCAGGTGGGTGTTGGGAGAGTCAGGTTGCTGGGTGGTAGGGTTCCTCTTTAATTAATATGTATTTCAGGTGGGTGTTGGGAGAGTCAGGTTGCTGGGTGGTAGGGTTCCTCTTTAATTAATATGTATTTCAGGTGGGTGTTGGGAGAGTCAGGTTGCTGGGTGGTAGGGTTCCTCTTTAATTAATATGTATTTCAGGTGGGTGTTGGGAGAGTCAGGTTGCTGGGTGGTAGGGTTCCTCTTTAATTAATATGTATTTCAGGTGGGTGTTGGGAGAGTCAGGTTGCTGGGTGGTAGGATTCCTCTTTAATTAATCTGTATTTCAGGTGGGTGTTGGGAGAGTCAGGTTGCTGGATGGTAGGATTCCTCTTTAATTAATATGTATTTCAGGTGGGTGTTGGGAGAGTCAGGTTGCTGGGTGGTAGGATTCCTCTTTAATTAATATGTATTTCAGGTGGGTGTTCATGTTGGGAGAGTCAGGTTGCTGGATGGTAGGATTCCTCTTTAATTAATATGTATTTCAGGTGGGTGTTGGGAGAGTCAGGTTGCTGGGTGGTAGGGTTCCTCTTTAATTAATATGTATTTCAGGTGGGTGTTGGGAGAGTCAGGTTGCTGGGTGGTAGGGTTCCTCTTTAATTAATATGTATTTCAGGTGGGTGTTGGGAGAGTCAGGTTGCTGGGTGGTAGGATTCCTCTTTAATTAATCTGTATTTCAGGTGGGTGTTGGGAGAGTCAGGTTGCTGGATGGTAGGATTCCTCTTTAATTAATATGTATTTCAGGTGGGTGTTGGGAGAGTCAGGTTGCTGGGTGGTAGGATTCCTCTTTAATTAATATGTATTTCAGGTGGGTGTTGGGAGAGTCAGGTTGCTGGGTGGTAGGGTTCCTCTTTAATTAATATGTATTTCAGGTGGGTGTTGGGAGAGTCAGGTTGCTGGATGGTAGGATTCCTCTTTAATTAATATGTATTTCAGGTGGGTGTTGGGAGAGTCAGGTTGCTGGGTGGTAGGATTCCTCTTTAATTAATATGTATTTCAGGTGGGTGTTGGGAGAGTCAGGTTGCTGGGTGGTAGGATTCCTCTTCAACGTTCCTCTCATCACTGAGATCTTCATCATTCTTGACTTATCAGGTATGTTGCATATTTGATAACTAATCTTGTGACTTGTGGCCATTAGAGGTTATGTTGGTCCACATAGTACTTTTTAAAGAGTTTTACAAAAATTAAAACGCTACATATCAATTATAATTATTGAGGCTATGTAGTCGGGTCAAGGGGGCTTGGTATGGGGATGGCTTGGGGTTGGCAAGTTCTCTAGCATAGCCTCAATCCTCATTCGTGGTCTTACTGAGGTAATATGAGATACTTTGATTTGTCATGTCATGTGATCATAACACGAGGCTCGTGAGCTTAGTTAGGATAATTATAAGCTGATATGGAAATTTGATACACTGCTTAAAGGCAGTGGTCATGACAATACTGACCGCGTTGTGTCGGAATTTACGAAAGCGTTTCTCGTTAGTTTTGACAAGCGTTAAGACGTCACAATTATCTGATACCAGATTGTTCCAAGTTACTTAATCGTGACCTAATTCACTGCGCGTGAGGCGTTGGGATTCTACACACCGAAATTTAAACGCTATCAGGAGCATGATATATTGGGTCCCGACTGAAATTTTATCTTTCATTTAGAAACAGCCCTCGTATTACTCTAGTTTGATATTCCGTGTAATCAGTTTGAGTTACAGTCTCCCTGTTTGTTGCTTCAATTCTGTTCAATCTTAGTTGCCACATGATCGTGTTACACTTCTTTACACTCCTCCTCTTCTTGAAACCCTTGGTAGCGGAGGACAGACAGTGGTTACCCGTGCCTCGGAGACCTTCGTTTTCTTATGACTTGGAGAGCAAGCCTCTGGAGATAACGACAGATAGTCGACTGGGAAGTGTGGTGGATATTGAGGTCTATCATGAATTTGGGGATTATTCGATACAGCTTCAACATATCACAGAGTCTTCAACTTACGTTGTTCTTGTAGCTCCTGGTATGACAGAAGTTATCGAAGGCTTTGATTTGACGGGGCCGGTTCATGAATGGAAGATTACGAAAACGACAGAGCAATTACAAATTAGCTGTGATAGTATCACCACAAGTTTCAATTTTACTGCTGGTGATGAAGCTACGTTGAAAAGGCTGGTGACCGCTTTAAAATTCATGCCGGGTGACACAGCAACAACTCGATACAAAGATTCTTCCGGACAATTGCAAGACCTTCCTGAGATTCTTCTAAACAGCAGATCAACCTTTACCCTCTTGAGTTCAAGACACAGAACGCCACTGCAAAGAAACAGCAAACTCACATCAGACTGCTCACAGCGGATCTTGAGATTGAGACTAGAGTGGATATACACTGGGACCATGATGACTACCAGTTTTGGATAGACGAATGCAACAGATGTGACCTGGACGATCCCAAGCCAAACTACGCTCCAACAAAGTTTTCCAAGATTCCGCCGGAGACAGACAAGACATGGAAACTGGAAGTTACGCCATACAGGCTTAACATAACATGCAACGATGTACTTGTCTACAGTTACATTTACAAAGATGAAACCGAATACAGCAATCCTAAATGCAAAGCCTGCACAGCTCACATGAACATGAACTTTGTCCACTTTCAGTTCAATGAGCTGAATGATAACGCAGCAGTGGAATATCTAGCACCCCCTAGCTGCACAGCACTACCAGGATCCTGGGTAGGAGTAGAGGTGGTGGAGCCCTCTCTACCTGTCCAGTACAACACTTCTGTCTCTGTGAAATGTAGCAGTGGATACAATCTGACTGGCGGAGACACTGAGATTCTTTGTTTGGGAGAGGATACCTTCGATTTCAACACGCAACCTGTTTGTCGTCAAGAATGTGAAGATTGTGAAGATGACGGCAAAGATGATGGCAAGTGTGATGACGATTGCAAAGGTGAAAATGACAAACAGATTCGGAACAAATACTTGGGAGTAGGGTTGGGTTCAGGATTTGCAGTGGGTTTGGTAGTTGCACTCGGAGTGTTCTTTATCACCAAGAAGTGGCTGACTAAAAGACAAAGACGTAATCTCGGAGCGGCGTATGCAGTAAAAAATGAGAGTGCAAATATTCGTGGTAAAGTTCGCTAATTAGATGTAATGGGACCAAAGCTTTGAAAGCGGAGAACAATATCTATGATGCATGGACACAACATTAATTCATTTCAGAAATAAGAAGACAGTGATTAAATGACACTTGATGGAAAAATAAGATTGATTAACTCTTCAAAGTGACAAGGGAATCCGAATGAATTTAATTTCAATTCGATCAGTGACTTGATAGATATTCATTATTTAGCGGATTCTATTTGAATTTGATTTTGCTACACTTATGATGATTGTAATTGATATAACAATATTTCTTTTTAAGTTAGATATTTGATGATGATCACAGTTTTTATTTTCTATCGTTATGTTTCTACCTCGACTGACAATCATCAATGAATTCAAACTGGCTTCAAATGTACGGTCTTCGATGAATAATGAATAAAATTTGATAGTGGCTGGCGAAATAAATTCAGCAATACAACAAATTTTATATTGTGTAAATTATTGAATTTAACAGGCGGATAATCCAAACTAATATTTCTTAATTTCAGTGTACCGGATCTGGATACTAAAGCGAGCTCACAAAAACGAGCGGAAGATAAGACGAGTGGTACATTTGGTTATATCTGTGGAGGTCCTGATCATCCTAACGTTCCCTCTCTATAGCATGCTGGTAGGCTGCCACGCCTACTTTGGTCCTGCTGCCCTCTCCTGTGCCTCTTCCAACTTCAAAAACAAGGACAACCCCACCACCTCCCACCTCAGTAAAGTCATGACCAGCATCTACATAATCACCATGGTGGGTCTCCCTCTTATCCTGATCTCCGTGATCAACATCACGATAGGAGCCACAGTGCAAAACCGTGGTGCTAGAGTAGGGTCCGGAACCCCACGACCTACTCTGGTAACCCTAGCATCAATCACATGGGTCTTCATACTGTCCTTTAGTCCGGCTATAGCTAACTCAATCTGGGACAGGGTCAGTCCGGAGACTCAGCCCATTTGGTGGGAGGCTCTGGTTCTGGGGATAATGGGACTGAACGTGGTGTCCAACCCCGTGATATACCTCGTGACCAACACTCGGTTTAGACGCTTTGTGGTTAACAGTATCACGGGCGTTTTTACGGGACAGAACAAGAAGACCATTTCGTCTGCAGTGTTCTCCTCAGCAATGCTGACAACAGCTGCGGTTGTTGTAGCCGCCAGTCGGGGTAGGGTTGTCGAGCAATCAGCGGGGAAGATAGTGCCTGGCATGAAGAAAACACCCATTATAGAATATATAGATGAGAGTACAACATAAATGCCTACTGATTAGATTGTGGAGCTCCATTTGCAGGGGAGTCACAGAATATTCAGTTGATTGCCCTAGCCATACTTCCACGCACCATAATAACATTCAGAACAATCCGATTATTCCAACCGTAAAAATGCAAATGAACCTTTCAAATAAGAGCATTTTAAATTTTTCAGTTATCGCCTGCTTATTTGGGAGTAAAATCACTGAGTTGGAAACACAAACAATCTGACTTATATCAGTACCGGATGCAGATGCCCCCGGCCCCCTCACAACAAGTCACCTGACAATGTAGAGACAGATATCCAGCCGTCTTGCATTCCTTCAGACAGTAGTGACATTTAGTGATAGCTACAGTTCGGGCAGCTGCTCCTCGTACTGTTACTTGCCGTCCCGCGTTCATTGTAGTCAGCTTAGCGTCTATCTGATATCTCCTGAACTGCGGATGGTTTAAATTTAGGGTAAAATTAAAATCTGAATTAGTAGGATTAGATGTCTGGCGCACTGATGTAGCGGTTGAGAACACCATGTTTTTGTTTTTTAAGCGTATTCTGATCAACCCTTATCAAGTAATTAAGTAACCCTTTTCGCAGTGTTTCATATCGGCAATTACTCATCTTGTAGTTATTTGTATTTATGCTGTTTCGTAATGATAATACGTAAGTACTTTCAGTTCAACGTACAACCATGTCCCACTTTTCCATGTCAAATATCAGAAATTATATTCCGAAAAGGGGCTAGGTATTAAAAATATGTGATTACAAGGGTTGAATACGTTAATGAATACTGATGACGTCACAGGAGAGCACTTTAAGGAAGTTTTGCAGTGCTCCCTGACTTCCCCAAAGGGGGGAGCACGTGCCCCCATTCAATAGAATAACTGGACTATCTCCAAAATAAGTCGATCAGTTTTTCGAGTTGATTGATCACTGATATCTGGTTAGGTGTCATAAAATGTGGAAAACTTCATCCCCTTCCCTACACGTATTGTAACCATGGTAACTGTAGTAATACCTCAGTAGAGGGCGTGTCCAGGACAGGGATCTGAGTAAAAATACCCTTTTTAGCTGCTTCTTTAAACACATACAGTCGTCTATTATCTAGTGAGAACCTGCGAGGAGATTGTTTAGATGAATTCGAATTGTATAACTGTTAGCAACAGTTATTGTTGTTGCCGAGTGCGCTGTTTCCCGTTTAAAAATTTGTTGTAATGGTAATATCATTGAGTACTGAAAGTAATTAAATATTAAATAATTACCACGTGTTTCTGAGATGGAAGACTCTGATAGGAGGGAACTGGGAGAGCTTGAGAGTTCCTCTCACTAGTTTAGCGATGGCTGTAGATAGAAGCGTACCATTCACAAACCTGCGGAAAAACGTCCTTTCTAACTTGGAGATCGTAGTTAAAGGGGAAAAAGTAAAAGTAAATGCAAAATGTTAGCCATGCCCAAATTTTTGTTCTATCCAAAACTTAAAAGTTTTGTAGTGAGCGGAAATCCCCCCTCATTAAAGATAAAAGATTATTGTTAAGTAAAAGAAATAAATTATACTGACTTAAATGAAATAGAGTCCTGACTGTATGCTATCTTTAAGGGGTCCAGCATTAGCGAGGTGTTCGGTCGTCTCCTCTTACCCATCCTTAAATTTATTGTAATCTTACCAAATTGTGGAACTATGAAATGTTATCAAAATAACATTGCATTAAGGCAACAAACAAATTTATACCTTTATAGCTTATTAAATTCGTCAAATTGGAAGAAAAGAATTGAGCCGACTAATATAGACAATAGACATGTTGTAGACTGTTAGATCCTCTGAAGGGTGTGAAAGGGTAATCTCGCCAAAACAACACAACATAATATAACAATAATAATATATCATTAAAATCTCATTAAAATCTCATTAAAATCTCATTAAAATCTCATTAAAATAGGACATCACTACTCCAAGAATAAAATATCCCGAAGGTGATCTCGGGACTCGGATTAATATCAGTTACATAAACAAATGAAAAAGCTTTATAAGTTATCAGAGTCACAGTCAATTGTTAATGAATTAATTAATCCATCAAATAACATCACATTTCAAATATTACCATTAGGATTAAAATCACAAATGATGCTGATAGTCAAATGTTCATTATGAGAGAATTCATTTAAATACAATAATAGCCAGATTACGAAACATATTCTATAAAAATATAAAAAATATAAAATTTAAAAACATTAAAAACAATCATATATTGTGTTATCCACTGTCTCACCTTAACAAGGTGATACTAAGCCCTATCTTGCTTCTTGTTCCTGCAGTCTTCCGTGATAGACTGTGAGAATGGCTCTGCGATAGACTGTGAGAATGGCGCCGTGATAGACAGTGAGAATGGCTCTGTGATAGACTGTGAGAATAGCTCCTATAATCAGACAGCTTTCGAGAAAATGAAACAGGTTTAGAAGAGGGCTTGGCTTTAATGGAAATGCTTAAGTCGTCCATTTGCTTTGTCTTTCTTAGAGCAGTAGATGTATTATCAAGACGGACTCTGATATCCTGGTCTCCTCCATAGCGGGAGACAGGGCGGGCCACCTTCTCATTAAGACTAAACGAACAACCACCATTCGGAGAACCAGAAATGTCTTCATGGTAAGTGTCAACATGATCGAGTTGCCTACGAGTATCAAGAATATTCGTCAGATCAGATAGAGCTGTAGAGTTAATCTTCCTCAGTTCGCTCATGACATCTGTTGTTCTAGAAGAAAAATCAGTGAAATAATCTACCTCACATTCACTGCTGACATGTAAAGGTCTGACACGAACAGTGTTTCCTCCACTCTTCAGATTTTCCCAACGCTTTTGGAATACCTGAGGAGTTCTGGAGATGTGAGGAGAATTATCTTGAATCTGTTTGCTGATTGAGATTTGTTTATTAAGGAACCGTAAAACTAATAGTAATACCAGCTAACAGCAGCTCCATTATTGTTTCTACAATTTTGTGCCAAGTTACAATTGAAAATTGAAAAATATCATCTTGAAAGCTCTGATCTTACCACTTTATCAGTGACATCGTCACAGGGAACAGACTCAAGACAGTCCTCCTCGAACAAGGTCCTGAAGACGAAGAGTCGCCGGTTGTCCAGCGACCACCACGTGTTATTTGTGGGGTTCCGTACCACCTTAAGACAGGAAATATTTATTGAGACAGGAAATGTGTTTTTGTTTTATGGGCTATTGCTATGAACTAATAGTGCACACATTGGTAGACGTCATCTTTCAACTCGCCAAATCAGCATGCATTATAAATGTAATCCTAAATCATACTCTGAAAAGATAATAGATCAACTTCTCATTAACAACGGCTACAACGATAGAGTCTTGAACACCATACAGAAGAAGAGAAAACTTAGAAAGAGATCTAATCAGAACGTACAGAACAAAGACCAAGACGGAGCGATTCTCAAACTATCATATGTCAAAGAATTTACTAGTCGCAAATACAGAGATGCTGTGAAGGCATAGTGCCATAGTGGACTCTCCATCGAAATTGTAGAGAAACCTGGACGGAAACTAAAGGATCTCCTTACAGACTCCAGACCCCTTGACAAGAAATCCTGCACAACATCAAACTGCGCAGCTTTAGCCGATGGAGAATGCGCAACAACTAACACCGTCTACCACATCACTTGCGAAGTAGACAATTGCACCGAGCACTATGGTGGGGAGACATACAGACCACTCAAGCACAGGTTCGACGAACATTACTGTAGTGCGGCAAACCCAACAGCAAAATCTTACGAAGATAAGCCACTAGGAAAGCACTACAGGGAAAGTCATCCTCAGCACACAGGCCCCCCAAAGCTAAAACTTCAAATCGAAGATAGAGGAACATCAATCATCAACAGAAAGATTAAAGAAGCCCGATTTTTATTTGAAAAGAAACCAACACTCAACGACAAAACAAAGTTGAACAATCTAACACAGTTTTTAGTTGATTGACGTGTAAATAGTAATATTTTCGTTTACATTTCACTCCTCTGCTGTCCATTAATTTCCTTTATCTCTTTTAATCTTTTATCTCCTATACACGTCACGCTATTCGTTAATTTTCAAATGAGCCCTATTTGATAAATTTATTGTTCATATTTGCTTCGATTTCGTTAAAAACTATTTTACAGTGGATAACTATTTTACAGTTATATATTTTGTTTGCTGATGAGTTTTACTGTGAGCTCCAGGAAGCTATCAGAATTCCTGCCAGACATGAACTTTTCATCATGGGTGATTTTAATGCTAGGCTAGGGAAACGGACTAAATCAGATTTTGAAAGTGGTCTTCAAACTAATATGGGAAGACATGGTATTGGTCGGCGTAACGAAAATGGCGAAAGGTTGCTAGCTTTCATGATCACTAATGGACTCTATGCAGCCAACACTGCATTTTCACATGCGAGCAGACACACCAACACTTTTACAGGATGGATTAAAGACCGTAGATCCAAAAAGTCTGTACCCTGGTTTTCTCAAATTGATTATGTTTTATGTAGATCTAGAAGTACTCCTCTGCTTGTTGACGCTAGGTCTTACGCTGGTGCAAAACTTCAATCTGATCACAAAATTGTAAAAGCAACTTTTGACCTCAGTAAACGTTACAAACTTTACAGTACTGCCAAACACACAGTCAAGCAGTATAACACCAACTCATTGGTTTGTAGCAAAGATGTTCAAAGTTCTTTTCAACAAAATGCTGCTCAGAAGATTGAAACTGATACATCTGCCCAGTCAGTCACTGAAAGTTTTAACAACCTTTTCGAGGCGGTTAAAATTGCTGCATCTGAAACAGTGGGTATGAAAAGAAACACAGCCAAACGTCACAGAACATCAGACCCACAAGTTGTCTCTATGTCAGAAAAGAGACACCAATTACTACAACATTTAAACGACAACAAAATGCGTGACAGAACTATCCTGCGTAAGGAAATCAACAGACTCAAGAATGACATTGCAAAGCGCCTTATTACACTTGAAACCGCTCATGCCGACCTTCTAGCTGAGACGATCAACTCCACTGATGATACCAGAAGAATGTTCGAAGCAACCAGAGCAATTTCAAGCACAAAAGACACTCCTCCTATTTCAGTATTCCTACCAGAAACAGAAGAACTTGCTCTCAATGATGAAGATAAGGCAGACATAGTCAAGAACTGGTTCATGGAACATTACACAGGCCCAGAACCCCCACTAGAACCTTTTGTTGGAGCTGCTAAGCCATTAGATACGCCTATAACTGCACTTGAAGTTGAGACAGCAGCCAAGAAACTAAAGAACGGTAAAGCCGTTGGTCCTGACAACCTCCCTAACGAATTCCTTAAGTATGCACCTCCTTCTTTCTACATGAAGTTTGCATCACTTATCAATGAGTCCTTTGAAAAACAAGAGCACGTTCAATCGTTCACTGAGGGATATCTTACCCCCCCTACAGAAGCCTGGAAAACCAAAAGGACCAGTTAAGAGTCTACGTCCCTTGTGCCTCCTCAATGGAACTAGGAAAATCCTTTCCATGATAACACTCCAGCGTATTCAACAACAGATAGCAGACTACACTGGGCCATGGCAGAATGCCTATAAATCAGGACACAGCTGCTCTAATATTGTCTGGACACAAAGGGTTCTTATTTCTGTTGTCAAGGAGAAACATTGGGAGTTTAGTAAAATGGGGATAGACATGTCATCAGCCTTCGACACAATACATCGGTCAACTATCCTCAGGCTACTCGAAGATGCAGGATGCTCAGAAGATGACATAAGACTAGTTAGATATCTGCTCGCTAACACCAAGCTCAGAATTAAGATCAAAAAGACGACATTGGGAGAGTTCGAAGTCACAATAGGAGCCTTTCAAGGCGACTATTTGTCTGGCTCGCTGTTTACCATGTACCTAGCTGGAGCACTCTACCACCTTAGAGTTGTTGTTATACATCTACGCCCAAATCCCCCCATATCTGAAAGCTCCCTTCCTTTAGATTCTTAGAATGGGAATATGCTGATGATGTGGACTTTGCTGATGAAGATGAGGATTCGTTACACCAGCTCCTTCCAATTTGCAAGGAAATTCTCTCAGGATGGAATTTGCTTGTAAATGAATCTAAAACCGAGTTTGTAAAGTGTTATCTGGCTGGAAGTACTAGTAGTGAGAAGGACGAAAAAGGAGAACCTCTAAGAAATAGAGAACCTTGGAGGAAGTGTGTGTCCCTAGGCTCTAAGCTATGTAGTAAAGAAGACATACAGCATCGTATAATCCTTGGAAATGTTGCATTCGAAAAATACAAGAAAGTTTGGATGCAAGGATCTAAGATTAATCTGAAGACCAAGATTAAGATATACGAAGCATACGTTACATCTGTTATGCTCTATAACTGCAATAGCTGGGCTACCCCTCAGAACCTATTTGACAAACTTGATGCATGTCATAGAAGACACCTGCGTCAAATATTGAAGATGACTTATCCCATTATTATCAGTAATAAAGCACTCTATGAACGCTGTGGTGTAACACCGTTGTCAGAGCGAGTGGCATATGCTCGCTGGAAAATGCTTGGACATGTCCTTCGCAGTGACTGCTCATCACCAGCTCAGAGAGCTCTTCAATTTGCTGTTAATGCGTTATTTACCATGAAAGGACGTGTTGGTCGACACCAAAGTAATCTTTTAAAGTTTATTATAAATGATTTGAATAAAAGAAACCTACCATTACGTGATATTTATGATCTTTATGATCTTAGGGCTACTGCCTCTAACAGAGTTTTGTGGAGAAAATTATTTACCTCATAATTTTAAACCTTTATTTTTTTCAGAGAACTGTTATGTTTTTTTGGGCACTTATCAGTCTCTTAAGATGTTTCTTTACTATTTCGAGATTGTTTTAAAAGTTAGATAATAATAATATTTTGTTTGAAATAAATTTCGTCGTCAAATTTTTAATGTTAAGCCGTAGTACATACATATTACATTACACTGGAGCCTACACAGTACACAGTGTAATTTCCTCCAGTCTGCGCCGCGTACGTTTATATAGGCGCGCGGCGCAGACTGGAAGAAATTACACTGTGTAAGCTCCATCCAGTGTAATGTAATATGTATGTACTACGGCTTAAATATTGATCGTTATAATTGAATTAATACTAATATTTCAGAATATGAGTATGACATAGAAATGTCGATACGTTATTCAGCTATTTATTTCCATTAGAATATGTCTTCACTGAGTCTATTCATAAACAATCAGATGAATGAAAGAACTATTTAAAAAACAGGAAACTTGCCTCGATAAGAGGAATATCCTCAAGTTCAGTATCACCGTTGATAACTTCGCTAATACTGGATTCCACTGTTCTTCCATCTCTAAATCTGGGGATACAGACCTTTAAATAAAGATTTAACAAACAGTTGAATATCAATATGATATCAATATAATATAACTTAACCGTTTGGTAAAATTTAAATATGTTCAAATCAGTTCCACGTGTTTCCAATGAAACAGGGAACTAGTCCAAGGAAAGTGTCCGTACCTTGCAGAGAAAGTCTCGTTGGTATACCGGATATTACCCGGACTCAAGTATACTATTTTCTTACCGCTATCTGACTTCTTCTTTATCTTACCCATTTTACAACCTTAACAACAAATTTATAGTCGGCAAATTTAAACATTGATCTTTAAATATGAGAGAAAAGTGCTAAACTTATTAGATTGAAATAATTATAGGTAATGCAGACAGGACAGCAGCGGTGCTTTTTTGTACGCAGTATAATCATTAATCAGTGACACAGTGATTTAAGAACTGTAAAATAATTGTAAATAAAACTTATCATGTTAATAATTTAATTTGATGGTTTACAAAATCAATTATCGACAATCGACATCATAAAATTATGAATTAATTATCTTTCCCCCCATAAGATTCAATTAAGAATGAAATAACCTTGATTACCGAGGCTACAATTCCCAAGAATTCATTTGTATGAAATAAATAGTATATGGTTAAAAATATGATAAAATTATTAAAGTGATTAAATAAAAATGTTCATATAATAAATTAATAATGATTGCTTATAAGAAATAAGAATGGATTATCACAAACCAACGGTTAGTAACCATTAGTGATTAGTCACATACATACATACATACAACAACAAAGAAGATAAGATAAGCATCCGGGAATACAATACAACAGATAAAATCCGGCATGCAGCAATTGTCAAAGCTGAAATGGTCACTTGGTCAGAGAGAAATCTAAAAGCAGGACAAAATCAGATAAAGTACAGTGAGAATTTTGTGCACTGAGAATCAGAACAAATTTTACAAAGTTCACAGGGATAAGTGATAACCATAACACAGTCACTTTCAAGGCTTTTGATGCTATTAATTGAAACATGCACGATATGAATAAAAACAACAGCAACATTTGATCAGATGAAAGGATCAGGCAGCAGAATAGAGCTGCAATGCAGAACAGCAGTGGTGGTGATTAGTAACCATGCTGATGGTAACCGTGGTGATCAGTAACGTACCTTGACATGACTTATCAAACCTCGTGCTACTTCTCTCTCAGCTGCTCTATCCGAGTCCTGACGATGCAAATTCTAACTTAGAATTCTAGTATTGCAGATTAAAGTTAAATAATTAAAGTCTGATATTCGAACTAGACCTTTAATATTAAGGTGTAGTGACACAAATCGTCAAGGTGTAAATTGATGACAAACCTTCCAGAAAGTTAAGTCCTGACATCTGATCTGATCAAAGTATCCCATCTGACACAACCTCCTGAAGACGTAGAGTCGTCTGTTGTCCAGTGACTTCCAGACCCCGGACTGGTTGTGATAGTAAACCTGCAGGGGTCACGTGATCAGTGATCAGAGGTCACGTGATCAGTGATCAGAGGTCACGTGATCAGTGATCAGAGCTTCAGAGGTCACGTGATCAGTGATCAGAGGTCACGTGATCAGTGATCAGAGGTCACGTGATCAGTGATCAGAGGTCACATGATCAATGGTCACGTGATCAATGATCAGAGGTCACGTGATCAATGATCAGAGGTCACGTGAAAGATATCCTGATCATGTTTGTCCTGAATTTTCTGGCTGAAGTATTGGATCACAATATTGAATATTAAAACAAATGAATTTTCTATTAAAAAGTACAACTGAATACTTACTTTGAAAGGAGGTATGTGGTCGATACACTGGATACTATTACTTACTTTGATAGGAGGAATGTGTTCAATACACTGTAAACCTGATGCTAGATCTACTACCAGTGATTCAATCCACCGACCATTCTTAAACCTGAACTAAATTTATTGATGTTCAACTCTCAACTCGTATGTACCAAATCTCAGAATTTTACTGTTTAATTCAACGGCCAAGGTTAGTCAAAATATTCACAGCCACAGTAAGTGTGTAAATGTTTAGCCAACCTGAACGATATAGCGTCTTGCGTAAAGAACACGTCCATTGGTGACAAGTTTACATACTTCATTGTATTCATAGCTCGATAGGACTTGCTTTCTGCTGTAAAATACTGTTTCAGTCTGATCTCATCTAATCTAGATGATAAACAATAAACGTTGACTTCACCAAAAAAATGTAATTCTTGGTTTAGATTGTGGACAGAATATGATAAGAGACTCATTACATTTAGATATTATACTGGATTTCATATTAAAATTTCGGATATGTAAGCGATGAAAACTCTGGGTTGTTGGTTAAATATTACTCGTTGATTATGATACACGATCATTATTAAACATAGTCCACAAACAAAGTAAATCTAAATTTAAACAATCGCGGTCCCTTAACGTCGTCAATTATGTTCACATTACAGGTTTGTAACAATGAAACCATTAAAATTCTAAATCGTACAAAGTTCTTTTTAATATAAAAAACCGTATCTTCCAGAAAATAAAGCGAAAGCTTTAGATCTGAATCCTTGATGTTAACAGTTGTCTAACCTAACTAAGTTGCACTAAGTTGCATCTATCGTATTATTAAGTATACACACGTGCATTAACATGCATCTATTATATAATGGAACTGCGTGCTTATAAAACAAACAAAAAACAACCTACGCTTTAAAAATACAGTAACATAATTTTTTCTTAACATTTTGTAACAGTTAAAATTATGGCAATGCACTATTTGTCGTGTTACTGAATGCTGCGGCCCCGAAACTACAGTGTGGAGCCAAAGTTCTCTTCGCTGGTCCCCAAGTAATTAGCTCCCCATGAGATACTGCTATTATTATACTTTTTTAAATAATATCTTTGATATTTTTAATGATCTGAGCTCCCCTATTCTCAGTTAAATCCATTTAATTCGACCCACGAATTTTGATAAATTTCCCCCCTTGGTTGATAAAAAGATAATATGAATTAAGAAAAACTGTTAGAAAAATACACCCTCATCATTAGAGAATACTGATGATGTCCAATGCAGCCCAACCTCAAATACTCTGGAACATATTATATAATATATTGTCAATGTCAAAACGGTTACCAAACGATATAATACGATCAGCCATAAAAATATATGTTTAAGATAGTGAGCAGTTCGACAACAATAATAAGATATCGTCTCGTTATAGCAGATCACGATTCACGAATGAAGCAATGTCGCTAATAATATAATGCCTGACAGGTAGTAGATTGCACGTGTTTGGTGCGCAGTTACACCTGTTTGGTGCCCAGTTGACACGTGTCTGGCGCGCAGTTGCACGTGTACCCAGTTGACACGTGTTGATGGTCCGTGAGAACGCTTAGCCGAGGAGAAGGTTGTCATCATTCACATCATCTTTCATCATATCCCACCCTGTCTCAGACTTCGACATGGTATTTCCCTCCGAGATATCCGGTACCTGGAAGTAGGTTTACTGTAAACGGTTTCAAGATTATAGAACATCTTTATCTCATCTACTTCTAGACCTATACTGGCACGACTCCAAGCAGCCGGATTAACTTCATTTTATCAAGCCGATTTTTCCAATTTAATAAGCCGGTAACTCCAGGCCCCAGGGTCAGTACTCTAGGGACGATACGAAATAGAATTTGCGACAAGTCATTGACTTCGTACTAACCATATCGATATTAGCAGAGGCGGAACCTGAGCCGGGTACGGGTATAACAATATCCCCTGAATTGATACCACTGATAGGACCAACATCGTCATCTTGCATTAAGTTTGAGTAGTCTCCTGTTACTGTAGAGTCGTCGTACTGTAAACAGGGGGGGTCGTTATTATTCTGTGTTACTGGGAAATGGGCATAACGTTTCTATTATTAAAACTGCTTCTTTTCAAATCTCACAATGATTTCGAAATCACATAAAATCATTAAGTAATCAGGAAACAAACAGAGCGCAATAAATCAGCAAGAAGAAAGCTGTCAGCCATATCAATTTCCAGGTCACAGTGCCATACATTTTGACACATTTCGACACATTTTGGCATGTTTCTGACACATTTTGGCACATTTTACACATTTTTACACATTTTTACACATTTTTGGGGGGGGGGGCCAACCATATTAAAGTATATTAAAATGTAGGATTTTTCCCGATTTTGACCCGGGGATATATTTTAATATACTTTAATATACCTACAATATACTTTAATATATCCCTATCCTTGGAGGCCTACATCGAAAATTGTTACCCAAAATAAGCTTGAAATGCAATTCTTAATCGATTCCAAAAAGTTCTTGAAAAAATATTGAAAACTGATGGAATTATTTCAATTTTAATGAAGTCATTTTGGCTAGTATTCCGAACAGAGATATTATGTGCAATTTTCCCAATTTTGTTCATGGAGGTCTTTTTACTTAGTATCCACTATATTCAACAAACACTGAGTTATATCTTTCACATAGAGTTAGTCTCATTAACAAAATATTGAAATTTTATCGAATTTGGGCAAAAGCGAATTTGGGCAAAAGCGTATGCCCAAATATGGGCATATTTTTTAAAGCTCATAGGTCAGCCAATTTTTGACCAATCTGGATGGAAATTCATGTACTAGTCCTAAAACAGGCTTATCTTGCGAATCTGAGTGAAAAATATAGTTCATCATGTAAATCTTAACGAAGAATATAAATCTTCTAATTGTAGGTATATTAAAGTATATTAAAATGTAGGATTTTTTCCGATTTTGACCCGGGGATATACTTTAATATACTTTAATATGGTTGGCCCCCCCCCCCCCCCCCCCCCCCCCCCCCCCCCCCCCATTTTTACACATTTCAACACATATTGACACATTTTAACACATTTAACACATTTTAAACACATTTAACGCATATTAACACATTTTAACACATTTTCACACATTTTCACACGCACAATGATTGAAGAAAGAGCAAGATAATCATACGAGCTACCTTCACCTGTCCGGCTAAGAAGAGAGCGGTAATGAGGAGGAGGATGGCACCCATCATTGCTACTGACATGTGGATAAAGAGAGGGAGGCCCACTACAGCGTATATCACACTGAGGAGAGAGTTGTGAGGGTAACAATACTAAATCTAATATCCTCAGCCTCTTTCTCAGGAAAATTTGTATTTCAAGCTACCTATCTACCTAGTTACCTAGTTACTTAGTTACCTTAGTTACTTAGTTACTAAGTTACCTATTTACATATTTACCTATTTACCTATTTACCTAGTTACCTTAGTTACCTAGTTACCTAGTTACCTAGTTACCTTAGTTACCTAGTTACATATATACCTAGTTACCTAGTTACCTAGTTACCTAGTTACTAAGTTACCTAGTTACCTAGTTACCTAGTTACCTATCTACCTAGTTACCTAATACCTATCTACCTAGCTACCTTAGTTACCTATTTACCTACCACTTCTTGAGAGGGGTGAGAAGTTCGTTAAGCGCACCACATCTCTCCTTCCACCAGCTCATGTTTTCTTGCTGTGAAGTGTCAATTCTGGCTACTATTGGTAATCCCAGCTCTACTACCAACATTCCTATAGCTACTAACCTGATGGGTAATGTGTCATAATTATTTCTTTGCTGATAGAAACATCATTTACTATTATTGGTACTGGTAGGTAAAATCCTATTAGGTGGTATGAATCCTGTATTACTTTCAAATAATTTAAAATTCGTATTTATACGAATTTTAAATTATTTGAAAGTAATACAGTAATTAGTAATTACATACAAGTAATTACTTGTTTATAAACAAGTAATAACAGTAACAGTAACACCTGAAAAAGCAACTGAAATTCATTTATTTAATCACTTAATTGATTAAAGAAGGCCCCTCTAACAAGTTCACTCACAGAGCGTATGATGCCAGAAGAGGGTAGTGTTTGTTTGACAACATACCGAGACTTACTCCCACCAACACTGCGGAGGTTACAGATCAGAACGAAAACAGGTGACCAAATTAGGTAGCATTATGATTTATGGGTGCCCATATTTGTGTCTTAGGGGTGCACTATTCGGCAATCGGCATATACGTTGAACAACAAAATGTGCCATGATATTGTCGAACTGACAATGTCATGGAAACTCATCAATTGTTGGTGTGTTATCAGTCACTTACCAAATATAGTGAAGAATGTAGAAAACTTGGTAATTATGGTCAGGTTCCTTTTGCAACTCTCGAAACCATTCCTCAATGATTCCTCGGAGAAGAATGCCATGGCTAGTGTGATAAAGAATAATTACCTTTCTGATTGATCGATCAAACAATTATTGAGTAGGTGGAAATGTTTTTGATTCGAAACACGATGATTTGAAACGAAACATGTTACTTGGTTACTGGTAATATTTGAAACAAACATGTAACAAACAAACATGTAACAAACATTGCATTTAAACAATTTCGAAGAGAATATTAAGTTAAATTTGATTATGGTTTCAAATCCCTGACGACATATTTGTATATCATACAATAATACTCAATTAATAATAGTTTTTCAAGAAAATTCAAGGAATTTAAGGTCGTTTATTATAATACATGTACTATAAAATAAAATTGATAGATCAGTGCATTATATCTTCCAGGTTTAGAATAATGGTAAGTTAGTTCAGGATTTCACACAAATAAATTATTTGCCATACTTTAGTTCCCAAAACTTTGCGGCCAAAACTTTGGGCTCAATACATTTGAGTATCTTTGTGCGGGAGTTTTGGACTTGTTTATTTGTCATTAATCTGATCTGCCAATCGTATAATTTATTTGCCATTAATTTGAATGCGAAAAATTTGAACGAGAGGGTCGCTCAAATTAACCGTCGCTCAAATTTGTGAGAACTAAGGCACTAAGAGAGCGTATTTAGTGTTAATTATGTTAATTATGCGTATTTAGTGTTAATTATGCGTATTTAGTGTTAATTATGTTAAATATAATAGGGATGATGAAGTGCTCTTCAAACAATTTAATAAATGTCGTTTATACTGCATCTCATAAAATAAAATTTATATCAGTGCATGTTATAATCTTTCAGGTTTAAAATAATGATAAGTTAAAACATCATTATCATTTATCAGCAAACTTTACAATAAATATATTTCCATGTTTATATTATATCACATAACACAGTAATCTCTTGCAAATTGTGTAGAGCTGGCGGATGAAAATGTATCTTAATGTAAACATTAGAGATATGGCCGTTAACAGTTTGATTGGTTAACCTTCACTTAGTTGTGCGACTTACCACAGAATGGATAACTAAATGACAGTGCAGGCTGTTAAGAGATTACTGTATTTGCTGGGGAGGTTTGGTCGGATTTGACATAAACCGTATTTTTAGTTTATATTGACAGGGTAAAAATTCAGGAAGTATTACAAATTTGTACAATAAGTTCCATAAATTGTAATTATACAAATTCCCTTATTCCCTTATTAAGGCTTAAAAGGAAACTTGAGAGCTATGTAGAAAATTAGGAAAATTCAAGTTATTAAAAGTCAAGCCGGTGAAAATTACAACGACCGTATAAAATGAGTCTTACAGATCTCAAAAGTCAAAGCCCAATTATTTACAAAGCCAATGTAAAAATAAGGTGCCAGCAGTTTTTCGTTGTCTCGAGCGGAACATAACGCCATTCCGCGGTCCTTAACTCAGTGATTTAACTTCAAGATAATAACTGATTTAATTTCGCTTCAGATCTCACCTTTAGTCACGTACTGACCGTGTTCAAAACATTCCAATTATTTCGCAGATGAAATGTACCTGACAATATCCATGATCGAGCGACGAGCAATGATCTGTACCTCAACTGATCTGAGAGTATGGTGAGTAGTATACTGCGAGTCTCTAGCCTCTAAAACTCCTCCTCCTCCTCACACAGATACCTCAGAGTCACTCTCGTTTGACAGGAGGGGTATTATCCTTGCCTGGATGGTTTTAGAGGATAACCTGGCGTTTTCATCGTTATCCCAACTTTCTGTCAGGGTTATCTCCAGTTTGTTGAATACTGAGTGGTTGGCCCATCCTGCCCGCAGTTCTGGTCTCTGTTTTTCCACTGCTACTAGTGCCTGGAGTGGGGGTTGAAATAATCCAATAAAAATTTAACAATAAGCCAATCAAGCCCCATAAAAGATAAGTCTGAAAAGAATATAATCACAAAACATGATCCTACCTGCATCTCACAAGGAGAAGGATTGCCCGGAATCTGCCTCTCGAAGGGTAGGAAGTAGGGCGGCACAACATCTCTCTGATCAAGCTGGGTCCGCCACATCACCTCCCACATCACCAGGGAGGAAGCGTACACGTCAATTCTCATGTGGGCCTCTGCTTCCCGGTAAAACATCGAGCCTTCCAAAACCTGGGTTGTAAGCGGGGATGAGCGTGGAGAAGGGTCTTAAATATATTGACCTTTGACCATCGACCATGGGGATTGGGAGATGGCGGGACCAAAATATCGAGTATGGAGAATGACGTAACAATACGTTCGATTGTTAGTTAATATGTACTACCATCAATAAGTTCGCAACTGTTTACCCTCAGCAACTTGACAGGTTACCTGGTTACCTGGTTACCTGGGTAACAGATAACTTACCTCTGGGGCCATGTATCTAGCAGTTCCCACTTGAGTGGGTGGGGCTGCCTTCTCGTTCAGAGCTCCGCCAGGTCCGTAGTCTAACAGCAGGGCCAGACCGAAATCAGCAAGTTTAGCTGTCCTGTGATCTGACATCAGCACGTTGCGGGTCTTTATGTCGCGATGTGCAACTTGCTGTAGGGGCATTGACGATTAATTATATAATAAAGTAATAACCAAATGAGATGGTTAAAACTGCTTTAATAGTTTTACTGCTATTAAAAAATTGACTGTGAACCACCCAATTAAATTACACAGATAAAGATAACGGAGGTAAAAAGTATCCGTAACCTCAAACTACGGATTCGCCTCAACCTCAATAATATCCGTTTGAAAAGAATGTAACCTGAGGTTCTGAGTGAAGGAAGCAGACACCACTGATAAAGGTACTGAGAAGGTGTAGAGATTGGGGGATGGTCAGGGTGTGGGCCCGCAGGTAGTCACTCATGTTGCCTGGTGTCATTACAATGAACTAATAGCTTTTAACAATGAACTACTAGGTTTCAGTACAATGAACTAAAAGCTTTTAACAATGAACTAATAGATTTTAACAATGAACTACTAGGTGTCATTACAATGAACTAATATCTTTTAACAATGAACTAATAGCTTTTAACAATGAACTAATAGCTTTTAACAATGAGCGACTAGGGGTTTCAATTGTTATTGATCAACTGTTACTTGATTAACTGTTTCAGTTCTCTCGATATAATAATTGAATATTTATGTTATTCGTTTGAAATAAAACTTGGAATTGCAGTGTATCGGTCATCATTCCATGATTCATCGTCCCATTCTTACATAAATCATTTCTAAAAACTTCTAAAAACTCACCCAAGGGCATATGCTCGGTGAGCAACCACAGCTGGTTATTTGGAGGATTATCAATGTATCCCAGTAAGTGCAGCAAGTTTATCTCCTGTTTTTCTCTCATTATCATCAGCTCGTTTATAAAGGAATGTCGGTCGTAAGGACTGAATTTCTTGATAGCTATGAAGTTTTCTCCAACCTTTGCTTGCTGAACCTGCGTTATTACGTTTGTAGATACATGATCACGCCCGTTAAATCGGAACACTGTACCAAAAATTAAATACAAAAAATAATTTTACAAACGAAATTCCAAATAACACATTCTGGGTGACAGTGAATGTTATCAGATGAAATTCAATAACATGATTTATAATTCAATAACATGACTAACTTAACAGTACAATAACTTGAATGAGTGGAGTATAAACCGTACCTGTCCGTATCGACCGTGTCCGATGTCCCGGATTATTTCAATCTCATGCTCCTGCTCGTATTGGGGCCCGAACGGTTTCCCGTTCGGGAATGTTGCGACCAGCGGTTCACCATCCTCTCCGTTCTGGATAAGGGAAATGTATACTGTTAATTGTGTTTTATAACTGATAACATATTGTGTTCTTACAAATAGGATATTTCAGAAGATTTGTGAACTCCCAAAAAACTAGAAAACCTAATTGATGTGTATAAACTTAATTGATGTGTATAAACCTAATTGATGTGTTTAAACCTAATTGATGTGTATAAACTTACTTGATGTGTATAAACTTACTTGATGTGTATAAACCTAATTGATGTGTATAAACCTAATTGATGTGTATAAAGTCACCATAAACTAACCTCCCATTCTCTGAAAGGATGGTGTATCTTGATGTATCTCCTATGAATGTAGTAAGCCACCAACCCGAACGCTCCACAAAGAAGTACACAACCCAGCACGGCCCCGACTATAGGCCAGACTGGTTTAGAAGGAGGAGGAGGAGGTGGTCTTGTGGGGGCAGGAGGGGGCGGGTCCGTCAAAGGGGGGGCCTGAAAACATTTCAATTTTCATTATGTCAGATGGTCATACCGTGCAATGTGATTGGAGAAAATATCATGTTCAGTGAACATTGAACAATAGTGACCCCGTTTATTATTAACTTAAAGTTTTAAGTTGTAAGGGACCATTTGTTCTAGTAAAAATACCAGTACTAGTAACAAAGTAACCAAGTAACCAGGTAACCAAGTAACCAGGTAACCAAGTAACCAGGTAACCAAGTAACCAGGTAACCAGGTAACCAGGTAACAAAGTAACCAGGTAACCAGGTAACCAGGTAACCAGGTAACCAGGTAACCAGGTAACCAGGTAACCAGGTAACCAGGTAACAATACCAGTAACCACACACTTTGAGAGCACTGTGAGCACACTCTACCTGGTAAGTAATGTTCCGATTACATAGTTCTCCCTTACAGAGACAAATGGAGGCATTTGAGGGTTGATGTGCTGAGTGCAGACATCCGTTCTCACTGCAGGTTCCTGTTTCGTGAAAACAACCTGAAGTAGGGGGATAGGCTCTAAGACGTTCGGAGACATATTGCAAATATCTCTAATCCGTCTTATATAAGTACTGGATCATTGATCATCTAAAGTCTAAACCAGGCAAGTAATTGCTGCTAAAATATAAACCATAAATATTAAAATGTTGACAATATTATAGTGTGGAGTTTACTCACCACCAAATGTGATGGGAACAGTCTGATTTACAGCCAGACGAAATGCCACCATCCCGACACAGCACAGCTCGCCATCTTTACACGTTTCAACTGAATAACTATCATTCTTAGTAGTCGTGTAGCAACGCAGGGGAGCTTCTTCTTCAATTGGAGCATCTGAGAGAATTGTTACTGAGAGAATTGTTACTGAGACAATTGTTACTGAGACAATTGTTACTGAGACAATTTTTACTGAGACAATTGTTACTGAGACAATTTTTACTGAGACAATTGTTACTGAGACAGTTGTTACTGAGACAATTGTTGCTGAGACAGTTGTTACTGAGACAATTGTTACTGAGACAATTGTTACTGAGACAATTGTTGCTGAGACAGTTGTTACTGAGACAATTGTTACTGAGACAATTGTTACTGAGACAATTGTTACTGAGACTCTGAGACAATTGTTACTGAGATATAACACGCTCAGTGGCTACACTACCGAGCAAGGGACAAAAATCTTGTGATAATTCAGAAAACGATTCTTCATTCTAACATTAAAGATTGATAGACAAGCCTGAATTCACAATGTTTAACGTTAAAGTGCAGTAGAAATAAAGAAGAACACAACTTACCAGTGACTTTTACCGGTGCTAAGTCCGAGTAACATATCGCTAAGAATGAGACGAACTGTAGAAATCCACACAACTTATACATCCTACTCAAGTGTGTTTTAGTAGCTAGATTGTGTTTTTAGTTAAATGTAACTTTATAAAACTTACTAAGTTGGGAAAAGTGATTCGATAACTTAATGAAAGATTGACAATAAAATTGCTTGAGAAGCATAAGCTTGAAAAAAGGTGCTAGTTGTCGCACGAACATCGGTATCATATCCTTGTTTTAGTTTTTAGTATTATAGACGATGTAAAATCTTTAAAACAAACAATTCCATGTTTGATGCATCGAAAATCCGATTATTTGTGAATTAAAGGTGAATATCATGTCAGAATGAAGTTTATTAAATGTAGCGGCCGCCATGCGCGCGCGTAAACAAATTAATAAATAAATCATGGAAAGCTCAAAAAGACGGAAAATGTCTCCGCGCGTTACAATCTCAAACACAATACGTGTATACCAACTTGCCAAAATGTCCATTACGATTATGCTGGCAACAGACAATGCTAGACACCAACACCATTCTCCCTGGACTGGATCAAAGTAAATGTAGCAACATGCATCAAAACATATCGAAAAATAAAGCTAAAAATAGAACATATTATTCTTATGAATCTTACAAAATCATATAATCTTATAATCATCCTAATTTGCTCCACTTTCAATTAGTCTGCACTTCATAGCAAGTCAGAATCAACAATCCAGTACAAATGACTCTAAACGAATAGTAAATACGAAAGCCGAAATGTGAACAGCTGTATTAGTTAATGATAACTTAAAACAAAATCACCAGAAACGTAGTCAATACCATTACAGTCAGTATTACTAAACATCACCTTAATTCTTCAGGCCACCAGGACGGTTTACTACCGACTAACTTCACATCTGAGCCCTTTATTGAGAGTTCTTGGTCTAAATAGGGAAAACGTAGTACGGCTAATCCTATGTTTCCATAAACTGAGAGTAGCTTTCCGGCTGCTCGAGATCCTGTGAACATATTTTCAACGCTTTGTAATCGAGCTAGCACAATATTTACAACGAAGACAAACTTTCCGATAGGAATAATTAAGCTTAAAAATGTCAGTCTACTCAAAGTAAAAATTGAGCAGCTCACAGCTACAGATAACACAGAAATCTAATTATATTACTGTTCGACTAACCTTTACTGATCCTAGCGGGGAGTTCTATATCCTCAACATTCTCAGTCATCTTTACAGGAACAACTCTCTTTCTTGTTTCTCCAACATGGTGGGTACGCGCTGTTAGCTCCTGTCCTGAGTCAGACACGTGACTTGAGTCAGACACGTGACTTGAGTGAGACACGTGACTTGAGTCAGACACGTGACTTGAGTCAGACACGTGACTTGAGTCAGACACGTGACTTGAGTCAGACACGTGACTTGAGTCAGACACGTGACTTGAGTCAGACACGTGACTTGAGTCAGACACGTGACTTGAGTCAGACACGTGACTTGAGTGAGACACGTGACTTGAGTGAGACACGTGACTTGAGTCAGACACGTGACTTGAGTCAGACACGTGACTTGAGTCAGACACGTGATTTGAGTCAGACACGTGACTTGATTACGTGAAATTAAGAAATATTTGATGCATTGTTAAATTAGTTGTCCTCTGTGTAAAATAACAGATTAAAGAGCTCCTAAGGAGCTAGAAAATAATCATGCTTCAAGAAAAGGATCATTCATTTTGTAGTTTCCTAATTTCATGCTATAAAGTCCCAGCAACCATTCACATACAAAAGTCCACCTACCTATGTAGCAGCCCTTGGAAAAAGAAACTCCGTTCAGAAAGTCGAGGTTGTGCTCAAAAGGGAAGTCTTTACCACTGGTAATATCACGTGACCCCTCACTAACTCCAAGAGACACTCTGTGACGGTCGTATTCTGCTGAGAGGAGACGACTTTAATTATCTGGTGTCTGTCACGAAATGGATGCATAAATAGTTATGATTGGTGACCAATGACAAAACTTTTAATTACTACTATTCATTAAAATTAAATTAAATTAATGTAGTACTATTATAATGTACTGTGTACTTGAACTAATAATTTAGACAAAGGTAAACACCCCACAGGTGAAATACACCCCATCCTATATAAATAAGAAAAGAAATGCGTTGTTACATTTGCTAGAGTATCTTCTTATCTAATGTAACTGAATGTTATGTTAGGAACATGACAGCTTATCAACTGCAACAGACGCTTAAGTGATAAGTATCATGCTTATTATTGTACAATATAGCAGCAGTAGTGAGCTAATATATGGGTCATACGATGGCTTAAAAGTGAGGGCAACTACTGTAGTGTATACTATAAAGTGAACATGTCATTATGAGTAATCTCATCTAGTGTTAGATTGTCTGTCTTAAATTATTACAATTTTGATAGTTTATCTGTATTCAGATAACTTATTGAAAATACAAGTAAGCCGAATAAGATTAATAAAACATTGTTGCCAGCGTATTATATAAGTAGTAGATGAACCATTACAAGCGGGAAGCCTTTTAAGGCATGTTTCCCTACTTTTACACTTTCTTGTAATTCTTCCGTGTACAAAGAGGTGTGTTTACAGAAACAACTAAACTTTCATCATTAACTTAATTAGTTATTCAATATTCAATAGTACTAGATAGCTAAAAGGTAAAAACCCTTGTTTTCGTTACAAAATCTGATATTAGGTCAGTGTTAAAGATTATGGTTATAATTTAATTGTTGGATGATTACGATGGAGATAAGTTCAATCTCGAACACATCTCCTTTGAGAAAACGAATGTTAAGTATTTCCGCAACACCAGTAACGACACTGTGTTTTAATAACCGCACATGTCTTAATATACATTTTTGAAAAGAAGCTTTTCTGCCGAAATTTCGCGATTTTGATTAAACTTTTGACCAGAGAAAGCTTTGATAAACGGAAAATCATCAGAATATAAAAAGAGACTTTGGAAAATTTTTGAAGAGGAGCTTTTCTGCCATCCCATTGACCGAAATTTTGCGGTTTTGACTGAAATTTTTACCAGTGACCAATCAGTGAGGTCGGTGAGAGTAACACAAATCGCCATCAAGGTACTGGAAGCAGTTTATCCGGAGAAAACGTTGATGCAATGAAAATTTTGAATATGTCCTACCGGTAGGACATATTCGAATTACAGCTTTCCGTATTATGTTGACTTAAATTTAAAATAAGTTGATCATTGGGTAATCAATAAATATAGTTGATAAAACTTACAAAGACTGACAGTAGAAGCACCCTCTGGTGGGGAACCAATGTGACGACAACCAAGAAGAGGCAGTCTAGGATCAATGTAACCACCATCCCTGAGATATATGTGACATTTCAATTAATGATAATTGCGATAATAAATCATGGAAGTAAGCGAACATATTTAAGGATATCATAATGCCCTTAATTAAATTAATGCCCTTCGACAATTTTATTAACAAGCAAGGAAAGCCAAAAACGTTTTCAATTATGATTTTAACAATAACCTCATTTCTCGACAATTTTTAGTTTAACTTACAGTAATGAGGATCCAGGTATAAAAGAAACATAAACTGGTTCATCTCTGATAGCTATCTTGGCTTTGCTTCTGATGTTGTACATTGATAAGAACTTCAAGAATTTAGTTACCAAACTTGCATCAACCTGAATTATATGCAATGGGATTATTCATTCATACAGCACATTAAGTGATGTCTTACATATAATCGGCACCTGTACGCTTATATTAAAGACAAATCTATCAGGCTCCCAAAATTAATCACAATTGGGGCTGACATTATGCAAACATGCAATAGAGCAATGCAAAAAATTTATTGAATGAAATTGAAAAGCACTAATCAATATTTAATATAAGAGATAATTGTGACTCACCTCAATTAAGTACGTATCTTCATGTCGATAGATTATGTTATCAAACATTATTCTACCACGAACATTCAGAAGATGTGTGTACAGTGCGGAATGACTTCCTGATAAATTGTTGATGTCGTTGGTAAATAGACCCTGCAGATTAAATTATAAAAATTACAACATATTAACACAAGAAGGGTCGTGGCAATTTTAAAAAGCTGTTCTGCAAGTACCTGGCACACAATAGACATTTCTTAAGAAAAGGTACTTTCAGTACAAATTTGGTTCAGTCTGTTGATAACTATTATTTGGCAATCAAAATATTGAGATTGAAAATTACCTGCAGAAGATTTGAACTTTGGGGACCGGAAACTTCAACAAGTTTGCGGTGATGCAGTTCAGCAACTGAGGAAGATTGTCTACTACATGTTTTAAACCTTGCTCCACCACTGCACAATCTGATGATGTGCTGACTTCTAAACATTGCTGAGAATTGATGTTCATGAAGCAAATTTTTGAACAATAATTTTGATAGACCATAAGATAGATAATATGTACGAATGAAGTGATAAAAAATAATCATAGTATGATATATCAATGTAGATAGTAAAATCAATAAATGTTTTTGCCATGAAACGGACCAAACTGATCCTAACTCATATTCCACTCATCATAGCATATCGCTTCAGCATGTACAAAGGGCATAACCTCAATCAGTTTAATGTAGTGAAATGACTGGTGTGAATGAAGTAGTGTACTAATACAAGTTGGAGAGGATCAGGTAAGCTTAGTCAGCATCCATGATGTTACAAACCCTCTGGGACATTACTGCACCCAGTCTCCAAAGTTATAGTAAATTCCTACTACGGACAAACAAACACAGACAAAACACCAACAAGAAACTGATATACACTAGCTAGCTCAGAGAGGAAATGAGTACCGGCTCAGGAGGTATGTCAAAACAGGGCGCCCTTTCGAACACTACTCGGGCTAGAATCAGTGCAATTCGGACACTACTATGCAACTTAGATAGTACAATATGTATTCCCAGATAGTTATTGGCTCAAAACTGATTTTGTCCAAGTGCATACCCAACTTTGCTAACTTCTGATAGAGAAATATTAGACACTTCTTGATGTGCCAGAACTAACTGCAATAAACATATTTATTATACAAGTTATGAATCAATACGTTTGGAGTTGTTGACGAAAAACTGATTTCCGTCGACACAAAATAACTGAGGGCTCAGTTTCATGTCCATCACTTTTCAATATCTTTTGTATATAAAATCAGATCATTGTACAGTTTCTCCATTATTGGTTATGCAGATGATCATAAAATCATGAAATCATTAAAACCCTCAGATCAGGTCAAAACCTTAGCCAACCAACTGAGAAATTACTCCTTGAGGATAAAGAATTGGATAAATCTCAATACAATCTGCAGATAAATGATTCTATAACTTCAATCATAGTCTTTGAACCTAATAAATGAAACAAGAAATTTCGCAGGGCCGTGGGCGTATTATTGGATTACATATCATTGGTCTGGTTGAATTTAAGACATTTGGCTGCACCTTACTGCCGAATTAGGACAGTGATTTTTTATCTGAACCTCAAAATCAGCCTGCTGTCAATTTTTACACCCTTTAATCATTTCTTCGCAGTATTGAAAACCAAAGCAAATATTAAATTTATTTCTATAGTTGTGTAAACGTATAAATTTTCAATGAAACAATAAGTTATATTTTACATTCCTTCAATCATAAATAAAATAAGAGCTTAAACCACGAATTAGTTAACTAGAAGTAAACTTGAGGAAATATTCTTTGGTGATTGTATATAATTATTTTTAAAACAATATTTGGTTGTTAATATTTTTATTATGGCAAGTGGTTACTTTACAGTAGGCGATGCTGAGTGGCAGGAATGAGGAACGCTTGGGGCTAACAATGGCCCATTTACAAACCACTTCAGACATGGCAATTATGTCATTTATGCTTAATTTGTCTGAAACTGACCCACTGCACTTCTAACATTCTATTAAGGGGGCCGGGGGGGGGGGTCTTCATCAAAATTCTCTCGAAATCGGCTTTATAGTTGTTTCTGATAGAGGGGAGAGATATCTATCAGCTGTTTTTGGTCCCATAGAAAAATATTGTTCCTAGCCAAAATTATCGCCGGTCAAAGGTCAGCGCTTATGTGTAAATTTTGTATTGCGCGAGCGATTTTCAATCGCGCGTTCTGAAAATCGAGTCTAAAAATCTATCTTCTCCTACATTTTTTGAGCAATCACCCTCAAACTTTCAGGATATGTTCTTAGGATCAGCTAGAAGAGAACTCTAGAGCCAGAATTTTGAGATAAGCCTTTAAAGATTTTTAATTTGATTTTGAAAATTTTGGACCTTGATTTTTAGAGGTCCAAGATTTTCAAAATCGAATTAAAAATCTTTAAAGGCCTATCTCAAAATTCTGGCTCTAGAATTCTCTTCTAATTGATCCTAAGAACATATCCTGAAAGTTTGAGGGTGATTGCTCAAAAAATGTAGGAGAAGATAGATTTTTAGACTCGATTTTCAGAACGCGCGATTGAAAATTGCTCGCGCAATACAATTACACATAAGCGCTGACCTTTGACCGGCGATAATTTTGGCTAGGAACAATATTTTTCTATGGGACCAAAAGAAGCTGATAGATATCACTCCCCTCTATCAGAAACAACTATAAAGTCGATTTCGAGAGAATTTTGATGAAGACCCCCCCCCCCCGGCCCCCTTAAAATCTCTTCTAAAATAGGTATAAACACAAATTAAATGTTTATAATCCATATATAGATTTCTATAGAACTTGTAAATTTCTATAAAACTAAGAAAACTATACTATACTATATATATTCCTTTTGCACCCAGAGAAAGATGTCATCACAGAGGTAGTTTCGATATTATTCATGACAAGGTATGAGGCTGTTGCAAGTTATATTTTGCTAAGATGTTACAGCTTTTGCAAGCTTAAGTGATCTAGACAATTGATTAATTGAAATGTGGTTGAGCTCTAGAGCTGGGCAGACGCGCAGCTGTTCAAGGAGCCCATAACTTGATCACAAGCCCAAGGTTTGGCGTCTATGTTTGCAAGGCCCTGCAGCCTGCGCCGCATGGACGATTTAATGATTTCAAACAATCAAAGAATAACTTTGGTAATTAATAAATGTGGCATGTACTTGTAAGGTGATAATTATACAGGCCTGTGTGCGGTACAGGGCCTGCATAATCATTGGGGATTTCCCCATGAGGTGTGGGTGTGTGGCAGTACTTTAAACTTTAAATTTTGAATACCTTGGGGCCAATAAATTTGGTTCACAATAAATTTGGTTCACAATAAATTTGGTTACCATAATTTTGGTTACCATAATTTTAGTCGCAAATTTCGCAAATTTTTAGTCTACAACAATTTTAGTCACATTTTTCGACTTTTCGAGACCATTTTCCATTCCATACGACGAAGTTTATGTCGATATGATCCTTCAGCTGTTTCATCAGAGCATGCATAATGGGATGGATCGATTAAAAATGTAATGTCCAAGAGGAGCTCTTACACTTTAATAAGTGCAATAGGACTTTGGTACAGTTTTGTGCAGTAGGAACAGTGATGTCATTATACAGGGTGGCCCAAAAGTGACTACCCACACGCAACCTTTTAATAACTCACGTAATTCGTCTTCAAATTGCACCAAAATTTCAGAGATTATAGATATGGGTCAAACTTAGATTTCCTGAAAGTTTTGTAAGCCACGCCCAATTACAGTGGGCGTGGCGTGACACTCCCTCTTTTTCACTATTGTCTTCATAAAATGAGAACGCTTTAAGCTAAGAACTCCAAATTTTTTGCACACATTTGGCTTGATAATTTAAAACCTTTCCCAAAGTTTCAAGTTCATTGTTCAAAATTTGGCTGAGTTATGACCATTTCAAAATTCATCGGATACGTGATCCGAGCACTCAGTCAGTGATCTCTGCACTCAGTCAGTGATCTCTGCACTCAATCAGTGATCTCGTCACCCAATCTGATCAAGAGTAAGGCGTTAGCGTGTATTAATGAGGTTCATTAGGCTTTACCAAACATACTGAGGAGATGACGACCTGATCATGATTGATTGGATACCGATAATGACTTTGCTAGACAGGATAACACAAAATTCTTCGTGAAAGTAAGGTCCTAGGATTCCACGAGAACTGATGGCGCACCAGATCGTGACCTTTTCAGGAAAATCAGGAATTACGGTCTAAAAGTTGGTGTTTCTTTGTGATCCGACAGGCCCGGTTAGAAAGATCTCGCTTTAGGATTCGTTGAAGGGATGTTCTGCTGAGGTCTAACTCTAAGGCAGGAGCTCGTTTTCGGGTGCCAATTTTAGGTGTATCCATCACGTCACAAACAACCATGGTGATGTTTTCTTCGGTCCTCGCAGTTCGTCTTTTGCAGTTAAAGTGAACTTGATCTTGTGATGCATATCAAAGCAGCTATTCCGGCAAGGGGATGGTCGGTCGAATTTCATTTGAAATTGTCGTTTAAGCTGAGGGCAGAACTCCCCATTCTCTTTGTTCAGGTAGACAAACAATCGTTGTTCCGCAGTATAGGGAGGATAGTGAACCATTTTCGATGATTCAATGGATAGTTCATTCCTTTTTATTGATTGTAAGGAACGAACCTGTGACTAGCAGGGCTAACAAGCCCTGCAACCAATCAAGCGGTGCATGTGAGCCAAACAGGCCATTAACCAAGTGCAGAGATCACTGACTGAGTGCTCGGATCACGTATCCGATGAATTTTGAAATGGTCATAACTCAGCCAAATTTTGAACAATGAACTTGAAACTTTGGGAAAGGTTTTAAATTATCAAGCCAAATGTGTGCAAAAAATTTGGAGTTCTTAGCTTAAAGCGTTCTCATTTTATGAAGACAATAGTGAAAAAGAGGGAGTGTCACGCCACGCCCACTGTAATTGGGCGTGGCTTACAAAACTTTCAGGAAATCTAAGTTTGACCCATATCTATAATCTCTGAAATTTTGGTGCAATTTGAAGACGAATTACGTGAGTTATTAAAAGGTTGCGTGTGGGTAGTCACTTTTGGGCCACCCTGTATTAATTATAAATATAAAGCCCTATAAACAATGTAAGCTTAATAATATTCAATATTCATGTCATATACTGCTGCTAACTGCTGCTAGTGGCGCACGCAACAGCAGCAGTTAGCAGCAGTCAGCAGCAGTTATTATTATTATTAAATCTAAAATAGCTAATAATTTAATAAATTATTAACAGGCCCCTTAACGTGGGCAATAATATACGCTTTATAAATTATATAAACAAATTGAAGTCTATTTTCCAATGTTGTTAAGTGTCTCTTTAGATCTGTTTTGGTCTTTCGTGGGAGTTCCCACATTTGTTGGTTGAGAATGCTCAACATAACATACATAATCAGGAAAACAACAATTTCAGGAAAACAACAATTTTATTTAGTATCAGTTACAGCAAACAAAAAATATATTTTATATAATATAATATAACTAGGACGAACTTTAGTTTAGAAATCTTGGGGGACTTGGAGTAGCAAGAGATTGACTAGAAGGTATATACCTTTTACCAAAAACGTCGAAAAGAATCCTGGGTGATACAGGATCGGAGAGTACAGACCATAAAGTTTACGCACCCACCTTTGCCTCCAGAATTCTTGGTTGGTTGAAAATGTATGCTAACTTGGTCGTTTATACTCCAAGTCCCTTTGTTAAAAGAAGTAATATTATGTACGTCTGGAGTTAACTTCATTCAATAATAACAATATCAATATAGTCAATATCAATATCAGACTAAACTATCGAATAAATTATCAAATATTATTTGTTAATTCGATCTGAATAAAAATTTAGTTAAGTTAAGATATTAAATAATTAAAAACATTACAACAAGTGGTTAAAAACGCCCAAAATTGATCTGAGAGCTTTTCAGTCTATAATACAATCATGATAGTAATATTAAGTGTGTTAAGTGTGTGCTGCTGCGATTAGAATAGATTACTGCAATTTAAAATTGTTTGGATTCCAAGTATCTTTTAAATCAGCAGCCTGTACTTGTAATAATAGTGCCTTGGTTCTCAATTTTATCAAGTTAATGGAAGTTTCTAGGCAATTGCTTGAGGTTAGAATTTTTTTATGAACAGTGTTCCAAAGCTTGGCTGCAGTGAACAAAAAAGTATTTGATTTATTAAGAAGAATAACCGTTAAACTCGTTGTACGGTTTGAAATGTTGATGGCCTCATAAAGGGAGTATGGGCAGTGGTACTTGATAATCTTAGAGAATTCTGAAATGCAATGGTACTTGAACAAGTTTTGAACTGTAAGAATTTTTAGTCTATTAAAAATGGGTTTTGTATGCTCCTTTTCAAAATGTTTATGGCCTAATCTTTGCATACCATATGGTCTAGTTCTTGCACATGTTGATTGTTTATCTAGATATGAGTCGAGATCACCAAAAAGGATCCTTATACAGTGCTTCTGAGTGATAAAAAGACTGTCATTGGACCGTTCCTTGATGACAACACCCCAAACACTTATACCATAACTGAGATGTGATTCAAAAAGAGCATTATATATTTTCAAGTATAGTTCAGCAGGTATAGAGTGCCGGATTCTACAGATTGCACCAGTCATGGTCCGCAGCTTTTTACGGATGTAGTGCATGTGGGCAATCCAGTTTAGCTTACTATCTATAACAACACCTAAGAATTTGGTATCCTTGACTTTAGTGATAACCTTACCATCGATGAATATTGATCTAGATTCATCTAGCAGGTTAGCAAATGGTCTAGTCCGCGCACAGGTGTCATCATATTCAGAGGCAGGTTTAAAATGTATGTAGCAGCATTTGGACATGTTGATATGAAGTAGATTACATTTCATGTAAATCGAGACATGTTTAAGTACTAAGTTGGCTTTTTTATATGTTGCTTCTCTAGATGGTCCTGATATGAAGATATTAGTGTCATCAGCATAAAGTACAAATTTCACCTCACTGTCTGAAAAACAGTTTACTATATCGTTCATATACAGTAGGAAGAGTAGTGGCCCAAGAATTGACCCTTGTGGTACTCCAAATTTCACGTCCATTGTTACTGATGGTACATCGTTATACATAACATACTGCTTTCTGTTAGTCAAATAGCTTTTAAGTAAGGTAAGTGCTGAACCCCTAATACCGTAGGAATTTAACTTGCTTAGAAGAATATTGTGATCAAGGGTGTCAAAGGCTTTGCTCAAGTCAATGAATATGCCCAATACATGTTTATTGCTAGCCAGAGACTTTGTAACGGAGTCTATAGATTTGTGTAGAGCATGAGTGGTAGAATGGCCTTTTCTAAATCCAAACTGTGAGTCTGTTAGTACACCTTTAGATGTGAAGAAATTATAAAGGCGTTTGTAAATGATCTTCTCAAAGATTTTTCCAAATAAAGGTAATATTGATACAGGCCGATAATTTTCAATGCATTCCTTATTGTCTTTCTTGTAAATAGGAATAACTTTACCAGTTTTAAATATACTTGGGAATGTACCACTTTGTATACATGTGTTGTAAAGCCTGGCCAAGGTACCAGCAATGAGCTTTGCCGATTTTTTTACAACGATTATAGGTATGTCACTCGCCTTGCCATTTTGAAAATCTCTGATGACCTCGACAATCTCGTCTTCATTAGTTTCTTCTAGGTATATGGAGTCAGATACTGAATTAGACATGAACTGAGCAAATGATTCTACTGGTTCCAGAGAAATACTATTGTTTGACAATACATTTTTATTGAGATTACTTGCAAGAGATGTAAAATATTCACAAAATTTGTTAGCAATTATTCGTCTGCAAGTAACTCTCTGGCCATCTATGACAAAATCGTCCTTACATCTAGACAAATTTTTACCACGGAGTTCATTTATAACTTCCCAAGTCTTTTTCGAATTCATGCTGTACTTCTCGAATTTTTGAGTATAGCACATAGCCTTTGCCATATTTATTGACCTTTTGAGAAACTTGTCGAATTCCTTGTAGTAGATGTGCTTGTTTGGGTCCCCGTCAGGTAGTTTTAATGTACAAGTCTTCTTCCATTCGAAATACAACCTAGCTTTCTTATCGATGGAATTAATTAGGCCCTGGGTAATCCAAGGGTTGGTTATGCTGTTACGTTTAGTGGTTCTAGGAGTTAGAAGTTTGCAAGACAAATCTATCTTTTCTTGAAATAACTGCATGAAAGAATCAAATGTGTTACAGCTGTGGTGGAACCTATCTACATCGTTTTCTATTTCAAGACAGAGCTTTTCTAAGTTAGCATTACTACAGTCGTAGTGTATAGTAATTTTGTCTGATGAATCAGGTGTTGGCACAGAGTCAGGGGAAAGTTCAATAAGAGTGAATATAGGGTGATGGTGGGAGATCTTGTCAGATATCACACCAGAAATAAGGGTTTGATCTACTACATTGGTATGGATATTGTCAATACAGGTCCTGGAACAGCCAGGCATTTGGTGAGTTGGTACTGATATGGTTGGTATGAAGCCGTTGTTGAATATTATTTCTTGGAATTTGTCCTCTGATGGAGATGGGTCCTTCAACATGTTTATATTGAAATCACCAAGAATATATACTTTTTTGCCATTCAGTTTTGAGAGAATACATTCATATGCTTCGTTGAACAGTTCAAGTGATGCGTTTGGGGGACGGTATATAACCCCTACAACAGTTGGGTCTTGCAAGCTAGTGATGGATACGAACAGTGATTCTATGTGTTCATTACAGAGAGATAAGCCAGGGATTTTGTTAAAGTTAAAGGAGTTGTGCAGGTAAAGACACACTCCTGATCCTTTACCCTTGAACTGGTTTTTCTTTTGACAAAAATAACGTGATTGGTAACAGGAGGAGTATCCGTTAAGCTGATACAGAGTTCCATTTTCGGGATTAGTATTTGTTTCTGCAAGACCGATAACAGAGAATTTGTGGTCGATACAAGACAGCTCAACTGCAAAGTTGTCAAAGTTTGATGCATTTCCATCAATATTTAGGAATAATTTGGACAAATATTTAGCTGAATTTTTAGGTAGGACGGTAGCATTCAACTCAGTTATGGAGAATGTTTTGCAATTTTCAAGAATCTTTGAGCTATTGTAGATAGATTCAATATAATTAACTGGCTCATCATCAATGAGGCCATTGTTTGCAAAGTGTGGTGCTTGGTAGAAAGGGTTGTACCGTACAATATCATTGGCATCAGTGCATATTTTGCAATATGTTGCACCTCGAAATTTGGTTATGTTATCATCAGTTTTACATTTTTTGTGCATTATTTTGTCACACATCTGACAAATCAAAAATGGATGTCCAGCACGCACAGGTCTATTGCAACAGCAGCAGATTTCGCATATCAGTTTGACTACCATGACTGGATTACAGATCTACGAGAACGTGGGGAAAATCTATTTTGGGCCTTGGTAACATCACTGAACAACCTCCCATCAACGGGGCTACCTAGAATCTTATGGGCAATTGCCCGGGAGAGTTTGAAGATACCGCTTGACCCCAGGTGGATTGGGTCATCCGGCTTCTTGTACCTACAAAACTGTTTGTTCAGTAGACCCTCCTCATCGACAAAACTATCAAAATCTAAATTTCCTATTCTAGCGTTGGTATTACAGTACCCAAACAATATACTATTAAACTCCATGGCTCTCTCATTTAGCCAGGAGGACCTAGTTGGTAGGATTGGTGAAACTATAACTTTAGAGTAAGGACAAATTTCACAAATATTCGTGAGCTTCTTCGTCAGCTCATTAGCCCAGTGTTTAACATCACACCCTCCCCTCTTAATATTATTTACACCACAGTGTACTACAACATTCTTATATCCTACACAAAGGGCAGGGTCTAACTGATCTATTGTGAAGCATTCAAGTCTTTTTCCAGGCAGTTTGTGACCGAATGTCCCTTTTCCAGCACCAAATCGGAGGAACCGGGTATTTGAGTCACCAATAATCAATGTTGCATTGCTACTGCTGCTCACGTAGCGGAACGTTATACTGAATCTCACGTCCCTCCTTTCACTGCTCTTATCTATTCTGTGGTCCCAGAGGAACTGAGACTGCTTGCTCATGATATATAGACTGCGTCCCTCTATTGTCTCAATGACTTCCCCACTTTCTGATCCTTTCATTGAGAACTTAACTGAACACTGGCTTCCTAACGATACAGTGAAAATCGAACTATCATGCACAAGCGAGTTCTCGTTATCCGAGTGTCTAGGGAGAAAACTGCTCTCATCATTGTACCGGTTGATCAGGCATTGATTAATAACTGTTTCAGGGCAAAGCTTCTTTATCCTTGAGGCAAGTTCAGCAAGAACTTCAGGCAGGTCTTCTGATATGGGCTTAGCAGCTTTTGCCCCGGGGTAATCATATCGTTCACCAAAGCTTATAACTCCATGCCCGTTTTCTGTGTTCTTGACAAAATCATCGTTCTGTTGAGCAAGGAAATCTAATAGCTGAGAGTTCAAGGTTGTATCAATGAATTCTGGTAAATAAGACATGATGTGCTTAGACTTTGGGTCGTCTGCACTTGAAGGCTTCTGTGCATCTAGCAGGAGCTGTTCATGGTCTGTTTCACAGGCTGCTGGTGGCCCTATGATAAAAGGAGGCATGGGCAGGTCAGGAGTGGATACGTTTGAGGATCTGCTGTTTTTGAAACAGTTAATATCAACTTTGAGCTCAGCAAGCTTGGTGTTTATGGAGTCAAGAGTCCTAAGGTGGCTATCATTGTCTTTCAAGTTTTTAATGGATGTTTGAATATCTTCTAAGGACTTGTGTATAGAGCTTTCGTTAGAAGTAGTATGACCCATTGGAATACTGGAGGGGGCTGACAAATAAGAAGGGGACTTAACCTCGTGGTCACATCTCTTGCCACTTATTACAGCACAGACATTTTCTGCAAGGCCAAGCAGGGATAGTAGACCCTCTGCTAAGGTGAGTTTTTTAAGAGATGGGCAGCTCTTAACCATAGATGGCGTTATGATTGCAAATTTGTTCACATCAAGTTTTAGAATGTTACAGATGTTGAGCTTAATGATATCTACCTCTGAGCGCAGGCTCTGCGAGTGAGTCAACAGGAAGTTGTCAAGGGGGGTAGACCCTGAGAAGAAACTAAGGAGGCTGCTACAATCTTTATTTTCCTCTGATTCGTGGTATTCTGAAAGAATTATATTTTCAACATCCTTCAGTACTTCGTCAATTTCCACCATAATGGTAGGAGTAGTGGGTGCAGGTGTAGTCTGATCCGGAACCGTAGTAGTTGAAGTCTGGTCCGGAACAGATTGAGAAGAGTCAGTGGGTGTATCGTTCATGGCGTAGAAGCAATTGGGGGTACCAGGCAATCCAGGGGGCACCTTCACGTCCAACCAGCACACTCCCTGGAAAGAAAGAAAAGCATATAGCAATTTCAAATGTTCCGTTGTGGAAAACAATGAAAGTGTATTTAAACTGGATTAGTCAAAATGATTCAAAAGATTGAAAAATTGAACAGACTGACGGACTACGACACATGGGACAAGAGAGTGAGTGAGTATGAAAAATATGAGGTGGTTGGACTGGCAAGCCCTATCATTTAATCAGAATACATTAAATATAATCCATAAGCCATATATATGTCAGCCTGTTCTTGGAGCACAGCCCCAAAAGTTATCAGAAGTATTGGTTCAAGATTTAAGCTCAAAATTCTTTCAACACTATCTATACATTAATCAGGGTTGTCCAATTGTCCAATTGTGGATTGTGGTGTGAATGGAGTTATACATTTCCAAACAGAAACATTATTCACTACAACTACTTAACTTCTTAACAGGTTAGCGTGCCAGTCTTCTGATTCAGCACCCCCTGGACCATCATAGTACCCCCGATGCAGTTGACTTTAGCAAGCCATGGACATATTGGACATCCTCAAATTATTTGTTATATAGTAGTGTTGAAACTTGACTGCTTTATTGACCCGGACAGGCACCGGGGGCAGACATCCCAACACCAGTGCGTTGGGACATAGTGTTGGTCTGCTTCAGGACGTGTTAGATCCTAGAGAAGCCGCCATCCCCTCTACTGCTTTAGCAAAAAATAAAAACGTGTCAAACAGTATATATACAATAAATTAAATCAAGTGATGCAATTGGCAGAGCACAATCGTAAATCCTGAGCAATAGATATCATCTATCCCTCGTAGCTCTTCTCCTCAGGTATCAGGTTGAAGGAGACATTGGATATAGGGGCAGTCCATGCCTTCTTTGCCTTTCCACGTACACCTCTAACTGCTACTAGCACACTCCTCATTATATCCATGCTCAGGCGTGTCCTGATGTTACACATCACCTGGCTGTAGTCCTCCTTTGTCTTGGTGGCTATCAACACAGCAAGTCTTCTTATGAAACACTTGGCCTCCGGTGCCATTCCTCCTGTAGTGGTAAATACAAGGGGGACGAATGACCCTTTCTCCAATTGTAGCACTCGGTTCATGTACTGGTTCTTTTTCTCATTCTCGTGCAGAGTGTAGAGCTGTGGCATGGTCTTTCCTTGATATGTAGGCGATTTAGGATTGAAAATGCGCACATCAAAGAAAGTCCTCTCAAATGTGCTCCACACTCCTCTTGCTGATATATCAAGCCTAGCCTTATCAGCATTGTTGCCCTTTTGTTGGAAGTTGGCCGATTCTATAGGTGTTAAAAGGGGCTCAATCCTCACATCCTTGGTCACCAGCCTAAGGTATTCAGCAACGGAGTCTCTCACGTTATTATGACGGTAGTTCACATACCCCCCTCTCTTACAGTTGAGGATATGATTGTGATCATTCTTGGCTCCGCAATCGCAGAATCTTGGGGTGTTAGGGATGTCCCAACCATACCGGAGATGAACAGCATCTCTGAAGTCTTGCTTGCTGTAAGCATACCCTAGCTGTTGAATGGGGAGACATGTTAGCCAAGCTCCTGACCCATGCTCTTGTACCAGCTGCAATGACTCCCTGGTATTCTCATCCACTTCACTCATTATCTCAGCAAGCTCCTTCTTCAAGCGTAATTCTTTAACTAACTTGAGGCAATCTACTCTGCCCTTTATCTTAATTTTATCCAACTTCATCAGGGATGTCTCCTGGTGATAGATAAGGTCAACCAGCTCCTCAGTTATCTTAAGTGACGTCTGGTATTCCTTCTCCGCGATCTCTACTGGATTAACAATACCAAGCCCCCCTAATCTTACAGGTAGCGCAAACATTCTCCTGTGCAGATCAGACACATTCCTACCAATAATTGCAGGGATGAACTTTTCTCTTATACACTTCTCCAATGGGATGAAGAGGTCTTTAGTGTCTTGGATGGTACGCATCACAAAGGTCCACCGATGACATAGGGCTTTGGTATACCCTGATAGGGCTGCCTGAGGTTCATCGAGGGCAATATCTGACAACTCTTCTACATCCTTCACCCATTTCTCTACTTTCTTTTTTACATATGTCTCTCTAGCCTCCTCTCCACCTATCACTGCTCCCAGATGACGCTCCCCATCACATGTGATCTCTATACCAGTCTCTCCAAATAAAAACGTGGCTGCTGGTAGTAGCGATTTTTCTTTTAAGATAAGAATAGTCTTCACTGCTTTAGGGAAGTAGCCTAACTTAGGACCGTTTACACTGAGTAAATCCCACCACAGCCGGAGTTTCTTCAGGGTACCTGCTGCTGCAGAGTCATCTGCATACCACGCTTGCATCAATTCTCCTAACTTTGTCACGCTGGCCAGGATGTTGATAAGAGGACGAATACCGATAGCATACTCTGCCATTGCGGCCACATCCCCTTGTGTTGCCCCTTCATCAGAGTAAATTATCTCACACGAATATGTGTCGTTGACAATGAGTTTGGCTGATTTCTGATAGGTGTTTTTCAGGTATTGGTGAAACGGAGGACATAGCTGCCTAATGTTGTGAATAGCTGCTTTGCGATTAAGCCTGTTAAACGCATTATCAGCATCAACAAGAAGCACTGCCTCTGTCTTAGGATCTTCCCATGTCCTCTTAACTGCTCTGATGGATGCCTCAATGCCTGACTCTAGCCCAGCACATGACTGAAGAGGTCCTGCAGCCTCTTGTATATCATCCTTAATTACCCCAATAACCACCTTGCCAACAATACGCCGAAGAACCTCTCCTACCCCCACCGGCCTTACACCAGGATTACCTCTCTTATCGTCACCCTTATTCAGTGGTACCAGTCTACAGGCCACAAACTCATTCAGACTGTCTGGGTTAACATCCTCTACACACAAACGCTTTGCAAATTCAGCTATTGCACCGCAGAGTTGAAAAGGAAGTTTCCCATACGCTTTAGAGCACAAGATGTGCTTCCACCCATCTGCATCCAAATGGGTTGGGCCACCGGAGCCCTTAACATGGAGTGCCGCTTTCTCAACTAGCTCTGTCGATATTTCAGCAAATATCACCGACTGTGCCTGAGGCGCTGTTATAGGTAGAAGGATATCAGCTGGAGGTGTCTCAGCTTTAGGATGTTTCTCTTGTAATAGACTCTTTATCTTTCTATTTAATGTGTGTACCCCAACAACTGAGTTTTCGTTGTTGATGAGCTTCATGGCCTGACATACTTTACCCACCATCATTAACCTACTAAAGCATTTCATTTTCGATGGATCTTCAGACTTTTTCTTTCGTTTTAGCTTCTCCTGGATGACACGAGCCTCATCCATGAGGGAATTGAGGTCGCCATCCTTCCACTTTTCTAGTCTATCTACCAGGTACTTGGCATTGTCTCTAGCTTTTGACTTAGATGAAGGCTTCTGTAACATAATAGGGATAAATATATGGACTAGCTGCAATGAAAGACTCTCCCAGGCCGTTTTATTCACAAACAGGTACAAAAGTCGTGTCAACTCTTTGATAAACTTCTCCCCACTCTTACCCCTTGGCACCATAAACAAATTCCTACACCACGTAATAATTTCATCATATATCCCCGTAAGTTCTGACCGTATACACCCTTCCCCAACCATGCAATGGTACCCCACGTCAAATTATTTGATCTATTCAACTGGCAGCAGTCACAGTACCATTCATCATCTTCACTGGTTTTATGATCCTCATACTCTTCATCACTCATACACAAGCAGTCCTTATGAATCCAAACCTCGCACTCCTCACACTGCAAAGCATCTACATGCCATTCAACTCTGGTTTTACATATAGGACATATGTCATCTATCTTCTCCTTCTCATTTGGTCTACATTTTTTCTTCTTATCAACTCTTGTTTTATGATTGATGTTTACTTCTAGGACTTGAGGTCTATTTAACAAGGGTTTCTCTGTTCTGATGTGGCGCCGAAAGTCATATCTCGAAGAAGATGATTGAGGTTTGATAGAATTGGTTGAGTTTAATACTTTCTGATTATACACAGGTTCGTTAGTACTTTCTTCTTCAGCTTGTCCGTTGGTCTCTACATGTTCTGTACTGGCTGGGGCACTATCAGTGTGCCCCGTTTGCCCGTCCTTGTTTGCCATCCCTGAACTCAAATTATTTGTTATATAGTAGTGTTGAAAGTATTAGCTCAGCTTTAGCTCAGCGGCAGCATGAGCCCTGGTTTCCTGCCACATTGGTACCTCTGAAAGTACAGAAAAGTGGTGGATTTCGGGGTCCAGGATACTCCCTCTTTGTTCTTTAGAAGTTAGCAGCAGTTAGCAGCAGTTTCTTTGCACTTTGACATCCCTGTGTGACGAGTGATTGCTAGGGGGGCTTGGCAAGTTAATATCGGTACAGGTGTTAGACCCCCAAACCCGATAGCCAAGTCATTTGCTGATGATGTCCACTTAAACATTTTCTTCTTCTTCTTTTCCTTTATAATCCTTTATTTCTACTGGTTTACCCAGGATTTCTACTGGTTTACCCAGGACCTATATTGCGGAAAGGGTTTATCTCTTGGTACTGGCGCCTTTTTTGTTAAATTTTCCCTTACATTATACAATATACTTTTAATATGTTTTTTGAGATTATTATACCATCAAGCTTTTCACCAAATACAACTTCTCCACTCATCTTCCTTAAAATATAAGCTCTCCACCCAAATCAGTCATAATATAAGGGAAGAATTCGTGAATACCTGGAAATCTGCCAAGGCCTCCTCGCCAAAACTAGAATTCTATAATTCAATAAACATTATTTTGAACCAGAGGCATATCTACGATTAATCGAAATACCAGCACCTTGGACTGGATGATGTATCCTTCAATCTCATTCCTCAGAAGACGAGCTTTGAGGTCTCTTAAGTTTGTTTATGTAAATTTTATAGATAACTTATTGTAGCTTTTATAATGTGTAAAATTTTACGGACGAAATGATCCCAGGAGGGACTCCCAACCCACCGCCTCGGCGGGTAGTTAATACACCCTTCACAAGCAAGAGCCACTTTGGTCTACTTGCTGCGAGGTGTCTCAGTTTCATGGGTTGGGAGTCCCCGCTTTTTTTAATCGAAATACCTGATGTTCAAAAGAGCTTGACAAGGTTTCCTATCAGCTGCCACAGCCTCTACATCGTAAGGGGCAGATACAAAACCCACCTTGTACCAATAGATGAATGTTGGTACAATTGCTGCAATTACCCGCAGTGCGGGGGGGGGGGGCAATCTTAGGGGGCCCCCTGTGTTTTAGTTATTATCACTTAATTATTATGGCATCAGAATCAACCCAGTGAGATAAAACTTAATTAATATTTTACGATTTAAAAGAAAATTATCTTCAAAATTTTTGGAAGGTTGTGTAAAATTTAAAACAATTTTTTTAATTTGATGTTTCAAATATTACAAATTTAAAAATTTGGTACAAAAAATTGTGTTAAAACTATTCCAAAAATATTCAATATTTTAGGAGTTATAGGCATATTAAACATTTTTGCGATGCATAAAAGGCCCACATACATACAGTTCGAAGTTATCGTGCTACACAATTTTCAGTTAAATGTAATAATACAACGTTTGGTACCAAATTAATCAAAATCAGAAACGAAAAATGCTGTGCCAATTCATGACACCTATTATTAATTATATTTGTATCACGTGGTGACCCCCACGGTCGCTTCACTATAGTGGGGGGAGCCGCGCACTTCGTGCGCGGCGGGTCATACAACGTATGACAAAATTATATTACAGAAACTATTTTTAAATACACATATTTTAAGAATCAAGAATTCAAATTTGAGATTTGATCTTTATTAATACAGATTATACATATTATATTATAGATAACCGTAAAAGCCGCGCATCTGCTGATTGCAATTCAACTTGGATTAACAGTAATTTTAGTTTATTACTTAAATTTGAATTGTGTTTTACTTACATTTTTTTACTTATCGGATGTCTATTTACATTTATTATAATATTATTATTTATCATAATGGCAATCAAATTTAGATATTGTTTTCCTTTCATTTATCGTTGTAGTGCGATGCGTTATTGTGCCACGTACTCGCTAGATCGGCGAAATGCGCTACTATACTGTGCCGCGCCGAGCTGCAATGAATTGACATTGTCATGTGTCAGTTAAGGTGCATCGCACATTTTCGCTCCCCCCTCCCATGGCAATCTTGTGAACCGATCTCAGTACATATTCTACTGTTTGGACAGCACATATTCTCCGGTTTGTCAGCGAATAATAATGAAGCAATTTTGGGTTAATGTTTAACATTTACTTTTGATAATGTAAATTAATAATGTAATTGTGATATGCTTATTTTTGGAATGCTATCTATCTTAGCTTAAGGGCCGCCCCAAGCTCCCACCACCCCCCCCCCCCCCCCCCCCCCCCAAAACTGCCGATGTCTATTCACCGATGACTGCATACAATTGACAATACCATTACCATAGCAGAGAGTTAATTAATTAATTAAATTATTCCAACGTACATTACAGTTACCCACAGGCCACAGTGCCTCATGTATGTAATGTGTCACAGGCGACAGCAAATAAACAAAAACAAAAACGTATAACATGAGTGAAACAGGACACACATGTGTAAGATCTCAGCCGCGCAGTATCATAACAGTTCAGATTGCAAGGTGTTCTGGACAACCAAATCATATAAATTACCTGTAGTGGATGCGCTTGATGTGCTTTGTACCGTTTACAATTAACTATGCGTGAAAACTGCGGGTCTTAGTTGTCCAAACGAGGATTGGACACCCTACAACACAAAATTTCACTAAGATCATGCATGCGCTTACATTCGAACGTTTGAATGAATAGAGAGCTTTATATTGCGGTTAGATATTTCCGAATACCATTAGTAATCACTATTTCTATTTTCAAGCACCAGCTACCAGATAATAATTTTAGGGCGTCCACGGACTCCTGAACGCCCTCTGTATCCCCGTACCATTTTACTGACTCCACGGCATCAACTTTAACACAAATTTCCTCAAAACCTTTAAAAGATGTACAACTTAAACTTTTTTGACTGGTTCAAATGCTTAAATGGCCTTAAATTGGCTCAGGAACAAGAATGTTAGTGCCCAAAAGACCTCCAAGTGGTGTCAAAATCGCGAATTGAATAATTGAATTCTATATAAATTTACACTATGTGGTTGGGGCATTTTGCATAGTAAATATGGTTACTACTCCTATATATCATATTATTTGATTGGTATTCGACTTCTGATTATTTCCCTAGGAATAAGTAAAACAAAATTTTTTTTTAAGTAAAACAAAATTTAAATTTTATTGCCATTACAATGAATAATGATATCATAATAAATATAAGTAGACATCCGATAATAAACTTGTTACATCCAGTACAACCCAAGATGTCAGCCGACGCGACTTACAAAAATAAAGAAAGCTAGCATGTTATGTTCATTGTTCATAGTTTTTCTAACGAGCATGCTTAGCACTTAGGCTGTACGGAAATAGCTTTAATTCTACGTCATATTAAAAACTTTACATCATTTTTTGAGATACAAAAATAAATTTTAAAATAAATAACTCTTTTGCTGCTTGGGCGCGGCACCGCGCTTGACCCACATGCTATACAGTGTGTAGCAACACATCGCTGAAAACAGAAGCTGAATATATATATATAACATATAAGCGGTGCGCCGCGCCTAAACCTAAAACCATAAACTTTAAATATTGTCAAGATATTAAACGAGTTTTGCAAAATAATATAGCATGCTGACTTCGTAGGATATTACAATTATACCAGTGCCAGTTCCAAATGTGAGACAGCGCTTAAACCAAAAGCAGTTGGCAAAAGGAGCCAGTTGCCTGCAAGAGCTTTACTAGCACCCGATTTACCACTTTTAATATAATATACTTAATATGATTATTATATCTCAATTTGGCTTTAGGTAGGGTGCCCCGCTAAAAGAACTGGATTCTTCCAGGAAGCATCCCGTGCACAGACCTTGGTCTACATATATATTAAATTATTAACCATTCATTCTGTATGTGCACGAAAATTTATTTCAATCAAAGTAATAATTATTTTAGTCTCTTGAGTCTTGACACCACTTTAAAGTTCGACATGTTGCTGCTACTACATATAATTGATTAAAGTACTGCTCAGTACTTCATGCTTGAGCGGTACTGCTGTTCACAGAGGCGCACGCTCAATCACAAATAATGAGCGTGCAGTTTTTAGAATCTCTGAGCAATTATTATTTTAATTAGACCGCAGTGCTCACAGACTGTACTGCGCGAACAACAGAAATATCTTTTAAATTATTTTGCTTCTGAAATTTTGGCTCTATTAATTAAGAAATGCGACATGTAATTGTAAGATAACAATTAAATAGTGTGTGGCGCCTAAAGCTGCACCTAAGAATTAGGTGCAGGCTGTGTGCGTGGCGTACTGTATATGTGATTGAGATTGAAATTTGAATTTATTTATGAATATAACATTATGTATTGATTGTTTTGTGGTAAATAAGTTTTTCTTTCTTAGTTACTTCACAATTAGCAAAAATTCTAAGATAAAAGTTGATTAGATCAATGTTTTTATCTGTAGCTGCGCGATCATGATAATAACTTGTTTAATAGTATTGATGACACCTTGGCCGTGTATTAATAAGGTGTTTTAATATATCAATTTATGGATTGTATATCGTCATAATACTTTATTTCTTTTAAAGATAGTATAATGTTTCTTACTCATGATTTCTATGTCAGAATGGACGACAAACAGACACCTATGTCATCCTCATCTCCAGGGACTTCTACTTCAACTACTCTACATACTCTAGCTGATATTGGTAAGCAATACTTTGAGTCGTACAGCTCCCAAGTTAATCTTTTGACAGATATTGAGCCACTCATGCTACCTCCAGCACCAAAACAGAAACAAGTGGACTGTTACTCAGAAAAAGACTTAAAAACAAACAGAAAAAATGATTATGATTCAAAACGTGTTGACTACGAAGCGGAGTGTGATGTTTACCGAGCTCTTGAGATGTGTAATCAACAAATCACTGTACTACATAGCTTCAAGTATTCTATTGATCAATGGAAAGCTTTTGTGGGTGATGCAGTACAAGCAACAGAGGGGGAACATGACTTTATAGTAATTTTTCCGAACAATGTTGTGATGTGTATCGAGGTTAAACGACCGAAATCTAATAAATATGTACCCTACAAGAAAGCATACCATGCTGCAGCAAATCAACTGGAAAGATTTGGAGTATTCCTGAATGGCATTTCAAACCAAAACCATGAAAAACCCTGCTACTTGAAATTTTGTGCATTTCCACATGTTAATGAAGAAGATCTTGAGAGTAAACAAGATTTTGTTGAACGCAGCGACATTCCGATTTTGTGGAAAAAAGATGTCCATAACTTGAGTTATAGATTGCGTAGGTATGCAACGGACTTCGGTAACAGGCAACCTGAATCGGATATCGAAGTTCTACTGACAGGTATTTGGCTAAACAATTGCAGTGGATTGAAAGACAGTTTTAATGAATGTCAGCTAGTAGGCTACACGATAAATGACATCAATGAGAGACTGAAATGCCAAGAAATTTACCTCAATGCAAAAAATCGAGCTGAAAATATAGTGCCCGTACCCAAGACATATAAAAGTATCTTTGCCGACCACCTCTATGGTATACAGTATATTACTCGAGAACAAAACAAACTTTTAGAATCACAAAAAGATAATCCCATTATTTTTGAGGAGCCTTATATTTTTGTGAATGGATCTGCAGGTTCTGGAAAGACTTTAATGATGTATGCTAGGATTCTAAAATTGTTGGAGTGCATGGGAGAAAATGAACAGATCCTTATGTTGCTACCTTGGAGAGATACTGCCGAATATTTCATGAAGATTGTCAAACAATTTAATGACTCGGTAACCGTGGACATTAAGGATCTTTTGGGTGATATTCGTGAACATAAAGATAATGATGATCTCAGTACTCTACTTTCTGACAAAATGGAGGGATGCACAGAAAAGGTAGTAATATTCGTGCGGCCTAATTTCCACTTTGAATTTGATTTAAGGAGGAAATTTGTAGTCTCAATGCAGGAACGTTTTCTAAGAATGCTTAAAGATAAAAGATGGCACATATTCTGTGATGACTTTCATAGCTCTTTCGCACAAAAAATGTCGGAGAGCTACAATTCTAGGCCATCTACATGGATGCTGCCATCTTCGAGCACTGATTTCCTGTTTGATATGTTATCAACTAATGTCTGTGACATCGACCAGAAACCTAGTTCCCTGTGGATCAGTTGCGATTTGATGCAGACCGTTCAATTTGGCTTTTGGGGAAAATATCTATTGCACAAGGCTGAGGGAACATTCGATCGTGTTATTGACCTTTGTGTTAAACATAGAGACATCTCTCTCTCTGGAAACCTCAGGAATCACCATGGCATAGCCACCCTTCTAATGGACTTAATAGAGAAATTTCTCGATAAGAGTGGAGTAGATCATGTAAAATTACAGCAGATTCTACCACGCCAAGGTTTCAATCACTATATCCAAGGATTCATCACGAAACTGTATTGTGTCGTTGGGAAGGAATCAAATCTGGCGGAAGATAGGATGACTAAAATTGTTAGAAAGGAGTTGAAACTGATACATAGATCGTATGAAGCTGCTGCTCTTGATGATTGCAAACTTGCTGTTATTACAGTATATCTCCATATTTCTGATGACCTAACGCCAGCTGCAAGCAAACAATGGTTTGACGACATCAGGAGTACAGTGAACCTGGCAGCTGAATCAGAAGGGCTGAAAAACTTTGACATAACAGAAAATTTTGTTGATTATGTTAAATATGCTGTTTCGATAGAGTTCCCCTGTGCCGTTCTCATCATCGATTTGTCTTCTCCACAATCTAAAGACACAGCTCATTCATCTAACAGTTTGCAGCATTCCCTCATGAACATACTTGCTCATATTTATGTGGGGGTGTCCAGAGCCAGGGTTTATTGTTCTATCATATTGATATGTTCTGACGATGAACCTAATGAGCTGTACAAAGAGATACTGGATATCCTGAAGCCACATGTTAAGACTATTGAAGTTCGGCAAAGCAATATTATATCATCAACGCCTGTCCATTCTTTGTCGCACAATAGACATCGCAAGACTGACCTCGTTCCTTCTCGCTCCATTCCCACTTCTAAGAGTAAGACAGTTCTGATTCTATGTGACAGCAAAAATGATAGCTTTGACTGCTCACAGCTTTATGAGCCTATCATTGCTTACAAGCATACAGTCCTTTATCTGGAAGACCTCGACAGATATTCTCAAGAAGTCTACAAGGCGGATATAGTTCTCATTTCTGCTGGAATATATGACATTATAAGAAAGAGACTACGTGCTAGAAGGTTACATGATCATGTGAGAAACTTTATAGTGCGGTTTCCAAAAACTCGATTTATTTTTGAGTCTGTGACCACACTGACCAGCCTAAAGTGGAAAGGAAGCAATTCAAACTATTTAAATATTAACAAGACGATCGGCAGTTTCAATAAACTTATGTTGAAATGTTCACAGGATTATGACAATATCGAATTCTTTGACAACGTCAGGTTTAAACAAAGACATTTGTCTGCGGACGGTCTGTATCTTGACTACAGTGGTCAGGCAGAATTATCAAAATGCTGGATTCACTGCATTCTTCTTATGGAAGGAATTAGAGACGGGAGTTTACCTAGAATCTAGATACAAAGGTACTTCCAAAACATGACGTGTAACTGCAGACTGTGCTGAGGTCATGTTGCTTAATCTGGAAAGTGGACAGAAATCATGGGCTTCTGCACCAGCACAGACGGACTATTATTCGTTAAACGGATTTATATGAACTGAAGTGTCAATTATCTAATGTGAGAGAACACGTCACATAAGATACTCAAAAATCGCAAGATCGGAATCTATCTTATGTATAAATTGTATAAAATAATCGAGAAATATATTACCCAATGAGATGATCTCTCTCTCTCTCTCTCTCTCTCTCTCTCTCTCTCTCTCTCTCTCTCTCTCTCTCTCTCTCTCTCTCTCTCTCTTTCGACGAATTTTCAGTTACTTACTTTAAAATGTGTGGTTTATAGTAATTATCGGCTCTGAATTTAACAAGTTAACAGCTGTTTTTTACTTTCTTATACATATTTATTTAATTACATTGTGTTATTTATATATACATTGTGTGTTTATTAATTACATTGTGTTATTTAACATAAATTAAATGAATTTTTTACTTACAATTTAAGATTTATGATTATATTTTGTTTTTTGTACTTATTTTTCTTACTGCACTTCATTTTATGTCTAGATCTCTACCTTTCTAGGATATGTTTCTCTTTTTGGTTGATATGTCACTGTACTAACCTTTATTATACCTACATGTACTGTATGGTCTCTGCTTCTTTTTAGTTTGTGTGTGGTTTACAATAAAAGATGTTTTAATTTTGTCTTAGCCTTATACTGAGTTACCTTAATTCCCAAAAATTTGGGCGACAAAAAATTTGAGCGGGCCTCTCGCCCAAATTTGTTGCAGACCAAATTAATTGCATAAATCTTTTCCGTCTGCTAAATTTTTTGCTAACCAAACTTTTGGCATTTGGCCTGTGGCCCTGAAATCTATAGAAAAATGGCTTTTTCTTCATATCCAAGTGAAATAATATTTGAAATTTTAGTTTTCTAATCTGTCATTCATGGCTTGACCAAGTAAAAAGGCTTATATTTTAAATGAATAGAAATAACTGGAATAGCTAACAGCTACTAATGAAACAAATGGCTAGAGGTACGGATAGCTAGAGATTTAAACAAGATCTGCAAATGGATTATTATCCACCGTAAAGTCTGATCTACAAGCATCAGTTATACCTGACTTCTCAAAGCCTTTCCTTATGTCATCTGGCCTCCCTTTTAACAAAAAGTTCGTTGATCCAACGAGCGTGGACTTCACGGATCACTGTCAAGCGGGTATCAATTTTCACATTGTCTGATGAAACTCCTCCATTGAGCTGACACACTATGTTTTTCGCGTACCAATCTTCGTACTTATTGCGCAAGAATTTCTTAGCCAGTCCATTGATAGATATGTCCAGGGGCTGTAGATGATGGGTCATATTAGCTGGAACTTTCTGTAGGATGCAGTTGTTGGCTGTCATCAGATCTTTTAGTGTCTGTGTGTGTTGGGCCCGAAACACATCTGATATCAGTAGCGCTTTCTGCTCAGGGTTGTTGATGGAGGCTCGAACTGATTCTATGTGGGGAAGAAGGATTTTCTCAAAGAACTGGACACTGGTCAAACCTTTCGACCATCTGGCGAGGCGTCATAATGATAATTGTATGTGAAAGGGGTATGATAAGATATGCTGAGTGTAAGTAGACTAAACTATCTGATTGAGAGACTAAATATCACTATTGTATATCTATCATTTTGTACTGTGCCATCATCACTGTATTTTTTAGTAGTTACTGGGCAGATCGTAAATTTCATAATGTGAAACAACTCAGACTACCACCTACATGCTTAAAATTGCAAGCAAAATGACTGGAATAATAAGGAATAATAATGAACTAAGGCAAATATCTACTTGTTCTGAAATTTTAGTGGAAAATCGTTTATTTTTCGAAGAATTTGTGCCCAAATTTTCGGTCGCCCAAATGAGTTCAAATTTTCTGCCCAAACTTTTCGGGCTCAAATAAATTGTGCTCAATATAATGGCACACAAATTTTTGGGAACTAAGGTATACTCTTGTTCATTTTTACACATATACTCACATCACTCACAGTCAGCCGCTCTGACATGGTTAACCACCTTCCTTGTGTTGTTGGTTGATCATATGAGCGGAATATATAAATACCTCATTTCATTTCATTTCATTTCATTTTATTTCATTTCATTTCATTTTATTTCATTTCATTTCATTTCATTTCATTTCATTTCATTTCATTTCATTTCATTTCATTTCATTTCATTTCATTTCATTTCATATTAAACAACTTTTATATTGAACAACTTTTTTATATTAAACAACTTTTATTTCGATATTTTTTCAATTTGACGGGCATCTTTATTCTTTAATGCTATGTAGCAATAATTTTAAATTCAACGTGAAGATTATGATACAAGCTTATTATCTAAAACATTTATTTTCAAGAATACAATACTGTTACTTGTATACCCGAAATTGTATATTATACAATAATGTATAATAACTAGAAAGCCCGTGGTAACAGGTGAGGAAGCTAGTAGTATTCTTTGAAATAAAGTTTTAATCGCATACAAAATATCCATCCCAACCGAACGCGAAGATACAGCCGATTTAAATGTGAAACATTTTAAACACAAAATTGTAGACTTAACCAATAAATATGTGCCAAGGTTTCATCGGCAATTTAAACATGATATCCGAATAATTTTATTCTTCACTCAAGGTACTACAAAATTTGTAGATTTGTTTTAAATCGTCGAAAATGCAATCATATTTTATCTGCAGCAGCCATAATCACTCCAATATGATATCCAGCTTGACAGTGAATAGTAATGGGGCAGTCTCCGTGAATTTTGTGTTTAACGTGGATACTGATTACTGAATTATCAATTTACGTTTAAAAGCATGATAATAATGATGTTATATTATCTGGTTAGTATTATATGGTAAATACTTATGTTCGTTGAGACTGTTTTGGAACATTTTGAGTTTAATACACATAGTTTTACTTGAGCTACTTATTGAGCTATCGGGCAGAATCTTTCAAATATGTAAATAAGAAAAATTGAAACGAAATAAAGTAATTTACTTCTTCTTGGAATATGCGTCAAGGTTCATATTAATCCTGATGTTATAATACTCCAATACTTCACTCAAGGTTCATGACACAGCTTGACGATATCATCGAGGACCTGGATGCTCCAGTTGATGAACGTGACATAATAGAGCATGAAAGGTACTAGATCACAGATCATGTCGACCTGAAACTCAATATGTATTTTGGTTCACATTAAATTATGTTCAACTTATTCTAAGCTCATATCAATCAAATATTTGTATAAAATCTTCTTGATTTTTCACCATCATCATCAAAAATACTGTAGGTTGTACAACGAAGAACTGCAAAGTAAACCAGTAGTTTCGAGCCAGACACAGTTTGGATATGCTTATGTTTTGGTAAAATCACCGTACGACAATGATATTCGTAAAGGTAAGTCACCAAGTTGCCAGGTATTTAAAAAACTGTGTTTAGTGCTTGCTTTAAATTTTGACAGCTGAATACGTTCTGTGACATCTTGTTTCAATGAAAATTTATATATAAGATTATCAATTCATTTATTTCCATTCCCTTAAATCAACACCGATGTATTATGATATAGATAGTATTACATGCTAGTGACTAGTCATTAATACTTCAAAGAAATTCGATTTAAAATAAGATCTTCTAATTTAATCGATCAACGCTCAGGGATACGATTGTTAGAGGAACTGTGCCAAAGTGGAGTTGATCAAAGAGACTTTGTATATTATCTTGCAGTTGGGCATTACAGGTCTTATAAAACATGCAATATGATATGAAATATGATCCTCTTCAAAATTGTTTAATGAATAAGAAAACAAATAAACAAAATAAAACACGCTTCGAAATCAAAAATACACCAAAAAAAACATCTTAGAAGACATTCAAGCGAACTGAATAATATTGCTAAAAGGTGCTGATAGATAAGAACCTTACTAATATAACTTTTCTTTAAAACCGAAAACTGAAAAATGCAATTTTAGAAATGTTTGATATCTTGGTCTTCAATTTATAATATGACATATTTATTTAAACCCAACTCAGGCTGCACAATTACACTCCTGCCATGAAGTTTTGTCAGAGAGTGTTAGAAATGGAACCCGGAAACCAGCAGGCTACTCAGCTTCTGGAGATTATCAAAAAGAAGAGAAAGAAGGACGCTATGATTGGGGCTGCAGTTCTAGGTATGTAATAATTTGCCATGTACCGAGTAGAAACTTATATTAGTTGTGTGGCCAGATCCAGTATTTTACAATTTCATATTAGGCCATCATATATCCACTTCTAATTCTATTTAAAAAAGCTTTCCAATATTGATCGTTATGTAATGATGTCCACAGAGTTCTGGTAATTATCAATCATTATGTTCACAGTCGAATTATATATTTATTCCCTCTTTGCCTTGAAACTTGAAAATAACTGGTTTTCTAACGCCCCCTGGTACTACAGGTGGGGGAGCAGTGGCTCTGACAGGAGGACTGTTGGTTGCAGGGGCTGTGTTAGCTGCGGGGATAGCTGCAGTCAAACGCAGATGAGCTGTTGCATTCTTTGTCAGCATTCCGGGAACTTTACAAGTTATAATTTGGACTGTTGTTTATCTGAAACTGTGCTAGTGCTTTATTAAGAAAAACTTGATTTATGAACTTTTTATTACAGTTTGAGTAATGAGTATTCTGTTTAAATTTTGCTTTGAAGAAAATTTGATACAATTTCATTGCTATTTAATCTTGGTGAATTTAAGTTCAGATAGATAAATATACAGTACGGTTAGTTTTAGTGCAAAATAATTGTTAATTTTACCGCGATTTCACAAACCATCTAAAAAGTTTGTTCATAAAAAAGCATGCCTACCTCATTTGTGCTTGTTTCTTATTTGTTAACTTCCAACTACAATACAAACTATAATTTTTCACCTATAACTAATGTTAATGATTTTGATTCTCATACTTCATTTATTGCTTTTAATGTTTTGGCATCAAAGTTCGAAACATGCCATGGCTGGAACTAGTCTCTACTCCAACTAGGCAGTCTTTTGAGTATTGAAGAAAAAAACATGTCCTTCTGTTTATTATATCGATACTAATCGACTGTAGGAATAGATCAACATCTTGCATTGTCACTTCCCAAGAAGTTTAAACAATTTAATAAAAGGATGGCCTGTTCGAGTGATTTCGGTAGATGCTCTGGCGGCAACGTACAGAGTAGATTATCTACATCAGAACGCAAAAGAAGAAGCACAGCACTAATCTTCACTCTAGCTACTTTTAATGTCCTGGGTATTACTTCTCCAGTTAAACGGGATGAACTTTTGAGAGATTGCTATTATCGTAAAATAGACATTCTCGCTGTGCAAGAAACAAAATGTCGTCACTTTGAGGATTCAGTTTTGCATTTTACAGATGATGATGGGAAATCACACAAATATCGCTTCATAAACTTTCAGCAATTTGACAATAAGTGGCAAGCAGGTATTGGTTTTCTTGTAAATTCAGTCTATACCAACTACATCAAGTGTTACAACAGTATCAGTGACAGGGTTGCTTATCTAGATCTTGAGATACCAAGTAAATCAGGTAAACCAAGACTTTGCCGTGTTATCAATGCCTATGGACACACTCAAGTAAATTGTGATAAGTATCCGCAGAGACGTGATTATTTCTACAAGTTTCTTGGCAAAGCTGTTGATATCCCATCAAGTTGGGACTTATATATTCTTGGAGATTTCAACTCTCGACTCGGTAAATTGTCTCATTCAGATATTGTTTTCGGGTATAATGACTTTATGGGTATGTATGGGTCTGGAAAGAGGAATTCAAATGGAGAGCATCTTCTTAATTTTCTTGTTGATAAAAAACTTTTTGCTTGCAACACTAGCTTCCAGCACCCTGTCCGTCATATAACAACAAGAATTGGTTTTATGAAAGACTACTCAGCTCCTAAAAACTCACATCGCACTTTGCCCTACTACTCTCAAATTGACTATGTCCTATGTAGCAGTCGATTGAAGAAACTTTTAGTGAATTCTCGAAGTTATGGGGGTACTCTTGTTAAATCTGATCACAAAATTGTTATTACACGTTTCAACTTCAGTGACGCTCACCTTGTCTTCCCCAAACAGAAACCTAAAATGCATTTTGATATCACAACCCTTGTCAGTAATCCTGCTGCTAAAATGCATTACAACAACACATTGAATGATATTCTAACAGACAGCCCTGTTAATCCTAACCCTGAGGAAGAAATGAATAGTTTGTTTCACAATGTACATAAAGCTGCTGAGGTTAGTATTGGATACCTTCCTAGGAAACGCCCTAAAAACTTTTGTAATGACCTTGAAATTCGAGAGATGTCTGATGAAAAGAAAGTTCTACAAGCTCTACTCAATCAGAACAACACCTCTGAAGATAGATCAGTTATACGTACCAAAATCAATCGTATTCAAAATGACACTCGTAAGAGAATCAAGCTCCTTCAAGAAGAGCATGCAGACACTCTTGCTGAAGAGATAAACGAAACTGATAGTTCTAGAGCATACTTTGCAGCCACTCGCCAACTAGCAGGTATCAAACGTGCTCCAACCATAAGTGTGCATGATGAAAACTCTAACTTCATAGGTACAGACACTGGAAAAGCTGCTACACTAAAGAACCACTTTGAAGAGAAGTTCACTGCAAAACATACAGTTGAGCCTATTGACACTTTCTTTGATCAACCTAGTCCTCTCGCTGACCCTATTACTGCTATTGAAGTTGAGATAGCTGCTAAAGCTTTGAAGAATGGTAGAGCCACTGGGCCTGATGATATCCCAAGTGAATTGATTAAGTATGCAAACAGAAGTGTATTTCAGAAATATGCAGACTGTATAAATACCGCATTTGAAACAAACACCACCATAACATCTATTGGAAAAGGCAACATTACTCCACTCCAAAAGCCTAAGAAACCACTTGGTCCAGCAGCAAACATCAGACCTCTCACCCTCTCAAACTGCTCCAGAAAATTACTGTCAATGATTACCCTAAAACGTATCCAAGGCAAGCTAGATCAGTACACCGGTCCTACACAAAGTGCTTACAAGAGAGGTAGAAGTTGTGGCGATATAATTTGGTCTCAACGTATGCTAACCTCAGTGGTACTTAGAAAGCATTGGAGCTACCACAGAATGAGTATAGACATGTCAAGTGCCTTTGACACCATCAGCAGAGAAACAGTACTCAATGTTCTTGAAGATGCTGGCTGTACTAGTGATGAAATTAGGATGGTACGGCTCCTACTATCAAACACAGTGTTGAAAGTAAAAGTCAATAATACTGTATCAATTGAGTTCCAAAGCACAACTGGAGCATTTCAAGGAGATGCACTATCAGGTAATCTATTTACTGTTGTTGAAGCCGCTGCACTTATTCACCTCAGATCTGTACTCTCCCAAGTATCATCAACACCTTACCCAGTGAATCATCCAATCCCTAATCCTCCTATCTCAGAAGAATTCATGCCACTCGAAACAGGATACTCTGATGATATTGACTTTAATAACACTGAACTTGCTCCACTCAAAGAAATGCTTCCTATCGCTAAAGATATATTCCAGCAGTGGGACCTTCATATCAATTCTTCCAAGACTGAATTTGTCCATTTTTATTTAGCAGATCCTAAACCCACTGTTAAACGCAAGGTGATTGTTGGAAAAGTGTATAGAGGTGATGAAGAGTGGCGCTCTAACAAAACTTTAGGATCGTTGATGTGCACTGTTAAGGATATCAAGAATCGAATATTCCTTGGTAATGTTGCCTTTAGTAAATTTCAGAAAGTTTGGATGAAGAGCAAGATTTCAGTCCAAAGGAAGATCAAAATCTACGAGGCACAAGTAGTCTCTATTCTACTCTACAACTGCAACTCCTGGGCTGCACCACTAGCTACGTTGAATGAACTTGATATTGCTCATCGCAAACACCTCCGAAGAATCCTCAACATCAGATGGCACCAGTGGCAAATAGTCAGGCGTCCAGGAATTTAACACCTAGTCAAAATTTGTTGATAACCGGTAAAAAAAGATTCTTGTGGAAAAAATATTCACATTAATTTAAAATTAAATCAAAATTGGTCGCTCTCAGGGCTAACGCGATGTTACATCATTTTATCGACTCGAAGTTCGAATCGAGCGCATTCCTAGATTCCATGACTATTTCTTACCTATAAGATTGCTTGACTATTTTTTGCGCATTCAGACACCAAAAAACGCGCAGAAAACGCGAGCTATCCATTCCTCCTTCCTCAACATCCCGGAATATGAAAAAATAGTCATGTAAAATAGTCATTTGAAATAGTCATGCAAAATTTCAGCTCTGATACGCTAAAATATCAAGTTAATCTTAAACAATCGACAATCTAATATGAATCCTCCCAATCCTCCCAGCCATATTAACTGGTGAACGGTGTAAATATAGAGCGGCATTTTAAAATGTAGCATTCAAAATTTTATGGATTCAAGTTGGCTCCTTTAGTCTAGATTCATTTAGAAAATTCTCGAAGTTCGAGTAATACAGTATTCTCAGGGTTTGGCGCTTAAGGAAGCTTCACATCCGATACCGATTTCCACGAATCAATTTAATATTGTAGCTACAAGTCAACAACAGTGCAAGTGGGAAGGAAGTGAATCTAGCCATTGCTACTATATCAGGGGAACTCGTGTGTTCTAGGCTTAAGCAAGTTTCACATCCTAGATTATCTAGAGTACAGTGCAGACAACCCCCTCCATTATACATCCCTATCCCGCTTTAAGTCCGAAGTTTATCATTGTTTATTGTCCAATATTGTATCTAACCTGGCAGAAGCAAGCTTCAGATCCAAAGTCAGGCCATAAATATCGACACAAGATCGAAGCCACTTTCAGAGTAGCGAATCGCTCATAATGCTGATGAGAGCTAATTCTTAGAACTCGATCTACCGAGTTAGTATGAAAAATAGTAAGGAAATGTCTGTGGGCTAGGGTGTATAGTTCTTTTAAAAAATATTTCCTTGCGTTTCAAATAAATTAAAGAATTCTCAGAAATTTTTTATTTAATTTCAAAATTTGCAATTGCATACTCATCCGGTAATTATTCTAATGGATACGCTAAGCATTTCAAACTAATCTTGACCTGGGAGAAGAGCTGACCAGTGACAAGTCGGCCGCAAAGCGGCCGAAAAATATATAGCCTTTTTTTCTTCCCAAAATGGATTCCTAGTCATATTTAAAATTTATTCCACTGGGACTGATGGCCTACTGGGGTTATTTCTAATGAGGCACTCTATGCTCGTTGTTATGTCACTCCCTTGTCTGTGAGGGTCTCTAAGTTTCGATGGAGAATGTTAGGACATATCTTAAGAGGACAGGAAGACTCACCAGCATACACCTCTATGTTATTTGCTATAAATTCTGATATTTTTATGGAAGGGAGACGGGGTAGACCATGTTTAAACTTATTAGATGTTATTAGAAAAGACTTGACTAGTAGAAATCTTGATATTAGACTTAAGAATTTGACTGATTTCGAAGACCTTAGATTTTTAGCTTTAGATAGGGAGGAGTGGAAGAAGTTAGAAGATGGTTGATGTTTTTGTTTTCTTTTTTATGCGTTTTGATATCTATAAGGTGCCTAGGATGCTCTTTTAAAGAGATATTTCGTACTTTGAAAGATTTACTACTACTAATAAAATTAAACTGTTGTTCCCTCTGTGTTATACAGGGTGTACTATCTTTACTCAGTTATTTATTATTATTAATATGCTATATTCACAATAATCATACCCCCAGTAAGGTAATAGGATGTGTTGAAGCTCATTACAGAAATGTTTTGCTGTTTACAAGAAAAAGGAGTCCCCTGTACTAATGCTGCTACTGTAAACGTGTAAGTTTTCTAATTCATTGTTAGATTTTTATAGATGTGGTATATGTTTTGACACGTGACAGTGATCCCGGGGGTGTGATCGGTCAATAGTTAATGCTGATTGGTTGATTTCTGTAACGTGTCGAATAAAAATACCTCTCCACCAGAATCCACAGATCTTTATTTGCTTTTGTGAATAGCTTCGATTAAGTTTACTCATGATTTTGAGACATCAGTTCCCATTTTTGTATATTCGCCTTGATAAAATGTTATGAATAATTTTAATATTAATTTTATAATTTTAATATTATCACCGTAACCACAGTAAAACAGGCAAATATAGTTTGACCATGTAGTTAAAAGTTGTTGGCCATATCCAATCATTATACACCGGATTTACCATTTATGGGTAAATAAATCATTGTCTTCGCAACCCCATAACTTTAAAACCATGCTCGGTTTACGTGCTACAAACTGTCCCGTCTATATAATATGATATAATAACTATGTTATTTAAATTATAACTAATATATTTTAATATAACTACTATAATCACCCCTCAGGACGAGCAAGAAACTGAACAAAGCCCTCGGACAGAACGATCACGGGCTCAGCTTGAACCCAACCCTCCACCACTCCTCCATCTGTGTTAAACACAAGGTTATCTTTAGTTCACTGAAACATTCATTCTTTATTATCTCATCGATACTTTAACTTTCCAGCTCATACATTTTATAATTCAGATGCCCTCTTTTATTTTGATTGATTGGCTTAAACTATGGCGGGTTAAAAAGCATAGGGGTTAAATCTTTATACCATATTGGGATGTGTGGACTCACCGTCGTCTAGAAATCTGCTGATTGACCACTTACTCTAACTGACAATTCTAATTCCAACTCCACAGGAACTGTTACAATCGTCGAGACCCACACGTCGGAAGAGGCGCGCGCCATCTGACATCAACCCGCCAGTGCAGGTGGTACACCACCAGCCACCACCCTCACCGGTAGACGAGACTAACATCATGGACAATCTGGAGCTGGAACTGGGTCATTTGCCCCTTTTAACTCTGAGAAAGTGCAGGAAATATTTCAAACTCCAGGTATGGCTGCCTCCTCCTCTGCTGATTCTTTCTGATTTGCTTATTTTTGTCTGTCTTTACAAAATATGTAAATATTTAATACGATTTTAATGGTTATTTGTTTTGTGGTTATTTGCTTTCTACCAACTTTTACGATTGTCTGGGATTTCCAAAAAAGCAGTGGTAATAGTTGCGCTAAAGTCTTCATTCTTCGTAATTTTGCTATTCGTTTATTCGTCTTCAAAACCTCTGCTATTATCCATGATACAATTCAACGAGAACCCTTGCTGTCTAATCAAAAGATTAAACCACATTCTTTGCATACCACATTAATATGAGGCTGTTTCCATGACAACAGTTACCATGACTGTGCTGTTTCCATGGCAACAATTACCACGACTGTGCTGTTTCCATGACAACAGTTACCATGACTGCTGTTTTCTTATCTGTCCGCTGATTAAATAACAATTGTCGTTTCTATTAGATCTCACAGGTAAAGACCGGTACAAACAGACAACAGCTTGCAGAGACCATTATCAAACATTTTAGGAACATGCCCGTAAAGGAGAAGGAGGTTTGTGTTTTCCTTTTTTCCCTCAGTTATTAATTTTGATTAGCATATTTTTTAAATCTAAACGAGTAAAAATTTGGAATAGAGTGGAATACAGCTTTTTTAGTAAGACTAGCAGGGTACCCGTCCTCCGGACGACAATAATTCTTTGCTTTTACATAATTTTATTGATACCAAGTTTTCATTTTCTACTTTTTTCGGGTCAAATTTAAAGAAAGGATTCCCAAATGTTGAAATTTCAAATAAAACAAATTTTAAATCTAAAACAAATTTATTGCAAATAACAATCAATCCAATTCCAAATCAAATTGATAAAAACGAAATCTCTACATTACAATATTATTTGTCCAAAACCTCTAGATAGACAACATTATAAGTTCTCCCAATGACCAACGACAAAACTCTGAGGGCGTCCTTTCCCCAACCCTGCTTTGTGCCACATAGAATTTGCCATGAGAAAAGAATGGCCGGCCCAAGAAGGTGGTGTCAGTAAAATGGCGACATATATTATATTACCTATGTAATATATCGTCTCGCTTTATAGATAGTAAGATATGACTGGAGTAGAATTTTTATCGTTCTGGAGAATAAAACTGTGAACCATAACCGAACTCTTATCAATCATATAGTAAGAGTCGCTGCAGTTTCTATAGTATCATCAGTTAAAGCAACTAATACAATGATAATAATAATACTTTAATCTCTCTTTGATTTGCATAAATTATTGAGATTCGATAAAACTTATACAATCTAGACTGTCAGAATTAAGCGTTTTCAGTTCAAACCTTTACAACCGTCAAAGTAAAATCATTACAATAATGTCCATCCAGGTGATAGACAATTTTATGAAAGCAGTTGCCAAGAGACGACGAGAAAACGAGGATACCAAAGACAACAACAACAACAACAACAACGAGAGTTTCAGCTAGCACACACGAACACATAGACAAACTCACAGCCTCTCAGCGATCACGTGATCAGTGTCACGTGATTAGTGCGGCACGTGATGTTTGACAGATTTATTTGTTAACAGCTTTCTATTTCTCCCTCTCTCTCCTCCCTCTCCTCCCTCTGGTTGGAATGTATCACATCTCATTAGCTTGAGAATTGAGTTGAGCTCATCGATTGGACCAGAATATTTAGGTGGTGTAACGGTGGGGACTGGGGAGGTACTCCACATTTTCGCCACAAAAACTAAAGTGATTCTTCCGAAACATTACTAAATTAGTATTTTATTAACAAGCATTTTTAGAGCAATGCCGCAAACATTGGGCACTCCTGATGCTCTGATGAGCTAGATTTCTTATCCGAAAATATTGATCACCTCCATGCAATTACCTGCTCCTAATTGATACAGATGTCATAATTTCATGATTAAGTGATATCTATGCCAAATAAGTATTCTGAATTCAAGATAATTTTAGCGCAGCAGTGCCAATATTTAGAACTCTGTATTAAGCTCCGTAGATTTAAGAACGATATGATATGTACACAGTTACAGGAGCAACATTACACCGGATCAATTCTGAATTTATCGCAGATTTCTTCCCTTGAGGATCGTTCACATATTTTTTACTCCCCCTCCGTAAACCACTTTACACATAGTTGTTGTTTAGAAAGTGCACCCCTTTCCTAGGCAGGTCACGTGATCTCTCAGTACACTATACCCCTCTCCTAGGTAGGTCACGTGATCTCTCAGTACACTAGACCCCTCTCCTAGGCAGGTCACGTGATCTCTCAGTACACTAGACACCTCTCCTAGGCAGGTCACGTGATCTCTCAGTACACTAGACCCCTCTCCTAGACTGGTCACGTGATCTCTCAGTACACTAGACCTCTCTCCTAGGCAGGTCACGTGATTTCTCAGTACACTAGACCCCTCTCCTAGGCAGGTCACGTGATCTCTCAGTACACTAGACCTCTCTCCTAGGCAGGTCACGTGATCTCTCAGTACACTACACCCCTCTCCTAGGCAGGTCACGTGATCTCTCAGTACACTACACCCCTCTCCTAGGCAGGTCACGTGATCTCTCAGTACACTAGACCCCTCTCCTAGGTAGGTCACGTGATCTCTCAGTACACTAGACACCTCTCTCCTAGGCAGGTCACGTGATCTCTCAGTACACTACACCCCTCTCCTAGGCAGGTCACGTGATCTCTCAGTACACTACACCCCTCTCCTAGGCAGGTCACGTGATCTCTCAGTACACTACACCCCTCTCCTAGGCAGGTCACGTGATCTCTCAGTACACTAGACCCCTCTCCTAGGCAGGTCACGTGATCTCTCAGTACACTAGACCCCTCTCCTAGACTGGTTTACGTAATATGTGAACGATCCTATTGGAAAACTATCGAATACACATAGTAGTAACTCAGTAAGATCCCTCCTGGCAAGCCAGGAGGGTACGGACCCCAATATGCGGTAGGGTCGCAGAATCGGGGTGCCACAGTTTGTGCAGTCCCAATAGTCGACCATGAGAACTGTAGAAACATAAGCTTTGCTTCCTCTAGGAGTTGATATACGTCCTAATACACACATATTGTTTAAGCAGGGTTTTAAGCCACGTTATTCCCAACTGCCACTTATTTGAGAAATGTGGGGCTTTTCGCCATAATCTATAGATTTTTTCGCTAATGTCTTCGCTCATGGTGAAAATGGCGGTTTTTGAAAATTGACGATTTTCCAGTTACTCAAAAAAAATTTAAATCGATGCCAAAATAAGTGATGGCGACCCCAAAAGTTTAAGGCATGCTTATATTTTTAGATGGAATGTGAATTGATGTTCGATATTATCTAATTTTTTATAGCCAGATTTTATGTGCGGCAAGTTAAAAAGTCTTCACTATTCTGCTAGCTTTAATTCCAAACCTATCCATATTTTCGTTCTTAAACAAGTTTTGAAGATGAAAAGTCTTCATAACGATTTTGTCTTAAATATACTCGGCCAGTCTTCATAATTTAACGTAGCTTAATATTTTTCACGATATAAATTTTCCTTTATTTTTGTTTTATAGTTGCAAAGCAATGACATCACGCTTAAATACACTCATTTAATCTTTTGGCCCTTATTAAGTGGCTGAATGTTTTCGTTGAGTTTGGAGTATTCAAGCGAATAAAGACGAATATTCACATTTAATGGTGTATAATAAAGTAGTATGTATTTGTAATATACCCATATTATTTTAAACAGTTATTAAATAAAATGTTTCATTTCTATCTTATCTATACTATAATTTAAACTTGACGAAATTTCCCCGGCAACGGGGACATAGAAGAAAAACACCGAAAATCGACCTCAAAATGACCCTCTGGTGAAATCAAACCCAGCTCGCAAATGGAGTTGAAACCTCGCCATTTTTAGCAGGGTTGTAGAAAAAGAATAGGAATAGGCTATAGCATTCTTAGAATTTTGATTTAGGCTTTAGATTTTTTATAATTAACGTCGGAAGTGAGGTAAAATAACCGTTAGAATAATGTCGTTATTTTAGCAAAGGTTTACTGCGCTGTTGCGTAGCAACGTTAAAATGCACGTGCGCGAGCAAGAACATCTTAACTACGCGCGTTGTTATGCTGTATGCTACGTCATAATTTCAAAACTAGCTCACATTTACGCTCACGCTATGACTTATATTCATAACTTTGGTTGTGATTGGTATTTTTTGATGCGGTAAAAAGTATCGTTTTGGGAATCCGAATACTAACAACGCTGTCGCCATTGTTAGATAAATTCCATTATGTCTACAGTATAACAGAGCTATATGATGAAGAGAAATTAAAACATAACTGATTTTTAAAATTTCCTCGAACAAAGCTTTCGACTAGCGGGTTTCTAGTATATTATATAATATAACTTTAGGAGGCAATCCATATTAAAACTCAAAATTTAGTGACAAATTATCAAATGAATTATCACTGTGTTAAGATAATATCGATTCCTGTGACAGAGCGAAACAAAAACTAATTACCCATCCAGTAAACTTAGTTGCCACTGTTTTTACTAATACTTGCGCATCGCATCATGTCTTGTGAGCGCTACATCATGGTCCATGTCACACTGGCAAATATTTTCCCGCTTTTCCATCCGTTTTATTTCGTCGCGAGCGCCATTTTGTTGAAGTTACCGCGCAACACGCGATTATATTCTGCGGTAGTTTGGATTTCTTCAGTGTGAAAACAACTTTTGGTGTTGGTGATTCTGGTATTACCCAACGAACGTCCGGTATGTATTTCCAGTGTTAGTGAATTAAATTCAGCATGTATTGACTTTGTTTACTGCATCAACAAACTAAGTCTGTTATATTTGTTTAGTAAACTGAAAAGAACGAAAAGAAACATTCTCATTACGGGCACGATTTAATGGAATATGAAAAACACAGTCTGAATATAACTTGCTATCTACCGCAGCAGCCCTCCGCCTCAAACCCAAAACGAGGAGCAACATTAATATGGTATCGAAATATGATCCAAATGAAACTGTTAAATCATTGGTCAACTCGCTTCGAATATTCCAGTGAACATTTTAAAAAGGAGTTTTCTCGATTTCAGTCTTGACCCATGTCATGTGGGGTTTATATGTAGGTAATTTGGGGGGAAGGGCTGCTCCATTCTACATTCTATTCAGTTTAACGGGGTCATACACGTTACTAAAACTAACATTGACACCATCAACTAATCTTCTGGAACATATATAAGTTAATACAGTATCAAAATTGAAGGTCGCGTAAAAAGCAGTTACACATAAGTAAACGGTAGAAAGAAGAAACTGTTCGCTTCAATCAATCAATATGGACATCACGAAAAAAGTATGTTTCATTTAAGCTATTAACTTTATGTATACAGGTAAAAATCAATTCATAAATATTAGTTTAACTAGACATATAAACTTTTAAATCATGCGACCGTGAGATTGTGTGAAATTAAAACAATTAAGGTCGAAAATAAAAGGATATTACATTAATCAAAAGACAGCTTTTTTTTACAGTTGATCACTGGAATTAATTCAAGGCTCTTTTAAAACTGAGATGAGTATGATAGGAGTTATAATTCTCCTATTTTAGATCACCATTCTCCAGCTCCGTTTGTCCTGTACTGTAGTACAGCTTCCAGAACTCCCTGGAGATATCCCCTACTATAGACCTGAAACGGAATAATTTGTTAAATTACTTCGCTTTAAAGTAAAGTCAGTAATCAAAAATGAAATAAATTGAATGTTCCCGCGACATCAATCCTACAATGCGCTACAAAATAACAGTAATTCGTTTAAAAGCGATAATAACGAGTTAAATAATCAGGCAAAACAACAACCAAGCCAACCTGTCAGGAATTTGAGCGGCCATTCCGTACATAGCAGCCGCCCCACTAGCAGCAGCTCCTGGGTTCAGCATCTGTACCGCTGCACTCTCTCTGATATCCGAGAGTAGCTCGTCTATCACTCCGGGCGACATGTGCCTTCTTGTCAGGGCTATGTGGATACCTGAAATGAGGTAGGATTTTGGTTAAACTACATAACAGTACGATCTTGAAGTCTGCAAACAGTGAATCCATATAACGTTCGGTTTGCAGTAGATTTTTCAAAACAATTCGTAATCCAATGTAATTTATAATGACATATAACATAGAAGGTAGCATACAAAATAAAATGACAAAACTGTACCTGCTGGAAACTGTAGAACAGCCAAATTCCAGCCCTTTTTAGTGAGATCAGATGACATATTGTAGATATTAAACACTTTGCTAGTCCAGCCGACACAGGACACAACGGGATTTCCCATCACCTCCACACCCTCAATCTTCTCCAGCCCAGCTATAAGGTACCGTGCTCCTCGGATAACCTCCCGGGTTGCCGAAACGTAACCTGAACATGTTCATACTGAGAACTTTTGATAATTAGATTGTGTTAAGAATATTTACCATTGGCAGGAAATAATTTAAACCTTTATCAAAGTTTATCAGTATTACAATTAATTTGTTTTCAAGGAACCCACCATCCCTCCCAAAGCTCATCATAGCAGCCCACGTGACGGCTATGTTAGCCCCAGGGCGACTGCCCGCCATAGTGGGGGAAGCGTAGATACCACCCGGCCACTCAGTTGTACACGTGATTTGGTGGTAGAACAACTCCACATTCCTGGAAAGTGGGGGAAATTGTAGAGGTATTTACGGAACTAAAATCTCACAATATTCTAAAATTTGTTGGCAGTAATACACAAGTTCGACATTATTACTGGCCTTAAATTATCCAAATCAATTACAATTGCCAATATCTTAATTAACGTTAATATCAGTACCTATATAAAACAACAGATGACCCTTTGTAAGTATATCCATATTTATGAGTATCTATAGAGATAGCAGTTACACCAGGAACTCTAAAATCGAAGAGAGGGAGAGGGAAGCCAGCGTCCTCCATAAAGGGAATAAGGAATCCTCCAAGACACGCGTCCACGTGTAGTCCTACGTCATGCCTGAAATTAGAGGAATGGGTGATCTAAATACTCAAGAGGTGATTTCAAACATATTAGTAGTTAGTAAGTTAGTCATCAAAAGGAATTCACTGTAATTTAAATCATATCAAACATCGGGCTATTCTTAAATAAGGAAGTTATTCCCACCCCCCCCCCCCCCCCCACTCTGCCAATTAAAGCCCCCACTCTGGTCTAATAATGTTACCTGACAGCGATGTCACCGAGAGCCACAATGTCGTCCATGATCCCGTGGGGGTACTGAGGCACACTCCCCACGATACAGATTGTGTTACTATTTATAGCCGCTGCTACGTCACGTGGGTTCACTGCAAACGTCACGGGATCCACCTGATTTTGAGGAGAGTTAAATTTTCAAGAAATCTGAAATCTTTAAAATAAAATCGTCCAACATGGACTTAATCAGATTTTTTGGAAGCCGACATTTTTTATCTTTGACCTTTATCAAAGCTACGATTTTTAAAACCGTAGTCTGCTTTTACTGCACGAATTTTCGTTTAGTACAATATAAATGGGTTGTTTTTTTTAAAGGAAATTCAAGATTAAATGAAAATTATTCGATTTAAGCAATTTCCTCTTAAACAAAATCTGTGAATCATTTTATCTTTAACTCGAGAATAAAACAATATGCCTATCTTTATAATCATACAAATGCATCTCTACAAATATGTCCCCAATCTTTTTGTAAAAAATCTAAAAAGTATAAAACACATAAACAATCAAAAAGTAAATAAACCAAAATCAAACTAGCGTTCTAAGCAAAATTGCGCGGGAAACTGTTAACTTTACAGACAGTTAACATAATAAGAGCACATCTTCAAGCTACTGACACCCTCTGACAAATCAGTAGACAACCATGTCTTATCTTTGTTAACAAACACCTGGTCCTTGTAATGAACATTCCCCGCAAAATGTCCGGATCTAATGGAAACAGAAACCCAGCCCAATAACCACCTGTCATCCCCATCTATGTAAAGAACCACACACTTCACCCCTTTTCCAATACTCGACATTCGGAGACGTTTCTTGAAAATAAAGAGGTTTTTGGAATCTCTCTCGTTGTCGTCCCTGCTCTTAATGTTCAGGGGACCCAGGTTTGTCCACTCTCCACTGTCGTTTTCTACCCACATTGTTACAATATCATCTGTACCGGCGTACTTTTCATCGCCAGTTCGTACGTTAACTCTGTACTGGACAGCACTGCATAGAACAGACAGCAATATAGCCGGAATAAGGAGGAGCAACATCTTTCGATCTTTAGATAAAAGTTGTACAGCTACCGAGTTAAGATATAAATATAGAATTAAGGTTGGTTGGCTGATTACGATATGATTACAACATAAACAACAAATAATTTAGATAAGTAAAATTAACCAACGATCAGACAACATAAGTGACAAACCTAATCTATGTCTGAATAGAATTTAAATGAAACGAATATTTTACAACAAATAAGTCTATAAATATTAAGTAACTCTGGTAACTCGGACGCAGGTTACTGGATGAGGAGAGGGTATCACAATAATCTTCTTCAGATGAGAATTTTCCCGGAATCTTACCTGGTTAACCGGTATTTTTCCGTTAATTTATGTCCGTATGTGGTACTTCAGATTTATCAATATCATCAGACGCCGCTTTATCAGGTTAATTAGACAATCTAAACGCGCAGTAAATGATTCAAACAACAACGGACACTAGTTTAAATTGCACTGGGCTAAAACCACGTACTCACTCACCACGTACACTAAGAACGGAGTTTAGTCATTTTCCGGCACGAGATTGGGGACGGGTTCTATAAACAAACAAATAAACCACGTACTCACGGCACACTACCTGATAAACGCGCATTTCACTGCCACAAACCGCTTAACATTTCTCCCACTTAACATTTCTCCCATTTAACTATAAAAATTTGCGACAACATAAAATTATAAACCAGTCTGTAGTCTGTACTGTACGCAGTACGGGTACAGGGTTTCCATACCCTAGTGACCCAAAACAAGATTGAAGTGCTCTGTCTATCTTTTAAGATTATGACAATTTAGAACTTAGTAATTTTAATATACATTATACATTATACAAGTATGTTTTGTCTGTCCCGATGGCGATTAACTTTAAAGCGTGTGACAAAGCAAATTTGCATCGATTTTGATATTAACGGTAGTTTTAGTGTGCCCTCAGGGGATTTAATATTTATTCTATATAATTAATATTTAATTATGATTATTTATTTCGGTATATGACTTGCCTCCACCGTGGGGTTTCACAACAACAACAACAACAACAACAACAACAACAACAACAACAACAACAACAACAACAACACCAACAACAACAACAACAACAACAACAACAACAACAACAACAACACCAACAACAACAACAACAACAACAACAACAACAACAACAACATACCCAATATCATTAGATATTCTTAACAGTGTGTTACAATATTGGACTCCTCATTGCTACCTCGTACTGTATGAGGTATGAAGAATGCACAGCAGTGAACCAGGACTGAAGTGGTCTAAGTGTCTAACGTGATTAACCTCTCATTACGATTACCAGATTCTAATCTAGATAAGGAAAGGCCTGGATCTCCATACTATACGGGTTTACCACCAATCTCTGAATCTCTAAACCGATAAAAATGCTGCGAAAAAATCAAATCACGTAACAGGCTCTTAGGCTCTAATCTTGGTCCCTGTTTTAGTCCTGGTCGCGGTAAAAGTTCTGGTTTTACGTCCGTGTATGTCCGCCTGTCTCATAGAATCCAAAAATGACAGGACAGGACATAGGCGGACATAGGCGGAAATTATGAAATGCGTCGAGCCAAAAACCGTTTTTCGGCCATATTTCCGAAAATAAGCATTTTAAGGCATATATTGCTTCATAAGTTGTACATAAATATGGCTATTAGGCACATTGGGCGGGGGGGGGGGGGGGGCCAATAGCATAAAATGGAGACTTTTTCTGTGGAGAAAATGGATAAACCCTTGGGTAATTCTCCATTTTATGCCATGAATTTTGATCATCGAATTACGTATGTGGCAGCTTTCTTGGACACTCTAACATGTTTATTTTCGCATACCATGCTACTCAAAGCTCATACCAAGCAACTAGAGGCTCATACCAGGCTACTACAGACACACACCTGGCTACTAGAGGCTAAGATCAATGAGACTATTTTGCAATTCAAATTCCACTCAATTTCACTCTGATACTCTGATAGTGATACAATTTAGAAATCGATCGGATATCCGGCTATAGTAAGTAGGTGCTTGGCCGAATATCAATCAGAAATTTCATTAATTTTCAGGAAAATTATCGAGGGCTAGGTCCCGAAAAATATTTTCCGCTCCTATTATGATCAGAGTAACATGAACACTGGAGAAACGGTTTTCAGGAAAACTTTAAAATTTTGACTTGGACAATTTTCGGTCCGAGTCATCCTTTATACATACCTCTGAAGGCAGAGCTCCCGCTTCCGAAAACGCCCATATTGCATTTATTACAAAAATGCAATAGTGGCCAAATGTTTTAAGCATCATCTAGAGAGGTGCTAACCGTCGAGAAATCGCTTTTAACACGAAAAGCTAACGAGATGGCTCATGGCCTTTTAGAACAGTTGATATCCGACTAGATGAACCAAATGCTACCCAGGCTAAGATAATACACAAATATCCGGGTCTCGATAACAATATGAAGGATATAATGATCTGAAACAATATGAGATTGTTAATTATAAATTAGACGTCACTACTCAAAACAGTAGACTTTCGTCCCGGTTAAAAAGAGTTGTGTAATATGAAAAGATGATGAATTCAAGTTATGAGGTGAGTTTTGGCATCCGGAGAGGATTTAAATTTTAGATAACCAATATTATTGCGTTATATCTTTTTAATCTATTATCAGATGCCAGAAAATATGTCATCCAAAGTCCATACTCCCGAAACAAGGGTTTAATACTCAACATCTAGGAGTCAACGAGCTAAAACCCGTTACCATCAGATAATACAGAGATTTTGACCATTTTTAATGGCAATTTGGCAAAGTTTTCACGTATACATCCGTGAAAACTATAACATCAACCTGGGGCGTAATGTCGAGGAAATTTAAACTTAATTAATTACAAAATGTTAAAAATGTAACTTACCGGTACAGCAATGATATGGATTTTGAAGTAAGCGGCCGCTTTATCGAATGCAGGGTGACCGCTGTTGGCAACAACGATGTTTGGTTTGTCTATACCCTTGACTTCTCGAGCCCAATCTCTGTGCGTCTTCATTGACATGAGAATAGACTCGGTTCCTGGAGAAATAAAGAATGTCACAGACCAATCAACGAAATCTGACAAATCTATTAGTAACGTTGAGTGATTGCAATGTGGAATTGATGCAAGTATAGAGCTACCCCATTGATTGCAAGAAAGAATGTGTACGCCAACCTTTCAGTCCATGATATCGATCATATCCTTTTAACTTAGTCTTTAACTTAGTCTTTTAACTTAGTCTTTTAACTTAGTGTTTAAGGGTTTAGGGTGTTCAGCTCGACAAAATACCGATGAAAAATATTTCGTAGGCCCTAAAATGACTCCTCCAGATCCAGTCCTAACCTTCAATTAACCTTCAATTAGGCTTAACTCACTAGCTGAAGTAGCTCTGATACGTCCGAGTAGAACCTAGAAGACTGGCCTCCAGCTCGCCATTTTTGAGATTCAAGCAAATCGAGGACGTTCAAAGGGTGCAGGATGTTCAGCTCGACAAAATACCGGTGGACAATATTTCGTCGGCCCTAAAATGACTCCTCTAGATCCAGTCTTAACCTTCAATTAGACACAACTCACTAGCTGAAGGTAGCTCTGATACGTCCGATTAGAACCTGTAAGACTGGCCTCGAGCTCGCCATTTTTGAGGTTCAAGCAAATCGAGGACGTTCAAAAATCAAAGGGGTCGTTCACATATTACGTGATCACCTTTTGGAAAATTTTTACATTCTATCGGTTTCTTGCGGTTACGAAAATAAAATATCTAAAAATAGTATCTTGAACAAGTTCGAAAAGTACGTACCACCACTTGTGACACTACCACTCGCTTGTCCAGGGTGGTGGAACATTTTCCCCACCATTGTTACCACTTCCGCCTCCATCTTACGTACATCCTTAAAACAGTCAACATGGAGCGGATTTGACCAGCAGTACTTCTTGTAAACCTAAACGGAGTTCCATTTACATCTCATGTAAACACGGGTAAAACTGAACAATTACAATTTTAGTTACACAATCTTTGTTCTTCTCACCAGAAAATAAAAGGAAAAATGTTCAAAACACGACAAATTGACATTAATAATTTTATATATGTTCAAAAAAGGAATCTTAAGAATAATCGTACCTCACTGAGCATCTCGTTTTTGTCCTCCTCAGCGCAGTATATAGTCCCAGAGCACCTGCCTTTCTGCCACTCCACATCGTTCAGGGAGTTGTACTTGTCAATCACAACCATAAGGTCTTTGTCAGACAAGCCTTTTTCTGGTAACCTTGTAAGGTAAGTGTGTCCTGAAGGTTATGTTAGGTTAAACCTGTTTAGACTTGATTTTCTGAAACTTTTGACCGGTGACAATAAATTATGACCTTCATTTTGGTAAATTGCTCTTCAGAATTCAGTGCGCAAAAGAAGAAGGCGTTAGGAGCCACTTATAATATCAAAAACTTTAGGTACAAGTTTTGCTTGTACATTATTAACAAACGTATTTTAGACTTATTGAGCCTAAAAAATATGGCAAAAGTCTTAAAATTTTCGATGATCTAAACTTTGTTATCTCAAAAGTACAGTATTAACGGGAAAATATGTACCTTCTGGAAGAACCCAAGGCCCATCATTTGCCATTTCCGCCTTGGTTTTATCCACTTTCTCTTTAATAATAGTTCCAATTATAGGAGACGCCCTAGCGGCCTTGAACAGACCCTTTTTGAGGCGTGATAAGAGGGGTTCTTCTTGAATAAGGAAGTTAAGGATTGCTTCAGACATAAGGGTTAAAGCGACAGTAATCAGCATCACCTGCAAATAGAAGATAATGAGTTACTTGACCTAGACACAATGTAATCAGTGATGTAAATGTGCAATTCACAGTAACGGTTATTCGCGTGTATTACAAATAATATACATTACACAACATTGTCGTCATGCCAGCGACACAATTAGCAACACAGGCCATATTCAGATGTACACTATTTTAGTATTACAACTAATAATACAGACGACTGTTTAAGTGTTATACCTGCCATATTTCGTACTGTTTAAATTCGTTATTAACAGTGGTCTTGAAGTGGGTGAAGTAGTCGTAGAGTACCAAGCCGATCTTGTTGAAATAAGGATTATCTGTCAAGATCAGGACGGGCAAAGGGTCCCTAGATGGGAGGGATTCGTCCCCGGACATGGCTAAAGAATGTGTTAGTTAACAGCTTCATATAAAAATAGTTGTCACTGTGCCAAATTGAATTGGTTAGCTCATATTCAGTGTAATCAGCTTTACGGTAGAAATGTGCTTTTTTTACACTAACAAGACGTAACAGTGACAAAATAAATTGAAATGTTACATCAACTCTGACACACAGTATCAAAACCTTTTCGAGTGTACAAAATAAACCCATATCGGTGAGCGATCTGAGATGTGGAAGTTCGACTGCCAAGTTATTTTGGCAGCTGAATGGGGCACTGGGGCAGATCAGATCATGTACATCGAATCACGTGATCTAAAACGCGCCATATCATACGCGCGCGTTTTTCACAATTATATATTTTGCATCGCGCCTTACGTCAAAGCTACGAGCGAGCGGACAAATTTCTATGAAAACCATGACCTACCTGTAACACACGATCGCTTTATATATAATAACTTATTTTCACACTTAATGTACAACATACACGAGTAGACCATAGTATGCATCGCTATCACATTAAATTTTATAATGAAAATATACTCAAATAGAATCATCGGGGAAATGTCTGCTATTAGTCTCAATCAAACTTATTAATTGCAATACTAAAATATTTTAAGACCGGCCCGCTTCCCTGATTTTATGTTTTATATTTAGCCAAGACTTATAAAGTCCTATTTATTAGTAATTAGAGCTAGTTTTAGTTTTTAATAAATAATGTATTCCAAAATCTCAACAGAAGCGACTTCTATTACCATCTCCTTCTACACGAGAGACAGCACATTGAACATAACACCAGCTTCTAATTTACAGTCAGCAGTATTGGCGTCATATAACAGAGGTCAGGGGTACTCTGCTTTTCATTTCAAGTGAAACAGCAAGGGTTACTATGCTTATCATTTCAAGTGAAACAGCAAGGGGTACTCTGCTTTTCATTCCAAGTGAAACACCAATATTATATTCAGCAACAGTATTATGTTCCCTGACACAAAATCAATTAGGTTGCCGACATAATCTACATCAGTATCAGTTGACAGCTAATCTATTGAATCATGGTGCATGTGGTATTTAACATACCACATTCAATTACCAAACCATTGAATTTAGGGCATCGAATTACAAATGTTGAGATACAAGAAAATATCTGTACAGATATGCACAAACTTTGTAACATTCACCAACCTTTAGTACTAACCTTTAGTATCGCCTTATCTTGGGAAACGAGTATCAAATATAGTGAGCGTGCTTATTGTCTACCAGCACCATTTCTGGCGTTTGAATGTTGCTTCAAAGGCGGTGACTTTTTTTGATCTGATAAATAAATAAATGGCTAAATATATAAACACAAAAACCGTCCTGTTTTCGTAGATAACATGTGTAAGCGATTTTGTATAGCGATTAACAATGTAAAGCGGATCGTGTTGGTTGGCTTGTCCTAACAGTTGATTTACTTACTTTACTTTACTTTACGTTGTTTAGCTGCAAGGCAGCAGGGTCATCTATGAAAACCACCCTTTTTCTTTAACTTCGGACAACCATGGCTGGCACCAGCACTTACAGGAAACCGAAGGATCGATAACTAAGGCCAGCAACGGTTAAGGTATTATACCACACTTTCCTCGCCCGTGGCTCCGCTGTATTGGTCATGAGCTTATTTATATTCTCAATTCGGCAGATGTTCTCTGACAGATAAATGCACTTTAAACAGATCAAACAAACTAACAGGTAAAGTGATAGAGAGACAATATAACTTATCATAAACGATAATTTTGTAATCTTTGGATTGATCTTTCTAACTCAAACCAACCTGAGAAGGGAAAACAGCTACTTGAAAGTGTTACATTACCAAACTGTACTTGAGGTCCCACCACAGTTGCCTTCCACGCTCATATGTCAAGCCACAAAGTTACGGAACTATGGGAGGAGCAGAATATATCAATCTCATTAATCTTGTGCGAACATGTATTAACATTTGACACATACACACACCAATGCACCAACTTCAAATTCAGCAGACGGCTGCAATAGCGAGAAATGTAGTATCTTGTGATCACAGGTTGGTTAGGGTTCTCAATTGAACGGCATATACGGACAGGAACAGAACTAGTATCAGATGTAATCTCTCTTTATCATGATACAGTAGTCTTTTAACGAAATGAGAGCTATACAATTCAAATTACCAATTAATTAGCTCAATTATCAATGCATACTCTTTCTTGTTAAACAAAATATGTGACACCTATTTTTTAACGTTGAGTCACTCAAGAATCACACTATAACATGACTAATATTGAGAAGCTATCCACATTTGAAGGTGTGCAGGAGGAAATTAGTTGTAAGAATCACTACTTACTACTACTACAACTACAGATAAATAGCAACATCTTATAGATCTTATATCTTATGAGTGTGGAACAGTACTCAGTATTTGGAGAAGAAAACTTTATTTATGCTATCTTATTACCCTCTTGTGGGTTACCCAGGTCCAACCTCTATCATAAAAAAAAGGGGGAAAATAGAAAAAAAACTTTACTTACTGATAATGTTACCTGGTGTCACAGCACGATGCGTCAACATCATTCTTACGTGTGTTCACATATCACTCTTGCTGTTTAATAGGACATTAATTATACACTGAATATTAGCGTCCACAATATTATTCTATACATTGTCATTGAGTATTCTATTAATGCGTTTTAATCAGATTAACCTTTATTGAATATTTTTTAATCTGATTTAATAAATGAGATTTAAATCTCGATGTGCAGACTTTAAAATTCAACAATCATCTTGATAATAGTAAATCACGTTGAAAAAATGTAAATCAAATATTTCTAAAACAAACAGTACACAATTTAAAATTTAAAGAACACAACTTCGTAAACAAAACTCAACTACACACTGCTACTACAGTAATAGTAAAACCTAACATTGAAGAATTAGCGAGTGAAATAATATCTCAGGATCAGAAATGTTAAAACATCTAAACGATAAGTAGGGATGCCAATCCCAATATTGTTTTCAGCCTACAAATCTACATATCTACATATACAAATCATAAAATGGATAAATTCGATAAATAATGACACACCAGGACACCAATACTCAGTAGCTGTGGCAAGTACCCTTAATAAATTAAAATTTTAAAATTAATTTTTAAAAACAAGAATTATCAGATCAATGTTTCCCCTAAAAACTTTCTTATGCTTTGAAAAGTCAGGTCTTCTAAAAATTTCCTCTTTGGCACCATATTTTCTCCAAGATCCAAAACTTCCTTGCAGATTATCCGCCGTCTTTCTGGATGTCGGTACCCAAACCCGATTACTTGTCCCCTACAATCTTTTTTTCTTCTTCAATGGTAGAGAACAAATTATTTGGATATTATATTAATTGAGTGATCGGTGATAAATAATAAAATTGTCTTTTTTTCAAAAAAGAGTAAATACAAACGATTTTTACAGTTTAATAATTTTAACCTCTGATAGAGCAGAATGGAATAAAATGTTTTACTATTAAATGTATCCATATTATTTTTTATATAGGCTACTTTAAATCAGATCTTTAAGATGTTCAATTATGTTCTATTTTTGATTTGAATAAAGGTATATGTTATATATTTCTCAAAAAAAGTGTCTTTTGTCAAAGCTGAGGATTTCTAGGGCGCCTTGTCAGAAGGACCTGCATCAGAACTCTGCCTCTCACCCTCTGTACTAGGCTGACTGACCGCTGCTTCTTCTTCTTTTGCACCATTTCCATCAGACATGAAGATATTGTTATTAAAGCCCCCTTGAAACATACCACTATTGAATGGTGTGAGTGGTATTCCAAACCCTCCGCCAGAAGCACTGTTCCCGCCAGAAGCACCATTCCCACTATGAGCACTGTTCCTGCTAGGAGCATCATTCCCACCTGGGTGGGGTCCAACCTGGCACATCACTGGGCTGGACCCAAAAAGGGAAGTGCCTCCATGGGGTTTAGGTGCTGAACCATCAAACAAAGAGCCTCGAAAAGAGCCAGTATTACTTGAACTTGGGTCAAGATTACCATCCTTATCATATCTGTAATTATGTGTACATTTAACAGACTTAGCAGTTCTAAGTTTTGGCTCCTTACCTTCTTTAAACAACACCTTTTTAGTGGGCGCTGCACCAAACAACCCACCCCCATTACCAGTGGCCGCTGCACCGAACATATCACCCCCATTTCCAGTGGGTGCTGCACCAAACATACCACCTCCATTACCAGTGGGTGCTGCACCAAACATACCACCTCCATTACCAGTGGGTGCTGCACCAAACATACCACCTCCATTACCAGTGGGTGCTGCACCAAACATACCACCTCCATTACCAGTGGGCGCTGCACCAAACAACCCACCTTGTGCTCCACTTGGAGCACTGCCAAATAGTGAGCCAGAGTTCCCCACCTGCGGAAAAGAAGCTGGAGCAGGATTCTTCTCCTCATATTCATGTGCTGTGTTTAATATATCCTGCAAGTTTATAGAGCTCATATCTCGTACTGCCAGACAATGCCCCTTTACAAATGGGTTAAGGGATCGGCTTGCAAACGTGGTGGCAATAAGAGCCTTCTTTATGTTTTCAGGAGTGAATGAATCCCAGTCAATTTTGTTAGCCGACACTTGAACACGGTTGTGATAATCTTCAAATGATTCAGCATAGCCCTGTGACTCTGACAACAGGGTGGCAAGCAGTAATAATGGTGGCGTGTCTTTCATTAATTTGTTCCTAATTAGTTTTATCATTTCCTCAAACAGGATAGGTTTGTCACTGATCAGTGAGTTTATGATGTCCCTGAGCTGAGGTCCGGCACAAAGGGACATGAGTTCAATCTTTGCTTTCTCTGTTTCTTGGTTTGTATTAGCCTCATTACATTGACCCCAGTCTACGACACAAAACTTTGATTTGAGCTCATTTACAAAGATGTCGAATTTTACAAGACGGTCTTTGCCCAATCCCCATGAAAACTCGAAGTTGGACTTCAGGAGCAGGTTTGTAAGATCATATGGCTTCAGCTTGTGAGTCATATTGTTACTGAGGATATAATTATTAATTAAATAGATTATCTTAAATCATATGGTTAGTAGTAAGTGGTTTGTAAATGGGCCATTGTTAGCCCCAAGCGTTTTGGTACCTCATTCCTGACACTCAGCATTGCCTACTGTAAAGTAGAAATTTTTCTAAGACAATAGAGAAACTGACCTTGTCTCACTAAATTCAACCACTTGCCATAATAAAAATGTTAACAACCAAATGATGCATTTTTAATATATACAATCACCAAAGAATATTTCCTCAAGTTTACTTCTAGTTAACTAATTTGTGGTAAAGGAATGTAAAATAAAAATTATTGTTTCATTGAAAACTTATTGTTTCATTGATTGGATTGCAGAATTCAAAAATAAATAAGTTTTGCAGATTATTAAAATTGGCAAATAATTGCGTAGTAATTTCTCGACACAAGAGGAGCAAGTTATTCCATATTGGAATAAACTCCCTCCGGACGTGAAGAACTCTGAAATGACAGTTCTAGGCTTTAAAATTAAATTAGAAGGATTAAAGAAAGATATGATTTCAAAAGTATTACAATTGATTGCTTTTTTTGGAATGTTTCAAATGAAGTTTTAGTAAGAATTGAGGGAGCCAGTTATGTCAGTAGTAAAGAGAAACATAACGATTATCTTTGGTTTCATCCTTATGTGGCAAAGATGCATTTTTAAAATCTTTATTCCACTGGGAAGTATGATTTAAATTAGGTTTTTTAAATAGGATAATGTTTCGATAAATTTTTAATAAATATTGTATTTGATAAATAATTGAAATTGGTGGGGAAATATTTATTATATATTTTTTTCACATTTTGCAGACATGTGATGTTATAAATTTTACTTTACTTTACAAATTTTACAAATAGTTCTGCTAGCACAAAGAAGTATTTGAACATCACCTCCTCTCCAAATGATTACGAATGAAATACTGGTATTTACTCTTAAGGTATCTACTCATGTTGACCACAATCCTTTCAGGTTTCGAATGATCTGAAAATAGGGGAGGGGGCAAGCCAACCCCATCGATGCCCATGTTGGGGGGGGGGTTCAACTACATTTTTATACATATACATTTGGCAAAAATCTGGTGGCCATGTATAAAAATGTAGTTGAACCCCCCCATGTTAGCCGACGATGTAAACTGAAGATGTCCTGCTGGTGTAAGACATTTTCAGATTTCAGCTTTCCTCATCCCAAATTGTCCCACTGTTTTGACTGAATTTCTTCAATGACCAATTTGTCAGTTCACTGTGTATGGCAGTTGGCACTAGACATGATAGAGGACCGTACTGAAAGCTCGATTGTGAAAGAAAACTTTGTTAATCGGAAAATCATCAGAAATTGACACTTTTAGATAAAATGTTAGTTCGATATGGCCACACCTGTTCAGTGATTTTTTCAATCGAATTCCGTCCAATTTAACATTTGCAATAATGCAATTGTAGGCAGTATCCAGATACCCCGAAAACGTGTTTGCAAACAGTTGTTACCAGATCATATGACCACATATCAATCATGAAATGGTATGAAATTGAATGGTATGTATGGTATCTTAGACTCTTCTGTCTACTAGACGAAATGAATGGACCCACGGCCGACCTAGAAAATGCTCAAGACTTCATATTTCACAAAGTCCTGTCCTGGGTGTAACGCAATATAAGTCCCTGATTCCCTGCTCGTCCTCGAAGTCTCCAGATGGACTGATATGGCACTGCCCCTGCAAGAAGTACAAGAATATCAGAACAGACAGCGTCTTCTCTGGACAGAAGCTCACTCTCAAGATCTTTTTACAACTGCTGTTCTGTTTACTGTTATTATGCAGTCATATGATCTGGTAACCATCATGTCACAAGTTGTTTGCAAACAACTGTTCGGGAACACCTGTTCGGGAACACCTGTTCGGGAACACCTGTTCGGGAACAACTATTCGGGAACACCTATTCGCAAACAGTTGTTCGGGAACACCTGTTCTCGAGCACATGTCGGGCTATCTGGATACTGTCCAATTGTAGAGTTCACATAGCCATGTGCCTACGCTTACTGCGTGACGCGCTTGTTTCCGGCGGTCGCGCGCTACTGCAAGCGAGAGGGCTCTGGTTAGAGCAAATTGTAGAGTATCGATAAAAGCCAATTTAGTATCATCCAATCACGATAAAGCATGATAAAACACACAATATAGAAATAATGTCACAATAACCCAAAACAACCCTTCAAAAACTCAATATATTCCCTATCTTAAATAATATAATGGGAGAAACATTTGAAAAGTGTGTCAAACAGTATATATACATTCAATTAAATCAAGTGATGCAATTGGCAGAGCACAATAAAATTTTAAGTGTTGCAATTTGCTTTGAAAGTAAAATTGGCTTTGAAAGTAAAAGAGATAAATACTTCCAGTTTTTAGCAAAACGATCGCCTTATAAAAATAACGTTTCCCAAGGAGAAAAATTAGAAACATCGTAGATTTTGAGTTATTTCGAAAAGTATGATTTTGAGCCGAATAAAAGGTCGCAGCTTTATTCACCTAACCATGTGCTTTCGCGCCACTGCGTGCGCGTTTGTTTCACAAGTAAAGAAAAGTTTTTACCGCCGGGAGGCGGGCGCGAGCCACTGCAAGCGCAAAGGCTCTGGATAGAGCTTGACCATTGTTAATGGTCTGGCCCGGCGCGCGCTACTTCGTAGCACTTGCCATCGCGCGCTACTTCGAAGAAATTTAGACGAGTAACATCCGTCAAGATAGAGTAAGCAGCTTTATAACTTTGCAAATTAATGTGGTTACTTCAACTAGCCATCTGCCATGAGTCTACGCGTAGTACGTGACGCGCTTGTTTCACTACAAGCGAGAGGGATCTGAATAGAGTAATGTGATTGCACCATGACTCCATTTGTCATACGTTGTATGACCCGCCGCGCACGAGTGCGCGGCTCCCCCTGTATCGTCAGGAAGATAAAGGGGTGAAACGACCGTGGGAGTCACGACGTGATACAAGACTCCATGGATGAATTCAGATTGTAACTCGCGTCCTGAGCAGCGAGCTTTACTTCACGCTCGACAACAAACAGGCTATTGAAAATGATCACCTAGTAACACGGCCAGCCAGTAAGGTTTTTTGGGAAAACATTATGAATACTAATTGTATCACGTTGTGACACCCACGGTCGTTTCAGGGGAGCCGCGCACTCGTGCGCGGCGGGTCATACAACGTATGCAGTATGACAATTGAATAACTATTGAAGAGGATTTCATTTCATATTAATGAAAATACATGAAACATAGTTTATTATTAAATTACAAACTGAATAAATAATTGAACGTTTATTGCAATATTGCTCTAACCAGAGCCCTCTCGCTTGCAGTAGCGCGCGACCGCCGCTTGTGAAACAAGCGCGTCACGCAGTACGCGTATACACATGGCTATGTGAAATTGCAATATGCAACAATATTTTTAAAAACTGTAGTTTTGTAAAAATATGACATTATTTGTTTCAGTGCTCAATTTTCTGACAACTCGCGAACAACTCGTTTTTTAATGTGAGCCTTTTTTCGGAGCAAAATAATCTAAAATCACAAATATTAAATATTTATTTCAGGTAACTTTATAGTAAACTCTGATATGACAGAGGTTAACATTTTACAAAGTTGACGATATCTTTGTGACAGGTAGGGGTTATAATAGCTTATAATTCCTTGCTTTGAAGTGATCAGATTGCACCCTGTTTGCTGTTTGACTCAGAACAAATACAAAAAAGGGACCATGTCAGTGTATCTACAGTGCAGATACCTTTGGGAGGTCATGATGATGATGATGAAAATCTAAAATATATGGCTACAATGAGCAAATTTGTAATTGTCTATCCATCACAATCTGATTAGCTAGTTGTTACTTTACTGGTGACACGTATCCTTCTGGTTGTGATTGTCGATTTATTGCTATATTGCACTGCTACTTTTGCTGAACTTGTTGAGACAATTTCCTTATCTTCTACTGATTTTGCTTGACTGCAAACTGTGCCATTCCTGATAAAATAATGTTCGTTTTAGGCTATCCATTGTCGGTATGAAATCTTTTATCTAGATAAACAGATAACGATTTAGGTTTTATGTAGATAAAACCGATAATTTTTCTGCTGAAGTTAAAAGCCAAAATTTTACTAGATCTAATGACTGTTATCACTGTTTAGTGTTTACCAGTAAACTTGGTACAGCACCATTTCTTTTCTTTTGAAAATATCAGAGCACTAGTTTCCTTCTCCTGACAATAGGAGTGAACATTATCCAGGAAATAGTAAAGCATCAGATTTCTTCTCCTGAGAACAGTAGAGCATCGGCGAATTGCTTCCTTCTCCTATGATTATTATTATTAAATCTAAAATAGCTAATAATTTGATTAATTATTAACAGGCATCTTAACGTGGGCAAACATACGCTCTATAAATTATATAAACAAATTCAAGTCTACTTTTCCGATTTTGCTAATTGTCTCTGTTTCGGTCCTTCGTGGGAGTTCCCACATCTGCTGGTTGAGAATGCTCAACATTATAACATCATGATGCTTATGCTTATGATCTCCTGTGAAAATTTACTAAAATTTCCATAAAATTTCACTGTATTGCGGCAGTATTTTCGGTAATTTTTATACCGATAAAAATTCATTTCATCTAGATAATCAGATTGGCAAATTATTGGAGATAGTTATCGGTTACGATTATCGGAGTGGATAGCCTAGTTCGTTTGGAATTTCTCGAGCTTTCTCTCTCAACTCTGCTACCAGTTTTGAGAGGTCAAATAAATAAGAAATAAGAATCTTTTCTTTATAGGCAACTTTGTTCATGGTCGTATGAGCTATCAGCTAATCACCAGTCAAATTGGCGATCAGATGTATTCAGGAATATTATAATGGAAGAGAAAAAAATAGAGTCCACTGCTCTTGATAGAGCTTTAAAAAGGCGTTTTTCACTGCTGGAAAAGACCAGGATTCACAGGTTCAGAACCAATATAACTTTATTGAAAAGTTTTGCATTGCAAAGTTTTGAAATTGTACTTATCTACTAATCATCAATTTTTTAAAGAAAATCTTGAAGATTGCTGTTTCAGAATTGCTGAAAGATGCTTTCAATCAGATGAACCTCCGGTTCGAGAACGTAGATTTATTGTCAAAGGCTTGGGAGACACTGAGCGTCCAATAAATATAGCTAAGAAGGTAAATTTTGCTGATTGAAGCTTTTCTCTCTGCTCTGGTAGTATATGATATTAATATGTAGTAAAGCATTTTTGTTACTTTTTAGATAGGTCTAGAGACTATACATGCAGCTGGCATAACATTTGATTACTTTTCAGGCAGATGTTGCAAAAGTAACTTATCACCCTATCGATCCTGAGGTTATACGGAATTACAATACTTGGCTTGCTGAGAGAAAAACGTTGAGAGAAGATTTAAACCAGTTAGGAAATTACACTTCATGGATTCAAGGTACTTCCCGGACATGGGCAATGTTTTAACGTTTCTGTCATATATATAGAAACGGTTAATCGGGTTTTGAGGTTTAAAGGCCAGAAAGGAGGGGGTGGTAAAAATTATTTTTGTTTTAACATTATGTGTTAGAGATGAACTTAAATTTGAGGTTTACCTGTCATTACACATGTAAAATATAAACTTAAACTCAGAAAAGGTAAGTACCTGAACTTTTGGAAAAGACTGACCACATTCAGGAGACTTGACACAGCTGTTCCTAGGGCTGTTACCCACAATCATCATCATTTACAGAATTTTGATATTTGCCTCTGTTCTTGAAATATGAGGTTAATGAATTTTCATTATTTGGGTTACAGTTAACCGCTTATATCTGTTCTAGTCATCTGAATTAAGTTTTGGGGAGGGTTTATATCCAGTACTATATATGATATATAGAATTATGAAAGTCACCACTTTTCTCTCTCAAGGAGAATAATTTTAACAAAGTTGTAGGTCAAATAAGACAACATCGTTCCTCATAAACCCATCAAAAAATAAACTGCAATTTTTCAAAATTAAATTTATCAAAATTAAATTTAAAAATTATTGAAATATTGTTACTGGTGTAACTGACGATTAATCTAATTTATCCAGAAAGCCTATCTAACATTAAAGCAAAAAGGAAGTCGAAAATATTTGTTCGGTATTCCGAGAAAATCTGAGGTATTGCAAAAATCTGAGAGCTTAAAAATAAAAGTTTAAAAAGGCATTCTGATTCGAATCAATCTATTATATTCGAAATTTTAAATTTGTTGTCATTAACATCTTCTGGTATTTTCTGTATAACTAGATCATAGCAGTTCTAGATACAATATAATGTCTTTACTGTCAAATCTCAATAGACAAAATTAGGAAACATTGGAATTGATCAAATTGATTGCACAGAAAGGTGTTCTGTTAAACTATTGGTATGGTAGTGTTTGTTATAATATATATGAGTTATAATATATATGAGTTCTCGGATGTTATTAGGTTCCTTCTGGCTTTCTGGGATGTTAGGTTCCTTCTAGGATGTTAGGTTCTTTCTGGGATATTGGGTTTCTTCTAGGATGTTACTGTTAGGTATCTTTTAGGATGTTGTTAGGTTCCTTCAATTGTGGGATGTCGCAAGGTTCCTTCTAGAATGATGTTAGGTTCTTTCTGGCTTTCTGGGATGTTAGGTTCCTCCTAGGATGTTAGGTTTCTTCTGGGATATTGGGTTTCTTCTAGGATGTTAGGTATCTTCTAGGATGTTGTTAGGTTCCTTCAATTCTGGGATTTTGATAGGTTGCTTCTAGGATGTTAGGTTCCTTCTGGCTTTCTGGGATGTTGCTAGGTTCCTTCTGGGATGTTGTTAGGTTCCTTCAATTCTGGGATGTTGCAAGGTTCCTTCTAGGATGTTGTTAGGTTCCTTCTGGCTTTCTGGGATGTTGCTAGGTTCCTTCTGGGATGTTGTTAGGTTCCTTCAATTCTGGGATGTTGCAAGGTTCCTTCTAGGATGTTGTTAGGTTCCTTCTGGCTTTCTGGGATGTTGCTAGGTTCCTTCTGGGATGTTGTTAGGTTCCTTCTGGGATACAAGCTACTGAGTACTGATGACCGTTTTCAAGCTGTCATTTTCTGTTTGCAGATATGATCATCTTCTGAGTCTTGCCGATGCTCTGAAATATTTGAACGTAATTAATTACGTGGGTATATATTTGTAATCGTTGAGAATGATATTAATTCTCGTGTGCAATGGCTCCCATTAAAAACATACATAACGAAATGTATCAAAGTTAATAGATTCTCGAGTTCATGCTATTAATCTTTTTACATCATTTAGTTATTATAATTTTGCTTCCTCTTTCATCATTATGATTAAAAACTCACACAGATAAATATGCTTCCGTTTGTCTGAAAGCTCCAAGGCCGATTTACGAGATGAGGGTTTTCCGAGTTATGGTGAAGTCGATGTTCCCTTTTGAGCAGCAACCCTGAGGGGTTGACATTACGTCACTAGTCACTACCTAAAACTTACAAATTATCAGCAAAATAACCTAAATACATAATATTTTTCGAGAAGCTGCCAATAAAGTGTTTGTTTTATTATTAACTTATTACTCACGTACTTTTAAAGTAGTGTTGGCTTTGGTCCGAGTTTTCAAACTACTGGCTGACCGTCGCTCGCCAATCCTTTTCTCGCTGAAATAATCAATACAATTTCTAAGATTGGTCATTAAAAAATCTGACATTTAAAAAATCACATTTATAGCGTTTCATTTCGATGGTTTGTGGTTAAAAATGTACTCTAAAAAATGTACTAAGTGCAAACTTACATTTAAACTTTATAGATACTCGGTAGACTAAGTTCAGTGTTCATATTAATTATTATATGATGTAATTTCTCATTCTTTTTTTCCTGAAAACACAAAAGCTTTAAAGTTGATCGTCTTTACATTCAATGTTTTAATTGCAGCTGCGTAATTTTCCGAGAAGACGTAAATCTCGAGAATATCTCTGGAATCTTTTGTTTTTAAAATTATAGATTCAATTAAACGCTATTTAACTTCCGTCGTAAGCCGAAGATACAAATGGTATTGATTATACAATTGATGATTATTGAACCAGAATTACTTACAGTATTTTTTCTTCGATAAGAGCGTCTTATTTCTTTGTTTGTTTCTCTCAAATGACTCCATCCCTAAATGGGTGTGTTACTGAGTAGGAAGGTTAAAAGATTATAAGTTTACAATTACTTAATATTCGAAACGAAGATATTGATCACGTGGAATATTTTGGATCATTTCATAAACAATAAATTAGTATTTTATATTATCAAGCCACATGAAATTTACAATAGCTGCACTGGTCTTGAAGTGAGCTAGAATTACGGTCCTTCGGGACCTATCACACAGAAATTTGGTAATAAGAGTTTTGATTAGGATTACCTCATACTGAAGAACCGATTCTGGAGGAGATATAATGGAGAACTGAGAAGGGTCTTTTGTGAATTCTATCGCTTGCTTTCCGACCTTGCTTTCCGACCTTGCTGCTCTGAAATTTAACAATTCAACAACTCATTATTTTGAATAAATAAATCAGAGACCTGCACCATATTTAAGGTGATAATCTGGTTGATCTCTGTCAAATAAAATTTCAGTCGAGTATGTTCTCTTTCAGAGACTCTTCAACTTACCTTTCTTTGTGCGTTTATTTCCATCTACAGTCGGGAGGGGGGCCGGGGGGGGGGGGGGGGGGCCGGGGGGCTAACTGCATGGACTACATGACATTGGGGTGGTAGTGTACCATAGTGTGGATTGTTTCTGTACTACTACTCAAAGGTGTATCCAAATTTTTTGTAACGTAAATTCTGAGCAGCATTAATTAAAGATACGAAATTAATTTCATTGATGTGAGACACGCATTTAGATGTTAAGTGGGTGGTTCTACTGTAATGATATGGTACCAACAGTTTAAGGTCGGACCCTAAATGTTCATGTTCGGTACATGAAGGATCAAAATTATAGAACAGTTTTAAATGTATTAGGCTGATCATGTGTTCCATGCATTAAGATCCTTCCCCTTCCTCTCCCTCCTCTGCCTATGGCCACTAGTCAATTCTACAATCTTTGTTCCTGTGTCCTCAGGAACCTTCCTGGGGATTGGAAATTATTAAAGATTAAATTTTTCCAATTCTGGCAGTTATCACCTCATCTATGCACTTTTTATCAGCCAGTAAGAGTAAATAACGCATTGAAACTTGAAAGTATATTTAAGTAAAATATCAAAATATAAGTGAGTACTCCCTGTACAATTATAATCTATACGTACTGCCATTAATTAAACTTTTTCACGCGGTTGAGTTGAGACGAGAGTTTCCTATTCTGAAGCTGAAAATGAAAGGTTTTAAAATCAAGATATTAATCATTTAGTTTGGTAAAAGTTATAGTCATGGATGTAGCTTCAGTTAATGCCACAGTATTTCGACACTCCATTATTCTAATAACTAGATAACAGTATTTGAGGATAGTGTACTAGAAATAATAAACATTTCCTATACATTTTATGATCTGAAATAGAAGGGAGTAAGGATGGAACTCTAATAGAAATGTAATATAAACCTTGAAAGAACTAATTCATGGCGACAGATTGGAAGGATCCTTTTTGAACGGTCTTCTGTTCTTTTTAGCACGCCTCGTTGCTCTGAAATTAAAACTTTCGTCATTAATATAATTCAACTAAAGTATTATCAGCAGTAAAACATTGTTAATAGGGCATGAGGTTTTAGGAAATCAAATTTACAATATGTTATGTTAAATTATATGTACGTTATATTAAATATGTACGCTAATATTATTGACAACGATTTAACTTTTAGAAGAAAAAAAACATTATTATATATAGCCTATGGTGGAGGGTTCGTCATTCATCAAGTTGCTTTCTGCGTAGAAATTCCTGCTTCATTATTAATTGTTATATACCTGAATTCGAGTGTTAACTACAGATACTGTCCGAAATTATCATTGAAGTTGAAGCTTGCAAAGGAGTTATTTAAAAGGGTAAATACATTTCAAAAAAATATATATTGAGCAGATATTCATCTGTCACGTTTTCTTGTAATATTTTAATTAGTTGATATCTAAGTTAACGGTAGAGACTTGAGAAGAACCCAAATTTACCTTCAACCCCAATTTCAAAATTTTTGTCCAAATTCGGCGCAGTGGGCGGTCAATATTTGGCGACAATGCAGCGAATTAAAATGCACACGGGTAATTCCGTAGTTATCGTGCAGTAAACCATGGCAACCCTGACTGTAATGTTGTTATTTTACCCAATTTACACGTGGGCGGCATACACACATACACGAAGACGCCTTTGAATTATAATGGAGATTACTGATGGAGATTTTTATGTACATAGTACAAATATTATTATTATTATTTACCTAGGCTGAAGCAACAAGGCTCTTTTAAGAAGGTGAATTCTGTCCCCGCTGTGCAAGTCAGTTCATTGCTCCCTTTGTTGAGAGCTCCAGAGTCAGAACAAGTCACTTTCACGACGGTTCCTGGGTCTACTGGAAACTTAGCTGCTGTCTCAATCGTACTGGTCCACTCAGCCGTCAGTCCAGTACATCCTGACAAATATTGTCCTTGTTAATTAAGAGAAGTTCGATAATTTATATTTTTCATACAGAGATTAATAATACCATAAAAACAACGAATTGTATTTAGAAATATCAATCAAACGTCACGTTCATAGGCACATTAAACTATTATGCGTGTATTACAATCTGAACCAATATTCATCTCCGTATCTTAGATTTTAGATCTTCAACTACCCAGTTACCTCATTACCTGTTAGAGGTCTGTAGAAATCAGTGGCAGTGTCAGAGGATTCAAACTGTATCTTTGCAATGTCCCTGCTCCAGTAAGTGCTCCAGTCACTGTAATCACACGTTGAGTCTGATATCAGGATGTTGAGCACCTTCTTCTCGTTACAGTGTACCACTAGTTTGATACCTGAGGTTCTAGTTAACGTTGCCCTCCATACCTTGTCTGTTGCAGTAGGTAGGTCAGTAAGGAAGTTAGTGCTGTAGGAGCTGCAACCCCCGATATAGTACTGAGGAAAGGAGTAGAAGTAGAGGAGGAGTCCTCCTGCATAGTCTTCCTGTGAAGTGAAGAACCTCACATACACGTAATCTCCACTCCCTAGCGTGCTATCAGTCTTTATTTCAAGAGAATACTGCTCCAGATTGAAGTCTATATAAACCCCACGTTGTACTGCTATCCAGCCTGTTGTTATAACCACGTTATTATCTTAAAAAGCAGATTACAGTACATCAGCTGGTAGATAATAATATTATGAGTAAAATATTGTCAACTTAAGCAATTACTCGACGATTGTTGTGTTTAATGAATATATTGGATCGATTGTTCATTTCATACTTGACAGTTCACTCGACTGAAACATTATTTTAAAATATTATTTTACTGCTAGCAATATAAAGATGTGTAAAAACGTTCATAGGTACATTAAACTATTATGCATATATTACAATTTGAATCAATATTCATCTCCGTATCTTAGATTTTAGATCTTCAACTACCCAGTTACCTGTTAGAGGTCTGTAGAAATCAGTCGCAGTGTCACTGGAATAGAACAGTATCTTTGCAATGTCCCTGCTCCAGTAAGTGCTCCAGTCACTCCGACCACACGTTGAGTCTGACATCAGGGTGTTGATCACCTTCACCTCGTTACAGTGTACCACTAGTCTGATACCTGAGGTTCTAGTTAACGTTACCCTCCATACCTTGTCTATTGCAGTAGGTAGGTCAGTAAGGAAGTTAGTGCGGTCCGAGTTGCAACCCCAGATAGCGTACTGAGGAGTAGAGGAGAAGAAGAGGTTGAGTGATCCTACAAGGTCTCTCTGTGATGTGTAGAAGTATACCATCACTTTATTGCCACTACCTAGCGTGCTATCAGTCTTTATTTCAAGAGAATACTGCTCCAGATTGAAGTCTATATTAACCCCACGTTGTACTGGTATCCAGCCTGTTGTTATAACCACGTTATTATCTTAAAGCAGATTACAGTACATCAGCTGGTAGATAATAATATTATGAGTAAAATATCATCAACTTAAGCAATTACTCGATGATTGTTGTGTTTAATGAATATTATATTGGATCGATTGTTCATTTCATACTTGACAGTTCACTCGACTGAACAACTATTTTAAAATATTATTTTACTGGCAATATAAAGATGTGTAAAAACCATAGTGAATGGTGATCCTACCTTCATCCTCAGCAGCATTCTCAATAAGGAGAAGGGACAGAAGCAAGATTATCCGCATCGTTGTATCACATTGTTCTTGATGCCTAACAATATGATATGAAATAATACGTCGAAAACCTCCACTAAAAACTACGCAGGAAAATAAGCCACATTATACAATAGAAATCAAAACAATAATTGACAGAAGAGCCATATTATCACTGATTATAGTCTGTACTGTACATGTATAGTGTATATTAACATAAGAACATAGGACCACGATTGTATAACAACACGATGAACGAAATAAATAAAAACCTTCCCTTTAACGTACCTAAGTTACAGGATAAATTTATCAATTTGTTTTTAAGGATACGGTTGTACGATATTTACTCGATAAACAAAAACTTGGCGCTGAAAACGGTTCATGGACAGAAAAGAACTGTGTTCCTTACAAGTTTATTCTTTAAACGAAATTCGAACAAAATATAGTTACAAATGTCGGAATTCGGGTTTATTTCGAATGTGCATTTAGCCGTCACTGCATTGTTCTGCCACACTTAAAGGCAAATCTACACAAATATCTAAACAATTCCCTGCGCAGTACAGTACGTGCTAACAAATTACTTGGATTTTTACAGCTTTGATAATACTAGCAGAAACCCGTATAACCCTAAAATGGTGTCAAGACTCAAGAGACTAAAATAATTATTACCCATTTAGGGTCCAGCAAACCGAAATGGTAGACTGATCTAATTGTCTTAGACTTCTGTAACAATGCTCTATTGAAAGGTGAGAAACCAGACCAATGGTCAACTGCCAACATCATACCAATTCCAAAGAAGGGCGACCTTAGCGAACCAATGAACTATCGGGGAATAAGCTTGTCATCCCTAGTTGCCAAGTCTCTAAACAAGATGGTTCTAAACCGGTTGAAGCCAGAAATCGAGACAATTCTGCGTAGAAACCAGAATGGATTCAGACCAGGAAGGTCAACAACTCAACAGATATTGGTACTGAGACGTCTTATAGAGGGTGTCAAGAGTCGGAAACTGCCAGCTGTTCTGACATTTATAGACTTTAAGAAGGCTTTCGACAGTGTACATCGTGGGAAAATGCTAAAGATTCTAGAAGCTTACGGCATTCCAGTCAAAATCGTGCAGCTTATACGGCTCATGTACGAGAAGACAATGGCCAAAGTCCTAACTCCAGACGGAGAAACTGAATTGTTCGAGATACTTGCAGGTGTGTTACAGGGTGATACCTTAGCACCTTACCTCTTTGCAATAGTCATCGACTACTGTATGAGGCAAGCCATAGGCGATGATGCGGAGCGACTTGGACTCACCCTCGAACGTAGAAAAAGCAGAAGAGTGGGGCCCAAGATCATCACCGATGTGGACTTTGCAGATGATATAGCACTTATATCTGAGGACATGGAGAAGGCTAACGAGTTCCTGCTCAGAGTAGAATCGGCGGCAGCAAGCGTGGGACTACACATAAACGAAGGCAAGACCAAGGTCATGACACTGAATATGGAGGATCGATCTAGCGACCTACAAAGTCGATCCGGGGAAGCCATAGAAAATGTAGATGATTTCATCTACTTAGGCTCCTGGATTGAGAGCACAGATAGGGAGATAAGGGTTAGAAAGGGAAAAGCGTGGGGTGCCCTACATAGACTGAAGGATATCTGGAAATCCAAACTGTCAAAGAGCCTAAAGATTAGATTGTTCATAGCGGCTTGTGAATCAGTACTGCTCTACGGATCAGAAACCTGGACACTGACAAAGGCTCAAGAGAAAAGTTTGGACGGGACATACACAAAGATGTTGCGTATGGTGCTGGGTATCTCATGGAAGGACAAGGTCAGCAATAAAACTTTGTATGGTAGCCTCCCAAGGCTGTCAAACAAGTTACGAAGCAGGAGATTAAAAATGGCGGGACACTGCATCCGACATCCTGAGCTACTTGCCAGTGATTTAGTCTTATGGGAACCTACGCACGGTAGAGCACAGCAAGGCCGACCAAGACAAAGCTACTTGTCTATGTTACTGAAGGAAGTTGGGACAAACTCTAAAGAGGAACTGCGAACCCTGATGCGGGACAGGGATATATGGAGGGGGTTTTCTGGCGTAGATCGGACTTAGCTCCGACATAGTAGTAGTAGTTAATTCGCGTTTTTGACACCATTTGGGGGTCCAAATTTTGGGATCTAAAATTCCTATTCCTTGGCCAGTTTTTTATTCTTTTATGGACACGTTCATTGAAGTTTGAGGATATTGGTAAATATTAGTGACCTTACTGAATGGCACGATGATGTAAAATGTGTCACACTATGAAACTATATAAACCCTCTAACCCTAAGATAATCGTTTCATCCTCTAGATAAACTTTGTCGCATAACGATATCTTTATCAGACGATAAGATATCGCTTAAATGCGGCCGGCAGTGAGTTGTAAACTTTGTCACACTATAAAAACGTGACGGAGTTTATATGGACCCCTTGTTGCCGTGTTTGACCAAATTTTCGAATTTCCAATTCATAGAATAGCTGTATATGACTATTATCTACATATTTAGCGACTTTTTAGTTTTTTCCTTAAATGGTAGCACCATGTAAACTCCGTCACACATTTAAGAAATTTATATGAGGGATGTTTATGACATCCTGACAAGAAATGCCGAATAGTCTAGCATTATTTTGTGAGCTGATTGTGTTTGGAATTGTTCACATATTTCATTGTTATAGGCAAATACAAATACAGAAGGCAGAAATAGGTAAATTTAGTCACATAAATTTGTATGATATCTCAACATGTGTGAAATTGAGTAAATATTAGTATACCAACTTAAACACCCTATATTACGTACTATGAATCAATTAACAATATTTCAACTATACGCCGGTCATATAAATTATTATATGGCAGTGATATGTTAACATTGGATAAATTTCAACACCTGAACAGGGTAAAAATTTGTAAATTTCGTCACAAAAAAATATTACAACTTTATTTGGCAAGTTTCCATAAACGATATTTTATGATCGTCGCCGATAATCGCTTATTGAGCGCTTTTTCGGCGCTTTTTTTTAAAAAAACCGTTTACAATCGCTTTTTTTACGATTATAAACGGTTCAAAAAAAATCGCTTATAATCGATTATAATTGGTGTCATAATTCAAAAAAGCGCTTTTTTGAATTTAAAAGCGCTTATAAGCGCTTTTAAGCGCTTACTAGCGTCGCTGAGCGATTTGAAAGCGGTTTTCCAGTAGGATTGGCGCCAAAAACGGGTGCATAAGCGGTTGGCCGGATAAGCGATTCGTAGGCGCTTTTTTGAACCATTTATAAGCGATTATAAGCGCTTATAAGTGGGGTGCAATTTAGCTGTTTGTAAAGCGCAAACAAAGCGCTTATAAGCGCTTTTAAAATTGAGTCAGGAAAACGCTATATTACATCTTATAACCGCTTATAATCGATTATAATCGCTTTTTTAGAAATCGCTTATAACGGCTAATTCATCGCTAATTTACCGCTTTTACCGCTTTTCCTATCATCCATGGCCAGGTGAGCAGGAATTAAAAAGCGCTTATAAGCGCTTTTTCGATGCTGCCCCTAACCTGGTCGGAACGGGGTAGTGCCCGGAATTTAAAAGCGCTTATAAGCGCTTTTTCAATGCTGCCCCTTACCTGGTCGGAACGGGGGAGTGCCCGGAATTAAAAAGCGCTTATAAGCGATTTCTCAATTCCCCTTTGGCTTTACCTGGTCGGAACTGGAAATCAGAGTGCCCGCTTATAAGTGCTTTTCTGTGCAACCTGGGCCTGGGGTGCACCGGCAGAGTCAGGATTTAAAAGCGCTTATAGGCGCTTATGATCGCTTTTCTACCGCTTTTCCTATCACCCATGGCCTGGTTGGCAGGAATTAGAAAGCGCTTATAAGCACTTTTTCAATGCTGCACCTAACCCGGTCGGAACGGGGGAGTGCCCGGAATTAAAAAGCGCTTATAAGCGATTTCTTAATTACCCTTAACCTGGTCCGAACTGGAAATCAGAGTGCCCGATTATAAGTGCTTTTCTGTGCAACCTGGGGTGCACCGGCAGAGTCAGGATTTAAAAGCGCTTATGATCGCTTTTCTGCCGCTTTTCCCATCACCCATGGCCTGGTTGGCAAGAATTATAAAGCGCTTATAAGCGCTTTTTCAATGCTGCCCCTAACCTGGTCGGAACGGGGGAGTGCCTGGAATTAATAAGCGCTTATAAGCGATTTCTGAATTCCCCTTAACCTGGTCGGAACTGGAAATCAGAGTGCCCGCTTATAAGTGCTTTTCTGTGCAACCTGGGGTGCACCGGCAGAGTCAGGATTTAAAAGCGCTTATAGGCGCTTATGATTGCTTTTCTACCGCTTTCCTATCGCCCATGGCCTGGTTGGCAGAAATTAGAAAGCGCTTATAAGCGCTTTTTCAATGCTGCCACTAACCTGGTCGGAACGGGGTAGTGCCCGGAATTAAAAAGCGCTTATAAGCACTTTTTCAATGCTGCCCCTAACCTGGTCGGAACGGGGGAGTGCCCGGAATTAAAAAGCGCTTATAAGCGATTTCTCAATTCCCCTCAACCTGGTCGGAACTGGAGAGTGCCCACTCGTATGTGCTTTTCTGAGCAACCTGGGGTGCACCGGCAGAGTCAGGATTTAAAAGCGCTTATAGGCGCTTATGATCTACCGCTTTTCCCATCACCCATGGGCTGGTTGGCAGGAATTAGAAAGCGCTTATAAGCGCTTTTTCAATGCTGCCAGTGCCCCTAACCTGGTCGGAACGGGGGAGTACCCGAAATTAGAAAGCGCTTACAAGGGAGAGTGCCAGGAATTAGAAAGCGCTTATAAGCTTAACGGGCGATACTCGTAAAATATTTGTTTCAAATATTACGTTGAGTCCAACTCGGCGTGCGTCCTGGTAAGTTATAAACTTACAATTATAAGCACAAATCTGAACATCCGTTCACCTGGAGTGCACGGAATTTAAATGCGCTTATAAGCGCTTTTCTCGATGCCCCTAAACCTGTCATGCACTGGCGGGAGTCAGGATTTGAAAAGCGGTTATAAGCGATTACAATTGCACTTTTTATTACTGGTTTTTACCGCTTTATCCATCATTTATCAACATGGATTTAAACATAGTTGTTTGGCTGGCGATCTAGAAGCCAAGCAAAAAGGCTAAGTGCACGGCGCCGCAAAGTTCTCCGACAATAATTGTCAGAAATTGTAAAGCGCTTGTAAGCGTTTATTTATATGTTGTTAATGGTTGCGGTTGTCCTGGTACGGTGGCGGTCGATGCCCGCTGCGTCATCAGTCATACACACTTCACATTCAGAACTTGCAAAAGAAAAGTATAGTATATGAAATTAAATTATTGCGCTGGGCCACGCTCAGTCTGTCAACGAGTATGACAGGCCTGTTCATGTTATTCCAAGGAATCTCTAGTCGGGCTGACTAGCGAATCACGACGTCTGAAAAAAGTGCGGTGCTCATTGAAAGTTAGTGTGTGCGTGACCAGCATTTATGATTTAAGTACTTGTTCATAATCAATCGCAAATCGTGGACATAAAAAACACGTGCACGCTGATTGACCATTGTTAATGGTCTGGCCCGGCGCGCGCTACTTCGTAGCACTTGCCATCGGGCAAATGATATTTCGAGAAGAAAGCGGCGCGCGCTACTTCGAGTTATCCAAACCATCCACCCCCAGCAGGATATAGAGACTGGTCTGTTTTGCAGGGAGGAGTTAGCGGAGGCGAGGAAGCAGATCAAGGAGGGTAAGGCCTATGGTGATGATGGCATAGCTCCAGAGATTCTCAAAAGAGTGGACATGGACGACCTGATTCTAGAGTTCTGTAACAGCGCTCTGGTTGATGGAAAAATCCCTGATCAATGGCGGCAACTCAACATCGTGCCTGTGCCAAAGAAAGGAAATCTAACTAAAGTGGATAACTACAGAGGAATCGCTCTTACGTCCATTGTTAGTAAGACCCTGAATCGTATGATCCTTAACAGAATCAAACCAGCGATGGAGAAAATCCTGAGGATCAACCAAAACGGATTTCGGGAGGGACGCAGTACCACCAGCCACATTCTGTGTCTAAGGAGGATCTTGGAGGGGGCTAGAGACAAAAACCTGACCGCCCTTCTCTTGTTCATCGATTTTAAGAAGGCCTTTGATAGCATTCATAGGGGTATATTGATGAAGATACTCCTGGCATATGGGATACCAGAGCCCATTGTTAGGCTGATAGATGCTATGTACAAGGACACCATGGCACGAGTCATCACGGAGGATGGTCTGACTGAAGCTTTCCTTATACTTGCTGGAGTTATGCAGGGAGATACACTGGCGCCCTACCTCTTCGTGATTGTCATTGACTATGTGATGACAACAGCACTTAGAGGCAAAGATCTGGGCTTCACTGTCAACCCCAGAAGAAGCAGGAGATACCCAGCAGTTAAGATGACAGATGTCGACTTTGCTGACGATCTTGCACTGACAACAGACACCGCAGAGCAAGCGCAAGATCTTCTCCTCAGTGTGGAGCTGGCTGCTAACTCCGTTGGACTGCACCTCAACGAGAGTAAGACGAAGTACATCAGAGTCAATCTCTCTGAGTCTGACTCTACCGTCATTAAAGCAGCAAGTGGGCAGGAGATAGAGCAAGTAGATGACTTTGTCTACCTTGGAAGCAGAATAATGAGTGCGGAGAAGGACTTTGATGTTAGGAAAGCAAAGGCATGGGGGGCCTGTCATCAGTTAAAGACAACCTGGAAGTCTGGAATGCGCAGGGACTTAAAGATCCGTGTCTTTCGAGCAACGGTTGAGCCCGTACTCCTGTACGGCTCTGAAGCTTGGACGATAAGCCAATCCATGACTAAGCGGATCAATGGATGCTACACTAGAATGCTATGGATGGCCTTGAACATACGTTGGCCACAAATCATCAACAACAGTGATTTATACGGCAACATCCCCAAGCCATCAGCGATGATAGCCTCCAGAAGAATGAGACTGGCTGGACATGTAGCCAGGCATGACGACCTTCTGGCAAACCAACTTCTGTTCTGGGACCCTCAGCATGGATACAGGAGACCGGGGAGGCCCCACCTTACGTTTCTGGACATGCTAAAGAAGGACACCAGCCTTTCCTGTGTTGAAGAGATAAGATCTGTTATGCTTGACCGCGACGTGTGGCGAGGAATTGTAGTTGCTCGGACCAAGAAGCCGACTTAAGTCAGTAAGTCAGCTACTTCGAAGAAATTTAGAGGAGTGACATCCGTCAAGCACGCTGAGTACCAATAGGAAAAAAAGTAATGTATACGCTAGAAAAGCCGCGCGCGTGCTGAGATAGCTTGTAAAAACCAAAGTCACGTGAAATTTTTGGGCGAGCGAATTATTAAGAGCCGGTAACAAGACCAAATGTTTCTCAGTTGATTAAAATAAATACTGTTAGAGTTGTAAATCTTTAGCCAGAGATAGCATAAGTTTACCATGCTAAGTTGGATATTGTGAACACTTCCCTATTCCTCAATTTTTAGTGGTGTCATAGATATTACATCGCCACAAAATTTACTACAGATACGCCAAAGGGTCTGGGCCTTGTACTAGACAAATTCTCCAGACTCGTGATTACACTCACTGCTAACAATATCACGTGACGTGCACGCAAACTTGAAACTCGCACGCTAAAATGCGCACATTCAGAAGTGACGAAAACATATGTCACCCCACTGTAGTAAAACTGCAACAAATAAACCGCGCCAGCTTGCGCGTTTGAGTCGCTCCTACGAAATCGCTCGCCCAAATTTTAAGAAAATTCTTGTGAAAAGGCCTTTGGGTATGATATTGACAATTGATCTGAATCGGTGTATTTTTTGGACGCTGATCCCGAATCACCCGCCATGAAGTAGGGTAAAAATACTTCCCTGGAGAGTTACATGGGCAAAAACCGTTTTACTTTTAGTCACGTGCTGCCGTTGCTCTATCCAGATAGGTAGTCCGCCATCGACAGTGAGCCACGCGTGCCGACTGTATAGTAGTATGGTTTTTAGCGCTAATTTCGGCCAGCAAAATTTTCTTCAAACAAAAATATATTGAGTATCCTTCCCGACCTCCGATTGCAACAAAAATTGGTGAGCTTACTCATAGACTTACAAGGAAAGTGTCCAAAATAATACGAAAAAAATCAACGAATTTGGTCAAATTACGCGACTTTTACCAGGTTAAGGGGCATTGAGAAAGCGCTTATAAGCGCTCTTTAATTCCGGGCACTCCCCCGTTCCGACCAGGTTAGGGCCTAGGGGCAGCATTGAAAAAGTGCTTATAAGCGCTTTCTAATTCCTGCCAACCAGGCCATGGGTGATAGGAAAAGCGGTAGAAAAGCGATCATAAGCGCTTTTAAATCCTGAATCTGCCGGTGCACCCCAGATTGCACAGAAAAGCACTTATAAGCGGGCACTCTGATTTCCAGTTCCGACCAGGTTAAGGGGAATTGAGAAATCGCTTATAAGCGTTTTTTAATTCCGGGCACTCCCCCGTTACGACCAGGTTAGGGGCAGCATTGAAAAAGCGCTTATAAGCGCTTTCTAATTCTTGCCAACCAGGCCATGGGTGATAGGAAAAGCGGTAGAAAAGCGATCATAAGCGCTTTTAAATCCTGAATCTGCCGGTGCACCCCAGGTTGCTCAGAAAAGCACTTATAAACGGGCACTCTGATTTCCAGTTCCGACAAGGTTAGGGGCAGCATTTAAAAAGCGCTTATAAGCGCTTTTTTAATTCCGGGCACTCCCCCGTTCCGACCAGGTTAGGGGCAGCATTGAAAAAGCGCTTATAAGCGCTTTATAATTCCTGCCAACCAGGCCATGGGTGATGGGAAAAGCGGTAGAAAAGCGATCATAAGCGCTTTTAAATCCTGACTCTGCCGGTGCACCCCAGGTTGCACAGAAAAGCACTTATAATCGGGCACTCTGATTTCCAGTTCGGACCAGGTTAAGGGTAATTAAGAAATCGCTTATAAGCGCTTTTTAATTCCGGGCACTCCCCCGTTCCGACCGGGTTAGGTGCAGCATTGAAAAAGTGCTTATAAGCGCTTTCTAATTCCTGCCAACCAGGCCATGGGTGATAGGAAAAGCGGTAGAAAAGCGATCATAAGCGCCTATAAGCGCTTTTAAATCCTGACTCTGCCGGTGCACCCCAGGCCCAGGTTGCACAGAAAAGCACTTATAAGCGGGCACTCTGATTTCCAGTTCCGACCAGGTAAAGCCAAAGGGGAATTGAGAAATCGCTTATAAGCGCTTTTTAATTCCGGGCACTCCCCCGTTCCGACCAGGTAAGGGGCAGCATTGAAAAAGCGCTTATAAGCGCTTTTAAATTCCGGGCACTACCCCGTTCCGACCAGGTTAGGGGCAGCATCGAAAAAGCGCTTATAAGCGCTTTTTAATTCCTGCTCACCTGGCCATGGATGATAGGAAAAGCGGTAAAAGCGGTAAATTAGCGATGAATTAGCCGTTATAAGCGATTTCTAAAAAAGCGATTATAATCGATTATAAGCGGTTATAAGATGTAATATAGCGTTTTCCTGACTCAATTTTAAAAGCGCTTATAAGCGCTTTGTTTGCGCTTTACAAACAGCTAAATTGCACCCCACTTATAAGCGCTTATAATCGCTTATAAATGGTTCAAAAAAGCGCCTACGAATCGCTTATCCGGCCAACCGCTTATGCACCCGTTTTTGGCGCCAATTCTACTGGAAAACCGCTTTCAAATCGCTCAGCGACGCTAGTAAGCGCTTAAAAGCGCTTATAAGCGCTTTTAAATTCAAAAAAGCGCTTTTTTGAATTATGACACCAATTATAATCGATTATAAGCGATTTTTTTTGAACCGTTTATAATCGTAAAAAAAGCGATTGTAAACGGTTTTTTTTTAAAAAAGCGCCGAAAAAGCGCTCAATAAGCGATTATCGGCGACGATCATAAAATATCGTTTATGGAAACTTGCCCTTTAGGCGGTTATAAGATGTAATATAGCGTTTTCCTGACTCAATTTTAAAAGCGCTTATAAGCGCTTTGTTTGCGCTTTACAAACAGCTAAATTGCACCCCACTTATAAGCGCTTATAATCGCTTATAAATGGTTCAAAAAAGCGCCTACGAATCGCTTATCCGGCCAACCGCTTATGCACCCGTTTTTGGCGCCAATTCTACTGGAAAACCGCTTTCAAATCGCTCAGCGACGCTAGTAAGCGCTTAAAAGCGCTTATAAGCGCTTTTAAATTCAAAAAAGCGCTTTTTTGAATTATGACACCAATTATAATCGATTATAAGCGATTTTTTTTGAACCGTTTATAATCGTAAAAAAAGCGATTGTAAACGGTTTTTTTTTAAAAAAGCGCCGAAAAAGCGCTCAATAAGCGATTATCGGCGACGATCATAAAATATCGTTTATGGAAACTTGCCCTTTATTTGCTCCGTGTTGGCAAAATAACTAATTTATCGACATAGTGATGGTGATAAAGTGACATTATATACTAATTGAGGTATGATTCTTCAAAATAGGGGCAAGAAATGTAAATTTCGTCACATCAGCCATTGCATTAGTTAGATAGATTTTCTTTCATATCAACTGCCCTTATTATAGTTGGAATGGATTTATACAGGAAATATAGAAACCCATGCCCATTTTTCATCACATTGAAATTATACTGTTGGGGCAGGAAAAGTAAATTTCGTCACATTTCGGTAAATTAGTGATATTAAACTCAGCATTGTTCAACTCGAGTTCTGATTTGCTGAAAAATAACCTACCAATAATTCCTGGAAGAATATTGAATTCTAATCGGGGTATGGTTCTTCAAAATAGGGTCAAGAAATGTAAATTTCGTCACATACGTCATTGTAAAATTTAGATACATTTTCTTTCACATCAACAGTCCTAATTATAGTTTGAAATGAATAATTCAGAGATGAAGGAAATATAGAAACCCATGCCCATTTTTCATCACAATGAAATTATACTTTTGGGGCAGGAAAAGTAAATTTCGTCACATCTCGGTAACTTAGTAAAATTAAACTCAGAATTGTTAAACTTGAGTTCTGATTTGCTGAATAATAACCTACTAATAATTCCTGGAAGAATATTGAATTCTAATCGAGGCATGTTTCTTCAAAATAGGGTCAAGAAATGTAAATTTCGTCACATCAGCCATTGCATTAGTTAGATAGATTTTTTTTTCATATCAACTGCCCTTATTATTATTGTGACAATTTTTACATCAACTGCCCTTAACTTGAATCAGCTCTATTATATCCGTGCATCGTCCTTATATACAGTTTTCCCGCCTTCCAAACCAAAATCAGATATAAATGATTTCGGCAATTCACCCAGAATTTTAAATTCCATATAATGTGACAGAATTTACATCATTTCCCAATAAGTGCATGTATTTGCTAACTTTTCAAAACAACATATTTTAGGGCTATGATTGGTAGAAGAACCATCAAATAATGAGTTGAAAGGGTTTTGAGGACACCTCACAGTAGAAAAGAGGTATCGTATTCTGAGTGTGACAAAGTTTACGAAATATTGCCTTAAAACCGTTCGATCCCTGCCCTTTAGCCAAATGTTGTATCATAATTGTAAATTGTTAGAATGACCTAATCTACTATATTTTAAACCAAAAAATGCTAATTGGGCAGCTATGGTTAACACAGTCACAAAAATGTGACATTTTTTACATTATAGTGCCTAAAAACAATAAATTGTATTTCTGAGCCGTGTATATGGAAGTATGGGTCACGTGGCTAATGTCCAGAACTTCTGAACACGCTATATTTTTTGGTTTACCAATATCCTTAAACTTCAACATGAACGTGTCCATTTACGATTTCGTATCATTTTGTGACGATGTTTACATCAACTGCCCTATACTTCAATCAACTGTATCCGTGTATCGTCCTCATATATAGAGTTTTCCCGCCTTCCAAACCAAAATCAGATATAAATGATTTCGGAAATTCACCCAGAATTTCAAATTCCATATAATGTGACAGAATTTACATCATTTCCCAATAGCCAAGTGCATGTATTTGTTAACTTTTCAAAACAACATATTTTATGGCTATGATTGGCAGAAGAACTATCAAATAATGAGTTGAAAGGGTTTTGAGGACACCTCACAGTAGAAAAGAGGTCTCGTATTCTGAGTGTGACAAAGTTTACGAAATGTTGCCTTAAAGCCGTTCGATCACTGCCCTTTAGGCCTACATTGTATCATAATTGTTAGATTGACCTAATCTACTATATTTTAGACCAAAAAATGCTAATTGGGCAGCTATGGTAAACAATGTCACAAAAATGTGACATTCTTTACATAATAGTGCCTAAAAGCAATACATTTTATTTTTGAGCAGTGCATATGGGAGTATGGGTCACGTGGCTAATGTTCAGAACTTATGAACACGCTAGATTAATATATGTTAAAATTAAACCACTATCGTCAAAAACGCTGTTTTAGAAATTTACCAATTTCCTCAAACTTCAATGAACGTGTCCTTATACTGATTTGGAGGTCATTAAAGCATTTTATTAATTTGTAATTCAAAATGAATAGGAGTGGAGAAATGATAAAATTTATTAACATAATATAGATTATTGATTCTTTAGATGTAGATTAATTTTACTTTTACATTTAGTGTTAACGATCAATCATAATGTTTATTGTTTATTGATATTATTTGAATATATGATTATCATAATACATATTGATATAACATCCTATTGAGGCTCATGCTACCCCTTCACGGGTTTAATACTACTACTAGTTGCTATTATATTTTGATGTATACTATATAATATACTATATTATATACTATATATACTAAGATCGCAAGTGCAGAGACGCGTGAGAAATATGTTAAATCTATGGCATATCATGATTCATGATGTTATAAGGGCTAATCTATAAATTACATTGTGTATACTGTATAAAACTACAATATGTACAAAATGGGGAGCAATGTAAACATCGACATACAAATTACGAGGTTCAGAAAGTAAGATAACCCATGCACAATGTACATCTAGAAGATACCGGGACAGAGCCATCCTTCTCGAATAATGCCCGCTGGAAAGTGAGCTTCTTCTCCTTGTCAGGGTCCTTTTAAAAGGCTTAACTATCCATTAGTAACTTCGTTCTTTGTTTGCTGTCACATTTTCTATTTTGAATTTCGGAGTGTCTCTGTCTATGAATTACAATAAGAAATCAAATTATATCATGTATTAATAAAGAGAAGGAGAAAAGGATTTCTGATTTCAGCATTACATCCCACTCCAGTTGACGCTGCGGACCTCTCTTCAGTTAATATCTATTCATTCTACTGAAATATATTAATTTCATGATGCTCACTGAATCAGCTGGGTTTACTGCTACCCGTTATTTTTCACAATCCAAAGGCTCAACTATCCGTTAGTAGCTCCATTCTTTATTCACTGTCAACCTCTATATTTTAAATTTCGGCGTCTCTATGAATTATAACCTCGAATTAATATTTCAGAAAGGAAAAAAAAATAAAAACACATTTCAAAATTTACACCCCCACCTGAGCCTGCTCCAGTTGACGCTGAGGACCACTCCTCAGTTAATATCTATTCATTTATTGGCACGTCAGATTAATTATTCAATAGGTGACACTGAACATGGAATTGACTGAGATCAATGGATTCTTACAGACTTTCCGTAATGACAATGACACTGTAAGATATATAATCTGGTTGATGTGTGCCAAATAAAATCTCAGTCAGGGGGGGCTAACTGCATGGACTACATGAAATATTCTCCTTGTCAGGGTCCTTTTAAGAAACTGAACTATTTGTTACTAGCTCCATTCTTTGTTTGCTGTCATTGCGGTCGATTATTCCAGAAAAAGAAATTTTAAAATATATCATGTATTAATGAAGAGAAGTCCGAGAAAAAGATTTTTTTATTTGAACATTAACATCCCCACCTGAGCCTGCTCCAGTCGGCACTACAGACCACTCCTCAGTTAATATCTATTCATTCTACTGACATATCTTAATTTCATGATGCTCACTGAATCAGCTGGCTTCACAATCTGTTATTTACTATATTCTTTGTTCGCTGTCATCTTCTAAATTTTGAATTTCGCCATTCTGTGAATTACAGCTTCGAAGTAGTATTTGAGAAAGGAAACCGAAAAGGTCTAGAAAAATATTCGGAAAAAACATCATGTATTAATGAAGAGTCGAGAATTTGTAGTGTGCTTGACTGAGAATCTCTTCAATCTGACTACTATTTGACTACTATTTGACTACTATCTGACTACTATCTGACTACTATCTGACTACTATCTGACTACTATCTGACTACTATCTGACTACTATCTGACTACTATCTGACTACTATCTGACTACTATCTGACTACTATCTGACTACTATCTGACTACTATCTGACTACTATCTGACTACTATCTGACTACTATCTGACTACTATCTGACTACTATCTGACTACTATCTGACTACTATCTGACTACTATCTGACTACTATCTGACTACTATCTGACTACTATCTGACTACTATCTGACTACTATCTGACTACTATCTGACTACTATCTGACTACTATCTGACTACTATCTGACTACTATCTGACTACTATCTGACTACTATCTGACTACTATCTGACTACTATCTGACTACTATCTGACTACTATCTGACTACTATCTGACTACTATCTGACTACTATCTGACTACTATCTGACTACTATCTGACTACTATCTGACTACTATCTGACTACTATCTGACTACTATCTGACTACTATCTACCTACTATCTGACTACTATCTGACTACTATCTCACTACTATCTGACTACTATCTGACTACTATCTGACTACTATCTGACTACTATCTGCTTACTATCTGACTACTATCTGACTACTATCTGACTACTATCTGACTACTATCTGACTACTATCTGACTACTATCTGACTACTATCTGACTACTATCTGCTTACTATCTGACTACTATCTGACTACTATCTGACTATTATCTAACTACTATCTGACTACTATCTGACTACTATCTGACTTCTATCTGACTACTATCTGACTACTATCTGACTACTATCTGACTACTATCTAACTACTATCTGATTACTATCTGACTACTAATATGATCTCAATCTCCAGGGAAACGAAATCCAACAGCATTAGAATCGAGGGTACTTCAGACACAGACCGCAAAGCTCAATGCTCTCTGTAGTGATTACAGCGACTCTATACCTTCCACTCCTGAACTACAGGTTAAAGAGTCTTCTAGTTGCATATCTATAAATAGTTTTAATACTCTCAATACTACTGTTTAATAAATAATTTTCACATGGAGGATCATCAAGCAGAAGATGTTTTGTATTCTTCATTTCTATGAATAAATTCTAATATTTTATATATATTATATTTATAACATGCTCCCACACTTAATATATATACCAAAAAAAGATACATTTAAGTTATTCAAACGAAACTTAATAACATGGAACTATAAAAAACACATACTCTTCATTTCAGTATAAATGTATTTCAGTATACATGTACATTGTACAGTGTATATAATGTATATAATGTATAAATCACAACTATCTACTCTCAGGACTCCTCTCTGGCTGATTCAGACCGAGCGATCTCCAGATCCACCGTTGCCACCCCACCCCCTGTTTCTGATGCCATCAGGATCCTGCAGGAGTATGTAGATAAGAGACATCTCCGTCTACATGATCTTTTTACGCAGGTCATTTGGGGATGTGTTGGGTTTCGTATTGTCCCTGAAGGGGGCAGGGGGGGTCTTTATGAAATTTCTCTCGAAATTGATTTTATAGTTGTTTCTGATAGAAGGGAGTGATATCTACCAGATATTTTTGGTCCCATGGAAAAATTTTGTTCCTAGCCGAAATTATTGCTGGTAAAGGTCAGCGCTCATGTGTAATTGTATTGCGCGAGCGATTTTCAATCGCGCGCCCTGAAAATCGAGTCTAAAAATCTATCTTCTCCTACATTTTTTGAGCAATCACCTTGAAACTTTCAGGATATGTTCTAAGGACCATTTAAAAACTTTTACTCTTTTTATAATTTCGAAATAGGCCTTTAAAAATTTTTTATTTGATTTTGAAAATCTTGGACCTCGTTTTTTGACAATTTTTTAAGGTCCAAGATTTTCAAAATCGAATAAAAAATTTTTAAAGGCCTATCTCGAAATTCTAAACCAAGTAAAAGTTTCTAAATGGTCCTTAAAACATATCCTGAAAGTTTCAAGGTGATTGCTCAAAAAATGTAGGAGGAGATAGATTTTTAGACTCGCTTTTCAGGGTGCGCGATTGAAAATCGCTCGCGCAATACAATTACACATGAGCGCTGACCTTTGACCGGCAATAATTTCGGCTAGGAACAAAATTTTTCCATGGGACCAAAAGTAGCAGATCGATATCACTCCCCTCTATTAGAAACAACTATAAAATCAATTTTGAGAGAAATTTCATAAAGACCCCCCCCCCCCTGCCCCCTGAAGGGAGTGTTTTTATTCCTGTTTATGATATGTAGCAAGTGTATGAGTGATTTATTTACACCGTACCCGTATTGTATTTATTTAAAGGAATGATAAGTTATTATTTAGGCTTATGAAAGTTTGACAGGGATAAGACAGGTATTATATAATAGGTATATTATTCAGATAAATATGATATCATTATAACAGGTATTTATTATTTAATATTAAAGGTATTTTATCGGGGTGTAATATAGATATTTTTTATCTAGATATTTTTTGTTGTTATTTAATTTAATATTTACACCACAGGGAATGAGGATTGGTATTTACAACAACTCAATAAAAATTAAAAATCAGTTAGCATAACCCTCAAGCTCTCAAGGTCCGCATTCTCCCACATCAGCCTCTGCCTGTTTTTGACCTTTTGCTGAAAACCTTTGCTGAAAGCATTCAAACATATAGTAAAATGTATTCTTCTTTAAGTTATCTTTAGTTATTTAAGAATAGCATTAACTCTTACATTGATGGAGATCTTGTCATTTTCAGATGGATAAGAACAAGTGCTGGTCTATTGGTGCACCAGAACTTGGCAAGATTGGTCTTACTCAACGACAGGTCTCTCAGTTTATTTCAATTTATTTCTAAATCGTAATTATTAGTTTAATGCTAATTATTGAAGGTAATAATTTGTAAATAATACATGTAATAAAATGTGGTACCTAATTTAGATTCTCTCGATAATATTTTTAAAATTATTTGTTTATAGTTATCAAAACTTAATATAAATTTTCCCACGTCCGTTTTACCACTACTCATCGGTCGAAAGTTTAATCGAAACTTGAATATATAATATATTGGCTACTAAATCTCCTTATATTAAGCAATCACTTCTGCAAACGTTGCATGATCATCAGCTGTTTTTATCAATGATCGTCAACAATATCACAAGCATGAATCACGCCTAAACTGCACGATTTGTGGTCACTCAATACTAATTCCGTCTTCAAGTTTTGACCAAACTTTCAACCGATCATCCAACCAAGGAGCAGACAGAGTAATGCTTGATCCTAGATCTCAGCCAGAGCCAGATTATTTCTCACAAAATAACACATCATCACACTGCTGCAGTACACCTTGCCTATCTATTCACTTAATGTGTACTCAGTAAGCTGTGTTTAATTCCTCTCAATAGGCTGCTTGCCTGCTTGCCTCCTATCATGCTCAACAGTTTAAATAGCTGAGCTGCGTTATCGGGCATGAATATGTGATTTATAGTAGCTTTAATGTAAGGACAATGACTTTTCTTTTTAAATACACGTATTGGATGTACGGGTTAAAAATTACTATTTTCCTGACATTTTAAAATGAATTGCAGATTGAAGAGCTACTCGGACCGTTGGATAAACTGTCTTTTAAAGATGTGATTAACGCTTCGAATGCACTGAAGACAGAAAAGAGGCTGGTGAAGAAATGTCTCAGACCTCCCTTGCCTCCTATCAGATCTACTGAAAACGATGATCTGATAAATGTGAGTTTATTATATAAATCTATTTATTTTTGCTAAACCATATTATCATAATAATATGCAGTGATCAATTGAAACAGCTATAAATACATCATCTGGATATTATGTATGTTTCTGAATTATACTAGAATTGTCGAAATATCTCAACAGTTTAGTTAGTCAAAACTTAATCTCCTTAACTATTCAAAGAGGACGTAATTAAATAAATAAATTATTAATTAAATAAATTCTGCCAGCTTTCAAGATCATCTCCAACCGGCGTTAGAGTCGTAAGTTAGTTTCCGGTTCTCAATCCCCAAACTATGTCTGGTATTTTATCTCCTCACGGTTCTTTAAAATCATTAAACCCCCTTCATACAGATTGACGGTATTCTTAATAGACGGAAATCTTAATCGCATTAACCTTACATTTAGCTACTTCCTTGCCTTTAAATTCAACCATGAGCTTTTGTAGTTTTGTACCTGCATGCTGAACGTGGAACAATATTATCATGTACGCAAGACGCAAGTGAATTGATTAATTGAGTTTGGTGCTGTTACATTTTGGTTTAAGTTTGAGAAGATAAGGTTGTTTATTAATAGTGCGATTTATTTCTGATGCTGAAAACAAGTTCTCAAGGTAAGGTATCATTGAATTTTATTGATAAGCATTTATTTACTTTATGCTGATCTTAGTTCAATGCTGCATAACCCGCCAAGCCCCGAAATAAAGCATTCTCTTGAAATGAGCACTTTGGGGGCTAGATAGTGAATAACTATAGATTCAGCACTCACTCTCAATTGAGCTATGCACCTCTTAAAGCATGTTTCGCACTTCTGAAGTACCAGACTTCAGAATAACTGACTAGGCAAGGTTTACCAACTTCTGACGGTTTAGTATGCTATAACATGTTTTACGTTTACAAATTCCTCAATTTTGTTTGTTAAAAATTATTTCGATGTTTCCAACACTGCATGTCAGTGCAGGACTTGTTGAAATAGCATATTAATATTTCAAATAGATTTTATGTTTTGTTATTCGCAAGAACTGCAAATTCAACTTTAATTTCAGATCTGTAGATTCTTATTATATTATGTTATTATAAGCGGACTTTTATCACTGAAATGATTTCAATCCCCCCGGCCCTGGTTAAGAAAGCCTCTCGTCGCTATTTATGTGTACTTCGGAAACCAAAGTGCGTTGAATATGAAATATTTTATTTATCATCACTTTCATCGTTGGATGATGCATTCAATACAACATCTAAGACTCAATCCTCACGCAGTCATAACTTGCCAGGTCAGGGCCACAATCCCAGAAGGCAAGGTTTAAAGGTTGTTTATTAAGGAAGTATTTTCCGTAGCATAGGTTTGGGGTTTGGGCAAAGTGGCTGGATAAAGATGAGCTGAAAGAGTTATTTGTACGTGGTACCAGTCTTCTTGGTTCTAAAATGCTGGATCTCTCTTTGTCAGAAATAAATAAATAGCGGCCGGTTTGATGTTTAACATGATCTTGTAAAAATCAACCGTCGCGGTTGTTAAAACTAGACACAGGATGAAAAAGTTCATCGGCATCCCACAAGGTTAATCGCATCTAGGGTGATCACATAAATACGTGATACGTATAATATTATTAATATTATACGACTTACGAGTAGTATAATAGATAGAATAAAAATCTTTCTTGTAGCATATGTTTTCAGTCTTGTTGGGTTGGAAGCATCGCCGCTTTTAAAGTGTTTACAAGTATGAAGTAAACAAGAAGTAGCATGCATTTACTTTTCAACCTCAAGGTAAAAATGTTTACGGCCACAATCCACATAACATACCTCAATCAATACCTATCACGCATATATTAATACCCATATGTGTCCTACGGACCGGCCACCATTATAATTTCTAGACACGCTCGGTGTGCGTACACACTGTAATTCTATTCTCTAATTTCTATTACGATACAGCGATACAGGTGGCACGTATGTGTGATATCAAATCTTATGTTTTATCAATCCAACTTTTTGAATATTGGTTCTCTGTTACCCTGACATGATAAGAGCCCTCGGTAGAAAACGACTGGCCGAAAGTTGAAATCTAGATTGGCATTTGAATTTGTATGATTATCACGTGATATTAGCACGTGATATTTGAGCTGCCTCGCCTACCCAATACCTCGTTACTGTGACTAGAAATTGGATACCAACCTCGTTTACTATCTAATAATAACCATGCTCTCGTAAAGTTGTGTGATCTAATGAAGTGTCAAGTGTTGCAGAACTTTTACTTTATATACCTGTTTAATAACGTTTACTTGTCATACTTAGACTTTGTTTATTTGCTTTGCATTGTCATTTACCAATTCGGTTATAAATTTCGGTCAAATCTTCTATTCGATAAGTTTTAGAATTCGGCAAGTCAGTCTTCTTTAAAAGGCTTAAAATTTAGGACACCCAGTAAAATATTCACCTATCACCTAGTGCAGATTTAAAGTGTTCAAAGTGAATGTGACTTTATAAGATGAAGCACGGTAGAATCGCGTGTTACCCAAATTTCAAAAGTAGCCTGTCCAGAAGAGTAATGAGGCTAATCAAATCAATATGAAAATACCAGATTTATCTGGTATTTCTGGTATATAGATCTTGTTTCATGGTATGATTAGCGGAACCTCTGGTTCCGACTTGACACCAAACACGGTCTCTGGCATGTTTCCAAACTTGCAGAAGTGTTCATAACCATCCAGTTTACAGTTTAGTGTGAACGTCACTGAATACTTTTAACAACTTCCTAACTTCCTAACTCCCAACAGAAGTAATACTACTAGTATGGCATATTTATGTTGAGATTTGTACGTGAGATTTCAGTTCCCAATAAGTGCGTACCAGACACTCGGTGATATTTAATCGTCTTATCTTTAAAGTGCGACCGCCGAGGGCTGTTCCGAAAACAGGTAATATTAATTAAATACACCGGTAAAGAGACCTTTTCCGGCAATTCGCAATGTTCGTCTTTTGTTACTGATCTCTTGCACGGTAAATATAAGATTTACAGCACAGGCTACAAAGTCCTATCGCATAAATATCAAATAGATAAGATTGCTCGCTATAAGTATATAATAGATTAAAAATTTAGATTGTACAATTGTCAAATCCATGGAATTCACAATTAGTTCACAGCGAAAGTTAGTTAATTTACCACTGCTTTTTCCTCTTTGTCTGTAATGTTTTTATAGTATTCTAGCTTTTGACAAATGACTTCAATTCCTGTGTCGAATACGGTACTGTTTTAATCTAAGAAACTATTGATTATTTTCCATCTGTACTTAATTTCTCGGGTTTCTCCATCGTAGTAATAAGTATTAAAGTACATATTATTAATAAAAACTTTCATAACCACTGTTATACGGTACTATACGGCTCGTTACATTTTTCAAATTGTTGTATAATTTATGCTACCATAGGAAAGTCTTCAGTATGACAACTACTTGTGACGAGAGTACCCCTCTTATCACCAGTAATCCTCAATCTCCGCCTTCTCCCCCTAAATGGAATGTGTTCTTCATCATGGCACTATTTGGACTGACTTATCTCATACCCTTTGACATGGTTTTCACTGCTAACGGTTACTTCAGAGCGAAATTCAGCGAAACCGGAGACGAATCCCTCATCCAGAGATTTCCGTGTTATTTCCAAGCTGGAGGGATCACTACTCAAGTCATAATGAGCATTTCCTCCATGATCATCCTAAAACGTGTTCCAATAGAACCGTTTGTAATCGGGTGTAACATAGTCACTCTCACTATCTTCGTGGTCATGACCATCATGTCCAAAGTGCCAACAATCACCTGGCCAATGACATTCTTCGTGCTGACCACCTCAATGTATTGTGTGGCATGTGGGGCGGGTGCTATGTACAAGTCTGGGGTGATGGCCATTGCTTCCATGCTAAACCCCAAAGCAATCCAGGGGTTTATCCTTGGGCAAAGTGCTGCGGGTGCAGTTAACTCACTGATTAGCTTGATAACCCTGTCATTTCCCCATACTGATGTGCTACAAGCTGGTTTCTGTTATCTCCTCGCATCTTGTATCTGTCTGGCTGTATCCCTGTCCGTCTACATTCTTATCTTCAACAAGATGCGCTATGTCAGGAACAACACCATTAGAAAAACAGAGGTTGTTCCATCTGATCAGGAGAGTTTACTGGATACCAGTACCAGTACTACAAGTACATCCGATGATGAAACAGAGAAGGCAACTTTCACGGCAGTACTGAAAGCAAGCTGGCAGTTCTGTGCTGCTAACTGCATATCCCTCATCATCACGCTGCTTCTATTCCCCGCTGCTATCTCCAATCTACAACCCTCGGACCCCACCAAGATGCCCCAGTGTGTTTACAACATCATCATCTTCATGACCTTCAGTGTTGGAGATGTGTTGGGTGCTCTCACTTCCACTTTCATTGCCCTCCCCAAGAAGCTCGTCCTTCCCTTCTCCATCCTCCGCCTCATCTTCATCCCTCTTATCTTCATGTGCAACCTCCAACCCCGTACTGTTCCTGTTTGGTTCGTGGCTGATTATTGGCCAGGTCTGTTTTACTTTACCATGGCGTGGAGTAACGGTATAGTGCTGTCCATTGCTGCTACCTACTGTGCTACTTCTGTTGAATCCAAACTTGCAAAGTCCATAGCAGGGACGCTAAGTACTTTTTCATGTGCCTTGGGACTTGTTATTGGGAGTTTGTTGGTGTTCCCCATGCTTTCTCTTTTAAAAATAAAATGATCGCAGATTTTTATTTTTACATAGGTTATATTAAATACCGTTTTAATCAGTTTTTGTTATCTGTACTTTATAGTAGCGTATGAATCCAGCTTTAACAACATCTCTACCTCCCTGCTCTTTAAGTTTAACGAGGTTTTATATAATACAAGGATTGATTTATTATTTATATCAAGCATATATTATCAAAGGTTTTTATAAGTCCAAGGGTTATAATATACCAAGGGTATAACTTATAAGTATCAAGGGTAAATATATGTATATTAAGGGTTTTGATAAATAGAGTCCGTGCAGTTGAGTTTGTGACGTATACGGACACGTTCATTGAAGTTTGAGGATATTGGTAAATATTAGTGACCCTACTGAATGGCACGATGATGTAAAATGTGTCACACTATGAAACTATATAAACTCTCTAACCCTAAGATAATCGTTTCATCCTCTAGATAAACTTTGTCGCATAACGATATCTTTATCAGACGATAAGATATCGCTTAAATGCGGCCGGCAGTGAGTTGTAAACTTTGTCACACTATAAAAACGTGACGGAGTTTATATGGACCCCTTGTTGCCGTGTTTGACCAAATTTTCGAATTTCCAATTCATAGAATAGCTGTATATGACTATTATCTACGTATTTAGCGACTTTTTTCCTTAAATGGTAGCACCATGTAAACTCCGTCACACATTTAAGAAGTTTATATGAGGGATGTTTATGACATCCTGACAAGAAATGCCGAATAGTCTAGCATTATTTTGTGAGCTGAATGTGTTTGGAATTGTTCACATATTTCATTGTTATAGGCAAATACAAATACAGAAGGCAGAAATAGGTAAATTTAGTCACATAAATTTGTATGATATCTCAACATGTGTGAAATTGAGTAAATATTAGTATACCAACTTAAACACCCTATATTACGTACTATGGATCAATTAACAATATTTCATCCATACGCCGGTCATATAAATTATTATATGGCAGTGATATGTTAACATTGGATAAATTTGAAATTTCAACACCTGAACAGGGTAAAAATTTGTAAATTTCGTCACAAAAAAAATATTATAACTTTATTTGCTCCGTGTTGGCAAAATAACTAATTTATCGACATAGTGATGGTGATACAGTAACATTATATACTAATTGAGGTATGATTCTTCAAAATAGGGGCAAGAAATGTAAATTTCGTCACATCAACCATTGCATTAGTTAGATATATTTTCTTTCATATCAACTGCCCTTATTATAGTTGGACTGGATTTATACAAGTATACAGGAAATATAGAAACCCATGCCCATTTCTCATCACATTGAAATTATACTGTTGGGGCAGAAAAAGGAAATTTCGTCACATTTCGGTAAATTAGTGATATCAAACTCAGCATTGTTAAACTTGGGTTCTGATTTGCTGAAAAATAACCTACCAATAATTCCTGGAAGAATATTGAATTCTAATCGGGGTATGGTTCTTCAAAATAGGGTCAAGCAATGTAAATTTCGTCACATACGTCATTGTAAAATTTAGATACATTTTCTTTCACATCAACAGTCCTAATTATAGTTTGAAATGATTAATTCAGAGATAAAGGAAATATAGAAACCCATTCCCATTTTTCATCACATTGAAATTATACTTTTGGGGCAGGAAAAGTGAATTTCGTCACATTTCGGTAACTTAGTATAATTAAACTCAGAATTGTCAAACTTGAGTTCTGATGATCTGCTGAATAATAACCTACTAATAATTCCTGGAAGAATATTGAATTCTAATCGGGATATGGTTCTTCAAAATAGGGTCAAGAAATGTAAATTTTGTCACATACATCATTGTAAAATTTAGATACACTTTCTTTCACATCAACAGTCCTAATTATAGTTTGAAATGATTAATTCAAAGATAAGGAAATATAGAAACCCATGCCCATTTTTCATCACATTGAAATTATACTGTTGGGGCAGGAAAAGTGAATTTTGTCACATTTCGGTAACTTAGTAAAATTAAACTCAGAATTGTTAAACTTGAGTTCTGATTTGCTGAATAATAACCTACTAATAATTCCTGGAAGAATATTGAATTCTAATCGAGGCATGTTTCTTCAAAATAGGGTCAAGAAATGTAAATTTCGTCACATCAGCCATTGCATTAGTTAGATAGATTTTCTTTCATATCAACTGCCCTTATTATTATTGTGACAATTTTTACATCAACTGCCCTTAACTTGAATCAGCTCTATCCGTGCATCGTCCTTATATACAGTTTTCCTGCCTTCCAAACCAAAATCAGATATAAATGATTTCGGCAATTCACCCAAAATTTTAAATTCCATATAATGTGACAGAATTGACATCATTTCCCAATAAGTGCATGTATTTGCTAACTTTTCAAAACAACATATTTTAGGGCTATGATTGGTAGAAGAACCATCAAATAATGAGTTGAAAGGGTTTTGAGGACACCTCACAGTAGAAAAGAGGTATCGTATTCTGAGTGTGACAAAGTTTACGAAATATTGCCTTAAACCGTTCGATCCCTGCCCTTTAGCCAAATGTTGTATTATAATTGTTAGAATGACCTGATCTACTATATTTCAAACCAAAAAATGCTAATTGGGCAGCTATGGTTAACACAGTCACAAAAATGTGACATTTTTTACATTATAGTGCCTAAAAACAATAAATTGTATTTCTGAGCCGTGTATTATATGGAAGTATGGGTCACGTGGCTAATGTCCAGAACTTCTGAACACGCTATTTTTTTTTTGGTTTACCAATATCCTTAAACTTCAACATGAACGTGTCCATTTACGATTTCGTATCATTTTGTGACGATGTTTACATCAACTGCCCTATACTTCAATCAACTGTATCCGTGTATCGTCCTCATATAGAGTTTTCCCGCCTTCCAAACCAAAATCAGATATAAATGATTTCGGAAATTCACCCAGAATTTCAAATTCCATATAATGTGACAGAATTTACATCATTTCCCAATAGCCAAGTGCATGTATTTGTTAACTTTTCAAAACTACATATTTTAGGGCTATGATTGGCAGAAGAACAATCAAATAATGAGTTGAAAGGGTTTTGAGGACACCTCACAATAGAAAAGAGGTCTCGTATTCTGAGTGTGACAAAGTTTACGAAATGTTGCCCTAAAGCCGTTCGATCACTGCCCTTTAGGCCTACATTGTATCATAATTGTTAGATTGACCTAATCTACTATATTTTAGACCAAAAAATGCTAATTGGGCAGCTATGGTAAACAATGTCACAAAAATGTGACATTTTTTACATAATAGTGCCTAAAAGCAATACATTTTATTTTTGAACAGTGCATATGGGAGTATTGGTCACGTGGCTAATGTTCAGAACTTATGAACACGTTAGATTAATATATGTTAAAATTAAAGCACTATCGTCAAAAACGCTGTTTTAGAAATTTACCAATTTCCTCAAACTTCAATGAACGTGTCCATACACTTTTATTTGGTATTTTAATACTAGCTAGTTTCAAAGAATTGATATCAAATTTAGATGGTTACCATGGCCTGGGTACCTGGTACATTCCATGAAACCTGTAGCTGTATCTTGACAACACGTCAGTCAAAAAAGTAGCCATTCTTTCAGGATTCTGACCCGATTAAATCATAGATAAAATCCAGAGTCATAAAATTAAATTCTGTGCACTCGTCCATATAAGTACTTCACGGAAGCTGTCTTCACACCATAGCTTGGTTTATTTTCAGGATACAGAGACTCCCGGTGAGCTGTTTGAAGCTCCAAGATCACCGTCTGAAGACTCAAACCGTAGTTCGTTCTCTCCTCTTGAATGGTGTGTACTGTGTGTAGTGTGTACTGTGTGTATTGTGTAGTGTGTACTGTGTGTATGAATTATGATCCAGAGCCAATAAGTTCTAGTTATAGGAGTTCAATTGAAAAAGTAATATGAAATTGGGTATCTGATATATTGAGTTGTTAGTTCTGTTCCGATTCAGGGCGCAGTATTCACACCGACTGGTCCCCTCCCTGGAATCCAACCTCCGGGACAGAATCCTGAATTTCCGGGACGAAGCTTGGAACGAGTACCAGAACCTGGTGGTAAAGTGTTCAGAGGAGAAGGTGACATTGTCGGTGATAACACTGGCTAAGGGGCTGTTAGCACCAGGTGACAGGAGGTGGGAGGAGTGCACTAGACATCTGAGGCAGATGACGGGGCTAGAGATGGTGCAACACAAGGCACCTGATATAGGTACATCTTCTTTTAACAGGGTCACACTTGACGTAATGACTAGTCCAACTAGCTCTATCATGCAGGCTGCATTGGTCAGGCTACATATTTCAGAAGATATTAAGCTTGAAGGGACAACTTCTACTTATTCAATCCGAATTATTCCTAACAACCCAACAGTCGGCAGATAATGAATTGATATCATAAATTAATTATCACGTTCGAAATGGACGTTTACTGTAATAGTTTAACATTTAGGAAAGGGAGTTCAAGACAACCCGTTCTCATCCGAAAGCTGTGATAAACTGGAAAGTAAAGTCTCAAAGTTTTACGACACCACGCTCCAGTACAGGTACAATCAGGACAAAAGGTTTCGCGTTTCTCGAATCATCTGGTACTAAATATTTGGTATACAAACGACTCGAATAGTTTGATTATACTGACAATAGTTTTTCAAAAATTCATTTTATTGATTAAGTTCATGGTATTGGTATGATTCAACAATGAACCTCCTGCTCGGTACCACTAAATACACACCCCGTTAGAGACATAGCAAAGAAGAATCCAGGAGAGAAGATGAGATTGAGTACAGGAGTTGCTATAGTCCGTCCTAGAACTGACTGTTGGATGTCTTACGAGGAGTACTTAGCTTTGACCGCGTTAGTTGGCTATTACGTACCTGTTCACTTTTAACCACATTTCATACGCATCATGGTGCCGTTAAAGATAACAACTTTGATTTAATGTTTTGTGAATCATGTCCGTTTCTGGAAAAGATAGGTTACTGCTATTATTTTATCCATTTAAAATTGTCATGATCAATTAATTCTTCCATAAAATTATATTTTTCTCCAGGAATGTGCGAACGAAATTCCGCTGGGTTTACGGTACACACGAACCTTGGTGCGGGCACTTGCTGGACAAGATACGACTGTGCATGCCAATGGAACTATCCCGCAATGGAGCAGTCTCTTTGTTCAATATCACGGGTCCTGATAATTATAAAGATTTGGCTGGAATAAAAAGGTACGCATACCTGCCTTTATTATTAAGTTTAAAGATATCTGTAAAAATGAATAAATTATGTGTTTTCCTTCGTGTCCAAATACAACATATTTAAATAGATTAATATTACAGCAATGTGTCTTTCAACGTGTAACAAAACTTTTATTTTTCAGAGGTTCTGGATACTCAACGAACCCAGGCGGTTATCATCAGAGTGGTACTAAAGTCAGACAAAACTTACTTTAATTTGCCATTATCAGCAATTATATGGTTTATTATAATGCCATAAATTAAATGAGTTATAGATTATGTATAAGACTGTGTGTTCAAGTTATGATACATATTTGATAAATGGTCAATGATGCGTTGTGAATTTTTAACATAGATGCAAAATTAGATAATACAATTTTAATGTGATTTCATTTGATTTTGATTAGTTTGAGATTTTAGGTTTTTAGACATTGTAAATATATCACAAAGTTTGATTAAAGAAAGGGTTACAATGTTTGTCTTTTATATTGTCTCGGGTTTATTCAATAGAAAAGATGAGTTTAATCTTGCTCAGATCGAATTCGTAACAGAATATCAATAATTTCGTTCACTGGCTGGCTTAGTTAATTTAGATATTGGAGGATGATAGTTACTCTGACCAGAAGGTTGAAAAGGAAGCATAAACTTTCGTGTTTGGTTCCAACTTAACATCCATGGTAAATAGTCAAAAGTGAGTCATCAAGTACATACCAGGAACATAATGTTGCCATGGTTACGAACCATGCAGGAAAGCATATCCAATGTGCGTGGGACGCCAAGTCGAATGAGTTTTTTGCAGACCAGTCAGCGCAAAATGCCGCGCACGAGCATTGCATGCATATATCATACCGGATCGATTGACCATCACCATGCATGCGGAGTGCTTCAAACCACGTACATCAGGGTGTCCGAATTATTGGAGTGTTCGAAACGTTATATTTATTTCAGTCGATAGGACACATCGAAGAATTCAGGGAAGTACCTTGGAAGTCAAGTTATGATCGATTTTGAAGACTTCACGCAATTTTAGCGCGTCAATAATTATGAGATTCTACTGTTATGTCTACGCACGTGATTTCAGTTTTCAGGCTGAATTTTGAAACTCTCTTGGATGCATGGTAGGGCCAGAGGTATTTCATCTGCAATATATACGTAAGAGGATTCTCCAAACGCATTCTGCAGTTTGCTACCTATCACACAGAATAGAATCTGTTGGCATGGGATTTTCGCCAATGGATTCATCCCACATCCACACGGAATGTTCTCCTTAGCAACAATGGATAACTAGGACCCTTTACTAATCTCTCCACGATAAGGATCAAGGCGAAGGAGTTCGACGGAAGAAACAAATTAATAGGAATTAATCAGTTATAAACTTTCAGGTGGACTAAGCCGTTGACTGCGTGACCCACCCCGACCCTGTGGCTGTATAATTATGGTCTCAACTAAGATTAGCTGGTAGTAAGATCAGGAGTGTCTTGCCCTCATTATGGTTCCAGGATCGTTTACCAATGTAAAGCAGTGAGGGGAGCTGCACGGCAAGATCCATGATTTAAGTATGCAATAGCTAATAAGCAGACTATGATGATGCTCAATTATGTCATATAGTATTTAGTTTACTGTCTGACAATTGCCACGTTTTAAGGACGCTACTTATTTCTACAAACATTAAAAATGCGTGTCCGTGGTAGCGCTAAATGTTGAAAGCGCCTGTACTTTGCACATCTCTGCGATCATAAAGTGGAAGTTGTAAGCATTAGTTCAACGCCGCGCTCTTTATTTGGCGGTACCAGAACACGAGTTTCAAGAAAAAACAAGACTGTTACATAGTAATATAGTTATTATTATATGGTAATTAAAAATAAAAGAAATAAATAGCTATTGAACGAACATGATGATTCAGTTATAAAATACGATTGGCGCAGCCAATCATCTTCAATAAAAATGGCCGAAGTAAAGATTGGGACAATCTAGCCTTCAGAAGCAGAAGTCATAATCTGGAAAATTCCGCGACAAATCAATAACTAAGTGTGGCCATAATAGCTACACAATCAGTTCCTCAATCAGCTTGAGGACTAATATTCTGTATCAGGGTAATATTGTCCCCCTTTATCAGGATTCTACCAACGCTTTTCCTCTCTCCCCTTTTTATATGAACCTCCTCAGCATCGTCCAGTACAAGGTTCATATACTCGTCAAATCCAATCACGTGACCTTCAATTCTGAGGTTCTTCTGATCGAATAACCACATCTGAATACGAGATCTGTTCTGCAAGAATCTGAAGATAAGGTTGATGGGTTGCACCATGAGCTTCTGGACTTTCTGTTGACCACCACCACGGAACGCCATATTTACTCTCTAAAATTGGTAAAAATTATTTATTTTAAAGGTAAATTTACAGAAATCTTTTGGAATTGGATGAGTGGGTCGGAGTGCTGCATCAAACATTTTTACCGCTTTACCGCCGATGAATATCAACATCAGACGATTCATCTTGCTGAAATAGAATAGCCACTTCTTTCATAATAGAACAACTTTATCAGCACATTCGAAGATTTTAAAATAATGAAAGTTTTAAAATAATCGATGTAGCACCCACCCCACTTTTTAGGATTAAAACCACACTGTAATTTATTGTTAAAAGATATAATTCAAAATAAACAATCGCAATTTATACAATCGATTATAATACAAAATCTAAAATTTGTCTAGATACTTTTATTTTAATGAAAAGAAATCTGAAAAAGTGGAAAAGGGCCAGGAAAGGTAGGCCATAACGTGAACAGCAAACTTAAATTGCGGTTCAAAATAATCTCTTCAATTCAAAACGTGTCTGATCTTACTCCGTAAGCTTCAGTTTTTTATAACAACAAAAAAAATCAATGTACAATAATACCTCTAAAACCGAAACATTCGCCTGAGATAATTATCAGATTTGTCCCACTTCTCCGAGCCCCTCTCTCCCCTAGCCTCTAACAACAAAATCCCCTTCTCACTTAAATCAAACAAACAAGACCTGGTAATAGATCTACAATCATCCATTGCCACCTGCTGTAACTCCTTACACGACTCAACAATCCTTCTTACTGACCCGTCGTTTACACGCCAACAGCTTGTAACTTTCAGGATCCGCAACTTACTGCAATGAACCAACAAGTTTAAAGATTCATCCGTCACCTTGTAGCACTTGTCAATGTTCAAACATTCCAGATTGTCTTTGAAAAAGGTAGCGCAGTCAGTAACTGCCTCATCGTTGGTGTACCAGGTGCCTGCTAGGGATATGGCACGGAGTGGCGCGTGTGCTAAACTGACAAAACACTGTGGTCTAATGTTCCGGCACCAGTTTGCTACTAAAACTTCTAGTTTGGCTAGTGGATACGAGTTTTCGTTCTCAGAAGAAGCATCATGGTCGATCTTAAAACCCTCGGGACCTATGTTTGAACATTTGCTTATATTCAATATTTTTAGCTCATAGTTACTGTTTAAGAAGGACTTCAAGACTTTGTTACTAACTGCATTTGACATATCGGACAAATCTAAATTCCTTAAATTCCCAGTTTTTGGAGCAAGCATCAGCAAATGTCGCTCTTTCAAAGACTTTCGAAACTTCTCAGTTATACTAATATGAGTGGCATACGCTAAATGAGAGTCGACAAGTTCATAGAAAGTGTGACAGGTAGAAAAGAGTTGGTGCAAGGTACCAAGATCAAGGTAAGGCAGAATATGGTCGTGTAATATATCCCAATTTAAGTAATTCAGGATTCCTGGAATTTGCTGCTTCATGATTTCACCGACCAAGATCAATCATAGAACCCAAATGCTGTTGAAGATTACAGAGCACAGTTTTTAAAGAGTCTCAGCATGATAGTGGAAGAACAGTTTATCTCAAATCTTGTCCCTTGAAAATTAATTTGGTTGTCAGTAATCTATGATGAATGTCACCAAGAAATGAAGTTTTAAAACTTGTTTGAAATTATCATGAATCAAACGAATGCGACTGTTGGAAAGAATATAAATTTAAATTAAATAGAGTAAATCAAATTAAATAATCAAATAAACTTAACTCAAAAGCAGCCCTAAAAGAAAATGAAAATTCTAACCTTTTTCTGCCTTAAAGCTAAATCAACTTCATCGATAAACTCTTGACATAGTCCCCAATAATCCCATCTAGTCTCAATCGCTATCAGAATCAGAACTGATATCCAGATCCTGACTCAACATGTTCATAATAGCATCACCAGAAGACCCTCCTTCCTCCTTGACATCCGGCTCTCCCAGAGGAGTGATCAACATTCCAGAACCACCGAGGTCGAGCTGTGGCTCAGGTTTTACCGGTACAAATCCTCCGGAGTCTGAACTATCGTTAGAACTATCTGAGTCTGATGCGCTATCAGACTCTGATGATAAATTACCAGAGGCGGCGAGTAAAGTAGATGGTTTTAATCGCTTTACTTTTTGTTCGGTGTCAGATAATTCTGGCTTTGTATTGTATTCTGGTTTGATAGGATTGTTAGGCAGCATTTTGGGCGAGGGTGGTTTGGGGACATGTAATTCATAGTCTCTGGGTTGAGCAGTGGGTTGAGCATAGTCTCTAGGCTGAGAAGTGGTGGTCATAATATTAACTGGCGATAAGGTTTCTTTGGGTGTGAAAGTGGTTGGAACGGGTGATACTTGGTCTTTTGGTTGTAAACCTGAAGGTACAGGGGAAACTCTGTCCTTAGCTTGCATAGCTGCAGGAACGGGCGAGGCTCTCTCGCCTTCCTCTAAGGGGAGCTGGTTTCTTACGGCTGGTTTCTTACGTACGCTCCGATGTTTCTTTACTCTTATCATATTACTTACTTTCTCCAAATAAATAGTGTTTGTAGCTTTGTCCACGATCAGAAAACAATCTTTAGGAGTTTGCTGTTTGTTTCCCTTAAACTCTGAACTCTCATCAGTGTCCTTGTGAGGAAGGAGCACAGTAACACCGTTACCTCCTTCAACCTGCATCTGGCCGGGCTGTGAGGGGTCGATGGAGGCAGGTTTAAAGTCATATTGTACAGCGTGTATGAGGTCTGTGGGGATCTGGTCCCAGGTGGAACCTAGTTTTACGTTGTAAGTTACCCCGGGTACTAACCCAATACCTCCACTCAACATTCTGTTCATTCTGTAGTGATATTGGTGTTATATGAGAGAGAGAAATGCGAAGTTCAGACGTATGTTATATTTGACAATTAATGACGAACTTGAAAGAATTTATATATCTATTTATCTAGTCTGGGATCGTAATTTGTAAGTCACTTTTAACTAATCTGAATCAGTAATAAACAGTAAAACGCAGAACAATTTGAGTAAGGCAGAAGCATACTATGTATTTGTAACTGGAGTGATAAGCTTCTTATCACCAACATTAACCAAGAGGGAGCAAATATCGACATATTTTTAATCAAAACAGTATCAAATTAATAAATTAAATCCGCTCGAGGTCCATGGAGTTATCATATATTAAAAATAAGAGATCGTGAACTAAATCTTAAGGACAAATAACCGCCATGTCTGAATATTCCACATGATCATTTATTCATTATTAGATGATATAAATAAAAACTAGCTCAGCTGGAAAACGTTAAGAAATAAAATGCTGACAGGGGTGAGTCAATTGCAAAGACGTCACTACTCAGTCAAGATGAGTGCCCTACCTGATTTTAAATTTCATTAACGAAACTGCTTTAAGTTTAAAACTGCTTCACATATATTGTACGCTACTGTCCTGTTACTACTAAATTTTTATAATTTATCAACTTACTGTTATTTAGATTAGTCAACTGTTGAACTTTTCGTTTTCATCCTTGACTGAAGAGCTGTGGTCCAAAGATCTACATTACAAAGATAATATTATAACGACACAGACATTTTATTACAAGACAAAATTGTTGAACAACATTTCACAACACTCTGTCGTAAACTAATTTTAATAGATATGTATAGATTTAAGAACGATATCTACTTTTTCCTGAGTCAGGCAAGGATCAAAGCGTTTGGCCGGATAAATAATGCCTTAAGATATAAATGTTAAAAATGAATAAATTAATAGTGGGAGTTAATAGAACTTAAGTTCTTGTGCAACAAGCCTAACACATAATCACATTATAAACGAATCAAAAATTACCTACTTCAATTCTTAAGCTCCCGTATAATATATTATAATATAGAGGATGAAAGGTTGTTTACAATATTATGATTTTTCTAGTTAATTCATAATTCTCCTTCATCACACTACCGTTGACCATGAACCAACTTCTAACAATCAATATCAGTTTTGTTAGACCCATGTAAGACCAAGGCCTTATATGCACGAAAATTCATGTAGCCTAAGTATTTATATTGTATCGTATGCCTACATATGAGGGAAATGCCCCTGAAAGCCCCGGTAAAAATTATCAAGACCCTCCGTTATCATAATTATGACTTTGATTAGATCGACCAGAGTTGGAGTCCTTGTTTGAGTGATAAGATTCTGATTGTTGAGATCGCTTGTTGTTGTTGCTGCCATATTGTTGAGTAGGAGGATAATACTGTGAGTTATCAGGGGGGCCACTCTGGGGGCCGCCTGGAGGGCCTCGAGGAGGGCCTTGAGGGGGGCCTTGAGGTGGACCACCTTGAGCGGGAGCACCTTGGGGTGGTCCTTGGGGTGGTCCTTGGGGTGGTCCTTGGGGTGGTCCTCCTTGGCCTTGGCCAGGTGGGCCTCCTTGTGGACCGTAGTACATACCACCCTGCTGTCCACCGAATCCTTGCTGGCTGTATTGCTGTCCACCAAACTGCTGCTGTTGGTTCTGTTGACTGGGGTCCATATACTGGTAGTATTGGCTATAATACTGGTTCCAGTAATTCTGGACATACTGATTATAATTCTGGTGCTGACCGTATCCCTGATTGTATCCACCCTCGAACTGTTGTGGGGTACCACCTGGAGCCGCATTATTTCCAGTGTATTCTTTCCCCCAGAAACATTTAATATAAGTTTCACGTAGGGCATGGCCATGTAGTTTACAAATGCACATAGCAGCTTCTTCATGAGTAGCCATGCGGATGAAAGCGTACCGTTTGTCAGCAAACAACTTGACGTCCACAATTGTACCATGTTCGTTAACAAGTTCTCGTAAATCTGTATCAGATACTTGCTCTGGCAAATTACCAAAATAAACAGTTGTATTTGTGGGTGTTGATGAACCAAGGGCATCAGAGTAAGAGATCTGTTTAAAACCAGGTCCCTTGCCAGCTGAAGTGGTTTCACCATCACCAGGACCCTTGCGGGACGCCCAGTTAGTTCTAATTTGACGGCTACCAATGAATTGTCCACTCATATCTTCAATAGCTTTTTCTGCTTCAGTACGATTACTGAATGAGAGAAATGCAAATCCTTTAGATTTTCCTGTGTTGTTATCCTTCATGATGCGCACTGAAGTTATTTTACCAAATGATTGAAATGCTTTTGCTAAATCAGTAGCCTGAATTTCTGGACTTAGATCCCCAACAAAAATATGATAGTCGTTTGATAAGTCCCTCTTTTGATTAGTCTTATTGGTGGCAAATCTTACAACGATATTCTTGTCGAATATCCTTCTCTCATTCATAGCTGCTCGGGCATGGTCAGCGTCTTCCCGCTTTTTGAATTCAACAAAAGCATAAGGGTCCTGCCCGGGAGTTTCAGGGAAAACTTTACACGATGATATGTCTCCATATTTGGAAAAAAGTTCTGATAGAAGCTCCTCAGAAACTTTTGGATGTAAGTGTCCTACATACAGGCTCTTGGGGGCATTTTGATCATCATAAAATTCTATGTCTCCGAACGACATGACATGTATGTAACTTCTACCTGAAGCTAAAATAGATGTTAATAAAGAACAAAAAGATTTAAGGATTTGTAAGTTGATTGAATTACTTTCCATCGAGCATACAAGTGTGCACACTGCAAAGGATAGAAACGATAAGTTAAGTCTATCAAACGCAATAATATTAAATGAAAAAGAAAAATTCTGAAAGATCTCAATTCTTGCAAGGATACCCTTCAGTACACGTACAGGGGGTAATAAACAGTAGCTCCTTACAAAAATTCAAACAATATACACATAATATAATAATGACGGATGACCCTATAGAAAAATTCAATAAAAGTCTGAGTAAATTTTATAAAACCCTTTAAGTAGCAAAAGTAGCCAATCCATTGTACTGGCACTAAATTTATATCTAAATCTGCTATTTTAACTGCTCTACCACTTTTCATCCCTCTTTCTCCTCTTAGAAAAAGCGATAGTATTAGATTAGATTAAAATGTATTGAACCAGGATACTGAAAGTTAAACATTAATCGATCTGATAATTTGTAATCACGATGGAATGGTAGCATGCGAGCAAAACAGTTCAAAAATTTTTTAAAAAAATCACATAACAGTAGATTTAAGTATTAGAATTATTATAATTTCCTCGTCATCTCTTCACTAAAATATGAAGTCAACAAAAAAAGGTTAAGGTGGTTTCTTTTCGTTATACAATGTATTTAATAATAATAATAATAATAATTACCAATTATTATTGGCAATTACCGATTGCCAAGGTTTGATGCCTAGGCAGTCGAGACCTCTTATTGAGACCCGATATAATAATAATTCTATACTGTTACATGATTTAAAAATTATGGCCCCTTATTGTGGGCAGAGTATGTCTTTATTTAAGTGTCCTGATTTAAAAATCATCTGAGTGACTGCATTAAAATAATTTAAGGAGAGTACCATAAAAAAGTTAAAACAAAAGGAGTAACAACTAGAACATACTTATATTAATATCAACATTAGAACAAAATACAGTCACCTAATTCTCTTCTCCTACGGTTGAGTATAGAGGAACCATCTTTGGCGTGTATTAGGGACTTAGACCATTACAAATACCCTGCTGTAAGTTTGCAAGGTATGTGGACTAAGTGGGTCGAGAGTACTATTTAAGTTAAAACATACAACTGAATAAACCAACCTTAAAATTCGGATGTAATCTACAAATTAATAAACAAGAAAAAAACAATTTCAAGAAAACAACAATTTTATTTAGTATCAATTAAAGCAAACATAAATATATTTTATATATAACTAGCAGGACCTTTTTACCAGATATCTTAGGGGACTTGGAGTAGAAAGAGAATGGATAGAAGGTATATACCTAATACAAAAATACGTCAAAAAGAATCCAGGGTGATACAGGATCGGAGAGTGCAGACCGTAAAGTTTACGCACCCACCCTTGCCTCCTAAATTCTTGGTTGGGTAGGCATTTATGCGAACTTGGTCGTTTATACTCCAAGTCCCTTTGTTAAAAATTAATAAAATTTATCTCAGGAGTTAACCTTATTCAACAATAATAATATCAATATCAATTTATCGCATAAATTTAACTATCGAATACAGGTTTGATTATCGAATATAGGTTCGATTATCAAATATAGGTTCGATCTGATATAAATTTGTAAAATAAAATATTTAATTATTAAAAACATTACATCAAGTGGTTAAAAATGGATCTGAAAGCTTATCAGTTTATAGTTCAATCATGATAGTAATATTAGGTGTGTGCTGCTGCATGTGCAATTTAATTACTGCAATTTAAAATTGGTTGGAGTCCAGGTATCTTTTAAGTCAGCTGCCTGTGATTGTACTAATAGTGCTTTGGTTCTCAATTTTATCAAGTTAATGGAAGTTTCTAGGCAATTGCTTGAAGTTAAAATTTTTTTATGAACTGTGTTCCAAAGCTTGGCTGCATTAAACAAAAAGGTATTTGATTTATTTAGAAGAATAACAGTTAGACTCGTTGCACGGTTTGAAATGTTGATGGCCTCATAAAGGGAGTAGGGGCAGTGGTACTTGATAATCTTAGAGAATTCTAAAATGCAGTGATATTTGTACAAGTTTTGAGCCGTTAGAATTTTTAGTCTATTAAAAATGGGTTTTGTATGCTCCTTTTCAAAGTGTTTATGGTCTAATTTTTGCATACCATACGGTCTAGTACGTGCACATGTTGATTGTTTATCTAAATATGAGTCGAGATCACCAAAAAGGATCCTTACACAGTGCTTCTGTGTGATAAAAAGACTGTCATTTGATCGTTCTTTAAGGACAACGCCCCAAACACTTATACCATAACTGAGATGTGATTCAAAGAGAGCATAATATATTTTCAAATATAGTTCACCAGGTATCGAGTGTCGAATTCTACAGATTGCACCAGTCATGGACCGAAGTTTTTTACGAATGTAGTGCATATGGGCAGCCCAGTTTAACTTACTATCTATAACAATACCTAGGAAACTGATGAAACTTATTTGTGCTAGAAAGTGCTACTGCTATTTAAAACTAATAAACTACCTCCAACAACACAACGCTTGCACGGACAGACAGATGCTCAAAGGCATAAAGAGTAAGGAAGCTGATGAAATAATGACTAAGTTATTTGACAAGTGGATTGCTATTTTCGGAAGACCTGGACTCATTTTGTCAGATAATGGTGGTGAGTTCAATAATGAAAAGTTTCTGGAAATGTGTGCTGTATTGAATATCAAGGTTAGAACTACCCCAGCGGAGTCTCCTTTCTGCAATGGTACGGTAGAAAGACACAACGGTTTGTTGTCAGAAATGATAGAGGCAGTTCTCAATGACACTAACTGTAACATAGACATCGCTATCTCGTGGGCGATTAATGCTAAGAACTCACTAGCTAATGTTTATGGTTTTAGTCCACATCAACTAGTGTTTGGTCGCAATCCTGAAATACCCGGAGTTTTACAGAACACAGATCATCTTCCCGCACTTAATGACGAAACCAGCAGTAAGATTCTTGCCGACCATCTTAATGCTCTAGCAGCAGCTCGGAGCAGTTTTATCAAGTTGGAGAACACTAGTAAGTTCAAGAGAGTGTTACAGGAACGAGTACAAGATGCAGCATGGAATCATCAGTACGTGAGTGGAGATCAGGTGTATTATAAGAGGACTAAAGTGAAAGGACCTTGGTTAGGACCAGCGACAGTTGTTGGCCACTTAGCAAACCAAGTACTTCTCAAAGACGGAGGTTCACTGATAAGGATACACCCATGTAAGATTGTCTTGAAGTCATCAGCTGACAATCAGGTAGAGCAGGGACAAGAACCTACGAAGGTTGATAACAGTTCACAGACACCAACAAAGTGTCATCAATCTGGAAGAACCAATCATGCAGCAGAGAGGAAGGTCTGTCGTGTTTTAGAGAAGAATATTGCATCGCCATGGTCACTAAGTGATGATGAAAGTGATCAAGGGGAGGAGTTAGAAACATTCAGTGGAGGTGACAATGAGAGTGTACAATTTGCCAGAAATTGAGCCAGATAGTGTGCTAGAGGAACATGGAGCTGTGAGCTCAGTTTCAGGGAGCGTGAATCAAGTCAGTGAGCCAGAAAGTGAGACAGAATTAGAGTCAGATGACCATGGAATTGTAAGTTCAGTTGCAGGGAGCGTAAATCAGTCGAATTGGGAAAGTGTGTGTCAAGCCGGATCAGGCGTGAAGAAAAAAGTGAAGAAAAATGACATTATCAGGTTTAAATCCTCGGAGAGTGATGAATGGAATAATGCCTTGGTGATAGGTAGAGCCGGGAAACCTAAAGGAAAGAACAAAGATCTGTATAATGTACGACTGGACGAGTCAAACGGTGAACCCGTATCAGTTGATTTGGGAAACTGTGTACAAGTGGAGAGGAGTGTTCAAGAAACGGTATTATTTTTTCAAGAAAATGAAGAAATAATATTCCTAACTTCCCGATTACCTGACGAGGAAAAAGTGAAGAGGGCAAAAGAAGTAGAACTACAAAAGTTCAACGAGTATAATGTCTTTACAGAAGTTAAAAACATCGGACAAAAGACCATCTCGTGTAGATGGGTAGTAGCCGAAAAGGGGGAGCTAGTGAAAGCAAGACTTGTAGCCCGTGGCTACGAAGAGTTTTTGCAGAGCAGAGTAGATGCACCTACAGTCAGCACGGTTAGCTTACGTAGTTTGCTTACTATCGCAGCCTCTAATAAGTGGAAGATACAGTCGTTTGATGTTACGAGTGCGTTTTTACAAGCTGAAGATCTGGAGAGGCCAGTTTATATCAATCCTCCCTCTGAGGCACGCAAGAGTGGTATAGTGTGGCAGTTGCGTAAACCGATGTATGGCCTAGGCGACAGTCCTAGGAATTGGTACTGCACATTACGAGATCATCTGCTACAAAACGGATGTGTGGTTTCTAAGTTAGATAAAACACTTTTCTGTTGTTACGAGAATAATAAACTGGTTGGATTACTCGTTACACATGTAGATGATGTGTTATATGCGGGGACTACTCGTTTCAAAGAATGTGCTATCAAAACCACATTTGAGAGATTCAAGATCTCTAGTTATTATAGAGACACTTTCAAGTACCTTGGTTTAAATATAGAGCAGGATCCGGAGAATCATGCTATTACTATGGACCAACGGGAGTACTCAAAGCTGGTTAAACCAGTTGTCATAGAACCATCGAGACGGAAGAACCCTGAGGATGGTTTAACAGAGAGTGAGAAGACGAGTTATCAAAGTGCTTTAGGAAAGCTGCTGTGGCTAGCTGGGAGAACTAGACCAGATTTATCATTTGACACCATGGAATTGTCTACAAGGTGTAAAACTCCGAAGATTAAAGACTTACAACAACTGAATAAAGTGATAAAGAAAGTACATGACTACCCTTCTAAGATACATTTTAAACCCCTTAATCTTAAAAGTGAGGATTTGAGATTAACTTTCTTTTCAGACGCGTCACTTGGAAATCTGCCTAACAGCGGCTCATCTAGAGGTTATGTTATATTGCTTGGAAACCAGGCAGGAACTGTGAACTTGTTAAACTGGTCAGCGAAAAAGATAAAAAGGGTCGCTCATTCGGCCTTCGCAGCTGAGACCTTGGCGTGCACAGATGCAATAGCCGATGCTGTATACTGTAGACAGCTGTTCAGCGAGATCTTGTATAAAGATCCACGTAGTGAAGTTATTGAGATTCATGGTTACGTAGATAACATGCAATTTTTTGAACAGATCTCAAGTACGAAACAAAGCATAGACAAGAAGATCAGATTGGACATAGCAGAGATACAAGAGTCAGTTCAGACGGAAATTAATAACATACGGTGGATTCCTACGGATCACATGCTCGCGGATTGTCTCACGAAGAGAGGTGCAGACTTCAGCAAGCTCGCCCAAGTCATCGAGCAAGGATACTGTGAATAATGAATATGTCAAGAGAGAGTAGAACTGTTTTGGACTTTATGTTGTGGAAAAGAGAAGGAATATTTTTGCTCAAATTATTTGTTGTTTGAAATGTCAATTTGGTTAAACAATAACTTTTTAACGTCATTTGTAATAAACTTTTAACTTTAAATGTGTGTGTATATATTAGTATTGTTAGAATTACCAACTTTGTAACGAGTCATTTTTACATTTTTAACCTTTCAGAGACTTTTAACATGCACGAGGTGTTTGTATTTAACAATCTTTTAAACATTTGTAACTCTTTACACGTATATTAATTTTGTGTTTTTATGTTCTAGAGAAGTTTCTCGAACAGAAGTTTTGGGAAGGATATTTTGACAATTTTTTGTCGTTAGTTCATATTTTTTACTGAGAATGTAGTAAGTTGGGAATGTTTGATGAAAAGTTAGTGAATCCCATTTTTAGGAACCAGTCTATCCTTTCTTTTCTTTTCTCTTAGTCTGGTAACTGAACTTTGGTTGTATTTGCTAAATTTTCAACAATTTTGGGAGAAAGATAGATTAGTTAGCGAATTTAGACGTGTGTACCAGCTTTAGCGCTCCTTTTCTTTGTGTTGTAGCGCACGGTCACATTTGTCAGTTGATTTGCTAAATTTTCTATTACATGGTGTAGAGATAATAAGGATTAATAGATACAATTTAAAGTACATTTTGTACGTGACATGTGTAATAAAATTACCGCTAACAGAATAATTCAGATTCCTACTTCTAAAAGTCTAACATTTCAGTTTCAAACTTACTTTTCAGAAAGACGATCCTTTCTTCTCAAAGACATGAAAGTGTTTACCTGATATTACTTTATTAACTTGCATCTTCTGTAGGAAGTGTTAACAGGGGATGTTTGGTATTTTCTGTTGGGATGAGCTAGGAGCAGGTTGCTCAGCGTGAGTTTTTGGTTTTATAAGAATGCTGTCGTTTCGATCAACATGCTATTACATGTTCTTCACTGATCCCGAGCCTTTAGGGACTCAGTTTGAACCTGTTTTTAAACGACAGAATTCATGTATTTTACGTTTTAGAACTGTTTAGTACAGTGGTGTGTGTCAATGATTTGTTAGTGACTCATTATTGACTCTCTAGAGGTTGTGTTTAAAGCTTGAATAGCTCCTAATATTTAGTTTTAATACGCAGTTTTTCTGTCATTACGATAACTCGATACAGAAATCTCTAAAGATCACACTTGATTACAGTGTTGGACGGGTATTTTTTTTTTGTGCACCTGTCATTCTTAGAACGATGTTTCAATTCCGTTCATAGAAAAGAGATTTTCGTATTAAGAACTTTGATAGTTATTAGCTAATAGTTAGACTGTATTAATTCTATCGGACGTTTTGTACAAGTATTATATCTCTCAGATCTCACGCTCAGCGTGGAAGGCAGTCTTTTTAGCCACTAGCCTGTTTTACAGCGGATGTTTTTCCCGCGTTAACAGAGATTTAATCCACTTGTACCACGTGACTCGCCGAATATGGAATAATCGTTAACTGCTTTTAGTTATCTGCTTTTAAGACAGTGGATCGAGACACGTATTAGATTTGCCTTTGTTTGAGCCGCGCATTTGTAGCTCAAACTCATAGAAAGTATCTTTTTTGTTTAGCGCGCACGACACGTTTTTGTGTTGCGTGTGGGGATTAGAATATTCTTAACTCTACGGTTTTTGCTAGAGTTTATTTCCTAAATTTAACTCGGATAGTCGGATATCTTTTTTTTAACAAAGAAAGTATATGGAGTTATGACTTTAAGATTGTAAAAGTCATGAGTTAAATTATTAGTAAGTACTTTTTTTTTTTAAAGTAGGGGGAATGTTAGAATCTTAATTCTATTTGTAGCTTGTTTTTGTACTTCATATTACTAACCCTGTATCTCACTTTAGCAAAGGTTTAGTTCCAGTGATTGTATATACAGTGTTGGGGTAAAGGGACTCCAGAAGGCAGACAAGGCTCGACTCCAGACTCTAGTTGAAGTAACAGAAGAGAGAGGAGTGTCCAGTGTTTAGTTGACTCCAGACTCTAGCGAAGCAGAAGGGAGAGGAGTGACGTTGTCGACTCCAGACTCTAGCGTAGCAGAAGGGAGAGGAGTGACGTTGTTTTAGTGATCCCACAGATTCCAGTCGACAGATACTATCTGTGTTCTGTGACGTGGAAAGAGTGGTAAGTAGTTTATAGTTATAGTTTAGTAGTTTAGTCTAGGAGTTCCCGCTTCCTCTTTCACTTTCATTTATAGTTTCACGTGGTTTTACCTTTCACTTTACTCACGGTAGTTTTCCCCCAGGGTTTTGTTTTATAGTTATCAGTTCCAGTTTAGTTGAAGTCCTCATCATTCAGAAGTCCCTCATATAGTAAGAAGAACATCATCATCAGAGTAGTAGTTTTAATTTAATAGTTGTTTAATCTAATAGTAAAAAGACATTATTTAGTTTAGTATTGAATTGTGTATTAGTTAGAGCAGTGTGAGTAACTGAGTCACACCAATCACCTTTTAATCACTCATTCACTATTTGAGGGTGAGTACATAGAGTAACAAGGTTACATTTGAAACACCATTTATTTGTATAACCTCTTTATTCATCTAATTTGTATTTATAATAATTGAGTATTATTTGTTATTTAATTAACCCAAGAACAGGGTTCCAACAACATGAACATGCCAGCACACTTCACATAGTACAGTCAAATCCGTCCTTATTTAAGCCTTTGTCGGACAAAATTCGCAACAAAGCGATTTTAACGGGATATGGTCGGGACAGGTCCCAGGAATCATTCCAGAAAAGTCCCAAAAAATCTGACTTGAGCAAAATCCACAATTACCACTTTTTTACCACCTTTTTACCACTTTGGTTTTGGACATGTTCAAACCTGGTTGGTGGTTTTGTTACACTGCCAAAATGGGCGATTTTCTCATTTTTACAATAACTCCATTAATAATTACTCGATGGTCTTGAAACTTTCAGATATGATTATAATTGTCATAACAAATAGTCTCAGGTCATCGGCTATGAATAATATTGTAAAATGGCCCAGTTATATTGAAAAATGTAACATTTGGTTACACTTTTCAATGGCTCAGCCAATTATTAAATTCTAAAGATTCTTGCTTCACAAAAATGTACTTTTGGTATTTGCTTAGCTGCGGAATGAAAAAAGGCCCACTTTTGAGTTCATAAAAAGGCCCAAAATGGACATTTTGTAACATCTTGTTTTCATGATATCTTTATAGTTTGTTACAACAACAGCTAGTGTAACGTAGGATATGTATTTAACTCTAAAACCAGGTTATTAGTGCAGCAATTCTTGTATAAAGGCATTACAACAATCTTGGTATATGGCTCATAATCAATAAAAGGCCCATTTCTTTGAATAACGTAACATGGTTACAAATGAGTATGTTATACAGAGGTGTTTGATCTAGTATTGGTTTTAAGTTGGTTGATGCATTAAAATAAAGACATGAAACAACTTAACAAATTTAAAAAATGATAATTGGGACCAAATTATTGAATTTTGTAACAATTTAAATGTAATGTAATTTAAATTTACAACAGAACGCGGTAAATTTAATCAAATGAATATAGCTAATTAGATTAAAGGTTGGATATTTAAAAACGTTTAATTTATATATTAAATTGTATAGCAAAATAGAAATTGGGCCCTATACATTGAAATTTGTAACAATAAAATGTCTGGTCACGAGTTTATCCACTGAAGTGGCAGAGTGACAATTGACTCATAATTCATGCAAAATTTTACAATTTTGGTGTACAAAATGCTTGACCGGAACATTAAAACGTTACAAAATTCAATGTTTTGGGCCCAAGTACAAAATATGGTCAATAATATGGTTGATGGAACCCTTTATGACCTAGGCAAACTGGTCTGAACTTCAAAAACTATAATATAGCTTGCCTAACACCCCTCACACTAGGATACATACTATATAGGGGGGGGTGTCACGTCCGTCTATGTCCGCTTGTCTCATAGAATTCCAAAAGGACAGGACATAGGCGGACATAGGCGGACATAGGCGGACATAGACGGACATAGGCGGACATTAATGGACACCTAAATTGCTAAATAAATGTTCAATTTTTGCTGTTATAGGGGGATCATGTTTTTTGTCCGTTCGGTACCCTATATTTTCAAAACGGACAAAAAATAGAGCGGACAAAAACGGACAAAAATGGACAAAAATGGAAATAACATTTAGATGCTTCCTCCTCCTACTCTTCCTCCTCCTCCTCCTGGGTCTTCCTGATCTTCCTCAGTCCTCTTCCTCCTCCCCTCCTCAGTCCTCCTCCTACTCTTCCTCCTCGTCCTCAGTCCTCCTCATCATCCTTCTCCCCAGTCCTCCTCCTCCTCCTGAGTCCTCCTCCTGGGTCCTCCTCCTGGGTCCTCCTCCTCCTCTTCCTCCTCAGTCCTCCTCCTCATCCTCCTCCTCAGTCCTCCATCCTCCTCCTCAGTCCTCCCCCAGTCCCCCTCCTCCTCCTCCTATTCAGTCCTCCTCCTCCTCCTCCTCAGTCCTCCTCCTTCTCAGTCCTCCTCAGTCCTCCTCCTCCTCCTGAGTCCTCCTCCTCCTCCTCCTCCTCTTCCCTCTCAATCATCCTCCTCAGCCATCCTCATCAGTCCTCATCAGTCCTCCTCCTCAGTCCTCCTCCTCCTGGTCCTCCTCCTCCTCTTCATCCTCCTCCTCTTCCTCCTCGGTCCTCAGTCCTCCTCCTCTTGGGTCCTCCTCCTCATCCTTCTCATCCTCCCCTATTCAGTCCTCCTCCTCCTCCTCCTCAGTTCTCCTCAGTCCTCCTTCTCATTTCTCCTAAGTCCTCCTCCTGAGTCCTCCTCCTCCTCTTCCTCCTGAGTCCTCCTCCTGAGTCCTCCTCCTCCTCCCTCTCATTCATCCTCCTCAGCCATCCTCCTCAGCCATCCTCCTCAGCCATCCTCCTCAGCCATCCTCCTCAGCCATCCTCCTCAGCCATCCTCCTCAGTACTCCTCAGTCCTCCTCCTTCTCAGTCATCGTCAGTCCTCCTCCTCAGTCCTCCTCAGTCCTCCTCCTCCTCAGTCCTCCTCCTCCTCCTGGGTCCTCCTGGGTCTTCCTGATCCTCCCCAGTCCTCTTCCTCCTCCCCTCCTCAGTCCTCCTCCAACTCCTCCTCCTCGTCCTCAGTCCTCCTCATCGGTCCTCAACAGTTCTCCTCCTCCCCAGTCCTCCTCCTCCTCCTCCTGGGGCCTTTTCCTGGGTCCTCCTCCTGGGTCCTCCTCCTGGGTCCTCCTCCTCCTAGGTCCTCCTCCTCCTGGGTCCTCCTTCTCCTCCTCAGTCCTTCTCCTCCTCCTCAGTCCTCTTCCTCGTCTTCCTCCTCCTCCTCCCTCTCAGTCATCCTCCTCAGCCATCCTCCTCAGCCATCCTCTTCAGTCCTCCTCCTTCTCAGTCCTCCTCAGTCCTCCTCCTGGGTCCTCCTCCTCCTCAGTCATCCTCCTCAGTTCTCCTCCTCCTCCTCCTAGGTCCTCCTTCTGGGTCCTCCTCCTCCTCCTCCTCCTGGGTCTTCCTGATCCTTCTCCTCCCTCTCAGTCATCCTCCTCAGTCATCCTCCTCAGTCATCCTCCTCAGCCATCCTCCTCAGCCATCCTCCTCAGCCATCCTCCTCAGTACTCTTCAGTACTCTTCAGTACTCTTCAGTCCTCAAAATGTTTGTCCGCTTATGTCCACCAATGTCCGCTAATGTCCACCAATGTCCGTCCAAGTCCGCAAATGTCCGTCCGGGTCCGCCAATGTCAGTCCGAGTCCGCCAATGTCCGTCCGTGTCCGCCAATGTCCCAAAAAACACGTCCGTTGTCTCATAGAATCCAAAAAGGACAGGACATAGGCGGACATAGACGGACATGACACCCCCCCCCCCCCTATATACTATACTCTATACACTTAATTTCTAATGTTACATAATTCAAGTTCCGCAGCCATTTTATCAAATTATACGAATAAGGATTGCTTTACAATTCTGTATGAGAATGTAAAAACCATGTTACCAGTACAAGAATATATTGAACATTCCAAATATGAGCTTTGTAGTAAAAACATAAATATGTTACAAAATTCAATGTTTTGGGCCCAAGTACAAAATTTGGTCAAGAATATGGTTGATGGAACCCTTTGTGACCTGGAAAAACTGGTCTGAACTTCAAAAACTATAATAAAGCTTACCTAACACCCCTCACACTAGGGTACATACTCTATACACTTAATTTCTAATGTTACATAATTCAAGTTCCGCAGCCATTTTATCAAATTATATGAATAAGGATTGCTTCAGAATTTTGTATGAGAATCTAAAAACCATGTTACCAATACAAAAATATATTGAATATTCCAGATATGACCTTGGCAGTGAAAACATAAATATGTTACAGAATTCAATGTTTTGGGCCCAAGTACAAAATTTGGTCAATAATATGGTTGATGGAACCCTTTGTGACCTAGAAAAACTGGTCTGAACTTGAAAAACTATCAAGAAGCTTCTCTAAAAACTCATTGAAAAAGTGTAACATAGAAATGTGTTACAAAATTCAATATCCAGGGCCCCCAACTAAACTGCTATATCTCAGGACCTGAATATGTTACAAAAATTCTGATTCAAGGGTGCCCTCAGTCAAAGGGTCTAGTTTTTGTCAGTAGTTTCAGTTTTTCTTAAAATGTTACAGATTTCAATCTGGGGGCCCAGAAGTAAAGAGTGGGAGAAATGTAACAAAACCACCAACCAGGTTTGAACACGTCCTTTTCCGCAAATAAGCCACGTTCTGAATATCCTAGAAGATTCTAGTTTAAAGCATTGTGTTTAGAAAACAAAGGAGAACAACTTTTTCTTAAACAACTTTTTCAAAAATAAATTATTTAATTAATTAATTAAATAATTAGTAAATTTTCAAATATTTCAAAAATATATTTTGATACAAAATGTTCACCATTACATTACACGTACAATGAACTAATTTTTATAAAACTTTTGAAAATTTTCACTTTCAATATTTTGGACTTGTAAAATTTTCGAAATTTGTAAAGAATAACCACTATTTACCACTTTTTACCACATTGGATCTCCGCTAATAAAACGACTTCTGAATGTCGTAGAAGGTTCTAGATTGAACCGATGTGTTCAAAACATAAGAGAGAACAACTTTTATTCGCCAACCTTTGGATTAGATAATCAATTAATTAATTAATTAGATAATAAGTAAATTTTTAAAAATTTCAAAAATATAATTTTTACCAAAAATCTTTGCCGTGACGTAAAATGTAAAATGAATTTACTTGAATAATAGAACAAACACCGTCACATAGATTAGATAACAGATAAAAAGAGATCCAGATAAATTGAATAAACGGTCGAATATCCAAATTTGTACGATTCTATAGCTAATAACTATTTACACAATATATCTATCGACTTAGTATAATTGTGCTTAACTAGATTGTTGAACTGGTTTGTTTAAACAAGAGAACTGAATCCTGCGATCTTATCTCTGATTGTCAGTTTATCGTTTGGAAGTGTAAGCTTCAGCTTTTGCTTTATATTGACTTCTCTTCGTAAAAAAGTTGAATCTGCCAAGAATCGAGGGCTGACATCACTCGAAATAGTTAATATTTTGACAACAGAAGAACACATCGTGTGCCTGATACTATACGCGTGTAGATTCTTTGTAAGTAACTGTCAACTAATATACAATAATAGTAATATGTTTTTACCGTTTTACTTTTAAGTTTGATGTCAGCGGAGAGCGCGACTAGAGGCATTCTTAACCAATACAATGTTTTAATTTACCAGTCAAATGAGGAGTTAATTCCGGTGAATAGCTTTAAGAAGGCGAATAATCGACAAAGTACATTTGTATGGAATGAAATATGGAAAGGGTTGCTGTCCCCAGGTACTATTTTAACTAATTATCTTTTAGTAAGTGCACTAACTTTTAAACTATGCCCAGCAAGTTTGAAACGGATGGTTACAGTCCTATTCATTATCCTGAGGCCTCTCATACTCTGTATAAATAAACAAACCATCGTAACACAGGTTGGATCAACAACCCCTGGTGACTAAACGAAATTAAACGGCAGTACAACGGCCTGACCGATTACGCTCAGAGTGACGTCTATTGTGTGTTATTGCAAACAGTGACCATAGACCAGTTCCAAAGATTCTTATCGGCCAATGAAGATGAGTCCGTTGTAACTGAGGCAGAACCATCTTTAGTTCACAAACACAGTTTAAACATATGTCCATTCTGTAACCTAGAGATCGCACCAAATGATAAATCCTCAAGTCGGGTTACAGGCAGGGTAAGATATTGTGTGGGGGAGGGGGGAGGTGGTATAGTACACATACGTTAGGCATTTTTACCCTACGTCTTGGGGCGATTCGGAATGTCTAAAAATACACTGATTTAGATTAATTTCATACCCAAAGGGCCTTTAGTAGGAGTGCATACGTTAGGGTATTGTTTCTTCGTAGCTTAGTGCACTAGATTCCCACTATAGGGATCGTGCAGACAGCCCAATTACGGTATCGTAGCACCCTGTGGTGCTACGAGAGTTCCAGTTGGTATTGATTTGCCAGCAGTTGAAGGCCGCTATCATAGGAAATGTTTCCAGTCGTTTTTCAAGGATCGAGAGAAGCCTCGTTTCGAAAAGACATCTACACCAATTTCGAAGAGGGGTAGAAATGTAGATGAGCTGAAGTTGGTAAGAATCGGCTATTCAGAACGATTGCATCTATCGATGAAAGTGTAATAGATGCTTTTTATTCGGCAAATTCTACACCAGCTACCATAAAACATGTCTGAGAACTTTTGATGCTGCAGCTGATTTCATCAAAATCGAGATCACTAGATGAAAAGTTTTATAAAAATTAGTTCATTGTACGTGTAATGTAATTGTGAACATTTTGTATCAAAATATATTTTTGAAATATTTGAAAATTTACTAATTATTTAATTAATTAATTAAATAATTTATTTTTGAAAAAGTTGTTTAAGAAAAAGTTGTTCTCCTTTGTTTTCTAAACACACTGCTTTAAACTAAAATCTTCTAGGATATTCAGAACGTGACTTATTTGCGGAAAACCAAAGTGGTAAAAAGGTGGTAAAAAAGTGGTAATTGCGGATTTTGCTCAAGTCAGATTTTTTGGGACTTTTCTGGAATGATTTCTGGGACCTGTCCCGACCATATCCCGTTAAAATCGCTTTGTTGCGAATTTTGTCCGACAAAAAGACGGATTTGACTGTACTAACAGACCTGTAGAGACTCGCTGAAAAACTATCCCAGAAGAGAGGAGAAGACTATGCGGCTATTATGTGTTACATGCGCACCAGGATTAGATTCTCAATCCTCAGGAGCACCCTGATAGCGGTCAGGGGTGAGAGAGGGAGACGGCAATCGTATACATTGCCAGTCAGTGTAACTTCGTTTAACTTGATACCTGCCACCATGGACTATGAATGTTTCTAGACACTATCCTTTTGATATTGAGATATTGGTATCTCAGATCACGTGTGCATCGATCCTTTTTTTTACGACACAGTAATTTATTGACACTCACAGCTATAATTTTAATCATTGAATCAGTATTTTTATCTGTGCTCTGCGAATGCATCACATGAATCAGTTTTTTAATCTATTAACTTATTACACATTTGTGCTCTGCTTTAGCATCACTTGACTATTTAAAAAAAATTGTTTGTTCAGGCCATGACCTTATAGTCAGCCAATTGGCCATTGCTATATTATGTGTATATTGTTTGAATATTCTTTTCAACAGACCTGTAGTCTGTATTATTTTTTTAACGGACAATATCATTCAAAACGACGAAATGTTTAGGAAACTTTGCTGCAATGTTATTACAATATAGTTCTTTAAATTCTAACATGATAGTCTTAAGGAAGGTGGCACACACATTTTAAGTTGGATGTTAAATATTTTCAAACAGTTATGGCGAAATATTAACAAAAATTAAATCAAACGAATCAGTCGGTCAAAAAAGTTCACTACAACGAACTAACATGTCTTTACAATGCAATAATAGTGACTTGTATGAGTTGTAAATTCCCTGTATTCAGTTTTGAGAATACAAGATAGTTAACAGAGCTAATCTTATGTGTACGGGAGGAACATTAGATTATGAAGGATCATTTCAAAACTATTGTAAGAGCACACTGAAGGAGGTTGTCTTGTAGGTAATAATACGATTAATTTCCAAGGCTATTACAAACTACTTTGTACTTCGATACTAAATAACCTGCTGTGAAGCACATGATTTACATATTATATTAAAATGGTGTGGTTAAAAATGTTAAAGAATATCGTATTGGGAAATACGTCGGTCAATGTCATTTTCATACCCTATCTCTAATCTCTAGGCGTTTTTGCTAGGTTTTATGTAAAAATTTGGGCGAGCAGTTTAATGGGAGCGCTAGTCATCACTAGTTTTGATTTATTCATTTACCTAGCTTGCTTATATATTGCTCGCTTCTCTTACGAAATATAATACAGGATCTCGAAAAGAGCGCGTCTGGTATTTATTTATTTGTTTGTGAATCATCGATGGGCCGACAAATATTTGTTGTCGAGTAGTGTTGAATACTTATATCTGCATGATTATTGATTTAATTCAAGAATTGTATATACAATATAAATATCTTTGGCCAAGTTTAATTGTCAATGAGAATGCACCCCGGCACTTGGCGCGCGCGGTGGCTTTGATGTCAGTGGCTGCAAGTTGGGCAGCTGCCGATAAGACTTATCGCGCGTTCAGCTTACGGCTTTTCGTTTTTATTTTACAAAACAACTCTTAATGATTATTAATGAAATTATCGAATATTCAATATATGTATTGATTCTTCTGTGGAAAATAAAAATTGTATTTTACTGTTCAACAGAAATTAAAAGTTTTAAAATACTTGGCATATATTCTTTTCAGATCATATGTGCTATGAAATGGCCGTTAGGGTATGTAAGTAAATTAATTTTAGATATTTTGGACGTTAAAATAAGGATTGGGTCAACGTGTTTATGTAAAAAACTTTTTTTCCGGCTCAAATTTTGAAATTTGCAGGTTTATAACCTTATAAACGCGCGCCGAGTTGGACTCGTCGACAGTCTACAATATTTGGAACAGTATATTTTACGAGCATTATCCGTTAAGCTCAAAATGTCTCGTGCTGTGGGCCGTATAAACGGCGCACACCACCGCCCCGCCTTACTGCTTACATTACTTCATGGTTGTAGGGCGGAGCCGGTGCCGTTTGTCTCGGCCTCGAGTGGCGAGTGCTTGCTCATCGAATACCTGATTGAAACACTAATTATTTACTGGCATTCTACAGTTTCCAAAACGAAGTACGAAGGTATATTAACTTTGAGCTTTGTTTTGGCGACTGCTTCATCGATGGGCGAGTAGGTATTTGTTGTTTAGCAGTGTTGGAGCAATTATATAATGTATATCTCCATCATAATATAGGCTAGTGTAAACATATATAATCAATAATACAAACAAATAGTATTATATTATTGGTAACTCGCTAGATTATAAATGTTATTTAAACACATATGTTTACGTCAATTATTACTAAAATTAATATTCTTTTTGCTTTAATATAATTACATGTCACATAATTGATTAGTTGAATGAAACGTGTGCTACAAATGTCTACGCCTCACGCAGAACTGCGTACCGCTTAGTACTTCATGCTTGAGCGGTACTGCTGTTCACAGAGGCGCGCATATAATACCACTCAATTTAATCACAAATAACGAGCGCGCGGTTTTTGGAATTTCTCCATTAAAAATTTTTCTTTCCTAAAAATTTTTCTTTCCTAATGTATGATGTATGGAAGCGCATGTGTGTCAAAAAAAATAATGATACACATGCGCTTCCTAGGTAGCGTATGTGTGTCAAAAAATTTTTTGATACACATGCGCTAGCAGGTTTATCACGTATATCATTAGGTGGCCCATGTGTGTCATTTTTGTAAAATTGCTGTAAAATCTCTATTTAATATTCTAATCGCTATCTTTATCTATTTATATATGTATTTTATCCTTATCTCTATTTTATCTTTAAACTCCTCTCCGCTCGCCTCCCGTGTGAAACGAGCGCGCCTGCACGCTGCAGTGGCGCAAAAGCACATGGTTAGGTTAAAGCGCGTGTACTGTTGCTGCACAGGCTATAATATATGTTAACTGCCGATGTCAATTCATCGCAGCTCGGCGAGGCACAGTAGCGCATTTCACCGATTTAGCGTTGCAAGAAGCATAATCAATAATTGAATGCGCGGCGCGGCACAGTAACGCATCGTGCTACAAGCTATAATATTTATAAACATACTCATTGGAGAATGGAGCTATGGAGGAATTTGTATCACGTTGTGACACCCACGGTCGTCCTGACGATACAGGGGGAGCCGCGCACTTCGTGCGCGGCGGGTCATACAACGTATGACAAGGAGGAATGAAGCTGCCTGCTGCGCGTGCTGTAGAATGACAGGCTGAGCGCTGCCAAGTATTGCATATTGAAGCGTGTACGCCGACGCATGACAGGCGAGCTCCTGTGTCCTGGGATCGTGCGCGAAGATCGAAATGCAATTCGTGTATCAAGCCAACTGCCAAGTGCCAACAATTTGTTTATCGTTATAAATGATAATGGACTAACCAGTTTCGGGATACTTCGTAGCAACTAGCAAGCTTGCCGCGCATCGATCCAATAATGCTTCTCGTCGTAAGGCCACCTTACGACGTAAGTGTTTGTCGTTAGATATAGGCAAAATGCACCCGGCACCCCTGCGGACCTCGCTGAGCTGCTATGCAAAGCGAAAAAGCAAAAACTCAATGGATGGTTAGTGGTTACCCGTACCGTAATGGGTGCCACATGCCTAGCATGAAATATTTACTTACTTACTTGCACCATCCGGTAAATTTATTACCCTCAGCCCTTCGTTGTGGGCTGCGCGGTCGTATCGTGGCTTTCGCCATGGTATAGCGGGGGCGAAATGAAATACAAATGAGGATCGCGACGCGTGACTTGTAGGTTTATAACCTACCAGGACGCGCGCCGAGTTGGACTCGTCGACGGTCCTGATTAATATTTGAAGCAAATATTTTACGACTACAAGTATCACCTGTTAAAGAAAGGATTGGAAATTAAACTCGCCGGTACGTCGACGGATGATGCTTGTCTAAATTTGTTCGAAGTAACACGCGCAACTTTCTTTTCGAAGCGAAATGTCTGTGTTACTGGGCGGCGCTCAGCCTGTGCCTTTTCAATGTCATTCCGCAACCGTTTATCATTTACGAACGAATAAAAACAACGTCAATATTTTACATGTCACAGTTAGCTGGCAGTACGGCCCAGTTGATAAATTGTGCATCGCGCCGATCTAGCAAAAAAACATTATTTGATGCGCTGATCAGTCTTCTAAGACTAATAATATAAAACATCGTTTCTTTTGTCCGTAATTGCCTGTACTGCGTGAGAATTACAAAATAATTACAGCACATTTACAAAATAAGAATAATGAAAAAGTAAACGTGTTTTCTCGGTTATAATTCATAATTATTTTTAGAATAACGCTTTATTGTTAATGCAATCATAGTGGTCAGCTTGTGACATGGCTATGACGCCTTTTTCTTACATGGTTATGACATGGTTATGACATGGTTATGACATGGTTATGAAATGGTTATGACATGGTTATGACATGGTTATGACATGGTTATGACATGGTTATGACATGGTTATGACATGGTTATGACATGGTTATGACATGGTTATGACATGGTTATGACATGGTTATGACATGGTTATGACATGGTTATGACATGGTTATGACATGGTTATGACATGGTTATTTTTTTTTTTTTTTATGTTGGGGCACCCACTTTACCTCTCTATTGGGAGGCTACGTCCGTCAATTAGTGACTAACGTCTATTGGGGTTCCTCTGGTTGTAGGTGTCAGTAGGTTTGGGTCACTTGGCATGGGCTAGTGATCCCGCCCCTCCAGAGGATAAAGCCTGGTGAGCGACGTTTCCCGTGAGGGAAACTGTCATAATGCTCGTTCACGGGAGAACACCACCCATGCCTGGATGTTCTCCCGGGTACTCGATAGAACAGGCTGCCCCCTGTCATTCTAGTGGGCTGACAGGAACCTACCAGGCATGCCTGAGCCTATGATGTAATTCTCCCCTTTCCTTTGTTATTTTTGTATTAATTCTTTGTCTTTGCGCGGCTCAATTTCCGCGCTATATAATACTAAAGTGCTGACTCACGAATTTGCATCCGATATTTGCATTTTGAGTAGACCCTTTTGCTGTCGCAATTTGGCAATTTCTTTGTTCACGTAATTATTGCTAATTTTACGTTTGCTGGAAATAATCTAAGTGCTATATCTCCAATAGCTGGCAGTTTGTCTGATTGTTAGATCCCCTCTAACTGGTAGCGGCCCTGAGGCTGGCAGTTTGTCTGATTGTTAGATCCCCTCTAACTGGTAGCGGCCCTAAGGCGGCATGTGAGTGAATGAGTGAGTAAAAAAGTGAGGTGTAGGAGAAGTGGGGAAGAAAACATGAATATGAAGTATGGTACACTGTTGCCAGCTGACTCACCAGCAACAATGCAAATCCAAGAAGAAAGAAGGAGAGACACCGTCCGTTATCTGGGTGAGCCACCACAGACAGTGCTCCCACTTCTGTGGGGCTGAGGGTGTTGGCTCCAAGAACCAGCCGTGAGCGAACAGCGCCTGACCCCCTCTATGGTTAACTTGAGAATAACAGGACTATGCCTTTCTCCAGGCCAATCCGTTCAGTAACCAGCTGACCCTGCACCACCTCTGATGGAAGATGTGGTTCGGATTGGACTTCGCTAGGATTTGTCAGTTTTTCTGTAGACACTAATGCTCCCTCGAGGAAAGACATGAGCCCCGGCGAAGCTGACCAAAAACGTGGCAGGGATTCTCACCCTACATGACATGGTTATGACATGGTTATGACATGGTTATGACATGGTTATGACATGGTTATGACATGGTTATGACATGGTTATGACATGGTTATGACATGGTTATGACATGTTTATGACATGGTTATGACATGGTTATGACATGGTTATGACATGGTTATGACATGGTTATGACATGGTTATGACATGGTTATGACATGGTTATGACATGGTTATGACATGGTTATGACATGGTTATGACATGGTTATGACATGGTTATGACATGGTTATGACATGGTTATGACATGGTTATGACATGGTTACAACCAAAACTCCTTCAGACCAATTTTGAACCATTATGAGCACTTTCAGGATACAATTCATTTCCGTTCATTTCCGTTCATTCTATGAACCTGGGTCGTTTTGTGCGACTTTCGATGACCTCTAGGCCTAGCTTATGACACTATCTATCATAGAAAACCGAATTGGGGGTTCCCAGCCCTTACGTAATAAGTCTCAAATTGAAATGACACACATGCGCCACCTATTGATTTACATGATAAACCTGCTAGCGCATGTGTGTCAAAAACAAAAGTGACAGACATGCGCTACCAGGTTTATCATGTAAATCAATAGGTGGCGCATGTGTGTCATTTCAATTTGAGACTTATTACGTAAGGGCTGGGAACCCCCAATTCGGTTTTCTATGATAGATAGTGTCATAAGCTAGGCTTAAAGACCATCGAAAGTCGCACAAAATGACCCAGGTTCATAGAATGAACGGAAATGAATTGTATCCTGAAAGTGCTCATAATGGTTCAAAATTGGTATGAAGGAGTTTTGGTTGGTCCTACGACCACTCCAGCAAATTTTGGGGACGAAGGGATCCATGGGGCTATAATAATAGCCTCATTATACATTATAATTTATATATGGCCATGGGGACCCGGGACATCGAAGTATAAGCTGTATTTGAGCGCTGGGAAGAAAACCGAATTAATGCTTCCCAGCACTCAAATACAGTGAATACTACGATGTCCTCATGTCTTCAAAATGGTACCAAAAATCTAAATAGTAATTCCCAAAATTTGCTAGGGTGGTCCTAGGACCAACCAAACTCTTCATACCAATTTTGAACCATTATGAGCAATTTTGGGATACAATTCATTTCCATTATGAGTTTAGATTGAAATTGGCTGATCTCCTCTGAATTGAATACAAATAACACACGTTATTGCCGACGTTTCGCCCCCATGGCTTCTTCAAGGCGGAACAAAAACTTTGTTACATAGTGACCTGGTAAATATCCAAATTAATACATAAAACTCTGAGAAACATTAAAAATAAATGGGAAGATTCTAAGCGGTAGAAAATTTTAAAGCAAAAGATAGATGTTAGGCCAAAGAATCTAGAACTGTCCAATATGTCATATATACGCTACAAACTCAAACAATTCATTTCCGTTCATTTCCGTTCATTTCCGTTAATTTCCGTTCATTTCCGTTCATTCTATGAACCTGGGTCATTTTGTGCGACTTTCGAGGACCTCTGGACCTAGCTTATGACACTATCTATCATAGAAAACCGAATTGGGGGTTCCCAGCCCTTACGTAATAAGTCTCAAATTGAAATGACACACATGCGCCACCTATTGATTTACATGATAAACCTGCTAGCGCATGTCTGTCACTTTTGTTTTTGACACACATGCGCTAGCAGGTTTATCATGTAAATCAATAGGTGGCGCATGTGTGTCATTTCAATTTGAGACTTATTACGTAAGGGCTGAGAACCCCCAATTCGGTTTTATATGATAGATAGTGTCATAAGCTAGGTGTCATAAGGCCTAGAGGTCATCGAAAGTCGCACAAAATGACCCAGGTTCATAGAGTGAACGGAAATGAACGAAAATGAATGGAAATGAATTGTATCCCAAAATTGCTCATAATGGTTCAAAATTGGTCTGAAGAGTTTGGTTGGCCCTAGGACCACCCTAGCAAATTTTGGGAATTACTATTTAGATTTTTGGTACCATTTCGAAGACATGAGGACATCGTAGTATTCACTGTATTTGAGTGCTGGGAAGCATTAATTCGGTTTTCTTCCCAGCGCTCAAATACAGCTTATACTTCGATGTCCCGGGTCCCCATGGCCATATATAAATTATAATGTATAATGAGGCTATTATTATAGCCCCATGGATCCCTTCGTCCCCAAAATTTGCTGGAGTGGTCGTAGGACCAACCAAAACTCCTTCAGACCAATTTTGAACCATTATGAGCACTTTCAGGATACAATTCATTTCCGTTCATTTCCGTTCATTCTATGAACCTGGGTCATTTTGTGCGACTTTCGATGGTCTTTAGGCCTAGCTTATGACACTATCTATCATAGAAAACCGAATTGGGGGTTCCCAGCCCTTACGTAATAAGTCTCAAATTGAAATGACACACATGCGCCACCTATTGATTTACATGATAAACCTGCTAGCGCATGTGTATCATTATTTTTTTTGACACACATGCGCTACCTAGGAAGCGCATGTGTATCATTATTTTTTTGACACACATGCGCTAGCAGGTTTATCATGTAAATCAATAGGTGGCGCATGTGTGTCATTTCAATTTGAGACTTATTACGTAAGGGCTGGGAACCCCCAATTCGGTTTTCTATGATAGATAGTGTCATAAGCTAGGCCTAGATATTGATAAGAGGTCATCGAAGGTCGCACAAAATGACCCAGGTTCATAGAATGAACGGAAATGAACGGAAATGAATGGAAATGAATTGTATCCCAAAATTGCTCATAATGGTTCAAAATTGGTCTGAAGAGTTTGGTCTGCCCTAGGACCACCCTAGCAAATTTTGGGAATTACTATTTAGATTTTTGGTACCATTTCGAAGACATGAGGACATCGTAGTATTCACTGTATTTGAGTGCTGGGAAGCATTAATTCGGTTTTCTTCCCAGCGCTCAAATACAGCTTATACTTCGATGTCCCGGGTCCCCATGGCCATATATAAATTATAATGTATAATGAGGCTATTATTATAGCCCCATGGATCCCTTCGTCCCCAAAATTTGCTGGAGTGGTCGTAGGACCAACCAAAACTCCTTCAGACCAATTTTGAACCATTATGAGCACTTTCAGGATACAATTCATTTCCGTTCATTCTATGAACCTGGGTCATTTTGTGCGACTTTCGAGGACCTCTGGACCTAGCTTATGACACTATCTATCATAGAAAACCGAATTGGGGGTTCCCAGCCCTTACGTAATAAGTCTCAAATTGAAATGACACACATGCGCCACCTATTGATTTACATGATAAACCTGCTAGCGCATGTGTATCATTATTTTTTTTGACACACATGCGCTACCTAGGAAGCGCATGTGTATCATTATTTTTTTGACACACATGCGCTAGCAGGTTTATCATGTAAATCAATAGGTGGCGCATGTGTGTCATTTCAATTTGAGACTTATTACGTAAGGGCTGGGAACCCCCAATTCGGTTTTCTATGATAGATAGTGTCATAAGCTAGGCCTAGATAAGAGGTCATCGAAGGTCGCACAAAATGACCCAGGTTCATAGAATGAACGGAAATGAACGGAAATGAATTGTATCCTGAAAGTGCTCATAATGGTTCAAAATTGGTCTGAAGGAGTTTTGGTTGTAACCATGTCATAACCATGTCATAACCATGTCATAACCATGTCATAACCATGTCATAACCATGTCATAACCATGTCATAACCATGTCATAACCATGTCAGAACCATGTCATAACCATGTCATAACCATGTCATAACCATGTCATAACCATGTCATAACCATGTCATAACAATGTCATAACCATGTCATAACCATGTCATAACCATGTCATAACAATGTCATAACCATGTCATAACCATGTCATAACCATGTCATAACCATGTAAGAAAAAGGCGTCATAGCCATGTCACAAGCTGACCACTATGATTGGATTAACAATAAAGCGTTATTCTAAAAATAATTATGAATTATAACCGAGAAAACACGTTTACTTTTTCATTATTCTTATTTTGTAAATGTGCTGTAATTATTTTGTAATTCTCACGCAGTACAGGCAATTACGGACAAAAGAAACGATGTTTTATATTATTAGTCTTAGAAGACTGATCAGCGCATCAAATAATGTTTTTTTGCTAGATCGGCGCGATGCACAATTTATCAACTGGGCCGTACTGCCAGCTAACTGTGACATGTAAAATATTGACGTTGTTTTTATTCGTTCGTAAATGATAAACGGTTGCGGAATGACATTGAAAAGGCACAGGCTGAGCGCCGCCCAGTAACACAGACATTTCGCTTCGAAAAAAAGTTGCGCGTGTTACTTCGAACAAATTTAGACAAGCATCATCCGTCGACGTACCGGCGAGTTTAATTTCCAATCCTTTCTTTAACAGGTGATACTTGTAGTCGTAAAATATTTGCTTCAAATATTAATCAGGACCGTCGACGAGTCCAACTCGGCGCGCGTCCTGGTAGGTTATAAACCTACAAGTCACGCGTCGCGATCCTCATTTGTATTTCATTTCGCCCCCGCTATACCATGGCGAAAGCCACGATACGACCGCGCAGCCCACAACGAAGGGCTGAGGGTAATAAATTTACCGGATGGTGCAAGTAAGTAAGTAAATATTTCATGCTAGGCATGTGGCACCCATTACGGTACGGGTAACCACTAACCATCCATTGAGTTTTTGCTTTTTCGCTTTGCATAGCAGCTCAGCGAGGTCCGCAGGGGTGCCGGGTGCATTTTGCCTATATCTAACGACAAACACTTACGTCGTAAGGTGGCCTTACGACGAGAAGCATTATTGGATCGATGCGCGGCAAGCTTGCTAGTTGCTACGAAGTATCCCGAAACTGGTTAGTCCATTATCATTTATAACGATAAACAAATTGTTGGCACTTGGCAGTTGGCTTGATACACGAATTGCATTTCGATCTTCGCGCACGATCCCAGGACACAGGAGCTCGCCTGTCATGCGTCGGCGTACACGCTTCAATATGCAATACTTGGCAGCGCTCAGCCTGTCATTCTACAGCACGCGCAGCAGGCAGCTTCATTCCTCCTTGTCATACGTTGTATGACCCGCCGCGCACGAAGTGCGCGGCTCCCCCTGTATCGTCAGGACGACCGTGGGTGTCACAACGTGATACAAATTCCTCCATAGCTCCATTCTCCAATGAGTATGTTTATAAATATTATAGCTTGTAGCACGATGCGTTACTGTGCCGCGCCGCGCATTCAATTATTGATTATGCTTCTTGCAACGCTAAATCGGTGAAATGCGCTACTGTGCCTCGCCGAGCTGCGATGAATTGACATCGGCAATTAACCTATATTATAGCCTGTGCAGCAACAGTACACGCGCTTTAACCTAACCATGTGCTTTTGCGCCACTGCAGCGTGCAGGCGCGCTCGTTTCACACGGGAGGCGAACGGAGAGGAGTTTAAAGATAAAATAGAGATAAGGATAAAATACATATATAAATAGATAAAGATAGCGATTAGAATATTAAATAGAGATTTTACAGCAATTTTACAAAAATGACACACATGGGCCACCTAATGATATACGTGATAAACCTGCTAGCGCATGTGTATCAAAAATTTTTTTGACACACATACGCTACCTAGGAAGCGCATGTGTATCATTATTTTTTTTGACACACATGCGCTTCCATAATGATGTGTAGCTTATAAAATTGTGGAGTAAAATCAAATATCAATTAAAAATATGTTATTGTATAATAACGTTCAGTTTGCATACAACGTTCAGTTTCAAATTTAGTTTCGGGCACTAATTTGCAATTTCATATTTGAAAGTTTTTGAATTATGCTTTGCAAAATATTGATAGTAGCAAACATTTTTGTTTTGCAGTGGCGCTTTCGCGCTTGCAGTGGCGCGAAAGCACATGGTTAGGTGAACCCTTGCTCCATAAACTTTTTACTAAGCTTGCTACACTTTTTACACCTCTTTTGTAGCTTTATAACCTACCAAGACATGCGCCGAGTTGGACCCGTCGACGGTCTTGTATTTTTGAACAAATATTTTACGAGTATCACCGTTAACATTTCTTTCGTGCACTCACTGCACTCGAAGCGTGCACTCCGGCTTTCTGGGCCGCGCTCAGCCGGCCTGTCATTCCTGATTTTACCTGAGGACCCCAGGCTATTATGTTCATTAACATAAAGAATAAAGATTTGGCGGAATTCCGCCGAATAAAGATTTGGCGGAATTCCGCCGAATAAAGATTTGGCGGAATGACAGGCTGAGCGCGGCCCAGTAATCCTGATTCCGCCTAATCTCTATGATCAATGATTATGAACATAAACATAAAAGCCTGAGGTCCCCAGGTACAAACTCCGTCTGGCCGGAGAGGCCGAAGGCCACCACGTGCTTCGTTATATCACGTCGTGACCCCCATCGTCGTTTCACTATAGTGTAGAGTTTCTACGATACAGGGGGAGCCGCGCACGAGTGCACGGTGGGTCATACAATGTACAACGTATGACAAGCTATAAAGTGCCTTGCACGTGAAAGGGGTTACAACGTGTGTTAACTCTAAGCTAACCAAAGCCCTTTTTGCTTGCGCTTACAGAGGGGTGCATCTCAATGAAACAAGAAATGTTCAATTGTCAATGAAACAAGAAATTTGATTTTAGCACATTTTACAGAATAAAAAGATGTAAAACAATTCATAAAATATAATGCCCATTTGGTGTATGACATTTGGTGTATGACATCTGCAAGTGTAACTTCTTAACGGGTGATACTCGTAAAATATCTGTTCCATATATTGGACCGTCGACGAGTCCAACTCGGCGCGCGTCCTGGTAGGTTGTAAACCTACAAGTAACTTCTTGACGGATAATACCAAATACTCTTCTAAATTTCTTTTGACCATTGTTAATGATCTGGCCCGGCGCGCGCTACTTCGTAGCTCGTGCCATCAACATTTGGAGAAGAAAGCGGCGCGCGCTACTTCGAAGAAATTTAGACGAGTAACATCCGTCAAAAGTTCTTCAAACTCAAAGTAGTGCGCGCCGGGTTACTTCATTATTTTAAGTTTATAACCTACTAGGATTTGCGACGAGTTGGACTCGTCGACGGTTGGAACAAATATTTTACGAGTATCACCCGTTAACTTCATTAACAATGGACAAACAACTTTGCGAGTTTGCTTGAAATATTTTACAGCAACACGTCTTCTGAAATTTCATGCTTTTGTCGAATAGTTCTGATTTCGAACTGCGAACGCGCACGCAAAAAATGGTTACACTTGTTTGATTGCTTTGTGCTCTTATCAGCGATCAGAGCCCCTGTGCACTGTGCTTGGTTTCAACTGTCGGGGACCCTTTTAGAACAATCTCGAAGATCGACTGTAGAGTGATTTAGCACGCTCGCCTTTTATTACCTCTGTCATCACAAAATTCTAAGTGTCCCGTTTTTTCGTCCAACTATGAATGTGATCGTTTTAATTCATAATTGAATTACAAATAAAGCGTATTTTTTTACGAGAAATCTGAATAATTGTATTAGCAGTTTATTCAACATTTCCATTAATATACTGATATACAAATTAAGTAACGTATATGCAATATACGTTTATACTATGTACACATTTGAAACATGTAAATCCAATCTCACAAGCAAAGACAAATCAAATATCATCTTCAAAACTCTGAAAACTCAGAAAAAATCAAACAATTTCAGATCAAATTCGTTTTCCTGAAACAAATTTGTCTATTTATTATATTAATTATATATTAATTATATATTAATTATATATTATGGCATGTGGCAGTGCAATGAACAGGGCCTAAAGTGATTTTTGGGAAAAGAGTAGATTAATGTTTAAGGCTAAGAGGGTTTACTTGTTTCTAGCAGTTGGAAGTTTAAAAATATTGTACAAAACTACTGTAAAATTTTCATAGCAAAGTCAGTAAACATCGATCAGTGATCAATTTAAAGGACCAGTTAACTGAAAAATTTGTAGTCTCCAATTTGGCTAAGATTTAAATCAGCTGTGACAAACTCGTAAAAAATTGTATCGCCGAAAGAACCAACTCTCTAGCTTACGTGTAACGCGTGTTATTGCAATAATAAGCTGTGGCCGCGTGACGTCATAAAGTCCCTCAGTGCGCGCTGGCATAGCGTAATACAATGCACAAATGTTTATCATCGTCAATAAAACACGTGTAACTCACTCAAATTTTAGAGTTATGACTATTTCCCTAGTTCTCCAAAATCCTTATAGTTTTGGCTATCACCCTAACTATATGAATAGCTGATTGGATGTACAGTGCTCACGTCAGGATTTTAAACAGTGACATAAGTTCTTGAACAGTGGCGGGTGAATGTACGGTTAGAAAGTTTCTGCTATTACAAGTTATGTCATATGTGATAATTTTGGATTGTTTTCATTGCTTCATTAAAACGAAGGGAGACTGTACCGATTATTTTTCCCCAGTCCATGAAACTAATACACAAAATAATGTGCTATATATTAAATATAGCTGATCAGAGTGTAACTCTGTAAATGTAATATAATATTACAGTTGTTCGGAAGAATGCGAGCAGTCAAATGGTTCGCTATCCTAAAAGACATAGTTCCGAGAGCAATTATATTTCTAGCATAGCGAAATTTCTTACTTTAATCCACACGTGCCAGACAGTACAGGAGACATGAAGTCTGGCTATTTTACGGCCGTTCCCATCGGACCATCAGTAGAAGTAGCTCCTATCAGAACGGTGCCGTGGGAACTGAAAAATACCCGGTATACGTAATACTGATTGGAGTGTACGGTGAGCGGTGTGTTTTGAATTTGACTTACCTAGTTATCGTCCTACTTGTATGATCATCGGTAGGTACATAACATAAATAAACTACTGGTAAAATTAAATACCAAGTGCAAACGTGTTCAGTCAATCGACCCACTGAACAAATATAGAATTTCCAAGACCCTATTATTCTTTGGCCATATATATTGCGGCACGATTGATTCTTAGATGGCTAAACGACATACGTTAATCTATACAATTCTTAAACTATGAGATAGCACTTTAATCTAGAAATACACTTATTATATTACTCCTGATTTTTACATTTCAATTTTCATGTAAAACATTGTAGCCATAGGTTGATCATGGACACTGACAGCTTAATTTTAGATAATAATGATTTATGAGTTTCTCTAAAGTTAACTCTAAACTAGTGTAGTCCAGTCATTTAAGGACATTTATGGAATTGAACCTGCAAATTTTCGTATACTCACGAAATTTTGCAAAGACCTTCTCAAAAGTATGAATAAACGATTTTCGGTTGGAGACATATTGACCACGCCGATATTGACCCAATAACGTAACCGACCCTTTGCTTCTGAAGGTCGTAGACTTCTAAATAGGCTTAAACGAAGCGGCATATGCATGTTTATATAGGAGTTACTGAGCAACACATGGCCTAAAATCCTTACTCTTCGAGAAATTTGCCAAAAACCATTTTGGGCGTGGTGCTGAGCCCATTTTCGATAGGATCGTGATAGAGTCTTTAGACAGGGTGCAAAAGAACCGCAATTAGCATATTTATATATGACTTACGAAGAAACAGATGCCTTAAAGTGCTTACTTTTTCAGTTATTGGCGAAAAACTGATTTCCGGTTCCAGAAATCATGCAAAAGTATGGGTATCTTGTAAATTGGGCTATGAAGGCCCTACAGATTTTTGAATGATTGCAAATTGTGCAGAATGGCCATGTTTATATACAACTTATGAAGCAACATGTACCCTAAAACACTTATTTTTCGAGTTATTTAGGGGAGAAATATTGTATTATGTCCATTTTTACCTGTAAAATACAGTCTCACGAGCTCTTCTGTGCGCGCAAGGGACTTTATGACGTCATCGCCAAAATAATACAAACGCTAATTACACGCGTTAGAGAGCAGTTAGAGATTTAGGAATTTCGATTCGTTGCTCAGTTTGCTATTTGTCACAATCTGTCAAAATATGAGGATAACTTTTTTTTGAGTTAACTGGTCCTTTAAAAGAAAGCACAAATATAACAAGCGTAATGTTTTCTCTCTTTGGATCATAAATTCAGGATCCTGTTACTTTGTTACATTTAAGTAGCAACGTATCATTACTACTAAGTATTAACCTAATATTTATAATTGAAAATAGCTAGACTTTCTACTTACAACGACAAAGTTACAAACATGCCTTTTGACTCTATATTATAGCTACTACTCTAAAATTTAAATATGTACATTAACTCAAGAAATTTAACGATTTTCTTCATCCAAAACTGCAAAGTCACACTCGCTAAGGTGATATAAAAAATAGTGAACGTCATGACCAGTGGCAGTAGTCTTCAAGTTCAATAATCGAACAAATTCAATCGTCTCAATGTCTGTCTCTTTGTCAACATTTCATGTTTAAGGCAACAAAAATGGTCATCTTAAAACTCATCCGAAAAGTCTTGCTTTTTAATTTCAGTCAGATCACCAAGCTCATCATCTCACTTTAGGAGTTGAGCTAAGAACAGGATCAACCCTCACCAACCCCAGAACTTCCTCGATCTTGTAGTTTAGTTGTCGTATCACGTGGCTAGTGTCACGTGTGTTCTCCTTGTCTGTTACCGCGGCGGTTACGATCCGAGACCAGCTCTGTATCTGAGAGGGGTTATTTGTTAACACTACAGATATCAAGGAATGATGGAATAGTCAGCAAAAATAAAAATTTTTATAAATAGTTGAGAAATGGCGAAAATTAATTCCCCTCGCCGTATTCGTAAACCTTATCAACATCAAAAAATGTTTGAAATAAAATTATAGGACAAACGTAGTAACCAACCTCATTTAGCTTTGGAAATAGGTTTTCAGGTGATGTGACTCCAGAAAGGAGGAATTGCACAGATTCTGTAGCGGAGTCTTGAATCGTAAATACTCTAGAAATATCGTCTTTCTGAAGTAAAATACTCGTTAAATATGTAAAGAAATTCTATTCCCACTATGATGTTATAATAATCAATAATATGTAGTTGAACTGATGAGTGCTGTCGTCAAACAACGAATTGTTTTTTTTAGATCCAATATTTTTGCTATACGGATACCACGCAGTGAATGGTGAATAAACACAAAAATTCAAACCTTAGCCCTGAGAATTGCCGACAACTTGGCCACATTGTCCTTTAGCTTCCTCGGTTGACGAACAGATGGACTAACAGACAGGGTGAGAGTTGAAGAGAGCCCCTCAGTTGTATCATCAATCAGTTGCTGGAGGTAAACCTGAACTCCCAGCAGTAACTTCTCCCGCATTGTTTCAGAGATGTCCCCTGAAAACATTTATGTTAAAACCACCGCCCACATCAATACTTATTTTGACAAGGACCCATTAATTTCAATCCTCTTCTTAATCGAAATTAGGGTGAACAAAACGACAAGTTAACTTCTCAAATACCTTGGCTGGTATCAATGGAGCTTCCAGAAGAGTTGTAATCACTAGTAACGTCCAGGTCTATATTTCTAGGACTGAGAATGCTATGTCTATTAGGAGTGCTGGTAGCTGGTAAGGAGGTCCGTTCAGCTGCTTGACTCTTTCCTGAAAAACATGATAAGATTACGATACTATTCAATTTTAACATGTTTTCGTTCAGAAATCGTATTTTAGAGAGGACTTTTATTCCAAATTAAATTTCAGCGTCCAGAACCTCTAATCTTTGTAGGTACGTGCATATTTAAAATTTGAATTGAAGTGAACAACAGCAGATCATGGGCCCAGGGGCAGACGTTCGTTAAATTTCGTGACCAGTTGTTGCGGCTAGTTACCCAGTCTTAGCTTCAAAATCTCACCAGAGGTTGCGTTAAATTCCCTAATAAAATGTACACTATGATCATCTGTTCATGTTTGTTAACTGTGAACTAGACACGCCCAGCAAATGACCAGGTGGCTAGTGACCTAAGTTACTGGCAGAGAGACTGGATCGTCAAGCTCAGCTCTTTGCTCGGATTTGAGTGTTAATCTCATGAAGTTACGGCACCTCACAGAAATTGTAGCTAAATACATTTTCGTTGACAATAAATTAAGCGTCACAGACATTCAATTTGCAAATTTCCGTTCGATTTTCACTGTTTTTCGATCTGTCTCTCCCTATAATTACGTGGCGATAGACAGCGCAATTTTGGAGACATCTTTATGCGCATCAAACATACAATTTTGGATGGAGATGAAGATATCAAAAAATGCTCAAGGAATTCTAGTTCTTCCTTAACTTCCTAGGATACCCCTTCAGTGCATACTGTAAACATAGTACTATAGGATTGCGATCCAGCTTGAAACTTTATTCATTTGCCAAGATTTACTCTCTTTTGTATTCTATATCGATAGTATTAAAACTTAAAAGTCGCTGCATTATCAACTTGCCATCTGATAATATTAATAATGAACTTTTTGGGGATTGTTCAATATGTGCTTTTCCCAATTATTTTAAAAGGTGACTATATTTTCCGATTTTTTTGATGTTACGCCATAAAAAACGTTTGACCTTATTTTTTATTATAGCGATTTGTTAAAAAACCAACACCATTTCAAGGATGAAAGTTTTAGTCCTGGTTGTTATCGTTGGAGCCGCCTTGGCTGCGAACAACAACAATAACAACAACAATAATAACAACAACAATAACAACAACAATAACAACAACGGCAATAACAACTATTGGAATTGTAACCCATGGAGCAACAGCTGGGGTCAGGAAGTTGTAGAGTTAGCTGAGCGTCAATTGGCTAACAACAATAACAACAACAATAACAACAACAATAACAACAGCAACAACAACAACAACAACAATAACAACTTCAACAACCCTCACTATGCCAACTGGTTCTGTGGCAACTGCTACAATAATAACAACAACAACAACAACTACTGCCCTAAAAGTAAGTTAATAAATTCATTGAGCCAATTTGTCCCTAAATGAATGTAGATTTTTTTCACTAACTCGATTTTAATTCTTTTTTATGAATTGATGAAATAACGTTAGCTAGAGAATCGTCAGGTCACCGAGAATTTTTTTCCCTACTCTTGCCGAAGGCAAAAAGATCGTAGGGAATAAGTAATCGGGTTTGGATATATGAGGTGGCCCGACGGTCCTACGTTGACGACAAAAGTCTGCTCCTTCGCAATATAGACCACTCTCCTATAACTATGTGTATAAAAGGAGTCTATTTTGCGCGCGCGACGCCTGTTATGTGTTAATTAATTACAGGCATAGCAACCAGTTTTTGGTGCTTGACGACTGTTACACAGGTTTCCATCGGGTTACAATTCACTCTTATTCATTAATATAGCATATTAGTCATCAGAGCGGATCAATCATCAATGTAAGTGTTATTTTGGTGAAACAAGCTTAATAAATTACCGAGTGATAAAATTCAGCAAGTCGAAACAAATTAAATTATGATATCAGCTGATAAACTCGTTGCTGATTACTTAATATATATTACTTATAACAGTTGATCGACACTTCATGGTAAAATTTAAAAAGCGAAAACATAGTTGACAAAAGATGTTACTTTACATTTACATTCAAGGAGCAACTAAGATCAAGATTGCGGTATGCTTTTAAAGAATCCTATATAAAATCAAAGGCTCGATAGTCGATAGTCGATGGTGCTGTAGATGTAAGCATCAAAAGCATTAGTTTATGTTATATACAAATAATAACTAAGATGAGACAGAATAGTTGATTACAGTCAATAAAGTTGGCATACGATGCAATAATATGACGTGACATCTTGTGAGCTCGGCTAGTATATATGAAACATTTGTCATGGAGTTGTAGAGGGAGTTATGTGCCTCGCCGGGCTAAAGTAGTGGATGACCTTGCTGTACGGCAAGTTAAACAAGGATCTGAAACTACTAGGTTCCGTACAGACTCAACTCTGCACCCGTGTCAATATGTTCATTATATGCAAGCCTCTTGATTTATGATACTCATCGTTAACACAAAACAAAACCGCGCAAAAATGAAATGATCTACAACCAAACCACATACAGATCGACATTCGACGGCGACACTTCAGATGCGCGCAGAATTTTACAAGTTCTGCACGCCTAATATAATATAAACGATTATCGCGTGCGCCAAACACCACTGTGGGATACAATAAGGGGTCGTTCACATATTACGTAATCATTTTTTGGAACAGTTTTACCCCCCCCCCCTCCGTAATCAGTTTTACACAAAGCTATTGTGTCGAAATTACACTAGCGTAATCATTCGGAAACCCCCCCCCTCAGCTGATTACGTAATATGTGAACGACCCCTTAAGTAGAACAAATACATTGTAGGCAGTAGGGAAATTTGATCGTGCGTGGTGTTACCGCGGCGAAATTCTTGTTGCATTAAATCCTTTTAATTAAATTGTTAACCATAAATTGATAAATTCATTGAGATTCTCACTATCGATCAGTCTAATAAAGGGTGTTTCTGTTAAAGTTAGAACTGAGAGCTCGGTTGCTAATGACAGGGTGGCATTTACTCATGACAATTTTCTAAGCTTCTCAGATAACAGAAAGGTGTTTGCCGTCTTTCGATGTTGGTGCAGCTACTTATTTTGTTAACATCATAAGCATTAGTTAAACTCCATTTACAGCCTTTAGAAAGCTAAAGCGCACTTGAATATCGTAATTACATAATTACATAATAACATAATTACACCAAGAAAATCACAATTACCTACCCATAAGAGATCAAAACAAGTTGCGGTTCATTTGGTTGGGCATGTAACCCGGAATCTAGAAACAGTTACTGTATCGGAGTGTGGAATGTTTGTGACGGTGTATGGAACTGTCCCGGAGGAACTGATGAACAGGGCTGTTACAACTAGAGGTAGGAGGGGTGGTGATATTACGGCAGCTGATAAACGTCGACACAAAATATTTCCTTGTATTTGAGTAGATTAGTCACGTTTGTCAGGCTGTCTCAGTGTAATCACATGACCCACCCAAAAGGGGAGACCTGTAATCACAAGACAGTCTCTGTTTTTTTTTCCGTTCAGAAATTCACTAATTGAAAATCATACCTGAAGTCTTAAACTTTTCCGAAAAAAAAATAAGTGAAAAAATGTCGCCAGATTTAAGAGCTGTCATGTGATTACACTGGTGATTTCACCATCCCTCTCGCCTTTTGGTTGGGACAGTGATGAATACTGTGCGTGTTTCAGGAGGCTAACACACGCAACATTTACTAACCAACCTTTTTATTTATGGATCAAAACTTGGGCTCTTTTCTTTAAACGTTCCCATATATTTGTACTGCACTACCCAACGATTAACAAGAATCTCATCATCTCAATAAAGCGCAGTAATATTACAAAATCCCTCATTTCAGTGCCATGTGGAAGATTTGGGTTCAAGTGCGGTTCATTGAGCTTCTGTATTCCAATCTGGAGGGCTTGTGACGGCTACACCCACTGCCCTAACGGAGCAGACGAGAGTGGGTGCCCGGTTATTAGGAAGACATGCAAAGCTTGGTAACTCACCATGGAACCCCCTTCTGAGTGGACATTTTGATAAGATGGTTTTTGTTCTGTGTTGGACTTGGTAGCGAGTTTAATAGACTTCTGCGCTTATTTCTGATGAATTTACGTTTTTCATTTTTAAAGGGGAATATGTTTAGGGCGCTAGGATTTGAGTAGGATTTTAGTAAATAGTAGCAGACCCAACCTTGATGTCTCTTAATGTTGCTCATATTGAAAGAAAACTTATGTCATGGCACTATGTAGTCACATTATAGCACAGAGTTTTAATATAAGCTTAAATGTTTACCAGTCGTTTAAACATTTAGTTACTGAGTTGGATTCAAATGTAACAATAAATAACAAAAGCTAAAAGGAAATGCTGACCCTCGGTTGGAGGAACTGCAGAGGATGAGTCCACCAGAGCTGCTCCACACATCTGACCAGCATGGTAAACCACCTCCAATAACAGCCCCTGTGCTCGACTCAGATCCGCTTCATGAATGTTTCTTCCTTCGATCGACCGCTGAAAATATAAGGCGGGTTAAGAAATGAGCTTTTAACAAAGATGAATAAATAAGGTTTCTTTAACTCAAATATTAAAAAACCACAAAATCAGTCCAAACCGGATTTAAAACTTTCCACATTCCAAAATCCACACAATCTTATTACCTGCACGATTCTCTTAACAGCAGACAGGACATCCTGTACTGCGTGGGTTAGTTTGAAGTTAGGTTTAGTGTGTTGGGTCCAGGAGGCAGCATCACGGTACAGACATGTCAGATGGTGGGTTAGTTTGGGTACCAGACTCACCTCCTCTGAGAAGGAGAAGTGTTACGTGAGGATTGCTGTTATATGGCCCTATATAATTGTCTAAGCCATTAAGCCAATTAAAAAACACGCCACGGAAAATGTAGGTTAAAATTTCAATCAGGAACTTAAAGTAAATCGCTTCAATATAAATTATACGATTAGGTATTTAAATGGAGTTCTGACTCACTGTCAGCGATGGAGGAGAGAGTGTAGCTGACAGCTCTGACACTTTCTAACAAGGTGTCGCAGAGAGTGTTACCAGAGAAGGTGTTACACATTTGAGGTGTTGTTGTCAGTAGGAGGTGTAGTTGTGATAAGCAGTCTCCGTAACGGTCTCCGCCTCTTGATTTGCAACCTGATGTGATGAGAAACTTAGTTAAATTGAGCAAGTTAGAAACATTTAGTTCAATAAACTAAAGTTAGTTTTATAAACAAAAAAGTTAAATGAGTAACAAAAAGATTGTTCTGACAAGACATATCGCTACTTTTTCAAAGCCACGATTTTTTAACTGTTTAACAATATCATCCTAGTTTAACAATATTGTCCCAGTGTAAGAATATGTCAGTGTAACAATAACATCATCTACTTACTCCTAGGGGTGCTGATAAAAGAGGTGGCACTCAGGAAACTCTCGGAAGCGCTAGAAGAAAGCTTAGTCTCGGAGATAATGCTCGCCTCGTCTGAGAGCATGCTGAGGTCCTTCTCCCACTCTTCCTCACACCCGAATATTCCTGACATGTCCTTACCCTCTATTGGCACCACCGAGTTCTGAGGAGATATTACGAGATTAAATACAATACTGAAGCGAATGAAAATACTCTGCTATACGACGTACGTGCAATATTGGCGAGTAAATGTCATCAAAACTTTAGACTAAATAAGGATCAGAACAGCCGCCAAACCTTGCAGAAAGCAGCTGGCTGATCTGTAAGAGTGTCAATTATCACAAGATTACTAAACGTACCTGACACAAGGCCTGATAATAAGCCTTCAACCCTTCAACTCGCTCACAAAACGTCTCAAAGCTCCAAACAATCGCTCTGTTATTCGTCAAGTCAGCAGCTCTGATGAACACGTCTGATCTGTTGTCCATGGAGACGGTCTCTCGCGTGAAGACGATGTTTCGTTTGATGAGCTTACAGAGCTCGCCTGCTTCCTTCATTTTTAGGTACATGTTGAAGGTTTCGTCGCTGAGCAAGGAATCACAGGAGTCGAGGTATGTTGAGATTTGTAGGTTCTTGTCTTGTTTAGGTACCCGTCCTTCCTGTGAAAAAAATCAACATTTCACTTTTCATATTTAAGCTAAAATTTCACTCTCTGAAGTCGTTGGCCGATGAAATTCGCAAATTTTCAAGGTTTATTTATAGATAAATTAGACTACAAATTCCAAAACAATCTAGAGAATGCCTTATAAGACTAACAAGACTAACAAGACTACTGACCATGATGCGGTCTCGGAGCTGCCCAGAGAGGAGGACTAGTCTCTCCACACAGTCCTCACCTCCGTCTGAAGAAGAAGACACCGTGGTGACACTAGACTGGCGTCGGGAGCTTAACCGGCGAGTGTTTGCTGCTTGACCCTGCGGGAGAGAGGAGCGGGTTAGAGGGTTAGGAGTGGGTTACAGGGTTAGGAGTGATTTAGAGGGTTAGGAGCGGGTTAGGAGTGGGTTAGAGGGTTAGGAGTGATTTAGAGGGTTAGGAGCGGGTTAGAGGGTTAGGAGTGGGTTAGAGGGTTAGGAGCGGGTTAGAGGGTTAGGAGCGGGTTAGAGGGTTAGGAGCAGGTTAGAGGGTTAGGAGCGGGTTAGAGGGTTAGGAGCGGGTTAGAGGGTTAGGAGCGGGTTAGAGGGTTAGGAGCGGGTTAGAGGGTTAGGAGCAGGTGAGAGGGTTAGGAGCGGGTTAGAGGATTAGGAGCAGGTTAGAGGGTTAGGAGCGGGTTAGAGGGTTAGGAGCAGGTTAGAGGGTTAGGAGCGGGTGAGAGGGTTAGGAGCGGGTTAGAGGGTTAGAAGCAGGTTAGAGGGTTAGGAGCAGGTGAGAGGGTTAGGAGCGGGTTAGAGGGTTAGGAGCGGGTTAGAGGGTTAGGAGCGGGTGAGAGGGTTAGGAGCGGGTTAGAGGGTTAGGAGCGGGTTAGAGGGTTAGGAGTGGGTGAGAGGGTTAGGAGCGGGTTAGAGTGTCATATATTTAAGCTTATTTGGTTTTCAAGTATATCTCTAATATTTAGTATTTTGTGTGTTCACATCCTATGATATAATGAAGTTCACGTTATGATTTTGGAAGAATGAAAAGTGGACTGAAGTAGTTCTACGCTCAGAAGATTAACTGAGATTAGCAGTTATAAGATCCTGAAAATCTTCTAGTGAGTTTTGGATTTTGTCTAAAAATGGACAAAGTTCTGCAGGCCGTTAACCACTAACGGCAAATGTTGTGGGATTCAACAGTTTCTTACTGACAAGGAAGACTCTTAATATAATTAATTAAACATGAAAGCTATAAGTGCTTTTGACAAACAATAAAGCGCTGGTATTCGCCTGAATTTTGAAACTATGAATTGAATGTTCTACTTCTTGACTGCATATCTTACTTGAAGAGAAATGAGAATCATAAGAAGGGTTGATATATTTAGATGGAGGTAGCAGAATCATACGTTTCCTCAATATGTTCCAACTCCAACAGGAACAAGCCAGGAAGATGACGATGAAAGAAAGTACGAGAAGAACGTAGAAGTATGGAAACTTGTTTAACATTTCCCTGATGTTTAGTTCTCCAGCCATATTCTCATCTCATGTTAACCAAGGCCCTGTTTTAGCAACAAGTTGAAAGCCGTGGAAATTTCGGATTTTTCTTTAAATTAAAGGTAGTCAAAACCGATAGTTAATCATTAGTTCGCAAAATTAAGTTCATTGACTGACGACTGATTAGAATTATCAAATTCAAAGAAAACCATGTTTTACAGATTTTTGGAAAATGTCGGAAAAATTGATTTTGAATTGATATAAGCAACAAATCGATGAGAAAAATTATTCAATGCTGGCATTATTATTACGCATTTATTAATATACGGACATTATAATAACGCAGGAAAAGATATGACTCATAATTCAGGTATTTTATAGCTTATAATCAATTAAAAAAAGCCAACTACCAGCCTACCGCTTACAAACTCATTAAATGGTAAACTTTCAAACAGCATCAGCACGACAATTTCAATTATATCGTGCGGTGAAATTAACCGTGAAGGTGCAAATAATAATGTGTGTCTAATAATGGAAGTCTCCGGCACCACCAATATAGCCAGAGCCCATTACTCAATTAAAAAGGTCACGTGTGGTTAGTCACGTGGTAACGCCATGGTAACGCGTGGTCAAGCCACGTGTAACACCATATTTAAGTGGTTTAAGACGAGGTTTTCAAGAAATTCAAAACAGTCCGACAGAAAGAAAAAGAGTAGCCGGTTAAAAAGCTGGTGTTGCTGCTCACACAGTCACATCAGCCAGAAGCTCATGTAAGAATAGGATCAATAATTATATAGAGGAAAGCGTAAATTAACCAGTGCTATCGAAAGTAGAGCTATGCATATTCAATCACTAATTGAAACGGCACAGAGAAGTGCTACAACATAATGTATTTTCCGTAAGTATGTTAATGTTAATGTTATGTGTGTCGTCAAAATCATGTTTAATACCAAACATGTATTACTCCGAATTAGTGAATCCGAATCTTCCTACTTTCCTAAAGAATCTTCGTCAATTGTCAGGAATCACTGATGCCAGATTGAATATCATCTTGCCCCAGATTTTAATCACTGATGAGGTCGGGACCAAAGCCATAGTGTATTCTGGCCGCCTCAGGGAACCACGACCTCAGGCACCAGTCATTCAATGAAGAATGAAGATGTTATGAAGATCTCAGGAAAGAATGGTTTTATTATGCTTAAATTTTAGCACGGACGCGGAGGGTTTCATAAGTATTGTAATAGGGAATTCAGGGTTTGAACCCTTTGAAGTCTCTTTATCAATTGGTTTGGTTTAAAAATTAGGTCCGGAAAAAACCCTGGAAAATGTAAATTTCCTTTATATCTATAAATAAGTTTTTAAGGTGTTTTCCTTTATTTATGTGTGATCCCTTAAAATTCTAGCGAATGGTTTAGATGTGGCACGACTAAAGACATAATTATGATAAAAACAGTCGTTTTAACAGTTGACGTCTACTCTACGGATAGAAGGAGCATAATTCAGTGCTAAAGTGTTTTCCTTTACTTTAAGATCCCTTAAAGCTGTAGTATATACAATAGTCTATTGTATAGACTATACAATAGTCTATTGTATAGTCTATACAATAGCGAATTGTTTAGGTGTGGCACACAGTGGACGTCTATTCGACGGATAGAAGGAGCATAATTCAATGTTCAACATGTTCAACATGTTTAACATGGGCAGCTGCCGGCTGCATCAATGATGCGTGTTTTACTTCTCTTCCCTTATCTTACTGCTTTAACTGTATTTGCAATTTACATTCATAAATTATATATTATATAATAATATTATACTATGAAGAACCAGATATACCTGTTGAATTATTAAACAACATCTGCCATTGTATTGATTGACTAAGCCGCGACATTTGGCCAAAGAAGAATAATGCATGTCAGACACCACGAAGGCCTGGTAATTCTGTACCGGTGCATTAGTGCCTATGATTCAACACCTGCCTCTTATACTATATTCTCTCCTATGATGGTTAACATTAAGAACGTATGCGTATTATGAAGTCTATGCCACTCATTGACCTAACCTTTTTACTTTACTCTGGAATCCGCATTTATGTTATATGGTTGTACCTATTATTCAAATTCACGTTCCCATATCAATATCTAGTATCTACTTATTGCACGTTAGTTTTTACTTAATTTATATTTTGCTGATAAATCACCCTTCGATTTTTCATTTAACGTTGGAAAGATGGTCTTATTTCGATCGAATGCTAAGATTTAGAAACAAAAATGTTGACCCATATTGCGCTAATTTCAATCTTTACCCTAATTGAAAGGGTTTATAAGGTTTTGAAGCTTCTTATAAGTCTATTACACCATGCTATAAGCGGTACTTGGAAATATAGGTAACAGCAAGTAGCAACGCACCCATCGCCAGATTACAGGAACGAACAGACTAAATTCTGGTTTCAAGGACATAAAGTCCAAAAAACTAATCACCCCGGTAATTAGGCATAAGTAACAAAGTAACCTGGGTTTAGTAGCAACGTCTGGGTTGTGGCAGCGACCAGCGTACGTACAACTGATCCGTTCATGTAATTGTGATTTAACGCACCATGTTGCTCCCCTTGAGTGCCTTTAGCACGTTTCACCTTGATACCTTGGTGCGAGGGCCACACTATTAGCACGAGGTCACGTACAATTTGAGCAACAGCTCACGTTCTTTCCAAACACGCTTTCTTGTCTCTTGTCTCGCGACCATTAACATAAAGTGTGGTATTAGTTATCTTAAAGTTCAAACTACATTTCCGCGTTCATTTAAAATAAATTTTCCAGAACCTTTTAGATATTATGCCCGTAGTAACTGTGCGTTGTGTTTGATTAATAATTATTTCTCAGGACTGAAATAGTGAAATGTCATGCCGTCATGGCCGAGTTTTATCTGCATGGTTAATGTTATCTTCACTGTTCTCGCTATTTCTATTCCTGGTAAGTCTTAAGTAGTTTCCAGGATAAATGGCTACAATTTCTGTGTTCGACCATGATTAGATATTTAGGGATGTAAAATGTCATTTAATTTAATTAGTAATTACTCAACTCTACCAAAAATAACCCTGGTCCAGTCTTCTCATCCCTGTAGGATATTTAACCAGACTCTTTGTTAAAAGAGATAACAATAGCTAATTTCCCACACTAGGATGGGAGGCCCGAAAGAGAACGAATTTTGATTTTCCTGGATACGGTAACCCGATATTACTTTCACAGTCTCTTCAAATTGGAGACGTGATAGTAATTTCAGGAAGAAACTTAGATCCCCACAAGAAGTTGACGAATAAGAACAACTTTCAGGTTTGGGAGGTTTCTATTTCAAAGGATCCAAAAATTAGTTGATTAAATTCATGGTCGAATTTTTAAGTGATTTAGAAATTTGGTTTTATTTCCTGGATTGGGCAATTCGTCGAATATATGGATTTTACAAATTTATCAAATACTTCTCTTTTCGATTATATTGATTTTTTGCATGTTCACCTGTTTTATCCAAAGTCCCTACAAAACAGGTGTTAAAAAAGGATCGGAGAAACGCAGTGTTTAACTACGGCTTAAGGTTTCACGAAAATAACTTGATCCTTAATACAATGAGAAATAAAGTGTGGGGAGCGGAGTTAAAGTTCCCACTTTATATAAAATCCAATGTTACCTTCTCGCTCAAGGTGGAAATAGGTAAAATTCAAACTTTGACTTATTGACGTTAGTGAATATTTTCGGCTTGGTTCTATATTTAAACTTGGACAGTCGATTCTTTCTAATCCTGTGATTTTTACCGTTGAAACCCTCTCTATTCTTTAAGCAACAATTCTTGGTAAAAAGTTTAGAAAGTTTCCTGAAAACTATTTTCAGGACAGCAATTTTACATTGTGCACCTTGATGATAAACTCATATCAGACGGCGACCTTCCCATCAACAGAAAAGGTAAACTTGAGCTGAGCGAGTTCGAATGCTAAATATTGCTACTTGCGTAAACATAGGATTTAAAATTACGCTGGCGGTAAAATTATTTCAATTTACGATCTTGGTCTAATAAATTCTGATATAAAAAGTAAGTGAAATAGCCAGGGATATTTCAGGAGTGGAGTACAACACAGGGACACATCTACTTTTCTTAGAATCAGGAGATACAGGGATGGTTTGGGGAGATAATAATTATGTGGAAAGAACGGTCCCTCAAGGAATAGGTACGTATCACGTGATATCACTTCGGCTTTGGACTAGAAAAACACGTGATCTCACCCATTCCAAACTTGGACTCATAGACAATTCATTCACAAATCACAATGCAGTATAATAATGGTAACAATGAGCAATATGATAAAGCATTTAGAAAACATATTGCATGGGCAAGTCTGAGAACACAGTCAGATCTGTCATCTGAGATGATCAGAACTTGAATTAACTCAGATATCTTATTGAACAAACACTATCGATTTGAGTTTGAGCGGGCGAGTATAACGTTAAAAACGTCAACGAATAACAAAAAAAGTGCGAAATTTTAAAATGAGAGGCGAAATCATTCTCTTTAATCAAATATAATTGCGCTGTAAAAAAATGATTTATCTATTTATTCATTTAAATTAAACTAAATCCGTACCTCAATGATGGCCTGCCCAGCCTCCAGTTCACAAGTCATCTCCGATATCTTATTCCTGGCTTTATCCAACTCTCTGCTCAGTGATTCGTTCTCTGTCATCAGCTTCATGTGCTTCTGGTTATTTACTCTGAAATTTTATTGTTTAAATCCGTGTTTGTTTTTAACTTTTTGTTCCGAAGAGGAAAGTTTTTTAGGAGAGCCGTTCAGACTTGGGCACTTTATTGTGTAAGCTATTTAGTTATATTGTATACAATATCTTTGCCGCATAGAAGCGCGGTAGTAAATACTATGTTTCGTTTCGTTTCGTTATAGAAATTGCTGGATTTCTGGGATGATCTTTAAAAACTGTGATTTGGATCAAAAATGAACCAACTCACGAGTTGATGAGTTCTGTTTTAGCAAACTCGTAGTCTGCCACGTTCCGTAGTTTATTTTCCGGTAAAACAACAGTCCCACCAGGTGCTGTGAACCTGTTCGTAATTAAAAATGTTGAAACATTGAATATTAGCACTCTCATTATGCAGCTATGTTTAAAAAATAGCATGTTATAGTGCCGTTTTTGTTAAGTGTTGATAATCTTAATCGATAATCTTATATCTATTTCATTTTTATAGCTAGATTATAAGTATAATTAGCAGTTATTATGAAGATTTCCGGGTTTATAATTACTTAACTATAAATACGGGAAACTGTGATCAAATGAACCTGAAATAGTGGCCACCTCCGAAGATAACCCTGTCTCCGTGGTTCAAGGTAATTTCACCGATCAAAAGCTGCCCGTTGACAAAGACAGTCGCCTCTGATTCCCACTGTTTCAAGAAAACTCTCCCTTCGCAGTTTTCTAGCTTGCTGTGGAAAAATAAAAATGAATTTCAAAACAGTTGCTGTAGCCGAGTCAATATATTATCGCTACATAAGAAAAAACAAGCTAATTCCTTAGTTTTGCTATAGAAAATCGAGTTGACTCGTTTTAGAGGAAGAAGCTTACCAGTGGATTGGGTGTATAAGAACGTCGGACAGATAAATGTCGACAGTGTCTGGGACTTGGGAACTTCCTACCAGGAGCATACCCTGAAAACAATTAAATTAATATTATCAATGACAGCCACCATTAGCAATTGTCAACTATCGATAACAATCGTTCACTATTAATCAATAACATATAGATTATATAGATCAGTTAATAAGTAAAATTAGTTTGCAAATTTATGGACTGATAAACAATCATCCCACAAGTTAAGTTTTCCAACTTATTTCTAAATAAAGTATTCAATGTCACGTGTCACGCACCTCTGGAATGTCAATGGACAGATACTCCCCCTCCTGGGGGTCCTCATTCAGATTAACCAGACAAGGTGCTCTGTGCTGTGTACCAGCCCTGATTACGGGAACTATGTTTGTGCACGTGCACACTGGGATCACAGTCGGCGCGCTCGTGCACGTGCACGTGGGCTGAGTGGGAGGGTAGCTACTCATAGTTATATCAGTCATACTGGTCATTAGCTCTACTCGGTCTTCTTCGTTAACTGATTCACCTGAGGGATGCGAAATATAAAATTTCATTCACTTCCTAGAATTCTTTATATTATATAAGGAATTCTTTCTCTTATTAACTCTTAACAAAGCTTTTGTGGAGTCGCCAAAAACTAATAAGAGCACCAGATGGGTCAGATAAATGTATAATATCATCAGCCAGCTTTCGTCTAGACTTGTCATTTATCAGTAATAGTAGTAGGAGGTAAGTAAAGGTAAGTAGTGAGGTAAGTAGGAGGTAAGTAAAGGTAAGTAGTGAGGTAAGTAAACTAACCGCTTCTCCACCGTAGTAACTCTGAGTTACATTTCTCGTACATGTGCTTGATTCTGTCGTATCTCTTCTTCAGCTCGTCGTGTGACAGCTCTATGTTGGGTGTTACCACGTTCTTGATCTTCTTCGCTCTAAAACAAATGGTCGTTATTTAAAAAAGTGGGGATATACGTTTAAAATTCGCAGTTTAAAGTTTGAGCAAAAAGTTGTGAGTATTATTGGTTAATTGCACTTACCGAGTCCCAAAAGCAAGAGTAGACTTAGTTTCGCTCTCATTGGTAGCATCCATTGACATACAGATTACTATTGTAGTTCTGGAATTACCACCTGAAATTTAAATTCACATTAACATAACTTAACCTGTTACCTGACGACCACACCCTCTGCTCAACTGGCATATGGGCAATTCTCATAAAAAGCGTCACAAGTCACTAATAGAAATTTTTTCCTCCAATTTCTATAAAAGTTATATCATGCGTTAGCTTATAAAGATCTCTATTGGACACCATTGTAGTGTCAGCAGTTTGCAGACTTTTTAGCTGCTAAATTGACCAATCAGTGTTTGTTTGTTTGGGGACTGGTTTGTAAGCCAGCCAATGTTTACGAATATAATATTAATAACTTTATTACATAATCATAAATATATATCATAAATAGATCAAATCTGAAACACAAATTTGCACGCAGTTAATAAATTTATTAAAAAAGAAAATGAAAAAAAAAGTTTATTGATAAAAACAAAATATGGAGCACTCTGTGCTTCCAACAGCCTTTCAGACTCGCGCTAAGTTTGTTAGGGACTGATTTAGGATATCGTAGATAATGCTATGCCATGCCATTAGTTTGGATATGTAGTGTTTGTGATTGTTGAAATAAATTAATTACGGTTTGTGCTGATAGGAAAATAGTGATAGTGGGGAATGTGGCAGTGTAAATATGGACCTGGAATTTAGGATGTGTGGCTTATCCATTAATATTAGTTGCCGCTAGTCTGTGATCAGTTTGTTCTGGTTTTTTTGTGTGCAAATATATATTCATAGTTTATTTTTGTAATATTATATAATATATAGTACTTAATAATAACCATATGACTAATAACTGATTTACTAATTAACTAATTAACTAATTCACTAAACTGATATAATGACCGTTGTGTCCAGTAACTTTCAGACACGTTGTGACCTTCTTAGACCTGGAATATTATGTAATAAGAAACTGGGCCACGTGTCATCGTCATTTTCACTCTGCAGGTTCAAGAGCATGCGTTTTGTAGCCGATTTAAAAAGGTTTATGGAAAAAAGTGTTGGTAGGGTGCTTACATTTGCATTTACAGCATAAATTGAGAGTAAAGGTCCTTTGAAGAACATCGAAGATCTGAAATGTGTGGTGTTGTACTCGGCTAACCAGGATGCTGCAGTCACGTGATCTGAGTTTGCAGTGGGTGCATTTTCTGGGATAGTCATACAGATTTGTTGAGGGACTGAGCTGCGGAAATGTTTGATTCGGTGCATGAGAATTAGTGTGTTTTTTACAATAACACTGTGCACCGTGAGTATACCATTGTTATTGAAAAATTGTTTTGTGTGTTCTGGCAGTCGACCGTCTTTGTAAAAGTAATTAATGTGACCTGGCATTACTGCCCTGATACCCTGTTTTTGTCGTGAGAAGAGTGATTCAATGTGATTTTTTGCTGCAAACCCCCATACAATTGAACAGAAGTTTAAATGCGATTGAACAAAACTTTGATATATCTGTAGCCTTATTTGAATCGATAGGTGACGTTTTATTTTATACATAATTCCTACATACCGCATCATTTTTGATCTAACAGCTGCTATATGCTTAGACCATGTTAGTTTATCATCCATTATAACGCCAAGGAACCGTGCTTCCCTTTTACGTTCTAATTGTGTGTCTGCAATATGAATATTTGGAGTATTATCAGTATTTCTAACACCGAAAAGCATATAGCAGGTCTTTTTTAGATTAAGTGCAAGTCCATTACAGTCAACCCAGCGTACAAACTCGTGGGAGAATTGGTTGAATTTTTGTATAACATCGTTTGCATTTTTGCCTTTTATTATGATGTTTGCATCATCAGCGTAGAGTATAAACTTTATCATACTGTTGATATTTGGCATATCATTGATGTAGATTAGGAATAACAAAGGTCCCATAATACTGCCCTGTGGAACTCCGTATGTAATAGGTTTAAGAGCTGATTTAATACCATTCAAACATACATATTGCTGACGTGTGCTCAGGTAGGATTTAAACCATTGCAAAGCTTGCCCACGGATTCCATAGTGCTGGAGTTTGTCAATCAATACATCATGAGACAAAACGTCAAAAGCTTTACTAAAGTCGACTAGGAGTAATAGAGCAACTTCCTTTTTGGCAAGGGAATTCAGAATCGTGTGTTGAGCATCCAAAAGAGCATGCTCACAGGATCGGCCTGGCCGGAAGCCATATTGCCCTTCAAAGAGCGAGCCTTTCTTGTCAAGGAAGTCCATTACTCTATTATGCATAAGTTTTTCATACAATTTGGAAAAGGTGCACAGCAAAGATATGGGTCGATAGTTAGTGGCGTCGGATTTGCTGCCTCCTTTGTGAATTGGTATAACTTTAGCTATTTTGAGAGATGATGGGAAGATACCTTGACTAAATGATGTGTTAATGATTATGGACAAGACTTTACAGAAGGAGGGGCAGTCTTTTACCATTTTTAGGGGTTCAATTTTAGTGTCTTGAGTGGATTTATTCTTAAGCTTGCTAATAATTTGTTCAACTTCACTTTCGGTAGTTGGTCTTACGAACATAGACTGCGAAGCTGGGCTGCTAAGGTAATGTTTAAAACCCCCTGGATCGAATACAGTACGCGCGCTGATCGCATCTTTGATTTTTGTGGCAATGTTGGAGAAGTAAGAGTTAAAGTGCTCAGCTACATCACTGTCACTATTTATGATATTTCCGTCGGCGTTTTGGAGTTTAATTTTGTTATGAGATTTAGATTTTCTGCCAAGTAGAGTGTTGATCAGCTGCCATTGTTTCTTTGAACAATCTTTATACTTATCAAATTGTGTTTTGTAGTATTTGTCTTTTGCCTTATTGACGTGCTTGTCGCAGAATGCCTTATGCTTTTTGTAAGCCTTGTAGTTTTCCTCCGTTGGGTCCACTATTTTGGCATGGAATAATTTGTTTTTACGAGCACATGCAATTTCAAGCCAGGGTAGCATAAAAGGTTTGGGGTCCTGCCTTTCACATTTGCGGCGCACATGATTGGTTTTCACTGGGTATGCCTCATCATAATGCTGACCGTATATTTCAATAAATTTGTTATATTGTTCATCAGCACAATTTTCACGTGTGACTTCCTCCCACATTTCGGATCCAATTAATTCTATAAATTTAAGGTTGTTCGACTCGTTAAACATACGTTTTTCAACATTCATTCCATGGTCGACTCTGTGTCGTTTGTTTCTGCTCCCTGCAATGTGGCTGTATTGCCCAAGTGAGATAGTAACAAGAGTGGCTAGATGATCAGACAGGTCAACAGTAAGAACATTGCAGCTGTGTGTGTGTTGTACATTATTGCTGTAAACATGATCTATAAGAGTGGCACTGTGATCAGTGATACGTGTGGGACGTGAGACTAGCTGAAAGAAACCGTATTTGGTCATAGTTTCAATCAAATTTTGACAGTGTTTGTCAGTATCATAATGTGTAAGATCTACATTGAAGTCACCGACTAATATAGTATGTTTTCTCGAGTGCCTTTCCATGCCGTGTAATAGGGAGTCAATGAGTTTGTTAAAATTATCAGGATTTTTTGATGCTGGTGACCGATATATATTGACGATTATCTTTGTTTTGTTAAAGCCTTTGCAGTTATGGAGTTTTACCAACATGAATTCACCACTCTTGTCTGTCACATCAAAGTTTTGGGGAAAGAATTTTTCAATATTTTCAGACTCGCATACGCGCGTATTGATATAAATTGCTAAACCCCCACCACGACCAGAACTACGTATTGGATCTCGTAACAGTGGTTCATAAAATCCCTCAAGCACTAGGTCATTAATACCATTAGGAAGCTTATCCTGCAAGAGATTAGTCTCGTTAAAACAAAGGACATCATACTTCGAGTACGTGAATATATCTTCTCTTAATTTGTTTACATTGGGTGTCCGTCCGTGACGTTTTTGTCACGTCCGTGACGGGTTACGGACAGGACAAAATAAGAATAGTCACGTCCGTGACTGGTCACGGACAGGACAAAATAAGAATAGTCACGTCCGTGACTTGTCACGGACAGGACAGGATAAGAATAGTCACGTCCGTAATGCATCACGGACAGGACAATTCTTATTTTGTCCCGTCTGTATGCACTTTTAGAGTAGCTGAAATCTAAAAACTGTATGTAATTTATGTATGTGATACATACTGATAAATACTTTTCACGTACACAGTAGGGTAGGATGGGGTAACTTGGAACATGGGGTAACTTGGAACAGCCTGGGGTAACTTGGAACAGCCTGGGGTAACTTTTAACGGCACTAGGTAACTTTGAACACAAAATTTAATCGATTTTGGCAACCTTGAACACCATTCACCTCCCTCCTACATTCCACAAATGAGTGTTATAGTTGTTACATTGTACATAGATGTGATAATTCCATTTCCTATCCGGTTAAATTCCATGTTTCTATGTTTTGTTCCTCGCTTTAAAAGCTTTTTGCACTTTTGTACCATAGATATTGTGTTATCATAGCACTTTGTGACTTGCCACTTTAGGGGTTCTGAATCTTTGAATTTGTATTCCCAAATGATTATTGAGGTTTTAGTATACCTGATAGAATCAATTGGAACACTCTAATTGAGGTATCAAGGAAGTTCTAATGCTTGAATTCAATTAGAAACTCTAAAAAAAGTGTCACAGACACGACAAAATAAGCCATAGTCACGCCCGTGATGCATCACAGACGTGACAGAATAAGACATTGTCACGTCCGTGACTCATTTTCAGGCGTCACGGACAGGAAAAAGTGCTGACACCTCTGAAAAAAGCCTGTTTTTTAATTAATTATCTAAATTGATAATCAGTTTTTAAGTTATTCATGTTAAAAGTGATATGATGACACAGTAGATTTCAAACGTTTATCAGTCAATTGGTGCTTGAATCAACGTTTTGTTATTTACTGAAATGAAATGATATGAGATTGAAAATTCGAGGGAGTAAATGACGCTTTTTATGAGAATTGCCCATATATGTTTTTAATAATTTAAAAAAAATCTGACAGATCGTTTTTTTTTTTTTTTTTTTTTAAATGAGGAACCTGCCAAACCCCAGGACACCAGGAGGATACCACCGGCAAAGCGGCTAATAGTACCCTCCGGTCTGTGTTGTACCGAAGAAGCTGAGTTAATCGATCATGACTCGGCTTACCAGCCAAGAGGCAAAATCTGAGCGGCACCAAGGGTTCAGAGAGTGTCATTTCAGCTTCTCCGGTGCTGGATGCCCTGGGGTTTCACATGCGCCGTAGCAAAATAAATATAAAAACACACGCACACAATTTTTTTTATTCTTTTAGATAATACGTCGAATAAAGTCAGTGGATATAGAGTAATAAATTGCACATAAGATGGAGAGAAAAAGGAGAGATACTACTGGTTTTAAATGTGAGTCTATATCAATACTAGTAGTGGAGATAACTCCACTAGCTACAACTTGTGAAATAAAGGGTAAAGGTAAGGCACGGCTGAATTTTCGAGAAAATAAATAAACAAGAGTGTATAGTGGAACCAGAACTTTGGGTATAAAATGGTCATCAAGGTATAACGTCTTTAAGGCACCGTATAATATCCGGTTTTTCACCTAATAAGAAAAGCTTAAGATGTTTAAGATATCGCTCCCAGAATAGGGGTTCCTTGTTCTGGAAACTCCTTCCAATAAACCAACAGCAAACCGAATTTATGAAGTTAACACTTTTATCTCTGTGATTTAAGCAAATCAAATAGTGACGATATGGATTATGGGTCGTCATAATTTGCGTCAATATTCGATCTAATAAACAGATTTACTCCCTGTAGGAAAGAGCTTGTGGCTGGACAGTCAATAAATATGTGAGAGATAGTTTCGAGGTTGTGATTACATAACGAGCAATTTGGACTATCTTTTTCAATCTTCATTTTATATCTCATGTACCGACAAGTACTAATCCGGTGAAGGAGCTTATATTGGTACTGAATAAGTTTGAAGTTATTTGAGAAAGAAGTAAAAATATCCGTAAAAATACTAATCCAATCAATATCCGTTAAGGAGAGGTTAGCACTCCAGTTCCTCATTGGAGGAAGGGTGCTGGGATCTAAACGCTTAGACATGGTATCTCGAATGTTTCTACCTTTGATAGTGAGAGGAGTATCTCTAGAGTTGGGGGTATTCCTACCTCTCCAAAAGCGAAGTGAAAGTTGGGTATCGATAAATGTAATGTTACTTGTAAACGTATCGGTATTATTAAATCGACGTATTCCCAATTTTATACTCGCATATTGAGTCGAAGAGATTATACTACTTGTTTGGCCCCACTTTCTCAGAAATTGCTGGAAACTTAAGAGGTTACCTTCCTCTGAAACGAAATCAGAAAGATAGATGATATTTCTATCAATAAGAATATCGTTCCAGAGCTTGGAGCCAATGTCCGTTATTACGTCGCTTCCCCACACACAGTGGTTGACTGTACTCTTACTTGACTGTGAAGAAATAGACTTCCAAAGCTTATAATGGCGAAGTAGGTTAAAGGTAAAACCAGTATTCTTTAATGTGAGACAGTTTTTTATACACACAGTTGGTATATTTGGGTGTAAAAGCTGATTGATGATAATATTTTTCCAGGCATGTTGGAAATTAGGATCGATAACTTTTCCTATAAGTGACACTTTTAAACCTATAATAAAATCGTTAGTATAGAAGAGACCTAGACCCCCACATTCACGAGGAGAAGTAACAATATCACGTTTCAACTTATCCCTCTTACAACCCCACAAGAAGTGAAAAATCATAGTGTCTATTTTACTGATGACAGATCGTTATTAAAAACTGACCAAGGCTGTGCTGAAGGACCCTAGTGAGTTTGCTGTCCCGGTACGGGATATGTCCCTGTCCCTCCGACAGAGCTGAAATGACCTTCCCCAAACACATTAGGGACGTGTTGATCTTCTTAGCTTCGTCTAGGGTCATACCTTGTGCGTTCGTCTTGGAAGTCTGGGGTGGAGTGTAAGTCAGAGTGCTTTACTAATTACCAATTACTATCCATACTAACATGTTACAATCATGGTTACCCCGTTAAATTGTAAACCCAAATCGTTTGAGATTTTCAACATTTTTATAAAAATGGTGATCAGAATGAGCTTTATAATTGATCAACAATTTTGGGATCCCAAGATTCCTTACAACGAAACGATTATCAAACCTTTTCACTGCCAGCCAGATCAACCAGATACAGCTTTGAGGAGAGTTTCTGTTGCGTGGTAGTGTTACATTGGTTCACAGTGATCTGAAACACGCTGTGCGACCTCGAACTGTGCTCGTTCATGTCTGAAACATTGCTCCTTTATAATGTGTCCCGAAATTGTAAGTTATACCACAGATCCAGGGAAACTTAGAGTTTTATTTTTAAGATACATCGTAATCATTAAAATGTTTAGATAGATTAAGTCCTGTGGCTAAAGTTTCTGCCTTACTTAAAATCCTTAACAGTCACATCAGAAAGTGTACAATTTCCCCACTTCGCAACAATTTCCTAAAATTCAATCAACTCACTACCTGAAACTATCTACGAAGCCTCGAATCATCACAACCACAGCGGATTCTATGAATTGAATCAAAACCTCTAAAATAACTTCCAAATAAGGTATAATTACACAAACTCGCCCTACATTACAATATCATTCTCTACCACCACCCTCAACTTACGAGGCGGCTACAGAGCACAATAGTCGTACAGTGCACAGTGCACACTTGCACTAGTCGTAAAGTGCACAGTGCACACTTGCACTAGTCGTAAAGTGCACAGTGCACACTTGCACTAGTCGTATAGTGTACAGTGCACACTTGCACTAGTCGTATAGTGCACACAACAGTTTACACTCTAGATCTACTATCATATCAGCATATTGTATGGTTCTACAGTGTTGTATTTTCTGATTTCCTTTTGTTATACTTTTTTCATCTATTCGAACAAACTTTCCACTTTGGCCCAGTATTACTCATTAGTCATTACTAGACGTCTAGGCAAGGTTCTAGGATGTTGAACACACTCAGTAGTCGGTACATAATGAACATATGGGATACACTCTGTACTCTGTACCCGGTTTAATTAAACATCTCTGTACGGACTGTCACTCGTTTCTGTATTGTAAATACATTTAGTGGCTCATTGAACGTTGACGAGGCTTGTATTTTATGGTTCCATATTCGGTTCATAATGTTTGAGATATTATAATTGAACCGTATTCGAAGTTTTGCTAAATTTGACGAAATTTCTCAGTTTGATAAGAAAAGATTTTCATGAATTGGATTACAGGATATATCGAGTTCCTCTGTGAGATATAGAATTGTAATTGATATCTCATGATCTAGGAGCGATATAAGTGTTAGAGCCACTTCACTCACGATAAGATAATAATTTTGTCGGAATGTTGGGATTTAACGAGTACCATGTTACACCACATATCTAAATTCAGTTGACTCCATCACTTTTACGTTCTGATCAATCCTGTGTTTACGGTATTATCAAGAAGAGTTATAGAATTGTTTGTTAATTGGGAACCATTCCTTGGGAATTTAAATCATGTAATAGAACTCAATACTTGTTCACTTTTTCCCTTCCTTATTTCCAGTACACCCCAGTAACTTAATGCACTTTTTAGTAAAAGTAAGATTGATGACTTGCATCAGGGACAATAATTAAATGTCTGGTGGCGGATACCAGAAAGTAGCAGTAGACGAGGAACTAACTGAGATACAAGATACTGAAAATAACAAGACTACATCTGAGAAACTATCCGTAAGATACTCAACACTTTTCATCATTTCCACGTTTTAACGTTTTAATGTTTCTGGCTTTCATTTTGCTTTTTCTACTTGCCTGACTATTATACTGATAGTTAAATTTAAGCCGAGGCACCAATCGATTGAATTTTCAGGAAACATTACGAGAAGGATGGCAAGCATTCCTCGACTCACCTTCGGTTTTTATAAACCCCTTCACAGCAGCAACTAAAGCAAACATCACACGTCTATCTCGAACAAGGGAAAAACTTGATAACAATACCAAGCGTTAAGACTCGTAACTACGACCGTCATGATAAAATATTCAGAATTAAAACTCAGTTGTAGGACTTCATTATGAGACTATTTAGTATTTATATGTACGAGATAGCTCCGTATTGTGATGCCAAAAGAAATAATTGATGCGAATTGCGAAGTGTGTGATAAAGATATAAACCAATATAACCGATAAAAGGCAAATTGTGTATCTGTCTACGTGTTTTTAAAAGATAAATTGTATCACTGTTTTCATTTTATCACTAGTTACATCTTTGCAAATTGGTATTTACACCATCAAATCACAAGTCTAAATTACAAGTCTGAACTTACCAGTGACTGCGACTGATCTGTTCCTCTTCCCCTCCTTCAGCAACTCCAGAATCTGAGCTGAAGAGTCCACAAACTGCTCCGTAACATTCTTCACATACGTCGTCTTAGCCTTGTCCTCGTGTATACTCAGATTCTTCTTGTTTGCTGAGTTCAGACGTATTTATCGGCGTGGGAAATAAAAGCAATACGTGGAAATTATGTTTACTTCAAAGAGATTTCTTGAAATCATTTCATATTATATTTGAGGTTAAAATCAGCAGATGTTTTCTGTCTCTTGAAGAGAGCAGGATTTAAACCATCATGATCGTTGACTAGTGAGATATTTCAAAGTTTAAGTTTACTCACGATCGAGCAGATCCCGAATCTTCTCCATATAAATCTCGTAATAAGCAATCTTGATGGTGAACTCGGCTTTGTCCTCCATCTTTGCAATGTGAGAGAAGATGTCCCCCACCACACGTGGTATGATACCGCGTTTCCTCCCACTTAGGTCTCCCTGGAGAGTGTTTTTATTGAGAAACAGATTAACTACACACTTTGTATGGACTAGCAGGAACCCGTATAACCCTAAAATGGTGTCAAGACTCAAGAGACTAAAATAATTATTACCTATTTAATTCGCGTTTTTGACACCACTTGGGGGTCCAAATTTTGGGCTCTAAAACTTCTATTCCTTGGCCAATTTTTCATTTTTTCATACTGATTTGAAAAGCATAAAAGCATTTGACCCAGTCAAAAAAGTTTCAGTTGTATATCTTTTACGGTTTTTGCGGAAAGTCGCGTTAAAGTTGATGCCGTGGTGTCAGTAAAATGGCACAGATATATATATATCGTCTCGCTTTATATATAGTAAGATGGATCATCAAGGCAGCTTTTAGCAGATCAGATGAGTGAATTCAATAAGAAAGTTAGGGAGAAGTTTGTATAGACACATAATATGATGACCAACCACGAGTCAAAATAAATGTGTTTTGCTATCACAGTCCTAGCCAAGTCTATATCTACTAGAGTGAATACAGTACCTCCATTGTGTACGTCTTGCCGCTCGATGTCTGTCCGTACACAAATATTGTAGCGTTGTATCCCTTTAACAGTTCTGAAAAAAAAACAAACTATCACAAATCCAACTCTTATTTTTTAACATAAATTATCAAAGTAAGAAGAGACTTTACTGAAAGTAACACCTGGTATGTTGAAAATGACAGTGTTGCCTTGTAGCCAGACCACAAGGATTTATCTTATAGCCGAGAATATAGACAAAATTATCCTCAGAAAGAATTGTTAATGTTACTGCCACTTGAGGCCTCCTCAAGCTGGTAGCACAACGTTGACCCTTCTTTTGCTTCATTTGAATATTTAAAATAAGAAACAAAACTTTTTAAACAAGGGGAGAACTCTCCCTCTAAACACGAAGAGTCTTGGTAGACATTTTTGCATGACTTTTTAGAAATTGTCCGCTCGGAGGGCATAAGAAGTGAACCAACCTTGCACGATAGGTTTAGCTGTACTGTTGTAAACTGCTTCCTGGCTACTCTGCGGATCAAGGACGCTGTCATACGTGTATGGTTTCCCCTGAAAATTCGAAGTAAACTTTTATTGAATAACTTGAGTGGTTGAAATTGAAAACTGTAGTAAATTCCAACCATTAATAGGGCACCTAGGAAAATAAAACTGGAATGCTTGTTGACATCTACGCAATAATCACTAATTATAAAGCGCTTCAGTCAATTCCCAAGAGTATAGCTAAGCTATTTACTTCTGATTACAGAATACTTGGGGGGGGCCCCCCCCCCCCCCCCCCCCATACTTACATCTACAAACACTGAGCCTTCTCTGACATCGTAAATGTTTGATGGGACGCCCGGTCTAAATCTCGCTATTACTTTGATTCTGTCTTTCATTGCTTGACCTAAAAGAGTAAAAGTTGACACAATTACTTACGTGGGTCATGGAAGATGTAATTATATGTTCACAAAATTGCCGCCAACTACTTTGAATTCACAAAAACATGTCACGGAAACGGATAAAGAGTTAGACTTTTAACGCGTATAAGCGATTTGGAGATTGCGCGCGACGTCAAAGTCTCTGCTAATTTTCCCTATCGCGAGCTCGTTCAGTCTGAACAAGGTGGATCAAACTTGAACAGCCGCGCCAAACGGATTTTCAACTTTGGGAACTATGACATACAGTGAACATAGACTATTATATATAGATAGCTTATCCTTATATTTTATTCCCTATAATACTATTGCGTGCACCATAGATAGAGGGTTTATGTTAATTATACCAAGTGTCTTAATTACTAATTAGTGGTCTAGAGTCTAGCCCCTCTAAAAGATGGCTATTGGCTAACCGTTAAAAACTAGCTGAAATTAACTAGGATACTACGAAGAATACAAACAACGTTCATTTTAATTGAAAGGAAAGGCACCGAACATACTACCGTATTAGTAATAACAACGATGACGAATTCTATATACACTATCTTGCAAAAAAACCTTGTTGAGCTATAGCTTATAAGTTTGACAGTAATTGAGAAATCGGATACGGGAGGAAGCCTATCAATTACTAACGTAACCAATTTGTTTATCAATGATTGAAGACTTAATCTGCCATTATATATATGGTTATTGATTAAACTAGCTAAATATCTCTATGACAGTTTTGGTAAATGACGATCAGCCCAAAATTCAGGTAAAAATACGTACATGGTATATATTTCATACGTATTTAAAACAAAAATTTTCGCTATCAATAACCGCGTCAGCGGATGTTGTCAGTTTTCGTTTCGTAGCCGCAATAACATTATACACGTCCATTCTCCTTTGTTTCTGTCTTTTAAAACTTCCAAATCAACAAAAGCTGCAAACGTTAGTGATATAATTCTATTCATAAACTCACACAAAAGATCAACTCTTATACTTTTATAAGCTATTAAGTTATCAGAATCGTAATTTTTCGTATGTGTTATGTTACCATAACAAAAAGAAAACGGCACAAAAGATTATAACATCAGAAACATTAGCCAATTTATCAAGCACTAAATAATTATGCACGCGCAGCACAGAAATAGCACATCATAGCTCGATCCTCCTGATAAAGTAAACAATCATGAAATAGTGAGCCGTGTTTGACAAGCAGACAGAAGCAGAGTTAAGTACAGGGCAGATGGAGACAGTTGCTGTCAAGCATTAGTCAAACTTAGACAAAACAGAATTAGTTTAGTTCAGGGACCAGGGGGCTCTGGAATTGATAGTCGGACTGATAATCGTCGCAGTGAGAAGTCACGTGACATTGGTATCCTTCGGAAGTGAGTTTAACATGTATTATCTGTATCCTTTGGAGTTTGACATGTATTATGTAATGGTCATGGTATGCTGAATGCTCATCGATCGTATCTACCGTAGCAGCTAGAATATTCAGAAAAAAGATGTTCAAAGGATTGGCTTCTGATAGAATGGTCTATTGAAGGTATTGAACGAATTTTGAGAAATTAAAAATAAAATGAAGCCTGGAAACCTTTTTTCAAATAAAGTCCAGAGGTACAAATAACTTTAGTGAGTCAGCAACACAGATTTACACGCAGTCTGTCACAATAATTGATAGTGCAAAGAAATGATTGATTACTGAAACTAAAAACCACGGTTAAATGGACTTAGAATAACAAAGATGAAATGCGAACTTCACGAAAATGTGATACTCTGGTTAACAGGCAGGTATACACACTTATCCTAAAATGTATACATATACACCTTAAACTACATTAGTATCTACTCAAGCTGATACTAACTTAATTAATGACTACAAAATTTTGTGCAGACTTAGTCGGTAAACTTTAGCCTTACGGTAAGTAAATAACCCAATCGAACCTAATTGAACTAATAAGGCAAGGATATATAAATTACTATAATGTAGATCTCAAATATCATAAACAAGCAACTCAATCCCACATTTGTCGACCAAAAGCCAAAAGGTAATCAGAAATTATGAAATGCTGGCAGCAATAGTGTGCTCATTGCTCTTTTACAAATTGACATCTTCGATAATTATTCGGCATTGCCCCGTGAGAAATTGGACATCGACCAAAATCAACTTCAGTACAACATAATATAAATATTTGATCTATCTGTAAATTATCCTTTTGTTTCCATGGATACTGATTACTAAGCTGTTCCTTTACTATATGATACATGAGGTGTCAGATGGGTTCTTTTAAAATGTAACCATTCTGATTCTTACAAACTCGTAATGAACTCAGCACAGTTTACACTTCAAAGTAACACATCAAGTCAAGATACAAGAATATCGATTGTTTGCTGTGAGAAAATTCCAGCGCCCCTATCCTATTGGTCGGTACATTACAACATAAGCAAAGTACAACTATGATTGTGCACAGTTATAAAATGTTACTATAGTCCATCTTTCTACGATACAAGAATTATGAGCTCATGGCTTTGTTTTTATGCTCTCTATGGCCACTGTATAAGATGTTAGATGGGCGTTTGCCGATAAAGGTATCCGATATTAATGAGCCGATTGAAGTTTAGCGAAAGCAGGACGGTTAGCAAAAAACAGGACGGCTTTCAGAACAGTTCAGTAAAAGTGAAACTGGAAAATTCGATTCTACTCCGCCGACTTCTTTAAATACTTAACTGTAGGAGTTACCAATTCAAAACACGGTGTAACAGACTACAAATGTTAAAAGCAGGCATGGGAAAGTTTCACCATCGGAAGGAAACCCTCATCTATAATGGAACATTCCAGTCCTCCATCATCTCCTCCTACATCAGCAGATCACCCCCTCCCCCACCCACAAAACACAGCAATATGGACCCGGAATTCCACAGCACGCCATCTCAGCTGATAAGCAGAGATTGTCTGTAGTATAAACACGTGGGGGAGCAACGTTTAAAATGTGTTAAAATAAAAATAGTTAAAATAGTGCTGTGTTTGTTGTTGAAATAGAGAAGTGGGAGGAGGGGGTTGCAGCGAGACAGAGTTGGAGTTGTGGGCGTTCATTGGTGGTTTGGTTTGGGACCGGAAAGTGGGAGGATGGACATTTCCGAGATATTATCGTGATTTGTGAATAGATTCCAAGAAAGTTCTGGGAAGGAAAATAATATGCTGGAGCAGCTATCTGTAGCTGAATAGCACGGAGAAGCGACAATAAATGGTGCCATGTGTTATTCAGGTCACACACTGAACTTCATGCTTGGCTCGGGATCAAAAGGCCAGTTTAACTTCGGGGATATCTTTAAATTGGCGAATAAAGTAAAACGCCGTACGTTCAAGATAAACTGAATAAGACTCATTCATGTAACATATTGGTATTTACGTAAAACGTTTTAAGCAACAGTGTGACGGTCATGTTGCATGATCATTCTCTAATATTCGAATTTTAAAGCGGCTTATAAACCTGGTTTAAGGCGGCTTACTGAATACTATGATGCAATCCTTGCAATGTTGGACAAAAGATAAACTGAGGTTAACGCCCATCACCGTTAGTTGACGCCTTTATAAATTATATTATCGTTTATAGAATAAACTTAAACGTTAATTTAAATTACATTATCAAACTTCCTGATGTAGTGGGGCATTGACAAGATATTGGAGAAAATCCAAGATAAGAGAAAGGCATATAATAAAGCAAAACAAAGGTGTGTCAGTGGAAACAATTATTTCACTGTTCTTGAAGTATTATATTTTCAAAATGTAAATAATAACCAATTCTTTACATTCCGATTACCGATATGCTCAATACGCACAATATAATTTGATGCGCATCTGAACTGTTAATGTTATTGAGTACCACCAGAAAAGCAAATACGATGACAAATTAAGTTTAAAGTTACCAAATTACTAAAGGGCTTAGTAGAACCCTAAGGAAAGACATTAAAGTGGGCTCAATCGTCCCTAATCTGGATAATCATGAGATCTCTTAAAAAAAGGACGAGACAGCGACAAGGTTAAGTACCGAAAATTACTACAGTAGTAAAGATGTAAGTAAAATGTAACAGAAAGTTTTTACATCCAATCTACACAGCGGTAAAATTAGATGCCTTAAATTATTCAGCAGAATCGAAATAAAGGCTAGATGCAGAGAAACATAACCCTTGCCTAGTTCAGCTTGATTTAATTGAATAATTCTATAATTGTCCACTTTGTGACCCCTCAAACGACTCCTCCCCCTTCTCCCCCCCACTCACTCTCCACTAGTCTAACTATCTCTAAACATCCAATTGTCTTTTTAAGCCACATTGCGGCAAGCCGGTGGTTGGAAATGGTCACTCAGCTTCATTGATCTTGATACTTTATGCCTCTATGCAATGGAATGATTGACCGTCATTAGACGAAATTCTTTAAATATTCATATTGACTATCAGTTCGAAAATATCAGTCAATAACTGCACCGTGGTTTTTGTAAGAAAAGACATATATATATATAACGAAAAAAGCTCTATCTAAAAGAGGATGGTCGGAGTGAATTGGACCACATTCATATCTCACTATAAATCAGTAACACAAATTTTAGATTCTCTACTGTATACAGTAGAGATAAGTACAGTAAAACTACAATTTACCGCAAACCCCGATTTACCGCAAACCCCGATTTACCGCAACCATTTCCTTCCCCTAAATAGGACTTAACATACATATTATTACATAATGTAAACAATCAAAACTCCGATTTACCGCAAACCGGGTTTGCCAAACCCTGGCCCGATTTACCGCGGCTTTTTAGCAAACTCCGCGGTAAATCAGGGTATTACTGTACAGTGTACATACAATCGAAAAAATGATCACATCGAAAAACTTTGATAAACTTGAACTAACTCTGAGATCTTTTCAAAACTAAACGGGATAGTTTGCTTGTTACAGAATAAATATCGTACTTCTCGGCTCGGTGCTATGACTTCTAGAATGTTGTGCCGTCTTATGACGGTTTTTCGTCTGTTTTTATCCGTCTTTAAATTTAATACTTTAGACCTACAGCCGCACTACCTTTGTTTCGAATTTTACCGATTTTAAAACGTATGTTTCTAGAATATGAATTATGAAAACGGTGCCGGTACATAATAATATGTAACAGCACCGTATTCATATTCTAGAAATTATATTATAATTTTTAAAGCCTATATCTGCACCACAAATTAATTACAATTATTAAGAAGTATAAGCAACGTGATTATGATCGGATGGACAAGGAAACCGTTTGATCTGAAGCAACTCTCGTGTCGCAAAAAGAGAAGGAAAATAAATTTAAAGAACTTTAATTTCCTTTGTCGAATCCACGTTGTTTCGTTTCACCGACAATAATTGATACCTTCAAAGAAATATGCATGATCATTGATCAGTAAGATTGAAACGTTGATTAACCATTCCGGAAATCTCGTGCACACGAAACCTAATATTTAAAAATAGAGGAATGAAATAGTAAGCAGGACGTGGTGGATTACCACGTGAAGATTAACTTAAGATCACAGTTTTTTTCGGATGTGGTAAAATTTCATGATTTTTATTCCGCTTTCTTCAAACTGTAAGTGTTCATGTTGGAAAAAATTTAAACGAAAGTGAATGGCATAGCGACTAAAACAAGTGTCACAGCTTAAGACGGTTACAATCACATGATTACAAACAAACTAACATACGAATTACGAAGTAAGATCAAATTTATAATGACATGCCAAGGAATTAAGGAGACGTTATAATAACGTGACCAATAAATGCAAATGTGAGTTAAGCTACAAATTTATTTATGTCTAATTGTCGATCTGCGTGTCAATTCGAGATGATTTTTCATTATTCTACTTCAAATTACATTTTCAGTGCTGCATCATTATGATATGTTGCAATATTGCCAGGATTTAAAATGAAAAACACCAAACCTCCAACTTTTAAGGTATCCTCTTGAAAGCAATAAAAATTAGTAAATTTGCTGTGATTCAGACATTGTGAATGGATGATTAACTCTAGACGCACGGGACTACTATTGAATCCTCATTCCTCTAGGTCTGTAAAAGAATCTTTCACAAACAATGCCTATTCAGTATTCACATGATCATGTGAGTACAACATCTGCCCCAGCTATAAATTGATGTACTATAATTCCAATTTTAGTATTAAGCTATAAAAATTTACCTGGAGACTAGCGAGTGGAGCTGTGGAGAGGAGCCAACAGCTTCCGGTCACGTTCTAGCCTTTAGCTCTCTTAGCTGATGCTCATGAATGAGAACCGGTAGCTTTCATGTTTCAAGAAACCATACTAAATTTAAAACAAAAAATTGTTAGTACAATAATAATCTACACCATAGCAATTAGATAAGCAAAGAATTATTTAAAGTGAATAACTAATTCATTGTAAGATAAATTAACTTCAGTTAAGATAAGATCTGTGACGAAACTACGATATAGTAATCTCGTGGTTAAAATCGAACTTACCACAAACTTTTTGACTTACTTATAAACTCATGAATAATGATTCAACTTTTCAAAGGCAGTATATAAGGCCCGTATTCACCAAGCGTTTTAAGTATGAGGTCGCACTTAAAAAGGAGTTTAAGTGGCAAATTTAAAAATAGTATTCACCAAATTCACGATTAAGTGTCACCCTTAATTTTTAAGGGTGACACTTAAAATTAGACGCAATTCTGATTTCTTGTGAAGGAAAAAAAAAATTGTCAGAAAAGTATTTTCAAATTTGAGACCTGGGTAACTGAGAAGCAGCTTCGTTTCCTCACAGGGTGCGCACTATACCTCCCCAGAAAACAGCATCAAATTTGGTATGTATGAAATAATGTACAGGGGGGGGGGGGGGGGGGGGGGCAAAAGTCATACGTTGGCCTTAATAGCTCAGTCACTTAGTGCCCAATTGAAATAATTCTTTCTGGTATGACTTCCTACCACCACTGGTTCGAGGAATTTGTCAAATGGAAAAATATTCGTTTTCATTTTTTGCATATCAAGGTTCATTTTCGCATTTATTTGATGGTTTGGATAGTCGGATCGAGCCAAATTTTATTGAATGGTGTTTGACCATTTAAATTACGTTTGTCCTGAAGAAATGAGAGTTCTAGCTTCTCAGGTGACCGAGATATGAAGCATAACGAGTTTTTTCATTACGTGTGATCAGGTGATTGGGTTGAGGCTACATCCGCATTATGGGAATCGTGCAGAGAGCTCAATTGCGGTGTCGTCGGAATTGGGTAATAATTGAGTACCCAATCAATTTTGCTAACGAGATAAACAAATTGCTTGATAACTTTGTCATTTTAAATCCCCAAAAAAAAGAAAAAATCGAATTTTCAAATTTTTGTGACGGAATCCTCGAACAAGTAGGTACAGTATGCCATCTGCAAAGCAACAACTCTCAAATATAAAACACGGCGGTGGTATATGACCCAACGTATGGCTACTGACTCCCCCCCCCCCCTGTAGTTGTAACCTATTTCTCAGCTCTACGAAGTGAAACATTGATATAGGATTTTCTTGACTGATAATATAATGTATCAGTCAAGAAAGTACTATATTATTGGCACTGTGATGACGAGATTCTCTGATAAGTGCAGCACCAAGTCACCAACATCGATAAAGTGAAGATGGTATTTATCACTGTCAAATTAACCCTTTTAACAAGCAGGTCAATATGCTGTAACATATTTGAGTGCAATTTAATTTGTCGTCTTACAGGCTATATATAATATGAAGACGATTGAAGAAATCCAGCACTTTCAGAATTTTCTTGTTAAGTATCAACTTGCTTCCAGTAAGAAACACAGCTTTATAATTGTAGGCATTGAATGTGATGCAGTAATATGGGAGAATCGTCAATAGGAAAGACAGGCGATGTGATTCCGCACATCCTAAACTCAACATTTAAATTACTTACCAACGACACTCTATTCATACCAGATGTCCCAAAAAAGAAATCGAAGTATGCTACCATTTTATATTAATTTACTATTTCAGTAACACCACTTTGTTTAGTACACTGTGCTCTTGAAATTTTCTGTTATTGTAAATTGATTCCGAGGTATTCAAAGCATTTAACACTGCCAATTTATCACAGGATCCTTTCTGGGATTGAGGGATTTGAAAGAGCTAAACAGTGGGAAATACATACACTGTTAGCAACGCTGGCAGTTTTATCATTATTTGCCATTGTTGCTAATGGACTTGTTCTCATGGTTCTTCTCAAAAACAGGTAAACTGCTAAATAATACACTTCAAGTTAATTAATGTTCAACAATAAATTACAACAGAAATAATTTCTACATTGGATTACTTACTTCGTTACTTCGTTGAGTTCATCCGTGGAGCCGGAAGGGTCATCAGAAGATCAGATATCTGACCACCTGGATGGCGAGTAGTCAACCAGTGAGTTTTACCAACTGCAGCTGTAGCCGGCGACCGGAGGGTTGTCCGGTATCAAAGCAAGAAAGTTCGACAAACTATACTTAAACATGTCAAAGGATGTATCAGCCTTTACTGTGTGCGGCACTATGTTCCACAGTTTCGGTCCTTGGACTGCAAAAGACCTGTTGTACAGTGACTGGCAGGGACAAAAGGATTTCGCGGCATGTACGAAATCGCGAAATTTCCCATTCTCCGCGACAAATTTTATGTATACTTTAATGTACAGCCTGTTAAATTTCGCGGTACCGCGATTTTTGGCCAAAATAATCGCGAAATCCTTTTGTCCCTGGTGACTGGTTGCGTACGGAACTTGACTTGGACAATGAGGGTATGACAGCTACATCACCGTGTCTTGGGGTCACCTTGAACTTGATATCACAGCAGTTTGGTACCACATTATGGAGAATCTTCCACATCATCAGGATGATATACCTCTCCCGTCTGCGCTGTAGAGACATCAATTTAAGCTGTACAAGTCTTTCCCAATAGTTGAGATGTTGAAGACCGCCAATACGACTGGTGAAAGTTCTTTGCACCCTCTCTATCAGCTGTATTTCAGTCACCTTGGTAGGGCTCCAGGGTGGGCAGCAATATTCCAGTAGGCTTCTTACTAGTGACTTATAGAGAGTAGTCATTACGGTCTTGTCGCGAGTTTTGAACACACTGAATACCCAAGATAGCGTGCTCCTTGCTTTGGGTACCATGTTGCTGATATGTGTCGACCAGCTACGATCACTTGAGACCATAACTCCAAGATCTCGGACGTTTTCGACAGGATAAAGTATATCCTGACTGGATAGGTACTTTGTAACGCAGTGTTTCGGCAAAGAAGGGTAGTTCGGGGAATGAGCTCTTACTGTTATGGAGGTGATTTAACAGCTCGAACTTCTGCTCGTGAAGCTTCATGTTGTTGCTACGTGACCAGTTAAGAATCTTATAGATATCTTCTTGTAACAACTGACAGTCTTCAAAACAGCCAATCTGTTTGGAGACCCTAGTATCATCGGCAAAAAAACTCACCCTAGATGAATCCACGACTTGTTCTAGATCATTGATGAACAAGATAAAGAGAAGCGGCCCCAAAACGCTTCCCTGGGGAACACCACTTAAAACTTTTGCGATGTCCAAGTGAACTCCATTAAGCACCACTACTTGTTCACGATCAAACAGAAAGGACTTTATCCACTCTATTAGCTTGCCATGAAACCCATATTTTTTCAGCTTGTGGATGAGAAGGTTCAAGTCAACTTTATCGAACGCCTTATATTAGCGTAATCCAGATATATATAGAATCTGTATCTTCACCACGAGTAAACCCTTCGTAGATGTCGTCAAAATGGCCGCGCATTTGAGTCAAGCAGCTCCTATTCGCTCTGAAACCATGCTGCTTATCGGTCAAGAGACTGTTGGCTTCCAAATACTCCACCATTATATGTTTCCTTACCACTCTTTCATACACTTTTACAACGTTGGAGGTCAAAGTTACAGGTCTGTAGTTTCCAGCTTCACATCTACTGCCTTTCTTGAATAGTGGCGAAACATAACCTGTCTTGTAGAAACTTGTAGGAACTTGTAGATTAACATTAAACCGATATAAAAATGGCAACTCTTCGAATTATTTTTACAACTTGGTTGCTCATAGATAAATTTTTTGATTTTGTTCAAATGGAGAAAAAATGCGATTTGAACAAGGTGTTTTTTGAAGTATTGATATTATTATGAAATCTTTTTATTTCAGCAACTTGAGGAAAATGAAAAATCTTCCATTTATTATCATGTTGACGGTGTCGATATTGAATGCAGCCATCTATTACTCATACATTCTGATAACTTACAATTCTGACTTTGAACTGATGGACAAAGTTTGCCATTACTTTTACGGATGCTCTATTGAGGTAATCCAGAACATATAATACTATTACATACTTATGCAATCAATCCCAGATTTACTATGTCAACCTAATATTAAATAAACCCTGATTATTAACCAAGGAAATTATTTCACCCCAACAGTATTTAAATGCCAGAACCCTAACTTTCCTAGATATTTGACTTACGGGATATTTGCGAAACTCCTATAAAACTGGAGTTTAACTGTACATCAAAAGCGGCAGGTACAACAAAACAGGATAATAATAATGAATTATCTTATTTGCTTTATCCAGAATAGCACTAAGGACCTGAAATTAACACTATTTAGGTGCTATACAACGTATCGCTAACAACAATGCTTGGAATGTGCGTGGAGAGACTGATCTCAGTTATGGAACCTCTGTGGTTTAGGTATGTATATAATTATAATCCTTATAATGCTTTGATAGATAACATGATATTATAAGTCCCAAACATCTAAAAAATCCAAGACAGTAAAACTAAAAAATTCATTTTTTCTATCAATTTCAGCACAGTTTGGACGGAAAACAAATATTCGCTGTGGATAAATGTGGCTATGGTAGCACTTGGCACAGTGCCAACAGTTATTCCTCTAATGACACAATTTGTGGAATATCATCATAGCAGTAAGGATCTTTACCTGTTTTGAACTCTGCAAATGTATAATGACTGAAAAATAGTGCAAAACATACAATACCAATCATCAATATTGCATTGATCGGCTATTTGGTATAAAACTATAAAACATACTTCAACTTTAACGTGATGACTGAGACTAAAATATCAAAACAGGAAGTCGGATGTACTGTCGGATGGCTGGAAGTAATTCTGATTTGATGGCTTACATATGGCTGAGCAACTGTACTATCTACATACCATCTATCTTGGGCGTGGTTGCTGTGTACATTGCAGTTCAGGTCTGCAAATAATCTTTTATGTCGACAATTTACATTGATTTATTCAAATTTTATCCATACACCAGATTCCTACAAGTCAATTCAATCCTGGCCTACTAAATAAAGAACTACCTCAATGTTTTGCACAGGTAAAAGCTGCACAAGCTCGTAGGATGACAAAACAATTTAGAGAAGAATGCAAGATTGGAACCAATAAGAGTAAGTTTAAAATCATTGCCGATTTCTTCATTGTGAAAAGTTAACACAAGGTACATGACAATTTGACTTCAATTTTGTTTTATTTCCAATCAAACTAAAAATAACTTTTTCAGAGGTGGAAGCTGAAACAGGAATCAGTATGGACAAAATAAAGCAGTCCCTCTATAATGCAAGAATAACTATAATGCTGCTGTGTGTTTTTGTTGGCACCAAACTACCCATAGCTATTCTGTCTTATGCTCACTACTTTCACATGGCAAGTGATATTTTTTAATTTACAAATTATGTTCATAATATGTAAAATTAAAGCTTAAAGTTAAAACAATTAATTCAAAATTGATTAAATCGTGTGCAATACCCTAATTAATATTATACCTAGATACAATAAACCGTCTTCATATTAATTTTCAGAAACTCCCATTTAGCGTCCGAAACTGTGAGTTTGTTGGAAATGTCTGCAGATTCTTTTTCTGTGTGCTTACACCCTTCCTGCTCCCTTTGATGAATACACCACTGAGGAACAAAGTACGGGAATTGGTATGCAGGAAACATCATGACAGCAAATCACAAAGGAGCACTTCATACAGTAATGTTGAAAACACTGTGAGATCAGGAAATAAAACACAAAGAACAGGAAGAGGTGCCTCTCAGATCCACAGCACATCTGAAGGTGTATAATTGAGCACAGCACAAACTAAAGAAAGCATGACAGTTTTAAAAACATTCAAACTTGCGATATATGATTTCCAGTGGCAAAACGTTACCATTTGTCGCCCCCTCCCCCTCCATGCCAGCTCCCTGCTAAAATGTTTTTGTGCCATTTCAAACATTTTTTTTGGTCCCCCCGGCCCTCTATAGCTATTTGATGCCTCCCCCTCCCCCTTGCCAATAGCAAGGTCTGCATCTGTGTGGCCTTTATTATGCCACAGTTGATTGCATTGTATTGATATGATACTATAGATTGATATGATACTATAGATTGATACAATAACAGCATTATTAAAACAGCAAATGTCCTGTATCCTTGACTTCTAGAGGAATTGCAAATTAAACTGAATGCAATGATCATAACTAAGAAATAACTTATTTAACTACTGTCATGTAACAGAGTAGAAACAAGAAGTGAATCAGGTAAAATAATCAAAGGAAACACAAACGAAATAGTTATTGCGTTGCGAACTTAATTATTTTTCAAATAAACCCCTTTGAAGACAATGAAACAAGAAATTTCAATGAAAGAAGAAATTTAATTTTAGCACATTTTACAGAATAAAAAGTTGTAAAACAATTCATAAATTATAATGACCATTTGGTGTATGACTTTTTGTCCTTGAATGCTAGTTTGGTTTTGGAAGGACAGGTAACTAACGGGGCAAGGAATACCCGTGCCTGGAAGCATTTGTACACACCGAAATGCTAGTTCAGTTAAGTTTTTAGAGACTAAGCTCACATTAGGACTAGAAGAAAAATTGTTAGCATACATTAAGGGTTCTCAGTTATTAGAATATATATTCGCATATATTCACACTATATTTACATTACACGTTCAACGTGATATCATTATCAGTGCAGTGTGTACAACACCAACTACACCGATTAATTGCCAATCTGCGAAACATTTAATTATTATTATCACTTCGAAATGGCAGGGCCTACTCTCATGCTGTCTATTGGTGATGATTAATTCTGAAAAACTAGGGACAACTGGGGAATGATCCCAGAACCTCGACATATCGCGTATCTTGCTCTACCTATTAAGCTACTGACCCTGATTCTCAGAGCGAAATCACCACTCATATACAGCACAATTTCATGCTTTGTGCGGAATATCATTTATCAGTTATTAGAATATATATTCGCATATATCCACACTATATTTACATTACACGTTCAACGTGATGTTATTATCAGTACAGTGTGTACAACACCAACTAAACCGATCAATTGCCAATCTGCGAAACATTTAATTATTATTATCACTTCGAGATGGCAGGGCCGGGCCTACTCTCATGCTGTCTATAGGTGATGATTAATTCTGAAAAACTAGGGACAACTGGGGAATGATCCCAGAACCTTGACATATCGTGTGTCTTGCTCTTAAACCTAGCACTTATCCCAAACAAGTTTGGTATGCAGACGACTCTGCAGCAGGGGGTAAACTTGATCAACTCATGAAATGGTGGGAGGACCTAAAAGATCATGGTCCCATGTATGGGTATTACCCAAAGCCCAGCAAGACATGGTTGATAGTGAAACCGGAACCAGAGCATGCTACCAAAGCTAAGGAACTCTTTCCAGATGTACAGATTACTACCAAAGGCCACTGTTATCTTGGGTCATATATTGGACCAGAAGAAGGAGTAAAAGAGTTCATATTGAAGGAGACAGAAAGTTGGAAAGCAGATATTCTGGGGCTCGTCGATATAGCTGCAAACGAACCCCAGCTAGCTTACTCCGCTTTCATCTACAGAACCTCCAAAAGGTGTAACTTTGTTTGCCGTACCACCCCAGGTATTTCAGATCACCTAAAACTCTTGGAATATTGTGTCAAGGAAGAATCTATACCAGCCATTATCGGCAAAAGTTTTGTGCCTGATCAGATCAGAAAGATAGCTTCACTTTTCGCAAGAATGGGCGGTCTGAGCATTCCAGACTGCACATCAACAGCAGAGATGGAGTACTCTAACTCAGTAAATACTACAAAACAGCTCACGGAAGCAGTTTTTCAACAGTATACTACTTTACAACTAAACGAGGAACTGCAACATGACATCATAAACGAAGTAAAGAAGCATAAGGAAGAGCTTTACAAACACCAACATGAAACTATTATGAATGAGGTATCACCATCCACAAAAAGGCAAATAGAACTCCTTAGTGAAAAAGGAGCATCCATTTGGTTATCCACACTCCCTCTAAAAGCATGTGGGTATGTCCTCAACAAACAAGAATTCTTCCATGCCCTCTCACTCAGATATAATCTTACACTGTCTACAGCTAACAGAAGTCCCATATGTGTATGTGGAAAACAAAATCATATCAACCATACTCTAAACTTGCAAAATCGGAGGCTACGTTTAATAGCATACTATATAATAATAATAATAAATACTGCTATCTTGGCATAATATTCCACAGAAATGGATCGTTTACAGCAGCAAATACTGAGCTGAGGGCCAAGGCTCTCCGTGCTCTCTATGGCCTCAAAGGCAAAATAGTTAAGGATGCCCTCTCACACCGTGCCCTTAATATTCTATTTGACTCCTTAATAAAACCAATCCTGCTTTATGGCTGTCAAGTCTTATGCCCCCACTCAAAAACCATGAGATACCTTTCAAAAATAGATGACAAAGCCAACCCCCAGCATACCTTGAAGTACATTGCACAAGACCACTATGAAAAATTCCACCTAAAGTTTATCAAGTGGTCTTTGTCTGTACATTCAAAAGCATCAAATATAGGTTGCTGGGGCGAAAGCGGGCGCCACCCCCTATTCTTTGAAGCCTGCAAACTTGCAATAGATTACTATAGTCGCCTTGAAAACACTGAAAACGAACTAGTCTGTGCTGCATTTCACGAACAAATCATGTTGGGACTTCCTTGGTATACCAACATCTCAAAGCTTCTCACCAAATACTGTTATAATATATGAGTTCTAAGATTATTCTTTGTATTATAAATATATATTATAGCTAATGTGAGAAGGTGTCACGGTGAAGAAGAGGTAAAGAAGAGATCCAACGAGGAAGGAGTAACAGAAGGTGTGTTAGAGTAACAGTGCTGTGTAGAAGGTGTACCAGCCTGCGAAGTCCTTCGTGGATAGTGTAGTAGAACACCGGTAGGTTCTAGTGTAGGTTATAGTTTAGGTTTATTCTTTTATATTGATTGATGATAGTTGTAGGTTTATATATTTCACGTCACCCCCTCATCTTCCTCAAAATCTAAGCTCTCCACCCAAATCAGTCATAACATGAGGGAAGAATTCGTGAATACCTGGAAAGCTGCCAAGGCCTCCTCGCCAAAACTAGGATTCTATAACTTAATTAAACATGATTTCGAACCAGAGGCATATCTACAAATTATCAAAATACCTGATGTTCGAAAAAGTCTGACAAGGTTTCGTATCAGCTGCCACAACCTCTACATCGAAAGGGGCAGATACGAAACCCCCCTTGTACCAAGAGAAGAACGTTGGTGCACCTACTGCTTTTTCAGCAAAGGGTTCAAGCCTATTGAGGACGAAAGTCACGTATTGATTGACTGTATGCTCTACTCCCCAGTTAGGGAAAAATTCAATTTCCATCCCCTAAACATTACTGACCTAGTCGGTTTGCTCTCCAACAAAACTCTAGATCCTACCACACTCACTGCCACAGCAAGAGCAATCCATTTAATTCTCTCTGTGAACGAAAATTATACAGCCTATTATAAGAGCCCAGATTTCCACTCAAATACTGGCAAGTGCATAATGCTATAGGACCTTAAAATAAGATTGAACCATACAAACTCGATTTATCTATTTTTCTAAAACTAGCCCTTATATAACATTTCTAAATTATCCCTACACACTTGTAAATAATTAGAATTATGTAACTTAAATTATTTCAGAATTACAACTATTGTGTACTCAATAAAGTAATTATCACTTTTGTATCCTTGTATCCTTGTATCCTACTACACTAATAGCATACTTTTTTTTTTTCCAAAAAATTATTCAAACAATATACACATAATATAACAATTACCCTATATAAAAATTCAATAGAAATTCAATAGAAAACTAAATAAAATTTATAAACACCCTTTAAGTAGTATAAGTAAGCCAGTTTAAAGAACTGGCTCCAAATTTATATCTAATTCTGCTATTTTTACTGCACTACTACTTTTCAACCCTCTCTCTCCTCTAAGAGCTATGATTGTTGTTATCAATAGATCAAATCTTACTCTCTTCCTAATAAATGTCATTGCCTCACTATATCGTTGGCCTGATTTCCTAGATAGTTTATCCGCTAATTTCTTGAAGAACTTATTAGCTTCCCTTCCCATACCCCCAGTGGTTGATAGGACTATCGGTGTAAACGTCCCATGTTTGACTTCTACAATCCGTTTGTTGTATATAGCATACGTTTGTTTAATTTGCTCTCTTATCTGCTTTCTTATCTCGCCTTGTTTAACGGTGAGATTTTGTGCCGCTCACCTTGTGGCTTAGCCTTGCATCATGGCAGCTGTGGACGACACCGAAATTGACAATACTATGTTTAAAGCTGAGGATTGGATGACCTATTATATTAAGAGTGCAGTGCCCTTGTAAGGGATTATTATCATTTTTAAAAATATATTTGTAGATTTAAATTGGTCATTAGAACCACCCGGGCACCGTCCCGGTTTAAAATCACTTAGACACAATTCACTCTGAGATACAAGAGCTGAATTCCTAACCACTGTTTGCAAAGACGTTGAAACAGAAACTCAGCTTCAATTCTCTCCGTTCCTCACACACTTAAACTATCTAATGGAACAAATAGACAGGATGATGCAAGACTGGACATCAGTGCGAGATCGTTCTGGTCGCCGCTGGACAGGGCACTCACAGATGTAAAGGTACTTCACCCTCATATATCAAGCCCAGTCCAACAGTGACAAGAGCATCTCGCAGATGTACCAATCTCACGAGAAAAAACAAAAACGTGAGTACAATGACAGAGTCCTCAATGTAGAAAAGGCTACCTTCACGCCACTGGTGTTCAGTACTACAGGAGGAATGGCGTCTGAGGCTTCACAGTTCCTATAACAACTCGCTGAAAAGATTAGCCTTAAGAAAGGCCAACGGTATTGTGAAGTGATGTCATTTGTCAGACGCAGACTGCGTTTTGATTTGTAGCGCGAAGGATTGCGCGAAGGATTGACATTGGACATTGTTGATTGTGAATCAACGTTTTGATCTACTCAGAACCTGTATAATCTCTATCAGGGGTACAAAGGTACCAAAACTCTTCCACCCACAGCGATAAGTGATTTGGACCTTAACCTGATCAACACTCCTAAACCCTGAAAGGTCATGGAGTGCTTTTTGGACGTGGGTCTAACATCTAAACTGCTGTTAATTGTTGTGATGTGAATTTGTGGATTTTATAAATCATTACAATTTTACATTTTTATAAAACTTTTATATTGGGCCATTGATATATTATGTGTATATTGTTTGAATCTTTCTAGCAAAATATTTGTAGCGAAATGCACATTGCACTACTGGGCCGCGCCGCGCATCTTCTCGCAACCACTTCTCGTCCCCTATCAAGATTTTAAAAAAAGTGCGATGAGACTGGATTTTGACACTAAAAGTGCGAATTGTTGTTTTCTTGAAAAAGATTTCGCGAGTCCCTTTGTAAGCGAAATTGTAAGTATGTCGCTTTATGTCGCTTTATGTCGCTCGATGTTTATTTCTCAGAATTATAAGTATGTCACTACTAACAAATAAAGTTTTTAAATAATTATATACAACCAGTTAAACAAAAATTTCAGTTAAACAAAAATTTCAATTTTATGCCATTTATTACAGATTAAACAAGTTTACAATAAATCAATTTGATATTTAACGGAATCCTAATTCAATGTGCAGTATGGTTGTCACTCTTTAAATAGATTAGATATAGGTTGACGGGGCAAAGGAGTGTGCGTGCTGTTCGCTATTGCTCACACCAAACGGCAACCTAGTAAAGGTTTTGTATGAACACCGGTCTCCATCACGATACAAAATTAGGATTGTAGAATTTATTGTATAACTATTAGTGCAGTGGAGGTAGCGGTGTCGTGCATTAATAAAGTGACAGCCTATTGATTTAGAGTTGTTTTTAAGTGAGCATAATGGGTGTATTTTTGGATCTAATGGCAACTTTAAAATTTGTTCTTTTAATCATTTATTAAATATCAGTTTAAAAATATATAAATCTGGAATCTGTTCACTCTGTGAACCATTCCTATAAAAATTTCAAAAACCCTCCTAAATTAAATATTAAAAACGTCTCAGTAATGGAAATAGTCATACAATTAAGAAATTAACCAAATTCTTAATATCTACCTAAGAGAAAAATACCTACCTAAGTCAATTTCTACCTGTAATACACTAAATATTAGGTTAAATACATAGGTGGTGGAGTCAGCACACATTTACCAAAATCAAAATTGTTTAATAGGAGGAGGAGCCTGTGGGCCGAGATCATTGGATTAAATTTGATGAAGGGGATTGTTTTCAAATGACAGCTGCATTATGTCATAATCGCTTGTAATTGTGGTCCATGCCGAATCATTATAAGCATGTTGCAGCTTTAGTAGTGCCATTTTCAGGCGACTTTTAGCAACGCTAATCTTGTAGGAGTAGTCAAAGAGCTTAAGTTTAGGTGCAATTGTGTTCCAAATTTTGGTGGATCTTGATATGAAGTCATTAGATGGGAGTTGTGAAATGATAGTGGTTTCCTTTCTAGAAGATGACTGATAATGCTGTTGCAGTGATGCTGGGCACCTTAGTTTTAGTATTTTAAAAACTTCCATAAATGTGTGACATGTATATAAATTTTTGAAAGCCAGGATGTTTTGTTGCTTGAAAAGTGGTTTACAGTGCTCTAGTTGGAAGAATGTGTGGTCAAGTGCCTGGCTGTCAAACTCTCTTGTTCTTGCACATGTAAGGAACTTGTTTAGGTATGCCTCTTTATCACCAAAGAGGACCCGTACACAGTGCTTCTGAGACAGCCAGATACTTGCTGTCCTAAAGAGTGCTGCATCACCCCAAACTGAGATACAATATGTAAGGTGGGATTCAAATAGTGTGTGGTAGAGGTCTTTATGGAGTTCCTTTGGTACAGAGTCCCTAATTCTATTTAAGGTGGCAGAGGCATAGTTTAACTTTCGTTTAAGTGCTGTTATATGAGGCCCCCAGGAAAGCTGTTCGTCAATAACAACTCCAAGAAACTTAGTTGCTTTGGTTTTTTTAATTGGAAAGCCATCAATATGGAGTTGAAGCGAATCTGGCAATTCTACTGGTTTACTAGCCTTTGGTTTAAAATGCATATAACAGCACTTTGACATGTTCATGTGAAGTTTGTTAAGGATCATATACTTTTTTATACAGCTTAGCAATTTGTTGCCTTTCTCATAAGCTTCTTCTACAGTTTTTCCATCAATAAAAATGTTGGTGTCGTCAGCAAATAGTATGAAAGTTCCTAAATCCGAGGAATTGGCAATATCATTTATGTATAGAAGAAAAAGGAGCGGTCCCAAAACAGAGCCTTGTGGAACTCCATATTTAATGATAAGGTTTTCGGATTTTTCATTAAGGACTTCTGTATACTGTGTTCTATTTGATAAGTAGCTTTTAAAAAGACAGTTTGCATTGCCTCTTATTCCATACCATTACCTATCTAGTTTTGTTAGGAGTGTACTATGGTCGATTGTATCAAATGCTTTACTCAAATCTATAAATATTCCTAGAACATGGTTTCGTTTTTTTATGCTATCTTCAATAATCCTAACAGAGTAGTTAATGGGACTTGCGGAAGCCAAATTGGTTTTCATCAAGGATATTTTGTGACAGAGCGAAACTGTAGATACGGCTGTATATCACTTTTTCAAATATCTTACCAAATATAGGCAGTGTAGAGACAGGTCTGTAGTTTCCTACATCCTCTTGGTTTCCTTTCTTAAATATGGGAGTAACTTTCCCAACTTTCAAAACATCAGGAAATACCCCGCTCATCATGAGTTTGTTGAAATGTTGGGCTAAAACAGGGCAGATTAAATGAGCTGACTTTTTGATTATACGGATCGGAATATCACTAGATTTGCCATTTTCCAACTTGGAAATTATTTCCATGAGCTCAGTATGTGAACAGTCAGATAGGAATATAGAGTTATTGTTGGATGGCAGGAGGTAGTCTTCAAATGTTGAAAATTCAGAAGCCTGTATAGGCAGGTCAGCTATTGATTCATTTAGAGTGGAGGCAATTGAGTTAAAGTATTTGTTGAACTCGTTTGCAATAACCCTTCTATCTGTTATTTTTCTGTTGTCGATTATAAATGAGGGTTTTATAGTCTTTTTACACTTCCCTCTAAGTTCATTAATGATCTGCCATGTCTTTTTACGGTTGTGCTTATTTTCTATGATTTGGTTGCAAGAGTAAGTATTTTTTGCAGAGTTAATTACAGATTTGAGGATCCTTCGGTATACCTTGAAGGTTTGTTCGAGAACATGGTCTCCATCAGGGTTTGCCTTAGTTTTAGATGTAATCCAGTTATCTTTTAATTCATGTTTTTTTTTCAACGGCTGCTGAGATACTATCTGTTATCCATGGGTTATTGATAGGATTCCGTTTAGTAGTTTTTGGCTTTACAAGTTTGCATATTGCATCAAGTACACGATCAAATAATTTAGTAAAATCCGAGAATTCATGAGAAGTGTGGAGCTTTGAGAGTTCAGTGTTCAGTAGGGTTAGGAATTTATTAAGGTTGGCATTACTGAAGTCGTAGTACTGGACATGTTTTCACTTTTTGGACCAGCCTCAAATTCGATGTCAGTGAATTCAAATGTTGGAGCATGGTCACCAATTCTATCTGTTATACAACCTGAGAGAACACAGTTACCATTAACCACTAAAGAATATTTCCTCAAGTTTACTTCTAGTTAACTAATTCGTGGTTTAAGCTCTTATTTTATTTATGAAAGGAATGTAAAATAAAACTTATTGTTTCATTGTTATTGGATCCATAAATAACGAAAATTTACGTGCGTATTTTTATGAATTATATTATAAAGCAATGAAAGGCATTAGTTTGGTCAAATCAAGTAAAACAAATTTTAGTAAAACAAATTTTATTTTATACCCACAATCAATTCATATTTAGTTCAAATATTTAAAGTCAAAATAACCATTTCACATAAGTGGTTATATTATAATAAAATAATTTGTGATAAATTAATAAATTAATTTACACTCAAAAATGAACAAAATATACACAATTTTTACCTAGTGCAACACTGGTTCAGCGCGCGGCTGATCGAAAAAGTTTGATTTGATTTACTAACTATAAACTACAGTGTACAGCGTACATGAAAAAATTACTTACTGAATCTTTTAATACTAGACACATTTTAATTCAGATGTTGTTCAATGAGTTAGCCACAAAAATGTTCAAATTATGTAGGAGGGTAAAGGACACAATTGCTAGTAGTGCTTCTTTGTGCCCGTCAAACGGAACATATGCTTTCAGACTTTCAACTGACTAAGGCAGGGTTAAAACAGTTTCGGTGCTAGCAACGATCCCCTTTTACATAGTTCCACTAAAATGATAATTTAAGATTAAATATGTATAGTGATAGGTAAATAAAGTCAAAAATGTAATAAAACGGTAGGGATAAAGTATAAAGTATATATAGTTACATATTGTAATTATGGTAAGCCCTTTGTAGCACGATGGTTTAGGGCGCAGTCGTCAAGCAGTTGGCTCCGGTTCGAGTCTCGTCAGCGGTCATTCTTTTGGCAATTATTAATTATTTTACTAAAATTATCATCAGAGCACGTAATATACGTTATCCGATAGATTATACTGTTCGTACTTCATCTAGAGAATACTGGCATTTAAGGATTTGTCCGGGGAAGGCCTCGTTCACACTGGAACATGTCAAATTATTGTAAACGGAGTTATCTAGTAATGTTTGTTTTGTTTATGGCTAGAATTTAGAATGGAATCAATGTGATGAGGATCCAGAGTTAATTACCTGCTAGGATTAATAAGTCAGTTCTCCAGTTGAAGAGACCCTTTCTCAAACTTTTAATGAAGAAATATTGACTATGCCTATGGCAGTATCAAGTATATTCTGAGAAAGATGGAGTAGACTGTAGCCAGGAATAGTACCTTGAGATTTAGACCGTTACCGGACCTCCTTTAATGGTAACCATGGTAACTATAGTAACCACTGTGAATCTTGATCTTATAACAACTAGTATCCTTTAAGACTTAGACAGTAATAAACGATGTCTCGAGTAATAAACGATGATCTCGAGTAATAAAGCAGGCCCTGCAATAACCACCATCTCACTACAGATTGATGCTAACATGCAGGAAAGGAAAAAGCGGGAGAATAACATTGTTCTGTCAAACTTACCTGATGAAGATAAGGAAAATGAGAGTCAGGAACAACTAAAGGCTATCATCTGTCGACATGCAACAGATCTTAACCAGAGTGACATTGTATCAGCAAAGAGAATAGGTGTATTTGGCAACGTCAACCGTTCAAAGTACAGGGGAAGAATGGTCATTGCGAAGCTAAAGAGTGAAGAGTTAGCTACTTACACACACAACCATGGACGCGGGTTTGCCTATCATGGAAAAAAGAAAAGTGATGATGTATGGATAAATCCTGACTTGATCAAGGCGGATCGAGATATCCGGTGGAACACACGCAATGCTAAACTGGAAACTGATAAGAGGACGAAAGCAACTGCTGACAAACCACCCAAAGAGGAACTGCCAACTGATGTGGCTCCTGTAACAAATGTAGAGCAGGCGGATAATAAAGATGTTGTCCAGAATGCTGTGAAGTCAAAAAACGAGTAGCGAGTTGCGTGAAGGAATCACAGGGTATCAGGATGCTGTACACTAATGCTAATTCCCTGTACAATAAGATGACGGAACTCATGGTTTTGTCAGAGACTCACGACGTTCAGATCATTTGTGTGACAGAGTCCTGGCTAAATTCAGATATTGTTGACGCTGAAGTGTCTATTCCTAATTTCAACCTCTTTCGTGCAGACAGACCTAATGATACACGTTTTGGGGGATCTGCTATCTTTGTCCACAAAGCGTTGAGGGTAGAAAGATTGGATTGGTTTACTGGTCTTGAATCACTTGCGGTAAATATTGTAATCAACTCTGTTAGGTTCAATGTTGTTTGTCTGTATCGGTCTACTTCACTTGTTGATATGAAGGACAATGCTGGCCTGTTAGGTGCTCTTGAACGTTTACCAGTTAATGCGGATGAAGAGTTGGTGATAGTTGGCGATGTGAACCTACCTCATGTTAACTGGGACAAAAGTTTAGTCGAGCGCCCACCAAACTCATGTGACAGAAGGTTGCTGATGGAATCAGAATTCTTGAATGTCTTTACCAGGAAAGGTTTGAAGTGGTATGTCACTGGGTCTTCAACACGCGTCAGGAAGGTTGGTGATACAACTCAATGCTCCTTACTTGATCAGGTCTTCTGCAATAATGATTGTTTTGTAAACAATGTTGATATCCTTGCTCCTCTGGGTAAAAGCGATCATGTATCACTACTGGTCGAGCTGAAAGTCAAAAACAATGTCGAGTTCCTTACATCTAAGAAGAAAAGCTGGTATAAGGTGGATCAGGACTTTGTTAACACACAGTCATCAGACATCAGCTGGGGGTACTCTAGAGAAGATCTTCAGGTCGAAGAAATGTGGGAAGAATTACACCAAAAACTTAGTATCATTTCAGATCGTGTTCCAACCACCCACCTTAAAACAACTAAAGGTGGGGAGATCTTACAGAGGTTACCCTGGGATTGCTCTAGTCTGGTTAGGAAAAGAAAGTGCAAGGACCGGGCATGGAAGGATTTTGACGAGGATCCTACGATGGTGATGTTTAACGCAGCTGAGTACGAGCAGCGGATGTACCAGAACGCTGAGATTAAGGCAAAGATCAAATATGAGAATAAAGTGACTAAATTGTTTAAGTTAAATTGTAAACCTCTTTTTAATTACCTTAAATCTAAAAGTGTTTTAAGAAAATCTGTAGAAAGACTCAAAACAGATGATGGTTCTGAGACCAAGTCTCCTTCTGAAACTGCAGAAGTGTTAGCTGATTTTTTCCAGTCAGTTTTTAAACCTGAACCTTTTGGCCCTCTGCCTCAAAATTGTTATACAGAATGTAATAATGATTACTTCTGGAGTAAGTTTATGGTGCACCCTGAAAGTGTTGCCAAGATTTTGGGATCACTAGATATTAGTAAAGCTATGGGTCCTGATGGTGTTCATCCTAGACTCCTGAGGTATTTAAGTGAGAACAGTTCCTTTGTGGATGCGGTTGTGTTGCTGTTTAGTGCCTGTGCTTCTGAGCAGTATATTCCTGAGGTATGGAAAACTGCCACTGTTGTGGCCTTGCACAAAAAGGGGTCAGTACATAGTCCTAATAATTACAGGCCTGTGTCACTGACTTGTATACTGTGCAAAGCCTATGAGAAGCTTCTTAGGGAGTATATTCTCGACGGTGTTGAACAGGTGCTTAGTAGCACGCAGCACGGCTTCATGAAGGGTCGGTCATGCTTATCTAACCTATTGGAGTCTATTGACGCTGTCAATGACTTGCTGGCTGAAGGTGGCTGTGCTGATATATTATACTTTGATTTCTCTAAGGCCTTTGATAGTGTACCACACCACCGTTTATTAGTTAAATTAAGAAATATTGGTGTTCCTGAGGAGATAATTGGTATTTTAGAAAACTTTTTAGTAGGGAGGTCTATGAAAGTTAAAGTAGGAGATGCATTTTCTGAGATTAAGTATATACTTTCAGGAGTGCCCCAAGGCAGTGTTTTGGGACCATTGCTCTTTCTTTTATTTGTAAATGATCTTCCAGAAGGGATCAAAGCTATCATCAAACTTTTTGCTGATGATGTTAAAATGATTGTTAATCCTTTTATTAATCCAACAGCTGATTTGAAGTTGCTAGAACTTTGGGAGTCTCGTTGGTGTTTAAATTTTAATGTAGATAAGTGTATGGTCATGCAAATTGGTTCTTGTAATCCTAAGAATCAGTACTTGTTTGGTGGTGTGCCTTTGAGATGTGTTGAAAGCGAGAAGGACCTTGGAGTTGTCTTTAACACCAGTTTCAACTTTGAGGGTCATGTGAGAAAGTGCATTGCTAAAGCTAATAGTACCATTGCCTGGCTTACAAGAAATATTATATCGAGGGAAACAAGCGTTATGCTGGGCTTGTATAAGTCTTTAGTAAAGCCTCATATAGAGTATTGTTCACAGGCATGGGCTCCAATGGCTAGGCATGGAAACTGGTCACTGATTCTTGAATTGGAAGGTGTTCAGAGATCGTTCACCCGTATGATTGATGGATTGGGACTCATGACTTACAGAGAGAGACTGGATAAGCTGAACCTCACAACCCTGCTTGAACGCAGGGTTCGTGGAGATCTCATTGAGATGTTCAAGATCCAGGAAGGCTTTGTGGGTTATGGTTCCGATTTATTTGGTCGTTCTGGTAGGACCGTTGCTGCTAGATCAAAGACTCATAGATTCAACCACAAATGAGACTGATTTCTTTGCCCAAAGGGTCTTGCGCTATTGGAACAGTCTACCACCACTTGTGAAAGCTAGTGAGTCAGTTACTGGTTTCAAGAGGGGATTAGATGCCTTTCGGCTTCATGGATATCGAGCTAATAAGCTTGGTCATCACTGGGAACTTTCATATGACATCTTTGATAGGATAGATGTGTCTGTGTCTAATAGGAATAGTTATGTAAGTTATATGAAAGAGAATCCATTGGTAGCTAAGAGGAAGAAGGTTAATATCAAAGGTATTTAGTTAAATTTTTTAAAAGTTTGTAATTATATGGTTTCAAACGTAAAGTGTTCATTTTCTATTAATTTCTTTTTGAGATGCCCAGAGAGGCATTATTTATAATGTTATGTTATGTTATGTTAATAAACGATGACAGTATCCAAAAGTTCGAGAACGACATTTCTGCGGTAGACTGGAACTTGGTTAATAACTATGATTCTGTAGATGAAAAATTTGAGGCTTTCGATAAAAAATATAGTGAACTATACGACCGAAATTTCCTTACCTGAGGACCCCAGGCTATTATGTTCATTAACATAGCCTGGTGAGACTGAACCCTCTAATACGCGCAAGTCTCTCTAAACGGGCGCGTTTTTGCGCGTGGAATGCTGAGCGCGCAAAATATATGTTTTGTAATGTAATAATCTCATATCTGAAGACCGTTCATACGTTTTTGAAGAAGTACGTGACAGTGGCAACAAGAGAAATGTAAGTTCTAGGTGCAGTAGCGTGATACTTCATGAAGGTTCTCCTCATGTCCTTTGGTCAATTGCAATTCCGAACTTTGACGGATCAAAGGTTTCATGATTATATAACTATTATTAATTAATGAATATGATCACATAACAACTCGCCTAGCATTCCACACAAAAACGCGACCGATGTAATTCCACCATATATTATATATGGTATATCAATTGTGTTAAAAGCCAGAGGTCTACAGGTTGAGGTAAATATAATAAAGTGATTGACATTTCACAAAATGTTAACTTTAATAATCTAATAATTTGATTACATACATCAAAGAGAACAGTACATGATGGACTCATTCGTAAACAGTAAACTATTGACATGACAAATAGATTGACGGGAGTGCTATGGCCTGGCTTTGTGTTCTTAAACACAGTTGTCATATTAATACTTTAATATGAGACTTGAGTTTTAGTAAATATATTCAATTGATACGTTTATGAGAATTTGAAACGGGGTCCCCAGGTAATAAGACTCAATCGAATAGATATTGAAAAGATTTCGAAACCCAGTATTATCATACCTCTTACTGGGCGGCGCTTAGTCTGTCATTCCGCCGAATCTCTATTCGGCGGAACATTATAGCCTGCGGTCCCCAGGTAACATACCTCATGCAGGTCATGCATTTTCGTATAATAAAGAATGAAATTTACCGCGGACCACCGTACTGAGTTTCTACTGAACAAGGTCTACACTAAACAGTAAACAATAAACATGCGATCAAGATGTTTAATCACTCAACACTCGACCAACACGTAGGATACTTTAACACGTACTTCAAGTGACTATTTAAAATCCAACCCCAAACTAGAGTGTAGGACTAAAGCGTATGTTGAAAACCCGTACGAGAAACTAGACCAACATCCTTATTATATATTTGTCATAACCCCTGGTCATAAAACCAAAACATATCAGAATAATTTTTCATCAATTAGGCTTATTTGACGTTCATAAAGCTCAATAACATTAACAACCGAACACAAGTTTTCAAGTTCCAACTTGAATTGCTTCAAGAGTTTGTTGGCCTATTCTTGCTGCAAGGAGATTTCTTCGCTCTAAAGGTATGTCTTGAGGACTGTCGTGATGATGGCTAATACTCTGTCCACACTCTTGTACTTCTGAAGACTCTGTAAGTGTAACAAACGGGTGTCGGCGGAGGCTGCAGATTCAAGGAAAGGAGCGTTGAACCAAGCTCTTAAGTAAACGAAGACAACAACGTGAGCCATCTTCTGCACGTCTCTCTTCTTCGTCCAGTGAAGTGGTATCTAGTGAAGTAGAATCATTTTCATAATGTATATGGACTTAGCCATCCATCTGACATGGTGGTCAGCTCCAGGTCTTTGTATCTGGAAGACGCATCCTTTCTTCATCTCTATGCTTTCTCCATGGATAAGTTTAGCTCTAGTAATTCCTTTTATTCTCCTGGGCTGGTTGTTGAGTTGACGGATTTGAGTAATGAAGGATAGAAGATCTTCCGTTCCTGTAGCAAGTAGGGATATCGGGAAAGACGATGTTCTGCAGATTGAGATCTTCCCAGGAGGTCTTCATGATCTTAAAAAGGGTTACTTCAAGTGATGTTGTGTCACCGAACAGTTGCTTAGAGGCAGATCCTCTTACAAGATCCGCCTCAAGGACGTGATGTCTGCAAGCCATCAAGAGGATCTGTCGATTGAGGAGCGGCTGAAAAGTAGGACATGCTCCTTTGTGGACTCCAGTATTTTATGATGTCGTATCAAATTCATCGGCTATTATTTTATCTGCTAGGCTTCGGTCGTCGAATCTTCTTCACTTTCTCTGCCTCTTGCTAGTTCCTGTAGAGTCACTTGTCTTACAGATTGCAAGTATGTTTACTTTCCTAAATCATCCGAGGTCTGCTAGAAGTTTTCTGTCGAAATTTATCTGTTTGACATTGGAGGAAAAGTCTCCTTGGGGGGGGTGTAACCCAAAAAAACCCAATCCCAGTATTACCTTTTTCAGGGTAGGAGTTGGGTTTTTTTGGGTTTTTTACAAATTTTTCATTTGAAGGAAATAAAATCATGTAGGCACCTAGCAAAACAATTATCAGTACAACATCACTGTTGTGGTTCATCACTACAACATCACAATAGATATTATCGCATAAATATCACCCAAAAGCAGTATTTTATTCACTGATGTGCTCAGAAGAAGTTGGCCATCCAGATATGATATCAGCCAAATGTAATGCTCACTTCGATGGCCATGGAAAATTGAGTTAGTAGGGACGCAACTCACTGATGACCCCAACCCTGACCGCAACCGGTACGAGAGGAATAAAGCCTTTCTTCTCACCTTCACGATCTCTGTTTCCGTTTTCCTGATCATCCGCTTAACGAGAAACCATGCTCTATCTCCAACTGAAAGAATCTCGCAGTTACCATCAGCTGCGTGATCACATGTGATATTAAGTGATATCTTCGCTTGTTTATGGCCCTGGAGTCGCTAAAATCTTGACTGGGATGGCATTCGATCTCGCCCTCCATTGAGGCAAACCTCAACAGCCGTATCATGATGCAGAGCATCACCATACACAGTTACTATTTTCGCCCATTCCTCTGATGAGTCAATATCCTCCACTTCCTCTTCTTCATCATCTGTTTCCGCTTCGTCACTCTCTGTTCCGTCAGAAGATGGTTGGAAAGCCCTCCTTCAAAGCTATAGTGTTCTTGAAGGAGTTATCTACCCCTTGAGACTCCCTTCTTCATAGCTTGTAACAATCTTGGGATTGAAGTATCTTTACCTCTAAATGGTTTCTGCTTTCGGATGCGGTATAACAAGCTTGTTGCGAGGGTGGGCAACTATTACAGGGATCAAACTTTTGCCGAGTGCATCAAGCTCGAGGGAACGCGAACGGTTTGATTTGCCCATGCCAACCAACATATCCTTAGAACACAGATTAGTTCTAATGCCTGCATGGAGGCCTATGCGCAGGAAAGCATAAAGTTTGCTCGCAGGCATCGGATGTAAACAGCCAGGGCATAAAGTGTTGATAACTGTTGTCAGCTGTTACACTGAGAATGTACAGCATCAGACCCTCGACTGTAATAATCACATCGTCAAAATTTTTACAAGTAGGCAGGTGGTCTTTCAATGGTTGTGTGAAGCTTAGGTGGCCCAAGGCGTCACCGCTGGATAGAAGCTGGGTGGAAGCCCTGGTCTGATGTGAGGCTCCCAGAACTTTGAAAAGGGGTATCCTGCTGGTGCCCTCTTCCAGACACTTATCGGACAGCATGATGAAAGCCACTACCTCCGCGTGCTGAAGACTGGATACTGGACAGGGGGTCCAGGCTAAAGGCAGGACGATCGACGGGAGACATTGAGCCCCGGAAGTTAAATAATTTGATCTATTGACTCCTTAACTCTTGGTCTACAAGAGGCTTTGAGACTCGTAAATCTTTACTGTGGATTGCACAGTAGCTAAAGAGGTGTTGGCTGTTACCCTGTTCAACCTAGTCTACTATGACCCAGCTAGACTGGACCACACTCTGGTAGTCAGGATACGGCTCCCTATGCCCGGGGTACCGGGTAACGAGGTAGTCAGGGGAAGGGTTAGTCCCCGCTAAAGTGTAGCACTGTTCTCACTCTAACCTCCTTATGCTTTGGGATAAAATCGGAAAGTCCCACACTGGAGCAGGTGACGATTGGGTAAGGATTACAACTGATGCTGTTGGGTAGAAAAAGGAAGTGTCACATTTGTCTTGTATAGCATATGTTCGTGCAATTACATGCTCAAGATACCCAAGATATTATGGTGAGAGTTAAAGATGGCTATTGTTCAAGCGGATGCCCTTAACCTTTTAGTGGCGCAAGAGTTAAGAACACAATCCACTGCCAATATGCAGGGGACTGCACAGGATTGTGAGCCAACTGAAAAGTCAAGATGAAGTTTATCAACAGCTTAAGGGTTAAAGCCCCTTATTTTTCTAGTGGAAGTGGTTGCCGGGGTAATTACGCTGCTATTACAGAAGCTGATGACTCGGTCTCCACATCACGACAACCTATTTTTACAGAAAGTCAAACAAGAAAACATTAAAAACATATGAACATCAATTGTATTGTATCATGTAAAAGGACTGCTAAGGTTAGCACATTTAACATAAGAACAGCCAGAGAACAGCACAAACGCATCGAACTTGCAGAACTATTTTCTCGAAGCAAGCTGCACATCCTTGGCCTGCAAGAATCGAACATCGGGTAGTGCATGCTGATTGCTGAGAATACCAGAATAGAAAAGATGAACAAAGGGATTCATCCAGTGATATCATCTGCGTGGAGAAACGCAGCTGGCGCTTCTAATGGGAGAGTAGGAATCATCTTGACGAGGACAGCATATGAGGCTATAAGTCTTATAAAGTTATAAAATCTTACAGCGCAAGGATCCTCACCATGTCTCTTAATGGAAAGCCCAGGCTCACTGTCATCACATGCTACAGTCCTACAGAAGCCTCATCTGATGAGGAGGCATGAAATCTTTTTTTGTCTAAAACCAAGCATCTTACAGTTAATTTAGTAGGAGAGGAGCCACACACAATAATTTCTAAGGACGGACATGCCTTAAAAGAAGTTGAGGATTTTAGTACAACGGAGCACGACTTTAGGTTACGCAAGGCCAAGGCATGGGCTGCCTACCACAAAATGTAGGCTATATGGTGGTCCAATTTGCGCCGAGATTGAAAGATCCGTCTGTTCAAGCTACGGTTGAATCAATCTTCCTGTATGGAACGAAAACGTGGACAATAACAGAATCTTTGAAGAAAAGAATAGACGGATGTTACAGTAGAATGCTTCGGATGGCCCTAAACGTGGACTGGAGAGGACATCGCACCAACAAGGAGGTCTTTGGATCACTCCCAAGAGTTATTTCGAAGATACAGGCCAGAAGAATGAGGTTGGCTGGGCACATCCAGCGACATGATGACCTGGCAGCATGAGCACACCAACTTCTCCTTTGGGAACCTAGGGAGGGGTAGACCACCGCTCACCTTCGTCGATAACCTAATAAGTGACACTGGACTCAAGAACACTGGGGAGATTAAGGAGCTTATGGCGGACAGAAAGCTTTGGAGACACATCATCGAGACTCGGACTCTGAAGCCGCCTTAAGTCAAGTAATTTAAGTCATGTGCTTTGACTTGCCCTTGACCTTCGTCATAGCCTCCTTTCATGACAGGAGAACACATTTGCCACGTTTGGCACATTTCCACTTTGTGCATTCATATGGATTATATCTCGATGAACGAGACATCCTGTTTGCTATCGTGATAACATACTATCAATATAAACACACTTATATACTATGTAAACTATCTATTAAGTTAAGACATGAGAACAACACGTAGGTAAGACTCAGTGGGAAATAATTCACATTCAATACAATTAATGAAATGGCTAGAATTTTGTTTAAATTTTGTTTAAAAAACCCAAAAAAACCCAAAAAAACCCAATCCCAGTATTACCTTTTCTTGGGTAGGAGTTGGGTTTTTTTGGGTTACACCCCCCCCCCTCCTTTGATCTTTGCTGCTTGCTCTGATCGGACTGAGGCTCTGTGACAACGTGCAGTGGACTTTAAGAGGGATTAACAGCTTCATATCCCCGTGTCTCCACCGAGCAGTGAGATGCAGTGTCTCCTCAAACCGTCACTGAGGGAAAAAAATAAGATTCTACGTGTGAAAATGAGAGAAAATGTCCAACTTCTATCATGAAATACCGGCTGCCAGACTTTGGGGCCGGAGTGATATGATCCACCATATACGTCATCAAGTAATTAACATGCAAGCTTGAAGCTTGTGGCGTATAATTAGTGATGTGATCCATGGATTGAACCCCCCCCCCCCCCCCCCCCCCCCCTTTAGCAAGAGCTTCCGTCCTTTATGTGATCTACGAGTCGAGAAGTCAGATCATGTTGACTTCATAATGTACAGCTATGATTTATAGAATTGACATGTGAACTCTACCCCAGATCTAGCCCATTTCTATGTCAATTAAATTCAATCCATGGATCACATCACTAATTATACGTCACTAATTGGTGACGTGATCTGACCCCTCTTTGGGGGCCGGATCAGTTTCCGGTCCCAAAATCTCCCGTGGAAATACCAAGGAGACGACAGTAAATTATTAACAAAGCTGATTTATTTTTAATTAAAGATGACCATGCAAAAAGGCTTTTAATTTTAACAACCAGGATTTAAGCCAGGCAGGATAGCTTTTAATAGTGAATACCTGATTTCGAGAGAAACAACTGCAGCCAAGACCGATATCAAGACGAAGGAACTCCGCAAATTTCTGGCCAAAAATATATCGTCTTTGTTTATTGCAGATCCCCTCCTGAAAGAATAAGTGTTCGTTTAGAATCTATATAAAAACCCATTCATTTGGGCTAATAGCATCGATCGGAACTTTAATAACTGTAATGATATCCCAGTTATTTTTTACTGATCTTCTTTGTAGACTTATCAGAACTTGGGGATAGGGCAAATGAGATTAATAATTCATTGTTTGTGACAGAATAAGCCTATATAATATTTATACTCAGAACTTCTCTGACATACGCTGCGACAATCTGGCTCAATGGTGTGTCCAAAATAAAAAGCATAATTGAACAATCCTAACAGCGGAGAAATGATAATCTTAACAGGAGATAAAAAAGTGGAGACATTAGTCAGTCTGAGAGCAGAATGAGGAAACCGTTACAAGTACCGTGCTATCAACTCAGGTCTGCCTTTTCTGATTTGATGACCATCCTACTACTCACTAAATCGGTATCTCAGCAACGCACCGAAGATACTACCTGCCATGATTATTGAGTCTAGAAAACTCTATTCACAGGTTAGTCAGGTAGTGGCTTACATTCTGATGACATCTCTTTTTGGAGGTTTTCCGACTCTCAGACCACCTAGTTGAGTGTGTACCACAACCTGCACCATGCCCAAAAGTCCGGAAGCCCTGGACCTATGTGACAAGCCTGCCCCTGAACAAAAACAAATCCTAAGCAGCGTACAGCAGCTAGAGAATATTCTCATAGGGGGGGGGGGGGGGGGTGAACGTAGAATAAAGTAGAATAAAGTAGAATAAAGTAGAGTAGAATTCTACGTTGCCCCCCCCCCCCCCCTCTCATAACAGGAGGGTTACCATCGACTTCTGAGTTCTGGAATCTGGACCAGCTCTGGTCAGTGGGCATAAGTTGGGTCTTATACCAACGTCGTGTCTTATTTTAGAGGGTTGTTGCTTTGCAGATGGCATACTGTGGCGAAGATATTATAGTATTATATCTCGGTCATATGAGAAACCAGAATTCTCATTTTTTTCAGGACAAATGTAATGCGATTGAATTATTTCGATTGGGCACTCAGTGACTGAGCTATTAGGACTTTTGCCCCCCTCCCCCCTGTATATTTATCCTTGCTTGGCGACACAAAATTACACCGAGACTGAAATATCAGACTGACTTATAAGTTGTTACCAGCAACTTTCGATTGAGGCGATATTAATTTGGGCCGGGGTTCAAAGCTTTACTGTACATACATCTTCAAGGGGAACAACTAGTCTTTCAGTTTTCGAATAGTTATTTAATTGCGTAACTGAAGGAAAGATCACTTTACCGTATGCACTTGAAAATTCACGTAACTTATAACTTAGGAACATATCGAAGTTCCGGTGTCGTGTAGAGTGATTTATATCTATTGTGTCAGAATAAAGCTGGCAGACGTGCCAGTACATTATACAAATTCTAAACACTATAATTACAGTTGAATAGAATGTATGATGTTCAGAGCTGCGTATAAGTGTCATCTTAGAATATATGCTATAATTCTGGTTTATTACAGTAGCTGGCATTTGCCGAAAAGATTACAGATTTCAGTAACACACTAACATGTAAATATGCCTGTTTAGAGAGATTTTCTCAAAACCCGTCTCAAATACCAAAGGCAAAACTATTAGTAGCACCATTAGCTTTAAACCCATCTGGGGATAGCACTAATTTATATAATATTATAATATCGAGCAGGAAGGCTCAAGGCGGGAGGGTTATGTTGTTTTTGCTCACAACATCAGTTATCAGTATGATACGATTCTACGCCTATCGAGAACTGAGATATGGACAGTATGGCGGAGATTCTTGAAAAACCGCCAACTTTAACAAACTAAGGTTTAACTTATAATAGCTTTGCTCGGACATCAAAGCCGCACTAAGTCAAGTATCATTATGGAACCGGATTTAAAGCGAATAGAATCCCACATTTCGCCTTTTAAACAAACAAATAGCATTAATAAGAGCTATTGGTCGATGTTTGCTTCTTCTTAGTAAAATCCCTCACTTTCAAATAGTCCTTAAACCTTGGTGAGCTAAACAAAACACTAGGGACATTATGATGTACGCCTAATCTTCAACTCAAAAGTCACAGTAAACTATTGGGACCAGAATACAGTAGTTTATTTATCTGACCGTAAGGCGTAACACCAAAAGCGGTTCATCCCAGTTTATTGACTAAACCAATTTGTCCGTTTCGCAGTATAGTATAGTACTTTTACTTTCACACTCTCTCACACTCTTTGTTCACTAAATAAGTAAGATTATACGTCACGTACAGTACGTGATCACGTTATGATTGTTAAACCGAGACGATACGTCATAATCATATTAAAAGGAACTGCGGTGCGCGCGCTTAACGTACCTCGAAAAATGTTTGAGCGTGGGTCCTTTTTTTATCTAAAGGTGACATATTTGCTAGTTTTTTAGAAAATTAACCATAATTTGTCCCGTTAATCGTCACTACTTATTACTAAGAGGTGTCACGTCACTAAAAAATTTATTACAAATACACTGCTTGCTTGATTCAGGGGATACTGTTATTATACAGTCTGCGGACAACTGTCCGCGGACAGTGGTCGGGCTATCTCGATACTGCCCATTCTCGGAAGTTTTAAACATTTGTGGTTAGGTACTATAATGTTCAAAACGCCCAGTTTGAAAACTTAATTACTTAGCTGCCCTATCGGTATTCCTTGGTCTACATTATTGTACTAGATTGGATAAATATTACAATTAAAATGACCTTCGGGACGTTATAATATCTCGTAATACCCCTGGTTTCTCACCATGATAACGCCAACCAACAAAATATCAATTTTTCTATTGTTCACCAACCTTCGTTTTGGAGAGTTAAGAACACGCTCCTTGCATCTTCTGAAGTTGTGGTGTTGTGCCCTGCGGAATGGGATTATGATAACAACACAAAATTAGGAATATTTTGGAGTGTATCGTATCAGCACATTAATGTAAACTTAAATTTTTAGAATTGCAGTAATTGTATACATCTGTTGTTATTACACATTTATTTGATAAATATATTATATAGCCAGATTTCTCTGCTTTAACATTTAGAAAGAACTAGAGCATATGTGACACTTTCTGTAATGTTGCATCAGTTGATGAGAATCTCGCAAAATCCTGTTAATAGCAGGATTTCTTTAATTAATATCCCGGGAAAGCTAGACATAGTACCACTGGTGTCCTTACTTGAGAATGAAGCAGAAGAGTGTCCCAGGGTGATAATCTTCGAAAACTCGTTGGTTGACTGCGGATATAGATATTTAGAATTCATGCAGGTAAAAATGGTTATTTGCCAGCATATATACAATTAATATGATTGATTGTGCACATACTTAAATAATTCATTTTATGGCCACATGTTTAGCTTATATGGGATATAAAATATTGAAGACTGACATAACCATTTAACTTGTTCATACTTAAACTTGTTAAACTGTTGTTTAAAAATTTCTTTTTGTGCCGGGTTATCAGCATTTAAACCATCTACCGACTTAACTAAAGTTAACTGTGTACGGAACTCATTATTTACCAATTACCAGTGACATTTTCTTAATTTCAGGCACTCAAAAAGGATCCGAGGAAAATTAGTCTTGTTGAAGTATTTCACTCCCAGATACCAGACAGTAAACAGGAAGAAATAGCGGCTGATCTAATGAATATCAATGGGCGTATCAAATTCGTCATAGCTACAAGTGCCTTATCTATGGGATTTGATGCAGCAGGTATGTACTATGTTTGGCACCAAGTATATCGAAGACTATTTTAAACACCTTTAAACAGTCTATTTCAAACATATGGATTCGCTGTGTTAAACACGGTTAATAGTAAATTTGATAAAAATGTATATTCTTTAGGGATCCAATACGTCATCCATTCGAAAATGGCTCGTACGGCAGAGGATTTCATCCAGATGATTGGTGGGTAATGTGAAACAATTAAGTTATTTGTAATAATTTTATAGAGCGCTCTGCACATATACCTCTATTAAAGGTTTAACGAGCTTAATTGTCTTAAACGTTGCTTTTTAATCTCAGGTCGGGCTGGGAGAAGTGCAAATTTAAAGGCGATATGTATTGTATTTACGCACAACAAGACCAGGGATATGGACGGAGTGTGTCTCATGTACCGCGACCAGAATGGAACTTGCCGTAGGATAATACTTTCTGGTACCTTTAAAGGTAAAACAGCTCCACGTAGTCCTACAATTGAAAAAGTAATTCAATATCCTTTATTAGTTGGCAAATACTTTAAGTTCTCCAACGGCATTTGAAATCACAAATTTTAGCCATTTCAATGCGATGACATAAATGTCATCAGGAGTACTCAAGCTGCATGACAACGTTTATAACGATACTTGCTGCGATGTTTGCAGACCTTCCCAAGACCCACTCATTCAAAGACTCCGGGAACGGAATAACAAGCAGAGGAGGTCGGATGTAGACATGCGTGAGTACTGAGTACTTAGTACCGAATGTTTTAAATCACATGTAATATTTGTAACGTTCATGCCTAAACTGTGCTTTTTTGCTTTTATCGAAAAGTAATGATAACAACAACAACAATTTAACTTTGTGCTCCTGCGAGTGGTGAAGAATCAGCAATATCAGTCATAATATTTCCAGAACCTAGACGCACAGTGACGAAAGAAGATAGGGAGTTCTTTGCAAAAGCGTTAGCATGCCAGCTGACGTCCTATAGTGACAACAGACCCTTTCTGGACTGTGAACTCACGGAAGGAGTCATTAAACTTCTCACAAATGAATGCGGACATATTTTTAATTTGGAAGATATTGAAGGAATCGTGCCAGGACTGAGTGACAGGGTGAAGAGGGACATACTAGTTATAACTAACGATATATTTAAGTAACCTCGTCTCAATTTTCGTTTATCGCAAAATAGCGGAGACCTAATCATGAGTCAACCGGTGAATTACACATTTGTTTGGATAAATTATAAATCATATGTTCAAATTGAATGTATACTTACTTAATGGTAATTAATTAAATAAGACATTTTGGAGAAACTATTTAGATTGAGGATTTTAGATTAAGTTCAAATAATATATTAAATCTTGTATGCTCAAATACGTTGAGCCCAAATTCTGCACAGTACGTTTTTTACAGTTTTATTAAAGTCTATTTCTGGCAACAGGGGTATGGATCCTTTGTTTACCTTTGATACATTTTCAGTTCGGTCCATAAATTAAAACTTGATTACTACCTTGAGTTAACATATTTGTGTAATGTATAGTGTATACTGCACTGTATATTATATAAATATAATACAATTGATTAATATAGAAGATTTCAATAGAAAAAGGTTCAGGTATTTAAATAAGAAAGAAATGTGTTATAATTCTTAAATTCGTAAAATTATGAACTTACATAGTGTTGTGACAGTAAGCGGAGTAGTCTAGAAGCTTTCTTGAGGTTGTCTTGTGTCTACTGTACTCGTTGAACAGAATTCAGCTGAAATAGAAAGAGGGTTAAACTGAGTAGAATAATAATGCGTTGATAAAGACGTTGATAGTTGATAAACCTGATTGTTCCACTGTACAAATATGCAAAAACATACATTTTGACGACGGAATCTCGTCGAACCATAGTAAATACAGTTATATGCCATCTGCAAAGCTACAGTAAAATGTAAAACACGGCGGAGCTATTGAGGCCAACGTATACCAACTGATGTTTGGCCCGCCCTTATTATATACATTCATCAAGTACCAACTCACGATAAACAACGCGACTAAATGATCACAATATTTAACTATGAAGTGGACACCTTATTCGCCCGGAATATAGTTGTTGAATGTACGGGGCAGATTTAAGCGCCAAATATTGCGTGTAAATAATTGTATGTACATTATATGACACACCTTGGTAAAGCGGATTAGTTAGTATGCTTGCTTATAGCCTTTTATGAACGATATTCCACTCATGTCCTGTTTACGTCTGTAACTATGGCGACGGGGACGGGTTACTAAGGAGAATTATGCAATTATATCATATATGAAGGAGAAGGTTGGACAGTGTTGCCAAGTTGGGCTGGGTTTAGATGTTAGAGTGATTACAACGATTTTAGGATCAAGTTCATTTTTATTCATTTCGTTCATTTCATGAACCAAGGGATTATTTGGCACTTCTGAGAGACTGAACATGTTAGTTCACATGCCCATTGCCCCTCTACCATAACAGATCAATTTTAAGTCAGTCCAGGCATAACTACTGCCCAAAAGCCTGTTCCAAATTTGTCTCAATCCAGTTCCAAAATCTCAACTACTCTGAAACCAAAATGGGACATTGCCCTTAGAGCCCTTTCTGAGCATGCTAGAGCCTCCAAACTTTTCAGGAATACTCCTAGTATCAATACCAATCGATTCTGATTGATTTCAACTCATTTCAGGCGATTTTATGGAAAGTTCATTTTTGTTCATTTCGTTCATTTCATGAACCAGGGGATCATTTGGCACTTCTGATCAGTGACTGAACATGTTAGTTCCCATGCCCCTTATACCAGATCAATTTTAAGTCAGTCCAGGCATAACTACTGCCCCAAAAGCCTGTTCCAAATTTGTCTCAATTCTGTCTTACTGTTCCAAAATATCGGATTCATGAACTCTTAGGTTTACTATTCTGTGTGTGTGTGTGTGACTGTGAGTGTAACCACTATAATTAGCATTGCTTCGATTGAAGCACGGTTAGAGCCGCGCGCACGTGTAGACGGTGGAGTTACTGGGCACAGTAACCCTCAGACTGGGTGGCGCCCAGCCTTTCATTTCACCGAATGTCTATGTTAATGATAATTATAGCCTGGGGTCGCCAGTAACAGGAAAGTGTGGAGTATTGGTTATATGTGTGAGTAAGGGCCAATTGTAAACATGTAGGTGGAGAAATATTTGTTATGACTAACGATATAATCTGCCGTACACATTAAGAGATTGTAACAATTACCCTCAATTTAACATGTTACCTGATTAAGAGATAATCTATGCTATGTATAGGTCACGTTCCCTGATTTCTAAAGCCGCTCTCAATTACTATCTGTAATTTGACCCTGGAAATGTAACTAATTGAACAAATGGCAGATAATATTAATGATAAAATACAATATCGAGCTTGGAGGGGTTAATCAAAAGAAGCTATCAAATAAAGTGAATTGTTAAATGAATGTACTTAATTTAAAAAATAAAATAACAACCTTTATCCTATAAGTATAATATATATGAAGATCGTCGAGCTTTGAGAACTGAGAAGTGAAGAAGTCTACCATCTTGCAGATGAAACTATATGAAACACAATCGAGTTTATGAATTAATTCTTCGATTTATCGATCCGCTCGTCTTAATATTATCTCTCTATCTAAAATTATCGAGTTAAGGTTTAAAAAGCAACTGTCGAAATTGTAAGTATTTCATGATAAATCATAGCTCAAGATGACTAATCTAGTTATTCTAGCCGCCACATTAACAAATACTTAATACTTATTCATGGCAAACTCTAAACAAATAAATTGAATATTCGCATAAAATCGGAACTTTTGTCTTAGTATTATATTATATCGCTAAAACGATTAATCTGAACTTATAAAAATACGTGAGAGTCAATTTCTTACCTTGAGCGAGTCCTTCGCAATTGACGGAAGCAATCATCTCGAAGAGGGAGGGAATGGAATTCAGCTAAAATAGAAAGAGAGTTAAACTAAGTAGAATAATTATGCGCAGCTGCGTTGATAAAGACGTTGATACTTAATAAACCTGATAGTTCCACTGTGCAAATATGCAAAACCATAAATTTCGACGACGGAATCTCGTCGAACCATTTACCATGGTAAAAACAGTTATATGGCATTACATCTGCAAAGCTACAGTTCTCAAATGTAAAACACGGCGGAGCAATTGAGGCCAACATATACCCACTGACTTTTGGACCACTACACCCTATACATGTATAAAGTACCAACTCACGATAAATTATATCATATAGCAAGGAAGGCTATGTAATTTACCTAGAAAAATTTCTCAGTGAGACAGAGGAAACTATATCATGTTGTTGAGGACAGCTTCGCAGTTATATATTAATATGAAGGAGAAGGTTAGACAGTATAGCCAAGTTGGGCTGGGTTTAGAGTGATTATAACGATTTTACCGTCGAAGCTTGTTACATCTTTATACTCTCACCAGCATGGCAGCATGTGCAGTTACATCTAAAATGATTGCGTATATCGTTAAATTTATAGTTAAAGACAAGTTAAGGCCGGTACGCGTACGGTACCTTTGAAATAAATGAGACAACTGAAAACAATAAAGCTAGCAGTAAAAACATCGCTGCTGATATAAGCTACGTCATAAACCGCTAATGATAATGGTACTGAATTATTATGGTTAATTTGACACGGCAACTCGTGTATGTTCTACTTGAGACTGTCTCCGTGGTAACCAGAGTTTGAAATATTCAGATTCATCTTATATTATGCGGAAGGAGCTATCACACTCACCAGTCACCATTCTATAAGTATTAACCATGTACACGCTATTACATTTTAATTGAGCTCAAATAGTTTACACAGGGCGGTTGCCTTTTTTCCATTCAATCCTTATATAGCGAATCCGGAATCAGGGTAGAATAATAATGAACAGTGCGTTGATAAAGACGCTGATAAACCTGATTGGCCCACTACTATACATTCATCAAGTGCCAACTCACGATAAACAACGCGATCATTGATCACAACATAATATTATGTAACTATATAGTGGACACCTTATTCGGGATATATTTGTTGAATGTACAGGGGAAGATTTAAGGGCCAAACATTGAGAATGAGTGTAAACAAATGTGTACCTGAGAAAAATGTTCTGAGTGAGACTGACGAAAACTATATTATGTTATTGAGGACAGCTTTGTAGTAATATGAAGAAGAAGGTTGGACAGTGTTACCAAGTAAGGCTTGGAGTGATAATAACGATTTTACCGTAGAAGATTGTCATAAATAGCATACGTAAGGGTAACAAAGTAACAAGATTTACAACAGTTTCAAGAATTAAAATAGCAAATTATATAAAAGTGTCAAACAGTATAATTATATAAAATAAATTTAGTCAAGTGTTGCAATTGGCAGAGTACATTACAGACTACAGAGCTGAGGTAACGGAAATCGTCCACTGCTACTTATATTATATCTAACATGAAATGGCAAATAAGAATGTGAAATTAAAATTTCGATTTCGATTGAACAGTAGTTTGAATTAAACAGTTGTTCGCCTAGAATTTGAGAAAAAGAACAGATGTGAGGATTAACGAGAATTTTTAAGTGTGTACGCAATTGCATGTTAAACTCCATGATTTTATATTTGGCAGTTTAAGATGGATAGATGAAGCCAAAATGAGGACGACAATGCGAGACTTTCAATAAAGAAATTACCAATATCCTATGACACCATGACATGACACCATATAAATTGTGTCAAAGAGCATTGAGCACGACTAAGGTCCCGGGTGAATGTCAACCTAATCAGGTATGAGGTAATGAGAAATAATGCTAGCTCTATGCCTTATTCTTTCTCAGAATCAGTAACACTATCTATATATATAGTGCAACTTAATGATCAGGCTTTCCGATAAAAGATATTTACCGGCAACTTTCTTAAACAATAATCACACATTGATTTATTAAGTCTATCGGTCAGATAACAGAAAACAGGGATGTGCTACTTAAAACACACGAAATAACTGGGACCAGTGCAAATACGTAAAGTCATATTTTACCTGATTGTTAGTAGAGTCAGTTTAATTTACTCCATGTCTAATGTCTATGATAACTAGGATGAAGGATGCTTCGTTATAAAGTAAATCGTAGACGTGATTGCATTGACACTGACAGATGTACCAATAACCAAAGGTTCAAATAATCAAAAGTGAGCTAATATGTTCTTCGCAGATGGATGAATAGAGAACTAAGTGCTGCAGATTGATCATTAAATATCACAAAAGAGCGACACTAATGACTAAAAGCATTGTAAACTAACATGGTACGATAGCATGATACGATAGCACACTAGTTAGACCAAGACAAAATAGATGAAATTGCAAAAGTGAAACGGAAAATAAAAGCCAACACCACGTATAGCAAGATAATAATGTTAATTATAACGAGGATCGAGAGGTACTGAGGTAGTCATGACAATCGCAGTTTGCTAAAAACGTCGGTGAATAGTATTCTATGTCATAAACAGCCAATGATCAGCTATAATAGTACGGTTTATTTTACACGGTGACTCGTTCTACTTGAAACTGTCTCAATGGTAACAGAGTTTAAAATGTTCTTACTCTTAGTCTTAGTCTTACAGGAGATCTACACGGTGAATGTAAGTGGGTCTGGGAATCTATGGCGTAAGACTCTACGGTGGAAAACTTTACGGTGGCGCCGTACAAAAACAACAGGTGTAAAAAACAGGACTATTAGGTGGCAAAGTCTATAATCAGGCATGAGATAGTAAGATAAAGAACTTAAGAAATAATGCGAGCAAACAAATGTTATATTTTTTTATCGATATTGATAAATTGGCAGGTGTCCCTCATTAAATTTATGAGTTACAGGAGTTGCAAGAGTGGCAAATTCGAATTCGAAACAATAAATTTGGATTAAACAGTTGTTTGCCTAAAATTTGTGACAAAGAACAGGCAAGGGGATATACAAGGATTTCTAAAGTTATGATATTACACGATATAAATTGTGTCAGTGGTCACATAAGCCTGTCCTATCCCAGGTAAATATCAATATATAATCAGGTACTAGATAGTAAGAAATAATGCGAGCTCTCAGCATATATCTCAGAGTCAGTATCACTATCGAAATATATTGTGGATTGTACGACTGAAAGATGAAGTTTATTAAATTCCGAGACAAAATATTTAACGGCAGCTTCCTGAGAACAGAACACGGGGATTTGAAACTTAAAACACACGAGATAGCCGGAACCAGTACAAATAAGTGAAGCTATATTTTAACTAATTATTCTTAGAAGACTGTTTATGGTTTAGTTGACTCTGAGATCAAACCTTCACTACAAGAGGCTTCGTCATAAAAGTAAAAGTTGAAAGTATACGTGATCCGGATGCAATAACAGATATATTAAACGTTCAAATCATTTTACACCTACGCTAAAAACTTGTCCACCAACACTGTACAAACTACAAAAACATTTGATTGGCAGACGGATAGATAAAGAACGAATTATGAACTATAGACCACAGAATGATCGTTGAATATCATAAAAGAACGGCACATGTGCACAACACACAAAGGCGATATGAACTGATATGGAAGTTAGACCTAGGCAAAATTGAAAGAATCGCACTAACTGGGCCGCGCTCAGCCTGTCATTCCGCCTAATCTCTATTAATGAACATAATAGCCTGGGGTCCTCAGGTAAAAGCAAGCACTGATAACAGAAACAAAGAATCATATTTCACTTGTGTTGTTCCGTTGACCAAAACAAGTGCTAACAGACTAGATGGTTGATGAAATAAGCCTCTTGACTCCCATTGTGTGAAATTACTAACACTAGCAGTAACCGGTGTTTCTTTAAGGTGGGGTCAAGAGAGACAGACAATAACACACGGAATTAAAGAGGAATTAAAGAGGAATTAAAGAGGAATTAAAGAGGAATTAAAGAGGAATTAAAGAGGAATTAAAGAGGAATTAAACATGAAATTACCAAGGAGAACACTAACGAACTCGTCTTGGCTATACATCAATTAGAAAATGTTATTTATTAAATTTGAGATTTTTACACAACTTGGCCCATTTAGATGAGCTATACAATACTCTGTAAAAGATAACATAATATAGAATATAATTGTCTGGGAGGATGACTGTAAAATTTGGGGAAAAAAGTATCCTGTGGTTAAACAAAGCACAGATACTAACAGAAACAAATCAAACGTTTGGTTCGATCCACACTACTGATATGTAAGATCAGACACAGCAAATTATGACGCTCTCAAAGCATTTCACAATAAAGGATAATTTATATAGATAAATTATTAACAGGAAAATTGTTTTAATTTTGGTTCATCGAATGTTTTATATCAGATGTTGATTTCTTAAAGATAGGTGTATATTTTTGCTATTATTTCTATGAAAGGGGAGGTACGGATAAAGTACCAAACCTTATTGTGTATATTTGGTTGCAACTCCGGTAAATGATGAAACATGTCTCTTATGAGAGTGATACCGTGAGTTGCTTCCTTTTTTTTTAAATTAATTTATATAGATTAACTCCCGATTTCAATTCAGGGAGACTAATCTATTCTTGCAAAAATGTTAAAACAAACTAAATATTTTACAACATCTAGGATTAAGGACAAAGTGACTAATATAGAGTACGAGAACACATGATTTCCATCACAATGCGATCTATTAAATAAGTAATAACTAGGATTAAATATCTTAATCCATCATCAAAGATTGTACAGTATGAATATCAGACCATTAAAGCGTTTTTCTACGATCCAATTCAGAATTTTGACACTAACTGTAAAGGAAAAAGGTGCAGGGCAGAACTAATCTATAGATCACATCTAAGAGATTTCTTTCGATCACAGGCCTTCTTTGAAAACGACAAAAAGTAGCCGGGCCCGAACAGGCAGTCCGAAAGAAATAAAAACTACAAACAGACAGTATAGTATAATGGTCAACATCAATCTGACATATTTTGTTCCTTCTGAACCCTGAACCTCTTGATTTGGATTTAAGTAACACGATCTTAGTTCGGAAATTTAATTCAAATGCATAGCATGAGTATATAAAAGAAAATCTTCAGATAACTGCAAACTGATTGACAAACTAAACCATCCCTCATCAGAGTGGTAGTCATGACAGGACCATGTTACTTTGATATTAAGTAAAGCTAACATCTTTCGCTAGGGTCTTTAAACGAAGTAAATGTCGGGCAGCTAAATATAAACAAGTGTAGACAACTGGACGATTTTTTAAAAATGTCGTACGAGCAATCGAAAAGGTCATCAAAATTATATATCTTAACTACAGGAACAACATAAACATGAAGGAGGTACCGAAGTTACTGTGCAGTGTGATAACAGTAACACGAGGTGCAGTGAGCAGCACATCACTGATGACACTCATATCGCTCGATTTTACAATCCAATAATCAAATTTTACAATCTAACTCAGCGCGCGGCTCCTCTAGCTAATACGTTACTTTTCTCCAATTGGCAGTTTGCGTGCACGTGTCTTTTCTGAGGCCCCAATTGGTTCTAAATGATCACGTGAATGCTGGTCACGCGCACATCAACTTCCAATGAGCGTACTGCCATTTTTTCTGAGGCGATGGAGGTCGTAAATCACTCAGCCCGAATAAAGATTTGGCGGAATGACAGGCTGAGCGCGGCCCAGTAAAAATTTCCCAATTAAGGCAAAAAAGAGTAAACCAGGCCGCCGTAAAAACACAAAGCCGTGGATCCAAGAATGGTTACGGTGCGCATGTGATCGCAAAAATAAATTTTATGAAGATTTTGTCACAAACCCGACCACTAAAAATGATATTAGGTACAAGAAAATGAAGAAATTTGTGAATAAACACGTGGATAAGGCCAAAAACAAATATTACAACGCGTACTTTACAAAATATTCTAGCGACAGCAGAAAACAATGGCAAATGGTTAATAACTTGTTAAACAGAAAGAAAAAAGGCAAAATTAAGATAAACAAAATTAACTATAATGGGAGCGAGATAACAGATTCTCAGCAAATTGCGAATAGCTTCAATGACTATTTCTGCAATATAGCTGAGACTCTTAAGAGAGAAAATGGTCTCGTATGCTCTGAGGGCAGGACTATCGTAACAGAAACTCAAGATAGCAAATGCCAGCGGAGCATGAATCTAGAAGATTCGTCCGCATCAGAAATAATTGAAATAGTTAAGGGTTTGAAGATTAAGTCGACTTCTGATATGAGTATACTTCCCCTGAAAAAAGTGAGCAATATACTTGCACCAGTGCTTAGCTGCCTAGTCTCTGCGTCTCTACATCAGGGGAAGTTTCCGCATAAATTGAAAATCGCGAAAGTAGTTCCACTTCACAAAGGTGGGTCACGTGCTGAAGTTTCAAACTATCGACCTATCTCACTACTCTCATGTTTCTCAAAAATCTTTGAAAAAATTATGCAAGCGCGACTATTAGATCACTTAAAGACAGAAAAAATCCTATTTGACTCTCAATACGGATTTCGGGCTGGGCACAGCTGCGAACATGCTTTACTAGAAGCCCAAAACCATATTCACAGGGCACTAGAAAAAAAGCAGGTCACAGCACTGCTTCTATTGGACTACAGCAAGGCCTTTGACATGGTTGACAGCAGTATTCTTCTGAGAAAACTTGAGCACTATGGAGTTCGGGGGTTGGCTTTATCTTGGTTTCACTCATATCTAACCGATAGAGAGCAATACGTGAGCGTCAACAACTGCAAGTCCTCTCACCTCAAACTTAACTACGGAGCCCGGTGCGAAATTTGAAGGAATATGGGAATAATATTCCTACTGGTTTCAGGCAGGAATTCCATGTAATGTTGAAAAGAAGCAGATTCATCCCCTAATAATGAAATAGTAAGTCAGTAAACGGAAGTTTTATACCTCGCCAAATGATGCGCGTGTTATTCCAATGAAATGCTGGTTATACCTTTGAAATTTGCTTTTTCGTGCACTCAGGCCTCTGATTGGAGGAATCTGAGGGAATAATGGGAATAACGGTTCTGATTGGTCGATTCAGACCAGCCAAGGAATAATTTGCGCGCATTATGCGCAATGTAAATGCTGGCATTGAAATTTCATTACAAAATAAGCTTGGCGTGTTACTGTCCGTAATATGATCCAGCGTGCTAAGCTAACAAGACTCTAGTAAATTGTGCGTGATTTTCAATTAAATGATAAGCTATTTTGATAACAGATACTTCATAGATCAAATTGGTGATTTAACTGTCAATATTCTGCTTTAGTTTATTGCTGCTATCTCAAACGATCTATATTTTGTAGCCGAAACCCCATAATAGATTTATGATATCATCAACCAGATAAAAATCATGTTGTTATATGTTAATTGTTATGCATTATAAATCATATTGTTTAATTTTGTGGAACTATCAAAATTCACACCTCTGAAGCCAAGAATTATGAACAAATTGGCTTTAATTCATATGAGCTGAAATAGAGATTATGGAACAGACATTAACAGTAAACTGCGGTTTGACTGTGCTGTTTTGTGGGACTAACTAAATAATACAAGCATTTCTTCTTATAAAAATAATTAAAGTTTGATATTTACATTTTCACTTTCGTAATCAACAAAGATAGGTAATGCGGATACACTTTTTTCGTATTAAAAATAGGATTTAGACTCCGCAAATTTTATATCTAGAATGATTTCATTTTCGAATTAAAGCACTATCCATTATCAAACGCCAAACTAGCCGTGATTTTCATGTCGGAAAGAAATTACAAATAGGTTTATAGCTTGGACGTTGCATTGCGCTACCTGGCGTTCTAGCACTGCGCTACCTGGCCATTTTTAACGGCCAGGTAGCGCAGTTGGTTAGAACGCCTGTCTTACAATCGTTAGGTTGCGAGTTCGAAACCCACTGACTGCCTGGTCGTGGGGTGAGCGTCGTCGACGTTCAGCTAAGGATCATGAGTGGTCTATGCAGCCCCCCGGTCTACTCAGCCGAATACTCGAGAAATCGGGTGTGAGGGTTAAATGAGGAGCTGCACATTGCAGCAAAGTCTCGGACGAAGAAAGTATGGTACACACTACCTTAACCGTCACTGGCCAAAAAGATCCTTCGGCTTCCTGTAATTGGCTGGTTGCACTTGTGTAACATTGTGGCTGTTGGAATACACCGAAGTAAAATAAGTGTCTAGATAAAAAAATTATGATTAACAATTGCAAAATAAATGTTAATAATAACTTGCACATAATATCCCGATATCTTAATTGCTTGTCTTTTCTAAAAACCAGGGGTGGCAAAAATTAACGTTGGCCGGGAGAGTTTTAATTTCTACTCCTCCTCCATCAGCATGATTGTTTCGTTGTGTGAATGAACGGTAGAGACAACCAAATCCAAGAGGGTGAAGGGCAAAAGGAACTGTCCCAGGTTTTCGTGCCAGGAACTCTGAAATGACAATCTTTAGTATTGACTAAAAACACGTATAGTAGTTTCTCGTTGCAGACTGCAGTAATTTAAATATTTTTATTTCAATTTCAGAATTTAATAATTTCTAATTTGTTAGAACATGTTTATGAAGAAAAGGGAGAGGGGCCGGGAGTACAAAAATTTGAACGTGTTTTTGAAGGAGAGGGAGAGGGAGAGGGAGAGGGAGAGGGAGAGGAAGAGGGAGAGGGAGAGGGAGAGGGGGAGAGGGAGAGGGAGAGGGAGAGGGAGAGGGAGAGGGAGAGGGAGAGGGGGAGGGAGAGGGAGAGGGAGAGGGAGAGGGAGAGGGAGAGGGGTAAGTATTTATAATGTTTTGTTATTAGGTATTTATTTGGAATTGGTTTAATTTGGTTGTAAAGTTATTCTATTATGTAATGAAGTATTTTGTTTTACAGGTTTTGTACATACGACAAATACGGGTTTTATTGGTCAACTAACGGTCATCTAACAAGGGAGAGAGAGAGGGACAGGGAGAGGGACAGGGACAGGGAGAGGGAGAGGGAGAGGGACAGAGAGGGAAAAGGAGAAGGAGAGGGAGAGGGAAAATGAGAAGGATAGGGAGAGGGAGAGGGAGAGGGAGAGGCTGAGAGGGAGAGGCTGAGAGGGAGAGGCTGAGAGGGAGAGGGAGAGGGAGAGGGAGAGGGAGAGGGAGAGGGAGAGGGAGAGGGAGAGGGAGAGGGAGAGGGACAGAGAGGGAAAAGGAGAAGGATAGGGAGAGGGAGAGGGAGAGGGAGAGGATGAGGGAGAGGGAGAGGGAGAGGGAGAGGGAGAGGGAGAGGGAGAGGGAGAGGGAAAATGAGAAGGAGGGGGAGGGAGAGGGAAAGGAGAGGAGAGACTGAGAGAAGGAGATTGAGTGGGAAGGGGAGAGGGAGAGACTGAGAGGGGGAGGGAGAGGGAAAGGGGAGAGGGAGAGACTGAGAGGGAGAGACTGAGAGGGAGAGACTGAGAGGGAGAGGGAGAGGGAGAGGGGTAAGTATTTATAATGTTTTGTTATTAGGTATTTATTTGGAATTGGTTTAATTTGGTTGTAAAGTTCTTCTATTATGTAATGAAGTATTTTGTTTTACAGGTTTTGTACATACGACAAATACGGGTTTTATTGGTCAACTAACGGTCATCTAACAAGGGAGAGAGAGAGGGACACTGGGACAGGGAGAGGGACAGAGAGGGAAAAGGAGAAGGATAGGGAGAGGGATATAATGCTGACGCTGTAAATAACTGATACATTTATACATTTATACAACTGGAACTATAATTAACTAACCTCATTACTAGAACTACAAGAACGTGTGGTACAACAACTCAACAAGGAATGCTTTTCGTTTCCAAACTGTAGGTTCCTCCATGTTCTGTAGTTTTCGGGTCTGGAAGGTAAGTGAATCTGATTTAAACTTGATATCATTTCATAGTGAATAATAACTGCTGTTGTGCAATGTACAAACTGTTTAGTTAAAATATGAACAACGGCTTGTACTCAGAAAATTCAGCCAGAATAATTTCCATTGTCATCCTGCCAATAGTTTAAGAAAGAATCAGTTCATAAGATTTGCTGTAGGCAGGGACAAAAGGAAATCGCGGCATGTACGGAATCGCGATTTCCCCATTATTTGCGACAAATTTTATGTATAGTTTAATGTATAGAACAAGGCCAAGGGGATACAGAAAATCTCAAAAGATTAAAAGACACATTTCGTAACTACCAAGATGATTCGAAAGTTTTTAATGATTTTAGTTTATTACAGAATGTATCAGAAAATATTTTTGCGAAGGAAGTGATAGTTAATAATACTAATATTTCGGCTCGAAAATGTTGCTATCTAGACTTAAACATTAGTTTTATCAAGGGAAGTTTAGAGTGTCATCTCTACTATAATTCAGAAAATTCTTTTTGTTGTATGTACGACCGCCCACGTGCAAATTAGACGAGGAATAAGAAGTTGCATAGTAACCATGGTAACGAGGGTTGTTACGTGCACGTGCAATGATTGTTTTAACTTCATTTTGATCGGTTTTGTTGATATTACGCTGTGTTTAGCACAAGCTACATTTTAATGGTCTGTATCTTCGGTTTTGTAGGATATTTTTTGATGAGATTAAACTTACTAACAAAAAATACTATCAATATTAGCTTCCTCCCTGTGACCACGGGTTTTCTAGTTTTATGATAAAAGAAAAGATTACAACTTTAAAATTACATCATTTCCTTTTTAGATGGAAACTTTCCAAACAATTTGTCTGGAAAATTTATTTCCCAATTAGTATGATAAGCTAGAGGTAATTCGATACTCAAGGGTTTCAAAAATCGTACCGAACTTTTAGGTAAATTTGTTGCACAAGGATTTAAGTTAGCTGCATTGTGCAACAAGTTTGTCAAGTTTTATAAATCACGACTAAACATTTTGCACCATTTTTGCACTTAGGGGTCGTTCACAATTCACATATTACGTAATCAGCCGAGGGGGACGGGAGGGGGTTTTCCAAATGATTACGCTACTGTCATTTTGACACATGCACAATAGCTATGTGTAAAACTGATTACAGAAGGGGGGAGGGGGTAAAAATTGTCCAAAAAGCGATAACGTAATGTGTGAATGGTACAATAAATATTTGAAGTAGATTAACTCGTGAAACTTACAGGATTGAGAGGGAAGTCCGAACGTTACCATTACAGTAGGGTCACCAATAGGTACTGACCAGTGGCCATACTGTCTCCAGTTCTCCTTCGTCTGCAGTGCTGATGGCGATTGACGGACTCCTGTGTAAACTGAATGATTGGACAATTGTTCAAAATTTAAGCCGTACATAATGTCAAAAGCTAGCTAGATTAACTAGCAAATGGTCTGTTGATTATAAAGATACGACAAAATAACTGAAGGAAATAAAGTTGAAAAGTTAATTCATTTCATGGAACCTGAACTATTAATTAATTAATCAATAATCATTGATTCAAAATTTTTGTAACAACTTTCATAAATCTTAAAAATAACCCACCAATTCAGGATGTGTTAAGGAGCAAACTCATCTTCTCATCACACAACTCTGATAACAAGATCCAAGATATAGCTGTGCATGTACAACCATCACAGAATCTTCAGCAGGCATCAGCTTTAACAAAACTATTTGATGATAATTGTGTTTTAGCGGTAGAGCTTTTTAATACAGAGCATTGCATAACCTGCTAACTGCTTGTATTAAGTAGTAAACTATATTATTAAACGAATAGAAAATTGTACCAATTATCCCAAAAATCAACGAGAGTGTAATTAGTTATTGTTCTTAATAATATAACTAACCTTTAATCTTTATCGATTGATTGTAATGTCAGTAGAAATTGCTGTTTAAAATCCTTAATATGGAATAATTTAGTCTGGTTATTTTCGATAATTTGGTAAAATCTTGAAAATAGAGATTATCGTGTTGTTTAAAAAAGTAATATATATCTGAATTTGTAACTGTTTATATTACAGTTACAAATTTAGACAATGCAAAGTATCAGTTGTTGCAAGATGACTATTTCAGTCCCAATCATGATTGTCTTTTTATAATCAAGATAAAGAAAAAATGATTTATTAACGTTGATTAGATGATAACTGAGTAGAGATGATATTCCTTTGATCGAATTGAACTGTGCGTTACAACTTTGTTTATAAACAAAAAAAAGCTGAAAAAGGACTATTATTGTTTTGTCATAGAAAATCTAAAACGCAAGGACAATAAGTTCTGTATGTCAAGTTTAAATAAACTCTGTTCTTATCATCATCAGGATAATAGTCAGTCGTTTCTCGTTATGAAAAATAAAATTGTGCAGCTGCTATATTTACCCATTTCATTACATGAAAAATTTAATTAAAGGGGTTGATCACATATTAATACATTACGTTTTCACTTTTTGGAGCATAAATTCATAAATGATAACGTATTTTGTAATATGTGAACGACCCATAAATCAATTAATAATGGACAAATAAATAATTACATGTGCATGGTACCATAAACATTTATTGTTGTATCATATTTTTGGAGCCCTACCCCGGGCAGCTTTAGCTTTTAAACTTGCAATAGCGCGCGTGACCGTAATTGGCAATCGAAATTGTCTTTTTTCGTAAAACAAGCTTGTCACGTACCACTTTTTGATTATTATATACGCATATGCACGTTAATAAATAAAGTACGTAACGCATGACTTAAGCTGCGCGTCTTAACATAATTATAAACTAGAACTGATGCAATGTAAATTACTAAATTGATGGCATAACATGTAAAAATATAAATTTAATCACGATCAGAAAGATGTATGGATGAATGATGATAATTAATTACTCTACACTCGACTGTCACGGACTTTTTAAACACGTTCTCTAGCTGGCCCTGAATGACTATTCGAAATTTTAGCCCTCTAATCTGATCCCAACCCTAACCCAATCTTTAAAAAGCATACACTGAAACCCTAACCACTAACCCTAACGAGAAATTAGACCAACTTCATTATACGGTCATATCATGTGATCGAGACAGTTTTTCCCTTATATCTTGCCATGTGAGCATTTTAACCCATGTCATGAAGCCTTCATGATGAAGGGTAATTCGGAATCAGCGTTCGAAAATGCATCGATTCAAATTGGTTTTAACTGCCGGGGGCCCTTTTAGAAAATTCTCGAAAATCGACTGAGTGATTGAGCACGGTTGAATTTGTATTACATAGAATTCAATTTTATATTTATCGTCATTGGTCATAAGTGAAGTTTAAGCCGTGCACCTTTAGCCTTGAAAAGTAGGGAGACAGTGAGTACGTATGTTTCCACAAAAGGCCTTTAATACGTTGTACCTCAGATATTGCGAATTTCTGAAAACAATACTTACTTTTGAAGAATAGAAAACATCTGATAAGAAAAACGTTTCAGTCTGAAAAGGGTCAAAAATTCACTATATTACTATATACTATTAATTGTTATTTACTGGTTTACTACTGGGTTTTTAGGCTAAAAAATTATTCCTACTGGCTTTGAAATAATTTCGCACTGGGCTACGGAGTACCACAGGGCTCCATTCTCGGACCAATTCTGTTCATAATCTACATCAACGACCTTCCTCAGATTAGTAATTTAGCTAAACATATTTATTTCGCTGACGACGCAAACCTAATAATAAGTACAGATACATTTGAACAACTTAATGCATTGGCGAATGAGATTCTGACTTTGATAATTGATTGGGCTACTAATAACGGGCTTAAATTAAATGCTAGCAAAACTAAATATATATGATCTTTACAAATAAAAAACTAAGGATATAGAAATCTACATGGGAGGTGAGCGACTAAAGCAAAGTTATCACGAAAAGTTTCTTGGCGTGATCATTGATACTAAGCTAAATTGGGCCCACCACATTAGACATTTAGCCACTAAAGTATCTAGAAATGCGGGTATTCTCTACAAACTCAAAGGCTCAGTACCTAACAAAACACTCAAGTTGATATACAACAGCTTTGTTCAGTCTCACTTATACTACTGCTGCACAGTTTGGGGAACAAGATCGCTAAACTCCGTTAACAGTATATGGACTAGCGTAAGTATAGAGTAGACTAGTGTGTCCTGAATTTGTCCTACAATTTCTAAACGGTTCTTGTTTCCAAAATTTATATCGCTTATATTCACCTTTTAGCCGATGCATGATCATGTAATTTTTGTAATACCATCTGTAACGGAACCATTTTCCCATTAATTAAAATCCCCCATGGTTAGTAGGAGTGCAGCGAATTTATTTAATTACAATTACGTGAGGCATCAGTTACAGTATAGGATTGCTCCCAAAATTGCTTGGAATTTGTCCTAATTAGATTCCAGTCAGAGCGGGTTCAGGGTCCCGACTCCCCAGTCATGACTCTAATTTGATGATTCAATTCAACCAACATTCAAATTTTTGAGTAATAGTACGGTAACAAAATTGCCTTTTAGTGTAACTGATTCAATTTTACATTTTGATAGACACACTGGATCGTGTCCCTTCCCTCTGTATCCTGCACCTTTGAGAATGGCCAGTTCAAGGGAATATGACATATAAGTAAAACACGAAATGAAAGTATTGAGTAAAGTGAGAGTAACTAATGTATATAATTGTAAACAGTAATAGTGCTCTCAATGTAAGTACTGTTAAGTTGTGACAAAATAATGTTAATGTTATAAGGTAATAAATTATAATATACCATAAATAATCAATGAACAAGTACAACTGATAGTAGGATAACCATCGATTAAAATAAACATGCTGCTTAGATATCATATTAGGCATGCTAATACGATGCGTTCATTGGCCACATTCCTGTAAACAAGAAGCACACACTTTCATCAAATGCTTCTTGTTACATTTGGCTAGTCCACATTTCTCGCACCTTGTTGTTGGCTTAGAGAGCCCGTTTATCTGGGTTCTCTTTGCCCCACTAGAAATGCTTTTCAAGCAAATGTCTCGCTTACAGTCGCCGCACCTTCGTCCAGTTTTCAAGGGCTTGTTTCTGTAAGGTAGTTTTTCCTCCACAGATTGTGTCGGGTCTCCAATCTTCATCACATGGCGTAGGAAGCATTCATCTCCCGTAGCCATGTACATCTTCAGGATGATGATTCGAGGTACCCCAGTCAGCTCCCTCGTATAAAGATGTGGGGTCAGCAAATCCATTGCTAATCTTTGCCCAAAATCGAAAGATTTCACCTTTCGGGGATTCTTGCCAGTGTTTAGAGCTATCAGGGTCTGGATGTTAACCCTGGTGGTGTCCAAGATGTAGCTAAACACTGCAACTGACCAGCGACGACACTTCGGTTTACTGGAGTATGTGCCAGAGCTAAACCTGAATTATGTTATACTGTTACACTAATAGTAATAGCTCCGTATGTCGTATAAAGAGGGTTCAATCAGACTTGTAGCGATTCTGATCAGATTATGAATGGATTATATATCTTGAATCTTTTTTCTCGCTACTTAGGATCATTGGATTTATCGATATGAAAATACTGATTTTTACCTGCTGTCCATGCTATCTGTGCCGACTTTTGTGAAATCGTACAGCTTGAATATTGCAGGCTTCCGAATTTCGTCTTTGGTGACACCCTCGATTGGTTTCCGAGTTGTCATTACGACGACACTGATCTAAAAATAGTTTTCATTGTTTCATCAAAATATAACGTGAAGATTAACTTAATTAAACGACTATTAGATTGTTTATCTTTACATTATCAGTGTGATCTTACCTTCCCCCTGCTTTTACTCTTCACGCTGTACTGGGTAAGGCTAATAGGGCCTCCTTTCTCATAAAACACCGTCGAGGAATAAGGTGCTCCGGGGACTTTGAGCTCTTTTGGAAACCCTTTCCTTCCTGATTGAAAGGTCCCAACCATGGTCATCTGAAGAGATAATTGTTATGGCTTACTCCAAGTAAACTGGAGGTAAAATATTATATTGGCAATACGGCAAAATGACCAATAATTGTAGAGTGTAAACAAAACCACGACTGGTAGTACAGTTGATATAATGGAGTCGAAAAAAATAAAAACGGTGCAGAAAGCTTTTCATCACCTGATGTTTATTGTAAAGATATTCAGCTATGTCCACGCTTGTGTAGAGCCTGTCCATTGTTAAGTTCCTCCCAGAAAGGACAACACGCTCAGAGAGGTAGTCGACCAAATACTTTGTGTAATTGTCTGTACCCGACAAGTAGAACTGGTTGGGACAGTCGACAGGTTTGCCAGCATACACGTGGCTAGTATACGTGTAGGGGAAGCTGACAGCGTTGATGGATTTGAAGTTCACCCCATACTTTTGGGGCTTACCCTTGTTGTAAACTTTAAATTGTACCTGTGTGTACAAATTGTACAGGGTCTCATCTATGGTAAGATGTTCATCTGGTATGATCGGCCGCGACCAGCGGTCCACAATTACCTCGAACAAGTAACGTATGGCCGCAAGTCGGTCATGCTTCCACCTACTGCTCCTGTCCTCCGTTTGAACTGCTCCATCAAATGATAGATGCCTCAAGATCCATTTGAATCTCTCCCGAGGCATGGTGGCAGAAAATATAGGGAGGGCTTCAGGTAAGTAAAGGTTGCTCAATCTCGAAGTTCCCTGTTCCCACATGCCCCGCAAGAGCCACAATCCAATAAAAGCTCTAAACTCAATAACAGTCAGCAATCCTTTCCAAGATGGAAACTTCGCCGCTAGTTCTTTGTCCTGGAAAAATGTTTATCTTACAATGTATCTAACTATAATAGTGATTAGTTAATATATTCATCATAGCTATGGATAATTATGGGGTTGGAAATTTTATAATTATTGAGACTTACTTCATCAGTGACCGTGTAGTCTCCTTCCACAAGTTGGTCTAGTTCACTTCTAATCCGGGTTGTCACATCTGTTCCGTCTTCTGTGTGATCTACGTCAACATCAAGTTGCTCTGGAAATTCAAGTGGTACCTAGAAATGTGTGTCACTGAAGATCTTAGTTATTGAAGTATAATCCAACGACGAGAATTTTCTTTTTTGTGTTCTAGATTCACTTAGAATTATCGAGACGTTTAAATAATAACCATGAATTACCTCTTGATCATTTTCACCGTCTTGCTCTGCTCCCAGATCTTCGTCAAACCATGCTGCAACACCAGCTGAGTCTTCCACTTCACATTCATCTTCGTCATGGTCGTCTGTTTCAGAATCACTATCACCATCGGCAGGGTCTTCTTGAACTGGTTAGGAGTTTTACTATACTGGTCAAGTCCATCTTACGATCAAAAATTACGAGTATTTAGAATTAAGAGAATAGTGAGGTCAAAAAAATTGGATTCTGAATATTTAAAATCCTGTTGGCAGTTTACTTACTCTGGCTCTGAAGAGTAGAGACAATCCGTTTATTCACAAAAGAAACTACTTTTGCTTGCAGAACTGCTGGAAAAAAGTAGTCGAACCCTTGTAGTGGTGTGACTATGTGTTGGACTTCTCTCGTGGGTCCAGGCTTTCCAACAATCATGTCACACTGACTACGTCGCACTTTTGTGTTCGTTTTAGTAGAAAAGTGCAGAGTTCTGACAGGAGCTTTTTTTGAAGTGCCCAGTTTTATTGTTCCAGTCAGTTTCCTCTCTGGCATATCCTTCTGGCTTGCATCGTCGTAATTACACTCCTTCTGGGCCTCCAGGAGATTTTTTACAGGTCTGCGATAAATGGGCAATTTCTTCACCCGAGTTCTTGATACTGTCACTTTCTTGGAAGTTGGAACAGGCATATGGGCTGATAGAGCTGCTAGCAGCTACTTGAACTAGTGGGGGCCGGGGGTTTGACTGCGAGTCAGAGGAGGAACATGCTGAAGGCCAAGTCATTTCAAAGTTTTCTGGTACAGTAGTGTGTTTTCTTGAATCGGAAGTAACAAGAGACGGGCGTTTTGCAGGATTCACTTTCAAAACAAGAACGTCCTTATCAGATACTTTTCGCTTCAAATTCATGTTGTTTTCGATTCTCAAAGAGTCTTCATTGAACTCGAATGTTGAATGTGAACTGCTTGCTTTGACAATCGGTCTTTTTTCACTTTTTTCACCCTCAATTGAAACAAGACGACTAAAACCTTCTCTTTTCCATTCAATCCCGTCCTGAAGAATAACGAGTCCTTGGTCGGCTTTCAATATCAAATGTTTTACATCCACTTTAGTCGTCATTTTGTCATCAAAAAAATAGACGTCACATCGGGTAGGATACACTCTATCAACGACACCAAACATTTCTTGTTTGCTGCCGTTCTTGAACTTCGAACTCCAACGACTCTCTTCATCACTGTTACCATCATCATCAAAGCAACCAGCAAGCACAGTGACGAGAGTCCCTTTACTAAAGCGGGAATCTGTTTGCAGTGAACTTGAACGTGTGGGCATATTTCTACAATCTAGGATACTTCCGCATTAAATATATTATACACATCACATAAAAATGAATCATGTTATATTGATGCTGTTAGTGTTAACTTCCAAACGATATAAAATCTGCAAAAGTTAAACCAGGGGTGGAGAAGTTCACGTGACCATTCTTAGTAAGAAGTTCAAAATTCTGTGAAATAATTTTGATACTTCAGTTGAAGTCGAAACTGGACTGATAGGGTATGCAATGATAAGACGGTTTATTCCGCAAAAAGGGAGGTACAAGTTAATCAAAACGCTACAGTAAGCAAGGCTAATCGAATAATATAAGCCGATGTGTTCAAGATTGACTGCGTTAACAATGTTTCAGTAAATGATTGGTATTCAAGTGTTAATAGTTTATAGATGTTTTGTTATCAAAACAGTTAATCGGCGTACCTCATTAACATGTAACTTGAGGTCCTATTAGAGTATTATGTTGCACAATGTGCAATTACGTAAACAGCTCCCGCTGTACAAACATTTACTGTGAACCATGGTTAATTCCGTGCCAACCGTGTAAAATTCCTGGAAGATTTCATTGGCTGTGCGGGCAGCGGGTATCCCCACCCCTGTTCAGCACAGTACGTAGACTGTATAGATGTAAACAGTAAATAAATACATGATAGTTCACAAAAATATCGATTGAAAATATGAAGATTAGCCGTACCACATATTTATTATTATCAAGAACAATTTCAAAGTGGGTGACATAATTGGTTTTGATACAGTGTAATCTATAGTAATAGACTGTGCGCACTCTCTCAGTAATTTTGATCGAATTATATGGATTGCTATGTTGCTTCCGTAATGAATTGCTCAAAACGGGACATTAGATCATTCTCAGAAGTAAACTGATGAGGATACCACTCCCATGGAAGATTGAATAAGAAATCCAATTACGCTTCCTTTGATGTTGTAGGACAAATTTGCGACACAATAGTTTTAAGGTCCATTTTGTGACTAACATCAATCAAATTAGCTGTAATTAGTTATCCAAAAATGTCACAAAATAAATTTTTAGATTAACTTGTTCAAAATTTTCTAAAACTAAGCTACCTGAAAAACCAGCCAAAAATATTTTATACACACTGTTTTGTGGAGCTGGATAGGTGGTCGCGGACTTTTTCAAGACACACTAGGCTAAATACTGTTAAAAGAGTCTTCTCGGCCCAGAAAAAGGGCATTCGCGCTGCAGATAACCAATACCACCGCTATTTTTATGACAAAGATCTGAATAGCACACCTTCACACACAAAGGAAATTTTCAATAAACTAGAAGTATTAGCTTTACCGAACTTGATAGCTAAATGTATATTATGCTTAATGCACAAAGTTTATTCTAACACTGCGCTGCACCACCAAATATTATAAGAATGTTCACTGTTTCAAACTTAAACGCACCTAGAAGAGAACCTGAGTTCTTTGCAGTACCATTTAACCGTTTATGTAATTCAGACAAGAGCATTTCTTACATTGGGCCTAAGTTATATAACCAAACAGTCAACATTATTAACAAGGACATAAAATATGTCACCACTTGCCTACAAGACAAATTCCTAAATTCATTCAAGTCTACAGTCAACAAGCATGTGCTTACTGCACAAGCACATAAACCGGATGACAAGGACTGGGACAACTCAAATTTCGTACTTTTAGAAATTTAAATAATTTGGTACAACATACGTTGATCATAATAACGAGCAACAAAACTTTAACCTCATAACAAAATATGACTATCTTCGAGCATTTTTTACAATGCTATCGACACCGCGCAATTTCACTGTCATTTACAACTTTTAAAAGATAAAAATATCACCGCGCATTCTTCAGACCCTGTGTCGCTGTTCTAAATTTATGTCAAGAGATAAGAGTTATTTAAAATTCTTAATAGTACTATTTAAATTTGCTAATAGCATAATCATATTTTATACATTATTAATACTTTATACATTGTGTGCATATATTTATATTTGATTGTAATTAAAGATTTTAAGGCGTTAGTGCCGAGTAATGCCTTCGGGTAGTGCTCCTCAATCAATCAAAAACAGTGAATAAACACGCTGAAAAGCGATGAAAATGCAAGCGCGCGACCGAATATGTAGTGCTGAAAGAGGGTGCCGAAATCTCGCGGAGAATCTCACGATATCGTGAGCCTAGCTATGAGATTTAAACGAAAAATCAGGCAAAAATCTCGCGCGCGTTACGTCGAAGTTTTCACTCTATAAACAAGTGATAAAATACACGTTGAGTACAAGAGTATAAAATACATGTTAAGTTCCTAATTCCTTCAACTTTTAAGTTAAACTTTTTCTGTTTCCTCATTTATTTACAAATTTTGTGCGATGAGTCTGGCTCGCAATCTCGCATAAATCTTGAGCTGGGCTTCTCGTATGCAAATCGGCGAGATGCGAAGGATTGACATCGTGAATCAAGCAACATATAAATTATTTGTTCTCGGATGTAGCGCGGCATTATTTCATTATTCTGGCGCGATATAAATCACGCTGGATAATGAAATGATGAAGTTGTGCAAAGTTTAACTTTCGTGCGCTACATTTGCGTAATATATATATTTGTATCCTTGTATCCTTGTATCCTTGTATCCTATATTTGTGAGTCCTTCCTACGCTCCAGACAAGTCTAGACACTAGTGTAAAGCGACTGGGCTAATCAGTGTGTTATGTGCTTGAATATATAGTTTCTATGTTTGAATGTGGTGTGTATTGTGTGTAGTATGAAATCTATATGAACCAGTTTGTGTGTTATTATAAGCACATGTCATTTCAATCAAATTTGAGTTCTGACCATTCATCAGTGTTTCCAGCTTTTTGAGCATTGAGTAGCATATATTCATAATGCGACCTTTAACAAGTGCAATTGCATGGGGACGAGAAGTCAATCTTACTAGAAGGTTTAAGGAATTTATTCCACATACTCGAGGTTTTATATACAAACAAATTGGTTGCGGAAGAGTTAATAAAGTAGTTATCACGTCGAGGTGACTTTTGAAATAAATTTTACATCGGTATTGGAGTGTGAAGTTTGATTATTTTTAACATTTTAAGTAGACAGTGGTACTTATACAAATTATGCACGCAAAGTATTGAGTTTCTGCTGAGAAGGGGTTTACTTGATTCACGTTTATAGAAGTCGGCTCCAAGTTTTTGGGATCCAATTGGGTGGGTTCTAGCACATATTGTGAACTTATTACTGTACGCCTCTTGATCACCAAATAGAATACGAGTGCACTTTTTTTGAATTTTAAATATTAGTCCTAGCCTATTGTTCGATAATTATGTTTTACAATGCTTGTCAATTTTTATCCTATAATTTGATTGCAAATAAATTGGTTTCTCCCTAATTGTAGATGTACTTTTCTTTTCGCATATCCACACCAAATTAACAGGTGATACCGAAATAATATTTATTCGAAATTAATATAACATCGTCAAAGAGTTGTGAAGCAGCTCGGCGCATGCATTAGCAGGTTATAAATTCAGAAACGAATACAGCTAACATCCCTGTTCAGTTTATTTGAGCACAATCTAGTCCCTCTGCATTTATAACAAACATATCGTTTCATTGACCAGGCCAACTCACAACTGATTCGTCCACTATTGTGTGTTAAATTAGTACATTTAAATTAGAATTTCTTCGTTTCCTTAAAATGTTTATTTAGGGTTTTAAATGTGAAAAAACCTCTACCATGACCTCTGTGGGAAATCTACGCAGATCAGTTGTTCAGCTGTACAAAGAATTGCAGTTTATGGGACGAGAATACCCTGCTGGTGCAGACTACTTTCAAACAAAATGCAAAGCTGCCTTTCTGAAGAACAAGGATGAAACTGACCCTGAGAAAATTCTAATGTTAATTGATCGAGGAAGGTTTGTTCAGAAGGAAATAGAGGCTTTGTATGGTTTGCGGAAGTACAGGGCAATGAAAAATAGATACTATGATCAGGATGAAATGGATATGCAAAGCAAAAGAATTGAAAATTTCATAAAGCAGTTGTAGCTCTACAGTATACATTTTTGAGGGATTTTAGGCTAATTTTAACCATTGTTACAATTTATATCATACTGTTGTACTAAATATAAATTACAAGAGTGTGTCCAAGTGTTCTATTCAGTGTTTCTAATTCCAGTTTTAAGAAATAAATTTGTAAACTAAAGGTTTTATTATATGATTTTTACTTTTGTGCTAGATAGCAAGTTGATACATAAGGATTAAAACCTGTAAAATATGTTAATAAGGCACGTAAAACGATAATTATTTAAAATTAATCAGGAAAGTCGGCTGCATGTTATCTTCTTCTCCCGACCCAAAATTATCATCACTATATTCCAGTATCTTTCAATTCCAGAATCTTTCAATTTATCCGATATTGCTTTCTCAGTGACGTGATAATAAGTGTTACATATTATAAACACACATTCTATTTTTACATTTCCATAACATTTGTGGTAATGATATTGTATATTACATAATATGAAGTTGGGTTTTTTATTGTAAGGCTGCTACCAAAATGAACAATTAACCATTTTTGCCATAAATAATATATTTGAGAAATTTAGTGGCAAAAATAAAAAGAGAATTAGTTTCTTGTATGTTTGTATAAGCTTATTTTAATCTTCCAACTTACTACAGGTCCTTGTTTATGAATTATGACATAATACCATGTAAGTTGTCTTCCTCTTGATATTGCTCATGAGTACGGAAAGGCCTAAATCTCGCAATATTTGGAAACATAAGTGGGTGTTTCCTATTGCTGTGATCTATGTTGTAATCTTTCAAGCTTATGCCATGAACATTGGGAGACTTGCAGGTTTGTTGCAGTGTATCTTCACCCTTTAATTCTGAAATGCAGAGATTAATATAGGATTCACTTTATAAGTTTAAGTCATAGTTTCACTGTCAGTTCAATACTTAAATTTACTGCTCTGATGTACCTGTTTTCTTTAATCAGGAAATGCAGATAAAGAATCCCAGAGCCGAGGAGGAACTATTGAAGCTAACTTGTCGGCCTTTATAAGAGCTCAGGAAGCTAAGGAATCTGAGAAGAATCAGCCTTAATAACTATGGAAAAGCTTTCCATATTGTAAATTGAAAGTCTATTTAAACAGTTTAATATTTAAAAATATGTTTTGTGCATAGAATTGTTTAAATTATAATTATTTTGTACCCAATTTTGAATTTGATAGTGGTTCATTTGACTTGGTTCCAATTGCTGTTTTTATTGTTAATTTTCAAGAACGTAAATCTGCTCAACAACTTTGAATTGATGATACTCAATCATTAGGCATAATGCAACATTTATTGTCACTTTTGAATACATTCTGTATCCTGTAAACCATTATGAAATATACATCAACTCAATTTGAGTTATATACTGTTTTAAGTCAAAGATAGCATTAAGATCTTTTCCTCATTTTAAAATCTCACTTTTGTAAATAAGCAAATTGTATCAATAAATAAAAACTGCTCTCATGTCCAAGTTAATCTTTTCTGCAAATTTTGCTTGGTTGGTACTACAAGCTGATAGGCCAATGGCTGGCACTTGTCATTGCAAACCACCTTACTCCCGATCCCCTATTAGTCATTGAAATCATGATTTAATTCAAAAGTTGCAAAAGCTGTTCGATTTTATAGGTTTAACTTAGTTTGATCTTTACAGTAGAATGAGATATACTTATGTTGTTCCTTACAAGTATTTGATGAAACTTCAAGCAAATTTGATGAAACTTCAAGCAAACTGTAAATATTATATATGATTATAATAGCAATATAAACCTTCTGTTTCATGTTGTAGAACCTGAAACAGAAGGTTCGAGAATTTTAATTTTATAATCGTGGTACATTGTAGGCATATAAGTTGTTGCAGATCTGAGCTAATAAAGATATTAATGCCCCTACTACTGAAAGGTTGTAATCATTTCAGCTGACGTTGCATGAACTGGGCTGCTTTCCTTGTTGACCCAATCCATTTATCTTAACTTCATTCTTTGATACTGTACATAAATGTCATTTAATCCTGTGGATTTTCATGTACTACCGAAAGAAAACTATCTGAAATCGAGGAAAATTCAATTTTCTGTTGAAGAACTTGGATTGCATGGGTTGTCAGAGGATATGGTCGACATTGAGACTTGGTCGGAAACATCAGGTCAAGCAATTCCAGATGATTTTGAGCTACGATTTGTCAACCCTCCAAGATCTCTACCACTTAGCTTGAAAATAGACAGATGGACAGGGGAGCGTGTTTACATGTATCTTGATGTGACAAATGATGACTATTTAGGTCATTTCAAAGTAAAGCTTCCCCCAAGGCCTATTCCTGAGTTTATTCCAGAGTTTTTTTCCATAGGGAAAATTCTTACCTGGGCTATGCGTGAGCAGACAGATGTGAGTCAAATTGACTTTTTTGTTCTGAGTGCAGCACTTCGGGATATTGCTCGAGCTCAATTCCATGAGCTATCCTCATCCTGGAAATGTGCTGTATTTCATTTCAAAGGCAGAATTTTTATTGATCGCTTAGTACACGATTCTGAGCGATACTGGATGAAAGGCTTAGATGAACGTCCTCAGAACTACAGAAAGTGTATAAGAGAGCCTGATCTCCTTTTCACCCTGAAATTATGGGGTATTAAGCCAAAGAATTTTGATCTTGACGATATCGGTAAAGATATCCACTATCCCCAGAAATTCTTAACACATCAAGAACTTTCTAAGTATGGGAAGAAGTTCGAGGATGTCATGAAAAGTGGGGGCCTAGGAGATCCTGGTTACAGCGGGGAACGTGATGAGTTAAAATGCGTTAAGCTTATCAGTCTTTGTAATCACAAAATTGCCACTGTTTCCAGAAAGGTCTGTCACGATATTGATCCCATCAGTAACCAATTAATTCATACTGAACTTAAAACGATGTTTCCTCAAAAATACGAAACATATGCAAGAATAAGTAGCATCAAGGCTTTAAAACTATGGATACATTGTTACTTAGTTGGTGTTGAAACTGTTTACTGTGGGTTCCGCGACTTGGATGGAACTTTGATCGAGGTAAAGAAGTACACAATGGCCCACCTTGCTGACATTGGTAAAAATGACTGGACACCTGACAAAGTTCTCGGATTTTTGGATTCAGTTTTATCATGGCTTAAAGAAAAGCTTAATAGTAATGCAGTTCGCAGGATGTGTTGCTCAAAAGAATTTCTGAGCAAAACAGAATTGGAATCAGATGCTGGCGAAACGTTTACTTTGAGTCATGATGGTGATGGATGTATTCAGCTATACAAAGAGTGTCACCCCGAGTTGAGGAAAATCATAAGTGAAAGGTATTTTCATGTTGCAAATCCTGACCAGGGCATCTATAGTGAACATAATGATTTTGATAAAATTCCTGATTCGTGGGACAGTTCTGATGACTCCGATTCAAGTTATAGCAGTTGTGTGAGCTCTTTTGACTGCTAACAGACTCCAAAAGTCCAGACGTTCAAGAAAGTAATAGTACTGATAGAATATTGATTTTTAAGAAGTCCTGTCGGAATTTGGATGTGAGTTATTTTTAAATGGTTTATATTAGATCTATTTAATTCAACAAAACATTTTTATTTGTTGATAATTTTGTAACTTACGTTTCATTCTGTAAATTAAATTAAATCTATACTACTGGCCCTACTGGTTATTAAATTTGGTTTATAATTTCGAATATCATATATATATATATATATATCTTATGATCTAATAAATTTATCCATATCTTTTTTGTGAACTGCCTATTTTGTGTCTCCGACACTTCATTTCAGACGTTTATGATTGGCTAGGAATGAAATTTGTTTGACCCAATTTGGTTACTCGTAGTTGGACAGTTATAAATTAATCCAAATTTGTGGGCCAATCTGTTTTTTAAATTGAAGAATAGTTGATGAAAAACTACGATCATCGCTTAAAGCTTTAGTGTTAAGAATTGATATGATTTTCCATATTTATATATTTACCAACTTTCTTAAAATATATTTTCTATAAATTGTTTTTAAAAATAATTATAAAGCTACATTTTATCATGATTTACTTTATATGGTCAGCTGTTGGATAATTGTTTAGTCTTTTATACATTTATGGTTATAATGAGGAACACTGAATAATTTGACTTGTGTTTTTCAAAAAATCTTGATACTTGTACTTGTTTCAATTCTTCAAAACACAGTGTCGCACCAGAAGATTTCGCAAATTCGTTTTTTTGCTATCACTCGTGTTTGCAATTCATTATTTGAAGATAAATATTTTATTTTGATTGTTGATTTCTGTTATAGAAACTTATATGAGGGTTTTTTTAAGCATTTTAAGACCGAATTCATACCACTTACTCTAACCGTAGCCCCATCCCAAACCCTAACTCTACTGATAGTTATTATTAAACGGAAGGGATTCGGTCCGCTTACCATTGACAACACACAATCTACGTGATTAAATTACCAAGTATGTCCGAGTATTCCGAGTATTTCGAGTATTCCGAGTATTCCGAGTATTCTAGGTATGTCCCAGTATTCTGAGTATTCTATTTAACCGGTTTCACTTCAGCTATTAGGCCATGACCTCTAAACACTGGACAGCAGATCCAGATGGAGAAGTTCAGATCAAGGTACTGAAATAATTATTTAATTAATCAATTAATAATTGGTTTATTAGATAATTGTTTTACTGAATAATTCTTTTAATTTTACAGTTATAATGATTTGTTTTGTTCCTAATGAGCGCACGTTAAATCCATGTCTTGTTGTTGGGTAAAAGGAAGGGAGGATGGGAAGGAAGCTAATTATTATAGAAACTTGGCTTGTCAAGGCCAAACATAGGGTTGTGACTCAATAATTATTAACTTATAATTAATTATAACTCAACTTTATCACAGTAACTCTGAAGAGTGTAGATTTACAGATATGTAGACACGGTTCAGCTGGTATCTAATTTAACAGCTGAGAGTTTTTACGTTTTTTATTAAATAGTTAATTTACATGATTAAAGAATGTATTTTAAAGTAAACCTTATTTCAGAAAACGTTGTCTGGTCCATCATCAGTTCCCCCCAGGACTATACATGATGTAAGTTTTTTGATTATTTATCTTTTTATCTTGACTCCTTTTTACTGTTATGTTCTGTTTCGTAAATTGGAATAACAGATCATAATACAATGCAATTATTGTGTCAGACCGTGAAAAATAAATAAACATATCAAACAGTCTTTGGATCACATAATTAAACTGAACAAATCGTGGTATCACTCCAAAAATTTGTGATAATCCCTTATCTCTCGTCATAGGTTTATCATTCCTTTCTCCACTGCATATTATTCCTTTTTTAATGAAATGTCAGCCTTGACTCAAGGCCCTCGAGGTTCAGGTGCTGTTTTCATTTTTACCTGTACGAGTTAATTTTGTACTTTTCGCTCCTCTAGTGATATATTTTGGCACTGATTTAAACTTGTTACATTGTCTGAGATATTTAGATTCTGATAAGATTATCCTGGCAGATAGTTGGAAAACACAACCTCTACAGGTCGGAGCTCCCTTGCCATTTGCCAATCCGACTACCTTAAATAGTATTACGTGGTTTTTCGTCCAGCACCTCAAATATGTAATCTTCCAAAATCTCTTCTTATATGATGATGATTTTCCGTTTAATATCAAAGCTTTATTTGGGAAGAGAACCCAGTCGTGTTTTGTGCCATCATCAGTGATCTTGTAAGATGGTCATTCAAGAAAATTCAGTCAAAAAAGTGAAATTTGGGTCGCGGAAAGTTTTCTCCGGATATACTGCTTCCAGTACCTTGATGGCGACTTGTGTTATTCGGCTGGAACCTTCAGAAATCGCTGGAATTAATTACACAGCATCGTCTGAACTCACTTGAAACTCCACAGGTATATGAGGTAATACTTTGTTTTACTAATATAACATTACAAAGTATTACCTCATACCTGTGGAGTTTCTGTGGAGTGTAAACATTATATATTATTAATATACTCAGCAGTCGGCATATAAAATTCTAGTTTCTACATTAATGTTAAAAGCATTAATTATCATAAAACGCAAAAATTTTTATAGGGCCTAGCTCCAAATGCTTAAGAACTGTTTCGTTTTAATCGCCGACATTGAAAGTCGAAAATTCGCGAGCGAAGCAAGCAGGCCACAGAAAACAGAAAATTTGTATCTGCGAGGAAATTTTTAACGTTCTGTGGGCTTATTGATCAGCAAAACGAGGGCATCGCAGACGAATGGCCTAACTTTATGTTATACTATATATAGCGGGACTAAGGAAATCAAAGCGCAACATTAACCGTAATGCTGATAACAACCTCGTCTTAATACCATAAGCACGCCCGCAAGTATTACCGAATCAATTTCACTGCATAGTGCATACCATCTTAGTTACACTGTCCACATTTCACCAGCCACAACGGTATGATGCTATGCGACTGATAACAGTCGTACAAACAAAATTTTGAAATAGCTAGCTAGCTTTAGCTATGCGCCTGTTTCCCCTCTACAACTCTACTACTACTACTACTACTACTTTGTCGGAGCTAAGTCCGATCTACGCCAGAAAACCCCCTCCATATATCCCTGTCCCGCATCAGGGTTCGCAGTTCCTCTTTAGAGTTTGTCCCAACTTCCTTCAGTAACATAGACAAGTAGCTTTGTCTTGGTCGGCCTTGCTGTGCTCTACCGTGCGTAGGTTCCCATAAGACTAAATCACCGGCAAGTAGCTCAGGATGTCGGATGCAGTGTCCCGCCATTTTTAATCTCCTGCTTCGTAACTTGTTTGACAGCCTTGGGAGGCTACCATACAAAGTTATATTGCTGACCTTGTCCTTCCATGAGATACCCAGCACCATACGCAACATCTTTGTGTATGTCCCGTCCAAACTTTTCTCTTGAGCCTTTGTCAGTGTCCAGGTTTCTGATCCGTAGAGCAGTACTGATTCACAAGCCGCTATGAACAATCTAATCTTTAGGCTCTTTGAGAGTTTGGATTTCCAGATATCCTTCAGTCTATGTAGGGCACCCCACGCTTTTCCCTTTCTAACCCTTATCTCCCTATCTGTGCTCTCAATCCAGGAGCCTAAGTAGATGAAGAAAAGTGCATTAATATGATAATTTCAACTCAGAAAGTGCATTAATATGATAATTTCAACTTTACAATCCGAAAGGCAACTTAAATAATTAATTGCGCTCAGCTATGCTTGTTAAATAAGCTCCATTTTAATAGTTTCAACAACATCTAATCTTGTGTGAGTTTTTGACTTTTAGAAGATAATATTTATTATATATTTTTTGAGTAAACATTGGCTGGTACTTCGGGCCAGTTCCCAACAAACAAAAAACAATTCAAGAGATCTGTGATGCCTTCAAACCAAGATATACTGTCTTCACGCAAGTCCTGAGGTTTTAAGGTCACCATAGCAATACTTCTGATTGAGTTCTTTGCTCAGTTCCACAAGTGATTTTCTAGCTATTTCTGTGTGCTATGTAAACTCGAGTGTATCACAGAGTTACACAGAGTAAAGGTAGCTGATATCGCACTGATAAGCAGTGAACTAATAAGAGACAAACAACGTAACTAAAATCAACTTAATATAATATTACATATTCTTAGTAGGAAACTGTTATTTATACTTCCTTCTTGACTCTGAGCATGCATAAATGCCAATTCGTCAGTTATCGGATTACTCTGGGCAAGGAGCCAGATAAAAACAAAATAATAAATATGTTTTAATTTGGAATAGAAGTATTTAACCGATCGAATTGGTTACAACTACCATAAATCTGACCAAGTTACTCGCTTTTACTGTTGCTTACGTGTAAGTACTAAGTAACATGCATCGAGTAACGAGCTGATATTGATATATGATATTAGTAAGATATGATACAATACTTAACATATCTAATGATAAGTATTGCAGTAAAACCCCGATTTAACGGTCAGTAAATCGAGTAACCTGTAAATTGGAGTTTTGATTCATTCTTAAATCACTAATAGACGATCACTTTTGGGGATCTGAGAAACAACCATCGACCTCCCTGGTATAATATGGGGGTTTTTAATTAAAACTTGTGCAACACAATCATTAACATATGATAATATTCAGGTGTTTCTAGCTACAGTAACGGCCCATAAAGACAGCCCCGCACTAAAAGTAAAGCGAACGAAAGGTTGGGCCACGTGGACATACAATCAATATTATAACGACTGTAGTACAGCTGCGAAAGCCTTCATCAAACTTGGTACGTGTTATGTTACGATTAATCTTAACGTTAACGTTTCGATGTTTTATATCTTTTGATGCTACAATCGGAGGAATGTTGTGCATAGTTTGCATAATATTCACGTTTAGGGTGAGATCATTGAAGTCCTTTTGGGGTTTGCAGCTTACCGTGATTGTTTAAGATATTGTGTAGATATCAAAGCTAGATAATGTATCAATCACGCCGGTTCTCATCGTATGACATTACTTTGACCTAATTTGCGACCACACTATTTAAGAGATTAAAAATGAAAACATTAAATACCAGCGTTGGCACAATCCCAAATACCTATGTTGGCGTCATCAAGTGATCAGCTGACATCAATTATAAATATCGCTTGTAAATATGTACACTTGTACAGTGAATACTTACTTGTAGCGTGAACACTCGACTCTGTATCCAATACTTTGTGATGATTAAAGTGAATGCATATTCATGCTTGTGGCTCATAATCGTTATGTTTAACAAAAACAACATAACAAGCTCGGTATGGAACGCAAGGGTTCAAGGAACACTGATATCATATTCTAGAATGAACACTTTTTCGTATCTGTCATCCCGAAAATTGCTTGTAATCTGTTCGATTTCCTGTCCTCTGATTACGTATAGGGCCCAAATTCCACGTTTGATTACGGCTTATCATTTGATTACATCACAAGGCACAATGTGGCAAATTCTGCTAGGAAATTGTGTTTGGTTTTGTAACGCGCGATGACTTGTAATTGACTATGGGAAGGTGGGCTAACGCGCGCACAGCAGAACATATCGTGTCCGTCTTAGAAATTAGAAAAAACCTACTGAATTGCACGCAGAAAGTGGCCTTATATTAGACAGACTGCTGATTCGATTGTACAGAAATCTTCTCTTATACTCATAATCAGTGATGCAGACAGCATGGCACCGTTAATATGATATGTTACAAATAGGACCTTATTCCTTAAACTGCTTAGATCTTAGACAATAATGCAGTTCCCGATTATTAATGTAATTAAGTTATTATTGTGCTAATAACTGTGTACTAGCAATTCAATAAAACTGCGTCATCTTATCAAAGACAATCACGTCATGGGTGTGGTCGTATCCTTCAGCAAGTGATTCATTATACCACTAATTGGCACACATTCAGTGTTATACATAATTTGGCATGGTGTAAAAGTTGAGACTGTAACTTTTGGAGAGCTGATTTATCACTGACACATTGTAATGATATCATGAACGAATAACGATCGTGTTACTGTGATTGAAACACGTTGCAACATTCCTCTCATTCCTGAACATACCGACCCGACTAATGTTAACATGTGTTGAAGAGGGCGGGAGGATGTGGTCTTATCTTTCAAATTTTCTGGCAGTTTTTAAAACTTTTTATCGTCCTGTATTCCTAAAACTCCAATATTTTCAGGTTTACAGCCGGCTAGTGCCGTGTGTATTATGGGATTTAACGCTCCAGAGTGGTTTATCGCAGATATAGGATCCATAATGGCGGGAGGCATTGCAGCCGGGATTTACACAACTAACTCTGCCGAGAGTTGTAAATATATCCTGTCTCATTCTAAGGCTCAGTTTATAGTAGTGGAGAACAGGGCCATGCTGGATAAAATACTGCAGGTAATATTTGAGTTGTTGGAATGAATTTATTTATAGTCTTTCCACAGTCCACACGTTGTTTTCAAAATGAATGTTTTCAGGAACCACCGAATAATTCATTAAATGTATATGTTACGTATCGATTCTTATCATAATAAACATATTCACACGCACCAAACAGTACATCTCCAAATCGTGTATAATAAAGGCCATTAACAGTAATACGATACATTGTTTTCTACATAACGGTTACATACTGTATGCAGTATGAGTAAGTAAAGTAAGTAGTGTGAAAGTAGTGCTCTATCGCATGAGGAGGGGGGAGGGCCAGGGGGGGGGGGGGGGCTTTCAGTTGTGTTATCTTCCCTGAAATTATCGGCAGAAATGACCGACTATCTCCTTACTGCTCAGCCAGGAATTGTAACCACTGCCAATGACGATAAAGTTATTAAGAAATCTTCTCGTGTCTTCTCAAACATTCCATTCAAATCTCAAATCATAGTGTATTTAGACACGAAGTCTCAAATTTATCTGATCTGGCAAAACAGACGCTTCCATCTAAAATTCAAAATCAGATAAAGGGGATTTCTCACGGTTCAAGTTTCCTTAATTCTCACACAAAATGGCTGATAAAATTTGTAACAAAAGTTTTACTCCATACACGTGGGTCGTACCCTGTTTTGTGCTCATCTTAAAATAATTTCTCTTATCATCAGGTTAAACAGCAGTTACCAAGCTTGCTGTATGTAATTGTGTACGATGACGTAGTTACTCAAGAGCAAAAGGATCAAAACGTTTTGGATTGGGATACTTTCATGAAGATAGGTTTGTTATCATTTCACATTAATTTAATGACGAGTGTCTCTTGTTATTACGAGGTTATGTAATAACGTCACTGAAAGTGAAACTTGATGTAGTTCCAGTTGAAACTTGGCACTGATCTAATTCACGTTCAGGAAGTGATATACCTGAGTATGAACTACAGTGGCGACTGAAGAATCAGAAACCCAACAAATGTTCCACTTTAATATACACAAGCGGAACCACCGGGCCTCCAAAGGTAACTTTTCAATAACACTTTTCCTGCTTAATTTCAGCCAGAATAGTTAGTGAAAATTGTGATGAAGACAAGTGTGTTGAAGCACGCTACGTTAAATTGCACCATATAGTGCAAATAAAGTACATAGTACAATGTACAGTGGCGAATGTACTATGTACAATGTACCCTGTACAGTGTACATAGTACATACATTGATATCCTGAACACGCCAGTCGTGCACGCGACCAGACGGGACACCAAGCTTTGTCACCGTACCTAACGTGGGTGTTTGTCCGTCTGTTTTTGTGTTTTACAATGAAATAGGTGTGGAACTGATGATTTGTTCGATTAGAAGTTATTTTCCTGAATCTCAGTCAAGTTAGTACTACTACACGTTAGCATTATTACAGTAAAACCCCGATATACCACAAACCCCGATTTACCGCGGGTGTTTCCTTTCCCCAAACTCGGCGGTAAATCGGGGTTTTACTGTACATTGAATTGTTGTCAATCGTGTTTATTTACTGATTCTGTGTGTCTAATTGTTATGTTTATTATCTGTTTTCCTTGATAGTCATCTAGATTAAATCTAGTTTTACAACATTAATTCAATTTTATACTTTTGTAACCTATATATTCCTGTCTCGATAGGCTATAAGATATCTCCTTTTGCGTAATTTCGTCCATCGTGGCATCGTTTGTCCACGAAAACAGCTATTGAATTATCTGACTACATATTTTTTACGTCGAACTATGTTGCATACACGATATTATGACGTCTCAGCCCTAGATAGACCAGTGACATTCGCTTAACCCCTTAATTTCCACTTATATCTCTTATCTAGGTTCTCACACCTGCCACAAGGCACTGGCAGAGAGTCCACATAATCTATATTCTGTGCTCTGTGCGTGGTCCGTGTTATCGAAATGATTGAATATTAATTAAACGTCAAATATGTACTCGGACATGTACAATCTACGATCCGCGGATTGATATTAGTTTTTAAAACCGCTGACACGTGATCTGACCGTACTCTTTGTATTGGTCAATTTTGGCTGAGATCTTTATTTCAAATGTGGTTATTATATCCAATATCCCGTGCAACAATATTGTTCAAACGATTGAATAAAGGTTTAATGTTAACCATACTATACTATAGCATGTATAAATTATTAAAAACAAATATTATTGCGGATCACACTAAAATCCGCGATAATATTTGTTTTTAAAACCAATCACGTGACACTTATATGACGTCACAGAACTCATTGTAACACCCTCCTCAGGCTGTGATGTTGTCTCACGACAATATCTCGTGGACTGCACTGGCATGTTGCCAGATCCTGAATGTTCGAGAAACTTCCGATGTTGTTTCGTACCTTCCCCTCAGTCACATTGCCGCGCAAATTATTGTAAGTTACTTTGCATCTCAAGTTCTCCGCATGATGCTGAATTTTAAACCTCATTTTAGGATTTCCAGAATTTAACGATCATTTTGTTTTAGTTTGGTTAGGAGATTTAACAAATAAATCCTTGACGTAGGTTATGTTAAGATGTTAACAGTAACTAGTAACTACTTTATGCGTTAGCGTGCAATCTTAGCACATTACGATTGTAACTCAGCGCTAACAGTTAACATGACGCTCTTTGATTGCACAACAGTGGTAGTACCTACATAAGGTCGGGATATTGACGGTGAAATGAGACTGGAAACTGGGCTAAATATAAACTACTCCCCAGGATTTACACGGACCTATGGCTTGTGGCGCGACAGTGTGGTTCGCTAAATCGGACGCGCTGAAGGGGACCCTTGTAGACACGTTACAAGAAGTCAGACCCACAATGTTCCTGGGGGTACCCAGGGTATGGGAGAAGATACAGGACAAAGTTGAGATGCAGATTAACGAAATGAAGGGGTTCAAGAGAGCTCTTACTAAATGGGCCCAGGTGCGTGCTAATTTAGATGATGGGTAATTGTATGCTTTGCATTGAATTTTAATTTTCATATATAACATAATATTATCCATACAGAAATCATATTTTTAAGTATAATTTCTTTTAAAAAGCACACATAATATTGCTGTACGGCAGTGTTAAACAAGGAACTGAAACCGAGGGGTTCCGTTCAGGCCCTTCACACTTTGTTTCTGTCTAGTTCTAATGTACCGTCACAATAGCGACTTTAATATATGCGACGGAGGAAAATTTCTTTTTCTGGGCACATAAAACAGAGCCCTCAGACTTACCCTACCTCTTACAGCGGATCGGAACAGATGTGGGTGAAGCTAAACAGAACAGCACGGAGATGCCCCGAGGCTACTGGATGGCTGACAGGTAAACAGACGTTGTTGCATCCACCCGTTCACAAGGGCTACAACTTCCTTAACTCCATAGAAAGTCACGTGTCGTTATGACAACCTGCTATACTTGCCACGTGTTCATTAATCAAGCTATCCGGCTATAAACCTTGCTGTTTGAGCGTTTGACTCGGGATTTGTTTTTATCCTGGCTTTTCTTCCTGCTGTACTGATTTCTGTTTTCTGTTCGCTATTCCTGTACTAATAGCACCGTATGGCGTGGTATGACGTCACCACACGTGATATGACGTCACACCACGTGGTGCTGACGAGGTGTTGTCCCATGTAACTGTCTCCACTCTCTAGAAAGAGCAAAGAATACCCGGCAGGCTACTGGTTTGCAGACAGGTATGAGACATGTCAGACCGAATATCCTAATGAATAAACATTAGGGGGATTGCATCACCTATAATAGTAACGTGTCGTAGCGTGATCTTAGAGCTCTGAGGCGAGGTTGCTGAGGGTACAACTGGGAACCGACTGACAATAAATATAGTCTATACTTGAAACTATTGAAACGGAAGGCTTGGGTGTGATATTTGTCTAGGGTGGGACAAATATTGTGCCAATTTGTTGTGAGAAAAGTTGTTGGTTTCCAGTCGTACCTTCAGCAAGTTTGTGCGACGAGAACAGTAGGGGACACCTTATCGGGCCGATAACTACGGAAACTGGGCATACTGGAACGATTTTAGACGAAAAAATAAACGAAAGTTTGGTTGATGGGACCGATAAGGTGTAGTGTGTAATCTGTAAAGATCTCCAAAGAGAGGAGTACTGTACGTTTTAGTGGTCCCCTTAGTTATTGTCTGTCACCCACATAATATGATAAAGTGTTGTATTTAATTGAATGTATTTATTTTGTATTTATTTTGTATTGTGCTTAAAATGCATCCCAGCTTGTGAAGACAATTTGAAGCATATTATTCGCATATTATTCGCATATTATTCGCATATTTATCCACACACTGTTATTTTTGCGCCTTCATTAAACGCTAGCCCTTGTCCACGTACGGGTGAATATCGCATGTTGTTGTCATGGCAACATGTGCTCAACATTTCTGTGTGTGTTTGCATGCTGGCTGAACCTATAATGTGGACTGGAACAGTCCCAGATAGCTGGGTATTCCTATCGTACACTGCTGGATAGCTGAAAACAAGAGTTTTGTTGCTCACATTCAAGATATTTGTCAACAATCTAATATCTTAAACCATATCATGGATATAACCGCTGATAATTGAAATCCGTAACTATCGAGTAACGCTGAATATTTTGATTAAAAACTCGCTCTTGTTGATAAATAGATTTGGGAGATTTATAAATGATTGTTGGTATTATTATTAAGTATAATGCTATTGAAAGCTAAATTTACATTAGTGCTTCACTGCTGGTAGTAGTTAAACCTTCAAGGCTTGGATGTTATGTGTTTTACTTTCAGGTTGGTTTTCAATAAGATAAAACAAATTCTTGGTCTGGACAGATGCATCTTACAGGTGAGCAGCTTCTTATTAATAACAGTAAAGTTAATACCAGTAAAACTACAACGTTATTCTGTTAAAACCTACTCCTTCTCGTCTAAACTTCTATAGATTGCCAAATACAAACAAACGTAGATTTACTTATAAATCTACTCTTAGCCTTAAGAGTTAAGGGCCAGTGGTAAGCTGTAGATATCAGTGGACTTCAAATTAGGAACTTTTCTGCGCAACTCCTGATCAATCCCCTCAATACGTGTGTTGCAAATAAAACCCCCTCAGGCATCAGCTGCTGCCCCCATCACCCAGGAAACTATTGCCTTCTTCCAGAGCCTCGATATTCCTGTCTACGAGATCTACGGGATGAGCGAATGTTCCGGACCTCAAACCCTCTCTTTTGATGGTAAGTTCGGTGCCAGACCAATAAGAACCTGTCAATCTAACCAACCTTTATCAACTAATTAACATGCTAGTTTTGAATATTGCTTCGTTTTCGAAAAAATTGTGTTTTCACTGATACTCGCTGCACGAGGAGATTGATCTTATAGAGAGGGGTGTGGAAGGCTATTGTTTTTAAAGTAGGGAAACTGTATCTTAGGAATGTTAAAAGTAAGAATTCTGTCCCTCAATTACTCAAGTGTCCTCTGAATTGCAATTATTCAACACGTGATAATAATGCAGCTCTCTGATTGGTCGGTTTGTAACTCGAGATAATAATACAGCTCTCTGATTGATAACAATCCCATACCCTATCAGGACAGCACAAAGCAGGTAGTACAGGTAAGAGCATCCCCGGCTCGGAGATAAAGATTGAAATGCCGGATCGGGACGGAAATGGCGAGATTTGTTACCGGGGGAGACATATCTTTATGGGGTACATGCACGACGAGGACACTACGTCTAAAACTGTCGACAAAGGTAAAAAACATTTGAAAGATTTCGCATACTCTTTATAATCTGTTTGTTCTGTATTAAGTGAAAAGCATATCTCCGAATGAGAAGCTACTTCATGAAATTATACACAATTTACTCAGATGGATGGCTGCACTCTGGTGATATTGGGAAACTAGATAAAAACAATTTCCTCACGATAACTGGGAGAATAAAAGAAATAATCATCACGGCGGGTGGAGAGAATATCGCGCCTATTCCTATAGAAGATAAGGTTTGTTTGAGCGGATTATAGATCTTGATTCTTGTGGGGAGGCGAGTAATGTTATTTCAACGCGTGACATCAATTAACCAATCAGCTTTCACTTTTCAGCAAATTTGTCAATCAAAATCAAGAATCACTTTCATGTGTCCAAACAAATATGGTTCACCTTTCCACCAGAGTCAATTATTTTAAGTTTTAGACACAGTTAGCAATACTGTATGAAGTAATAAAATCAAAAACTGTATCAATACCGTAACAAAACTAGTTCATATCAAGAGATTAGAATGAGATGACAAACTATTCTTAGAGGAGATGCACATTTTATTTGATTATGCGACCCTAAAGAAAGATAATTTATAAAAATCAATATAAACCATACAAGCCAGTCCGACTAAATTCGGACTGGGCAAAAAAACTTTTCTACTAGTGTATAATTGTATATTTTGTATTCATTCATTTCCGGTAACCGAGACGCCATCTTTTTCCTCTTCTATCAGCCAAGGAACGGTGGTTCCGGCTGCAGTATTACCCAACACGTAGTAACCATCCTCCATCTGCATTGGTGTGTTGTACTGAGGTGGATTACCACGGTTTAGTGTATCATAGACGTCATTTTCTTCTCCATGTGTAGATCTCTGCCAAGGCACAGAATACAGAACCTCCGCATCCTTTTTACCTTTGTTAGATAAGGGAACAAATCCACTCCCTCCTGAGATACGGTGTTCCTCAGCCTGAAGCGGGTTAACATCTTGGTTATATTCGAGATCAATATCTTGATACTGGCTGGGTAAGAATTCAGTAGCCGGTATTTGTTGATCATCTACAATCTCTACACGTCCTGTACCCCTGTTGTTAGTGTATACTACTCTAGTTAGATAATTTCTTTCTCCTGATTTCTTCCTTTCGATGATGAGGAATGCAACGAGGGAGATGCAGATGATAGTCAGAACTACAGACACGATAGCTAGAATCAGGGCTGCAGAAATGGGTGTGTCACTACGAGAAACAAACTGACAGGATACCAGTCCATTTTCACTCCAGTTCCACATCATATCAGATGGACAAGTGCAAATTGTCTGTCTTAGGTTAGCGGTTGAACCTGACGGACATAATTGGCATCGTAAACTGCCTGCTTGACTAACAAACTGGACTTCGCAGTCTTCACAGCTCGCACTGTCTATAGACCAGAGTTTTCCGGCAGGGCGAACACAGCGTTCTGACCCTATAAGAGAGGTTGCTCCAGATGGACACATTTCGCACGATGCACCCAAGTTGCTGTAGTATCCTGGAGAACAGGATCTACAAGAACCACTGATGGAATTCTCCCAAGTCCATGTTTCCCCAGGCGGACACGCGCACGATGATCCCTCTTGATGAGACTGCGAAGGGCACGGCAGACAGGTTGACGCCCCTTCTTGGCTGATGGATCCTTCAGAACATTGTTCACATGAAATTCCATTCCAGAACCACCCACCCTCACAGGCACAGTAGTCAGATCCTGCAGTGGATGTGGAACCAGTAGGGCAAACTCTGCAGGTGGGCATTTCTTCTGTCTTGTACGTTCCAGATGGACATGGTTTACAGAATCCATTGTATGGGTCACCCCCATTCCATATCTCTCCTCCTGGACAAAAGCAATATGATTGGTGTTCGTAGCACGAATAACAATTATTGCTATTATGCCAAAATTGTCCCAACTCACAAGAACAGCGAGAAGAACCAAGTAGTGAAGTGGCTCCGTAGGGGCACTCAGTGCAAGAGATCTCCTTTCCTTCAGTCGCTTTGAAGGTGTTCACAGGACAGTACACACACATTCCGTAGTCTCCCAGGTAGGTTCCCGGGGAACTTGCAGCTGAAATTTAGCATTCTTGTAATATTGCAAAGTATAGGTTATGGTCAGGGTATTATATAATATTATTATAATAATATATCAGTTTGATGTCAGTTTATATGGCATGCATACTTCAGTTTGCTTCTATATGAATTTAACAAACTGAAGTATGCAAGAAAAGGCCTCACAAATTATAAATAAACAAAATTAGGTATTTTTGAAAAGTTTATTGAAAATGATGAGTAAATTTCCTAACTAATTACTTACTGGTTCCATTGATTAGAATTAATCCAACATGTAGAAGAAGTGTGGAAAAAAGCATAACAGGCAGTACAGTAACAATTTCTTTAATACAAAATAAAATAGCTGCTCTAAGCAATAAGCATGTGGATTGTGGATTCACAAATTTCTTTTTAATCAATTTCTCAAAAATTTAACAAATTGATTATTTAGTAGGTTCCTTCCCATCCAGATATGGATCAGATACCCATAATCATATTTCTACAGAATAATATCTTCTTATAATAGGTACTTAAGTTAACAAATATCTCACAGAACTTTTTAATTTTAATTTTAATCCTTGCCCTGCAATCCACTTCCTTTCTCTCTCCCCTTCCCAGAGTCTTATGCTGACTGTGTACGGTATTACCACCCCGGCCCCCTCCAATTTATATTTCTTATAAAAACCCTTATGCGTTAATACTTAAGGCCTAAGGGGGGGGGGGGGGGGGGGGGGGGGGGGGGGGGGGGGATTCTAGATAGCAGTTGACCAACAAACTAGGGCCTGTGACCGAACTTTTGAGGGGGTCCCAGACTCCGGGTCCCCCCTCATAACTTATAAAAATTTGATAAGCAAAATACTATTATATGACCATGTTTGGGCATGTGCACCAATTTTGATTGATGTAAGCCCATAAATTGGTCAATTATCAATATTTTTGGATGAGACAAACTTTATATGTAAGGTAAGCCTATACTACACATTCTCTATGATTATCAACTCAATATCTACCTAACTGTGGATTCTGTGTTCAAATAATCGCAAAAAATGAACAAAATCGCCCATATCTCAATTCGCGACGATATTCGCGAATCTGATTTCGTTCAAAACAATAGTTCAACTCGATGGGGTTTCAATATTTTTTCATGAAATTTTCAGAAACAATGTAGAATTGCATTTCGACCTTAAGTTTTGGAGTGGAATTTTGAGTTATATTAGGCCTTTTAAAAACATTTTTCGGCCGAATTCTGAAATTTGCAGTGCATTTTTCAAATAGCTAATAGATCTACACTGTGGAGTGTGGGTAGGACGCGGGACATAATCTGCACATTAAGTTTTAATTCCTTCTGGACTGGGTAAGTAGCATATAATAATACTGATTAAAACCCTATATTTTCACATTATTAATTTTTACAGGTAAAACAGTACGCGCCAATAGTTAGTAACTGTATGGTAATAGGTGACAAGATGAAGTTCTTGTCACTTGTGTGTACCCTGAGGTGCGTGATGAGTGACGCGCACGAACCGCTAGATGAGCTCGACTGGATCTCCCTGGATCAATGTCGGAAACTTGGCAGCTGCGCTAAAACTGGTTTGTTTAACTTTCACCTTTACTTCCGCTTGCATACTTCTTGCAATCATAGTCTTGTAACGTGTTATCAAAGTCTTTATTAAAATTTAACCTTAAAATCAAGAGTGACTGTGGCTCATTATTTGTATTTATTTGTAAAAGCTTTCAAAAGATTAAGTTTCCCAAACGTTGTGTGTCATGAGAACTATGATTTGAGTTACTCATATTACTATCTTATCTATTTAAAACAGTTTCTGAAGCTCTGATGGATCCTCTGGTTTTGAACAACATAAAGAGGGCAGTACAAGAGGCCAACAAACAAGCTGTCAGCAACGCCTCTAAAATACAGGTCAGTACCTTGCAACTAATCACGTGACAGGATCCCAATATAATTGGTCTGCTGAACGTTTTCCTCTGAATAATACGTAGCTATGTGTACACTCGCGTCTTCCAGTTATTTTGGCAGCAGTGGATTAGGTCACTAATTTAACACTTGAGTATAATACATTAAAATCACGCCACTGTCGTTCGATTTGTACAATAATTAAACTCGCACGTTTAATAATTGAACTGAAAATGTTCTATCACCAAAAGTGATATTAGATTGTTCTGAGAATCTGAGACGGAACATTATAATTATATAATATTAACTGCCTGTATTACAGTAAAACCCCGATTTACCGCGAAGTTTGGGGAAAGGAAAAATCCGCAGTAAATCGTGTTTTTGGGCTCCGAAATTGGTCGAAAAATCGGGGGTTTACTGTACTACTTAATCATAATATTCGTACAACTCCTAACCATTATCTTTACCTCAACAGAAGTTCCGGATCCTTCCAGAAGACTTCTCAATAGGAGGAGGTGAGCTGGGACCCACACTCAAGCTGAAGAGAAGAGTAGTGATGACTAAATACGCGGATATAATAGACGAGATGTATGAGGATTACAACGAGAGACCGCCCTCACCCTCTGTAAGTTGACAAACCAACACCCGGACAAATACTCACAGGCTATCAAATGTGTACTTGTGTTCTTTTGGTCACTCTATTTCGTTTGATCGTTCCTATTGATTTATCCGTGTTTTTTGGAATTATATTTGAAAGTTTTGAGGGATAAAAATCTCATTTGTAAAGCACCAAATAAACAATATGATTATTGTACTCTCTGTGGAAATGAATGTATGATTTTTAGAGCAAACCTGAAAGGCTCCCATCCCACGCGTCAGCTCCGTCGGCAGCTAGCGCTAAGCGCCCTGAAGTAAGTGTATTTACTTAAATAACTAAAGCAAGTGTATTAACTTAAATTACTAAAGTAAGTGTATTAACTTAAATAACTAAAGTAAGTGTATTAACTTAAATTACTAAAGTAAGTGTATTAACTTAAATAACTAAAGTAAGTGTATGAACTTAAATAACTAAAGTAAGTGTATTACCTTTAATAACTAAAGGAAGTGTATTAACTTAAATAACTAAAGTAAGTGTATTAACTTAAATAACTAAAGGAAGTGTATTAACTTAAATAACTAAAGTAAGTGTATTAACTTTAATAACTAAAGTAAGTGTATGAACTTAAATAACTAAAGTAAGTGTATTGACTTAAATAACTAAAGTAAGTGTATTGACTTAAATAACTAAAGTAATTGGAACATTAATTTAACTTTGAAGTGAGTGTTAAAACCGGGTCCGGACTTTATATTACGGCGTGTGATCTTTCGGCGCAAAAAACTATTAGGTTAGGGTTGGAAATGACTTTTTAAAAAACCTCCTCCAATTTGTTTGCGCGACAAATCTCACGCTGTAGAGTCCCTGACCTGTTAAAACATTGATTTAGTGCTGATTGCTGAAGTAAGCATATAATTTATTTACTGTTGGAATGAAGCTTCCAAATTTGCTTCCCCAAAACGATCATAGTCTATAAAAATTAAAATAACATTAACAACACAACCTAACAACATTTTCCCAACAGAGTGACTCCTCAACGGAGGACAAGATAATAGCCCAGCACTTGGACGAGCTCTCTCTCCATTTAGAACAGGAGCGTGTAGCCCAGTTACCTGGTTATAGGTCTAGAACAAGTTCTCAACTCTCTGAAGATGCCCGTCCTCCCTTCCCTCCACTGCAGGTGACTTTCAACTAATTAGTTAATTAGCTAATTAGCAGGTGGTTTTTAGCTAGTCTGACGTTACAGAGATGTGACCAAATGTTAATAGATCAGGATATTGTTGTATGTATCACCTTTTCTGGAATGTAAGCATATTTATTGTCAATTTTTAACGATTTTCATGACTTTTCCCTTTCTAGGCTTTATTATTGAAAAATATTCATATTTTGGAGTAAGTAATTGGTTGTGGCGTTTACATCTGATCTTAACCTTCTCCGCAAGAAGATTTCACATGCTGCCACGTGTTCAACCATTTAAAAGCACTTTTTAAAAGCAATTTTTAGGAGTTTTCCCCATTAGCCTTATTGAACGTAATATTTATTGGGGACTAATTTGTGGACTAATTAATTGAAATTTACTTCAGAAGTTTACAGTAGCCAGTAAATCATAAAAAAACCTTAAATCATGTTTTAACGCTTACCTTCTCCTTCAGACGCAGTTATGACTAGGCGTACCAAATGGCGAGATTCCGCCGAGCAAGCTTTAGTTCCAAAACACTTCCGATGAGATCCCGGTACCGTCCGCTCCTTATATGGGCATCACGTGTACCGTCCGCTCCTTATACGGGCATCACGTGTTCCGGTGCTAGCAGATACGAACCGCACTGATCACGTGTCACCTGTCACGTGACAAGATAACGCAGTATAGATTGCGTGTGTTTGTGTGTCACGAACTGTATACTCTAAAATAATGTCTATTATAATGTTAGCCTTTTCCGATGTAAAGTGTGAAATGTTTGGTTTTTTGATGATTTGCGTATGAAGCCGGTAACTTTGTATGTTGGTGATTCGAAGAGATTTATATGATACAGTCTAGCATTGTCAACCAATGTGGTTAGTGTTTAGAATGGAAGTAATTAATCTGAAATTGCCGGGTAATTGACTGTTAATTGCCGGGTAATTGACTGGATTGTATCAGCGGTTAAAGATATCAGTTTTTTTGCACTGAACTGCAGCTCCGCCTGGAACTGTCCTGTTCAGATGTGATATCCTGGTCGAGGGTTCTAGTTTGATGTTTATAGTATTATTGGTTCTTGTTCTTTTATCACTAGGTTACATAGGGACGCGTGAGTGAAATTGTAGTAGCGTGCCGTTATTATAATATAGAATTGTCGTGGAACTTTATAAATGTGTAGAAGCCTTTATGAACAATGCTTGAAGAGTGTGTTAGGCCCAACGCGTGATATTTTATTAACATTGGGTTTGACTTGATTTTGTATTGAAAGTGTATTCAGTTGTGTGAGAATTAAAGCGCGACACAATGCCGCGACGGTCAGGATAAAATTTTGAATTTATGTCTGTGCTCTGCAGTCGACAATTTACGTGTAAATAGTCTGGTATGAGAATACGGGTATTTTCATGATGATAGAGCATGCCAATTTTAGGTCAAATAATTAATTGAATAAATGGTCGATTATAACTTGCTTTGCCATTGGTTCATACTGTATTTTCGATATTTTTGCCCGTAGTGAGAGTATATTGCTTCTGTTAGATGTCGATCTGTGGTGGAAGTGACTCAAAAGTCCGGATCCAACTTTTGTTCTCATTCATATGGGTCACATATTCCTAATTGCCATGAAGCCGAGATAGTTATGTGATATAAATTGATTTAGTCAAGTTTAGATTACAAATTTAAGTTGATCTTAAATTGTTGAAATTCTAATGGAAAATTTAAAATATTAAAATTCTCGATTATGAAGTCTACTTTATCAGCTCCATAGTATTAGTACGTTTTACAGGGAAATTGCTTAACATTGGTGTTAGTAAAAGAAACATTTTTACTTTCACCTAAAGTGCTAATCTATTATCCTTCGATATTAGGCTATAAGCGCACGCGCAGCTCATAAAACAAGCTAAGGATTATAATAAAGTTGAAGTTAAACTTTAAATTGTCTGCAAGTGTAATACTTATAGTACTAGGTTTCCTAGCTGGGTTCAATCAGTGGTTTTGGTAGAAAGTAAAGCTGTATAATCATGGGGCTGATAACTTAATATAACCTTTGCAATTATGAATAGTATCTACTTCTTATCGTAAAAGTTTGTTGGCAAATGATGTGAGTTCTAATTTTGAACTGAAATATTTGTTTAATTTTGTTACCCAGCCAAAGAGCCCCCCCCCCCCCCCCCCCCCCCCCCCCCCCCCCCCCAGCCAGTAAGGTTTTCTGGGAAGACCGTCGGTGCGACTCGCCGCGCGTCTTGGTAGGTTTTAAACTTTGCTGCACGTTGTGTACCTCTCTCGTGCATGCAAAGCGTGGGCTGCACTCCGCGGCCGGCCGCACTGCTGGCTTTGCGCGTGTGTGTGGTGTGACGTTGTATCACGCGGTGACCCCCACTGTCGCTTTACTATAGTAGATACCCCTGTATCGTCTTCGACGATACAGGCGGGTCATACAACGTATGACAAGTGTGACGTGTGTCAATATAATGTATAAACGTACTATTATATATATATATATGATATAGCGCGCCAGGACGGCAAAATTAAAAATTTATGCAAAAGCTTACCTGGGCCGGGGACCCCAGGCTATTATATTTTAGCGAATAGAGATAAGGCGGAATGAGCACCGCACAGTAAACGATCAAAATGGAAAGCGTACACAAACATCGTACTCGATTACAAATCATGGTTAACAAAATTGCGCATTTACGTCTTTTTATTGCATGTTTATTGGTATTTTGTATTTTAACCCTGCTTTTAAAAAACCAATTGAGTAAGCTAGGCAAAATTAATTAAATGTTGTATCACGTCGTGACCCCCATTGTCGTTTCACTAAGTTCACTCCTTTATCCATTATCGTTTCGTTCTACGATGCAGGGGAGCCGCGCACTCGTGCACGGCGGGTCATACAGCGTAAGACAACATTATCCCAATCAGGCATTAAATCGAGCGCTACAAAATACAAACCAGATTTAAAAGATCGTTATTCGTTCTTAAGTCGTAATTGTTAAATACGACTGTTTCGCATTTTTGACATTAGCTGTCGAGGTAGTGAATTCTTTGCGACTAATTACTGCTCCATTTAAAATGCTTCAGGTCATGTTAATTTGTTGTAATTATGTTCACGTTTTCAATGACGATAACAATACTAATTAAACACTGTTGTGGCGTATGCACATTTTTGATTTCGTTCAAAATTACTAACCATTCAGTGTGGAAAATATACTATTCAAATTTTAATCCCGTCTATGAAAATTTGTCCGTTGGGTTTCGCTACCCTTACTCGTCGTACCAACTTCCATGTACAGTGTACGGAACTTGAACCTTGTTATCGTATCTAGCAATAAGCTCCAGTTTCTTTGCATTCCACACACACAGCTCACTCTTCTCCGTTGCTGAGTCATAAACTTGTGCCACAATAACGCCATCATCTTCTGCCTCGCCTCCTGGTTTAGGCACGAACACTGGTTCCGAGACGTGTTTGTTGTCCTCATGCCATGTGATTGCTTTCTTCGTGCAAAGGTCATACTTCATCAGGTCCATGTCTTCTGTTCTAAAGTGCCACTGTTGGAAGTAGGCAAAGCAATAATCTTTTCCATTGTAGTTTGGGTTTATGAATGGGAACTCAATTGCACTGTCCTTGGTCCGCCAAGATTGTGGGAAATCCTCAATTGTATGTGCACTTGTGTGCATGTTAAAAATGAACCGTCTAAGAGTTGTATCCCAGGGGATGTTTTCGTAAAGGTAGTTGGGATCAGTCAGTATAGGAATGTTGAATATGTCGAACAGGCAGTGTTTGTTGAGATCCAATGCCGTCGGATCTGTCAAGGTTGGGAAATCCATGACAATTTCCAGCTGTCCCTGTGAATTAATCCTCTCAAAAGAGTTCATCCCATGCACTCCTTTCTGGATTGGTAGTGTAAACTGGACTCTGATACCAGTTTTTATGTTGATTATGTCCACATAAGTGGGCTTGTTGTACTCGAACTTGAATGCCTCACACATGTATGCTAGTTTCTTCATCATGGACAAATCAAATGTAAAGTCAAACTTGTAATTCCATCTGGGAATGACCAGATAGTTCTCTGTTATACTAAATGCATGGATGATCCTGATATCATCTAGAGCAGTTGGAATAGAGCCAACTTTCCTGTCAGTGATCTGCCCACCTGGTGATGAGGAATACTCATAGAAGTCAAATCTTGCTTCCGGTCCCCATAACTTCCACTTTAACTTTGCGACATAGTTGTAACTTTTGCCACTTGTAGGATGTCTAGAAAAGTGAGCAGCCGAGAAAAGTGGTATTTCATCAGCTCCTGGTGGTTTCCACGGTCTGTTGTAAGTCAGGGTGTCAGGTGCTACTTGGTGCATATTGAAGGACTCAGTTGTGAGAGTCAAGCTGTGCCCTTTATCAACATCCCACACAGCTATGTTAGTGTTGTCAGAGTACTCAACTCCACCAAGCACCATCATTGTGTGCTCCCAGAGATCAAACAAGGGCTCAGGTTTTCCCATCATGGAGAAAGCACTGATCTTCCCTTCAGCCATACTCCGATTGTAAACCTCACTCCTTACCATTTTTCCGGTATATTTCACATCATCTCCTCCATTAAATCTCCATCCATGAATCTTTGCCAGACCATCAAGGACATTAGTGACACTGCGTGGCCCATGTTCCAAAAGGCCAGGACCAACTCTATACAGATGACCTTGTAGCCAAGATAAAGGCTTAGACCCAAAGGTCCGGGGCAGTTGAAGGTTTTCATACTCTTCTGGAGCTGATATTATCAGGCCTGATATGCGTGATGTAGAGCCAGAGGCACTAAAGAGCACCATGATAGCTATAGTGAGCTGTGCAAGTGAAAGTGCTTTCAGACTGTTCATTTGATCTAAATAAGGAATTAGTAAATGGCAGAATGTTTAAATTAGGTAATTTTGGAAATCAATTAATTTAAGAAATATATATGATAATCCTCTGAAGAAGTTGAGTTATGAAAATTTAGTTGGAAATAACCCTTTAAAACACAAGTGAAATTTTGCTTTGATAGTTGACACGGGTTGACAGAGTACTACAGGCACAAAAAAGACAATAAAACATCTACTTAACAAAAAAAGTGCCTATTTTAGACTAAGAAATTTGCTAAGTAAATCGTTATCAGTCTAAGTTAAGTACACTCACAGAAAGCTTGTTAGAAATAGAATAGTCAAAACAATGACATACTATATTGTGCAAACTTGGTGTGGCTGGGTCCAGGGTCCTATGATCTGTCGACTGTCGCATACATTGGCCTCATCATAGTTAAAAAAGACTCCTCTAAAACATGACTCAGCAGTCAGCATCTAGACAGGGTTATATAAATAAATAAAAATAAATTCTAACATTTATTACACGCTTCGACATTAAAATATACCCAACAAAGAAGTACATTAAAGTCATTCAAGCGAGACTTAGTGTTGAAATAGCAAAATTATGGACTTTTTAAACAGTTCAGATTTTATGAACAAATATTTGTATGAAGTTACCAAAATTATGCACTTTCATATCAGTTCAGACATTATGGACAAATATTAGAAATATTATCAAAAGCTAGTTGGAAATAAAACGTCTTTAGGGCATTTTTAAAACATTCTACAGATGATAATGATCTCACTGAGTAGGGTAGTTCATTCCAAATTTTTGGTCCACAAAACATAAATGCAGCATCTGTTCGTCTGAAATGAGGAGCAGGAGGAACTTTCAACAAATAAAAGTCATCATCTAGTCTGGAACTTTGTCTTCGTACTTCCCTTAGATTGACGTGTCCTTGTAAGTACTGAGGGGCTATGTTATTAAGACACTTGAAGACCAGAAGTGATATTTTGAACTTAATTCTGAACCGAACAGGCAGAAAGTGGAGCTTTTTGAGGTAAGGCATGATAGGTTCACGTATCTTTTTTCCGTAAAGACCAAAGATAAATCTAGCAGCATTGTTCTGTATCTTTTGTAGCTTATGAAGATTCTTTTCTGTTATTCCATAATAGACTGAGTTGCAGTAGTCTATGAAACAGAGGATATTGGAGTGAACTAACTGAACTTTTAGGTCATGGGAAAGCTTCGAACCGATTCTTGCTAAGTCCCTTTGATTCAAATAACATACTTTGGAGACAGCATTTATTTGAGAGTCCAGATTCATTTGGTGATCGAAAAGGAATCCCAGGTTCTTGGCCTTGCTAACAGGGCAGATTGAGAGGTCTCCTAAATCCATTGTCTGGATTGGGCTGACATATGGTCCTATATCAATGAACTCTGTTTTTTCATCATTCAGTTTTAGGAAGTTAACTGTCATCCATTGCTTTATCTCCAGAAAGCAATTTTTCACAGCTGTTAAATCAGGATTAGAACTGTGAACATCAAAAGTAAAGTACACCTGTGTGTCATCTGCATACAAATGTATCGAGAAACCATATTTTGTGACAATTTCTTCAAGATCTCTGGTATACAATATGAACAGTAGTGGTCCTAAAATGGATCCTTGAGGTACACCAATATCCAGATAGCCTTCAGAAGATGTGGCTTTTTTTACTTTAACCTTGAATGTGCGATTATTAAGGTAACATTGTAACCAGCTGAGTGCTAGTTCTGTAATACCATACACATTCTTGAGTTTCGTAAGAAGGAGGTTATGGTTTATGGTGTCGAAAGCAGCTGATAGATCTAAGAGTAGAAGCACAACATTCGATTTGCTGTCAATCATCATTAGAATATCATTATGTATTTTGGTAACTGCAGTTTCACAACTATGGAATTTTCTATAGCCTGATTGATATGGGGAAAACAGGTTGTTGACATCAGCATATTCATTTAATTGGCAATGAACTACTTTTTCTAGTATTTTGGACAGATAAGTTAGATTGCTAATCGGTCGATAGTTTTTCAGCTCATCAACATCTAAGGTAGGTTTCTTGAGTCCAGGCCTAATAGATGCTTCTTTTAGGGCAGATGGAAACTTTCCGACTCTTAGTGATTCATTCACGATGTAATGGATGATTGGGAGAAGCTCGGGTAAGCAGTTCTTGAAGAGCCACATTGGTATGACATCGAGTACGCTTGATTTATTGGGAAGACTCTTAATTAAGGTTTCAAGGTCTGATAATGAGACTTCCTTAAACTGATTAAGTCTACACTTTGCATTATCTATCGAAGTAGAGTCCTTCGTACCTTGACCGTTTAGGGAAGTGTTTTGAATTTCCTTCTCAATATTAGAGTAAATGGTCTTTACTTTTTGATCGAAGAAAGTCTTGAGTTTGGCAGCCACTTCGATATCGCCACCATTTGGCAATTTGTTGGAGCCATATTCCTTATCTAAAAGTTTATTTATGACTTTATAGGTCCCTTTCGAGTCTCCTTTGCAAGAACTGAGCTGTTTATCATAGTAGCCATCCCTAGCTCGATTGATAGTTATTTCTGCGTCAACACATTTTTCAAAATGAGTAGTTTTAAACTCATCATTCTCTGGATACTTTTTGGCTTTTCGTTTTGCCCTTCTCCTCTCTCTGACAGCAATTTGACATTTATTATCCCAAAAATCAGACTTTTCAGCAGTAAATCGTTTCGTAATAAGTGGGGCATGTTTGTCTAGCACCTGTTCAAGGACATTTTGATAAAGGTTCACAGCCTCGTCTAAGGATTGATATTCAGAAAGGTTAAGCTCTGAACAAAACAGATCTTCCCTGAACTTATCAATGTCAATTTTGCTTAGCTCTCTGACATCTTTTTCTTCATATGTACGAGCTTTATGAAGATCGAATGTGACTGGGACCTGAAAACTTACTAGATAGTGATCAGAGCTGGTTCCAGTGCTTGTCTCTACCATCATATCTGTTACAGACAATGAGTCACTTACACAGCCTAGAGTAAATAACAAGTCCAGTGTCCCGCCGGAGATGTGAGTAGGAGAGTCGACATGCTGAAGGAAGCCTTTGCTCTCACAAAGAGCAATAAAGTTCTGGGCAACATTATTGTATATGTCTTCAACATGGAAATTAAAGTCACCACAAATAATTGGAGATCCAGTTTTAAGCAGAAGATTGTCCAGGTATCCATCAAAGTCATCCATAAACTTAGATATTTTTGTTTCATCATATTTCGCTTTGGCCTGAGTGCTGCGATAAACTACACATAGCCTGATAATCTCACCAGCAGTTTTAATGACACATTCAAGTACTTCAAAAGATGACTATTTAGTAACATCATTGCGTACAGGCGATATCATTTTGGGGTTGAAGAGAAAACCAACACCACCTCCCCTACCTCTTCGAGGGGCACTGATAATATCGAACCCAAAATCACGGATTTCGGCAAACTTTGCCCGATCATTAGTTTTTAGCCAAGTTTCCGTGATACAACAGATAGAAATCGAGTTATCTTTAAGCATTTCTAGTACGCCACAAGTTTTGTTGCATAGAGACCTTGCGTTGAAACAACCAATAGAAAGCTGTGATTTCTGTCGATTAGCACCTAATTTCACATTACGTTTTTTGAAATAAAGTCAGTGTTAGCAGCAATACGTTTAGTTTCTCTTACCAACACAGGACAATCGTAAGCTGCCGCATTATGTGTTCTTGAATTCTCGGCATCATTAGTGTGTGTTGAAGCCAAACATCGAGCACAGGCATGTTTGTCCTTCTTCTGCTTAAATTGGCATGCTGAAGACCGGTGACTTCCCATACAGTACATGCAGGTAGGATGTTTATTTGTTTTGACTTCATTACAGTCAACAGAAGTGTGTCCAATCATTTGACAATGATAACACTGTTTGATGTAGAAGGACATGTTCAAACCTGGTTGGTGGTTTTGTTACACTGCCAAAATGGGCGATTTTCTCATTTTTACAATAACTCCATTAATAATTACTCGATGGTCTTGAAACTTTCAGATATGATTATAATTGTCATAACAAATAGTCTCAGGTCATCGGCTATGAATAATATTGTAAAATGGCCCAGTTATATTGAAAAATGTAACATTTGGTTACACTTTTCAATGGCTCAGCCAATTATTATATTCTAAAGATTCTTGCTCCACAAAAATGTACTTTAGGTATTTGCTTAGCTGCGGAATGAAAAAAGGCCCACTTTTGAGTTCATAAAAAGGCCCAAAATGGACATTTTGTAACATCTTGTTTTCATGATATCTTTATAGTTTGTTACAACCACAGCTAGTGTAGGATATGTATTTAACTCTAAAACCAGGTTATTAGTGCAGCAATTCTTGTATAAAGGCATTACAACAATCTTGGTATATGGCTCATAATCAATAAAAGGCCCATTTCTTTGAATAACGTAACATGGTTACAAATGAGTATGTTATACAGAGGTGTCTGATCTAGTATTGGTTTTAAGTTGGTTGATGCATTAAAATAAATACACGAAACAACTTAACAAATTTAAAAAATGATAATTGGGACCAAATTATTGAATTTTGTAACAATTTAAATGTAATGTAATTTAAATTTACGACAGAACGCGGTAAATTTAATCAAATGAATATAGCTAATTAGATAAAAGGTTGGATATTTAAAAACGTTTAATTTATATATCAAATTGTATAGAAAATAGAAATTGGGCCCTATATATTGAAATTTGTAACAATAAAATGTCAGGTCACGAGTTTATCCACTGAAGTGGCAGAGTGACAATTGACTCGTAATTTATACAAAATTTTACAATTTTGGTGTACAAAATGCTTGACCGGAACATTAAAACGTTACAAAATTCAATGTTTTGGGCCCAAGTACAAAATATGGTCAATAATATGGTTGATGGAACCCTTTATGACCTAGGCAAACTGGTCTGAACTTCAAAAACTATAATATAGCTTGCCTAACACCCCTCACACTAGGATACATACTATATACTATACTCTATAAATTTACTTTCTAATGTTACATTATTCAAGTTCCGCAGCCATTTTATCAAATTATACGAATAAGGATTGCTTTACAATTCTGCATGAGAATCTAAAAACCATGTTACCAGTACAAGAATATATTGAACATTCCAAATATGAGCTTTGTAGTAAAAACATAAATATGTTACAAAATTCAATGTTTTGGGCCCAAGTACAAAATTTGGTCAAGAATATGGTTGATGGAACCCTTTGTGACCTGGAAAAACTGGTCTGAACTTCAAAAACTATAATAAAGCTTACCTAACACCCCTCACACTAGGGTACATACTCTATACACTTAATTTCTAATGTTACATAATTCAAGTTCCGCAGCCATTTTATCAAATTATATGAATAAGGATTGCTTCAGAATTTTGTATGAGAATCTAAAAACCATGTTACCAATACAAAAATATATTGAATATTCCAGATATGACCTTGGCAGTGAAAACATAAATATGTTACAGAATTCAATGTTTTGGGCCCAAGTACAAAATTTGGTCAAGAATATGGTTGATGGAACCCTTTGTGACCTAGAAAAACTGGTCTGAACTTGAAAAACTATCAAGAAGCTTCTCTAAAAACTCATTGAAAATGTGTAACATAGAAATGTGTTACAAAATTCAATATCCAGGGCCCCAAACTAAACTGCTATATCTCAGGACCTGAATATGTTACAAAAATTCTGATTCAAGGGTGCCCTCAGTCAAAGGGTCTAGTTTTTGTCAGTAGTTTCAGTTTGTCTTAAAATGTTACAGATTTCAATCTGGGGGCCCAGAAGTAAAGAGTGGGAGAAATGTAACAAAACCACCAACCAGGTTTGAACACGTCCAGAAGCGATCAGTTACTTTGTATCTGCGACTACCTAAATAGAGAGATCCTTGTTGTTGGTTAAAGAGGACTCTATAGACAGATGGTGATAGTTTGATTCCAATAGTGAGCTCTATGCGTTCCTGCTTATCGTTGGTGAAACGTTTTATCTTATTGAGATAGACAATACTGATAGTGTGCCCTGCTTCATACAAATCTTTGATGGACGAGTTTTTCTCCACAATTTGGGCGACTAAGTGGTTCTTTTCAAGATCCCTAAGTTTATCGGCATCATTCCCTACAGCTGTAGTGTCTATATCGTCAAGAACTTCAGAAGAAACACCATAAATAGTAACTTTTGGCAGCATTTTGTTGCCATTCTTAGACTGATATCCATACGAATCTAAGGTATTTCCATCATTGAGAAGTGAAGTAGCCTTATCACGAATTTCAGCATTAGGGAAGCCAATTGAAACTTTCTTGTTGTTTTCATTACATCTGAGAAATACTACTTGACTGCTCTTTAATTTATCAGTAGCAAATTTTTTCACATTCGTCATTGTTGCAGCATTTACCGATTGTTCTTCTTTCGGGGACAGAATTAGAATCTCGGGTGATGAAGGTTGTGTACGTGTTGAAGCAATTGGAACATGTGGTGGTTGAGCAGATGGTGTGGAACTGTTTGAGTCGGTAAACAAGCTGGAATAGAGAACGTCCTTTGTATGAGAAACAGTACCGGATTTTGTTACAACAGTGTTTACTTTATTGTCAATAACATCATTGATATTTTTCGTGAGGTCTTCTTTTAAAGATGAAAACTGTTCAGCAAATTGTTTCATAAAATCAACCTGATCTGAGGATCGCTCTTGAGCTCTCTCAGGTTTCTGGGACAGTTGTTCCTTCAGCAAGGTTTTAAGTTCAGACATCTCTTCCCTGAACTCCAAATTTATGGCATCTATTTTATTATCTAACAATCCTACCCGATCTACGGTAGTAGCAGCCCTCTTTTCCTCCTCAGCAGTACTACAATCATTACAGATAAATAGAAAGCGACCAAATCGTTTAGCATAAGATGAAGTGTTGTTCACAGCATGAGACAGGTGGGCAGTAAAAACCGTGGGCGCACTGACATTGCAAGTTTCATCACAGTTGATAGCATGAAAACTGTCCTTACACCAAAAACACTGTACAATGTCGGTACTTTTGACAACCTCATCATTCGAACAAGCTTTACATAAACCGTTGACGAGAAGATTCTTTGCAGAGTTATGAGCAGACTTTTCCATTGCAATTGTGTATTTGTACTTGTATAGATGTACAAAGGTAAAGTACAAACACCGTGCAGTAGCAGTGCAGTGGCAGTTAAAATTTCCGATTAAACAGAGATAAGGGAGCTCTGTTTTTCAACACGTAACAAAACTACAAATCGATAAAAAAATTTATTGTATTAAAAACATTGAATGATGGCAACTGGACTCAGGGGCAGAAGGGTACAACCCCTAATTAGCACAGATAAAGGGGCTGCAAACTCTGGGAGTCTTGGTCTGCACAATCCCCTAGAGAATCGAAAACTGAAGCTGGACTGTCTGTTTATATATGTCCAAGGCATTTTGAGATGAGTGGGTACGTGCAGAGATCGTTCGTGACTTTATGTGATGGCCACGGACACGGTTTGCATTTTGCCACCTGCCAGTTGTGAAGCACATATATACTGCAGCCATCAAGGCTCTTAGTCAGCCAGAAATCTAATTGGAAATTTGGTAGTGACCCGTGCACTAAATATTGAAAGTTCTAGATAGATTGTTAGAGGATGCAGCTGTTCTAAATAATCAAATCTTGGCTTTCTCATTTTCATTGCCTTATTACATAGCCTTATTACATAGCATATGGTGCCTTCTCTAACTATCCTGACATTCTAATTAAAATAACCTTTCAAAAGGAATGAACAATTATATTAATTTATAATAACAGTATAGCTAATACTCAATCACACAATGCAATACCTGTTATTATCTCATTAATCATTATCTTATAACTTAATAAATATTTATCTCTAGCAAGTCCTCCAACTCTCAAAATGGGTCACGACAACGTATGGTACTCTCACCCCAGGAAATACGGACCAGGCTCCAGGAAGTGCCGAGTTTGTGCCAACCATCATGGTCTGATCAGAAAGTACAGTCTTGACATGTGCAGACAGTGTTTCCAACAATACTCAAAAGCTATTGGATTCCAGAAGCTGAGATAGAGATGAAGAAATCTGATTCATTTTTGTTTTTGTTTTTAAATCTATTTGTTTTTTATCTAGATTATTTATGCTGTTTCATTGTGTGACAAATTTTAAATGTGGTAAATTCAACAGGCACCTCCAGGTCACCAGGCAATCTCAGCTGCTATGGAAGGCTCACTTTATTCAAATGATTCAATGTATTTGAGACAGACTGACGCTCCACACTTAGATTGAAGTATAAGTTTAACAATCTAAGTTTACTTAATTCTCATCAAGATGTCGTGATTGAAGGAAGAGTCCTCAGTGACCTGCCATCTATATAATCTCCTCTCTGTCGTCTACCTTATAACTTCTAATGTTGGAAAGAGAGGAGGTCGTATCTAAGAGACCTGACGGTGAGTCAGCGAGGGGCCGGGGGGATCAGTGAGGGTCAATTATAACATAATAATCACATTACATTCTATTATTATAACCAATTACCACTACTTTTATCAGTCCCTTATGTTGGTAAGAATCCAGAAACTTCTTATTTTTAACGAGATATTATCACATATTTCGAAACAATTATAAACCGGATTACAAGAAACTACTCCTTTCAGATGGCGCCTTTTACCAACAAAGACTGCCGGCCTGGAAACCTATTATAAACATTCACAGTACAGTGCCTGTATTTGGAGTTTTGGGTATTTTCCTCGTCCCTATCGGCCTTCTGCTCATTACTACTGCAGGATCTGTTAGTATTATTTCACCAATTGCACTTACAATGTTTTCTTTTATTATACATGTATTATTATTGATAACAATTTATCTCGTGGAAAATAAACTGTTACGTCTCTAGAACAGATGTATATTTCACACCGTATGAGTAAAATAAGGTGACATGTAGTATATCGGCCGGTTTCCGATGTTTGGCACTTTACTACATTATCGATTACTTAACAAACATTCTAACAAGCACACCTGATCAGGTAAAAGAAATGAGACTAGACTACTCAGAGTGTAATGGCTGTGAAACTAAGTCCTACACGGAGGATTGTTATTGTACTGTAGACTTTAACCTGGATACCAAGTTCAGTGGCAGTCAGGTCATGATGTACTACGGCCTCGAACGGTCAGTCTTTTTTATTATTATTAACAACATTTCATTAGATTAACCTAAATTAAATGCTTGTGAAGCATTTAATTTCAGTGTATGATTTTCAGTGTATAATTTGTTTAATAGGAGGGAATTATAGGTCTGTGGCCGCCACCCACCAGCCAACCTAAATTTGCAATCTTACCCCAGTTTTAATAAATCAGTGTTAAACGTCAGACTAACTAACGCGAACGCTCCCTTGTACCCAGGTTCTACCAGAACCACAGAAAGTACGCTACTTCTCGGTCAGATTACCAACTCAGGGGTGAGTATTTAAGATTGTACTGTTGAATTTCAACTAATTTTCGACCATTTCTCATTATGAATAGGCGTCTCAGGTATCAAGTGTAGGATTAAAACACTGTTGCAAGAGCGGACAGTTTTGTCAGTGTATGTAGGATCTTAGCCTCAGTAACATCTCTTCAATTATTCTGATGTGCTGTAAAAACCATTAATTAAATGCAATTGATAAGTGATCGAACTAATTACTGAGTTAATTAACTTATAATTAACTCTTCAGGTAATCCTCTGAATCCTGATGACAACTGTGAACCGTATGAGAGTGACCTGGACTCAAAAAAAGTGTTCGCCCCTTGCGGTCTCATCGCTAATAGCATGTTCAACGGTCAGTTTACTCGTAGTTTACTGACTTTACTGACTTTACTCAATGTAATCACTCAATTGGTTACATCTCTAATCTCTATCGTATTATATCATATTGTCTGCTGCTATACACTGTATACTATACAGACATACTTAGTCCATTATACATTTCCTCGTAACAAGGACCTCACTGACTCACTGTTGCTCATATCAACAGCCTGTAAAACCCCCAATTCATATCCATTATTATTACTATTGTTAGCACGGCACTGGCCTATGATGCAGATTATCTTAGGTTTTAATTTGATTTCTGAAACACTGGTAATAAGACTCAAGCTAGAGGTCTCACATTGGATGTTTCCGCCTCTTCAAGACGTTTGCATGACTTGTGGTTGCGAAATATTTTAAAACTAAACTGTTATTAGTCCAAAATGGCCACGTAACGGCGATTTCCTGCTAGCCTTTCTCAGCGCACACTAAGTATAATGCGTCAGTGTATAGTGTATAGTGTATACATTGTACAATAAATACATACAGTTGTATGTGTCAGTACTCAGTACATTGTATTCTATCTCAAGTTCATACTAAATTCTACTTCATATTGTTCTAACTAAAATAATTACTATAACAAAAGCTACTCTATATATAATATAATATGAAATGTGTACACTATACTATACACTGGTCAAAGTACTTGTTACTCATTTCCGTAATTTACACTGCCCTAATTATGCCTTTAGATAATCACTCTGTAACTAATCTTCTGTATTTACTATCGAGTGTACTATGTGGCCAATTCTCCATGTGCACGTGTCCCTGCACGTGTCCCTGCACGTGTCCTTGCACGTGTCCTTGCACGTGATGTTGTACTGTACACACGATAATGGCACGTCATGATTACGTCATCTGTGGAATTTGTAGTGTGTTCTCTAAAGAGTCATATCATGTACTTGTAAGCCATTTAGTTCGAATAATACCGCTACATTCCGGGGGTGGTAACCATTTTTCTTAAAATCTGGAAAAAAACAATCTTATCTTCAGATACATTCGACCTGGAATGGTTGTCGCAGACACACAAGAACGGGAGTATACTAGATGTAAACAAGAAGATAAACTTCACCCAGGAGGGTATTGCTTGGGAGTCCGATCATGGGAACAAGTTCAAGAATCCTGCAGGAAACGACCTTGTTGCCTCCTTCAATGGTATGTGGGGATTGCTATTATTATTATTATCGAACTTTAATAACAAATCTGAAGTTGTTAACAATAAACATCCTTGATATGATAAGTCTACAACGGAGATCAGTAAAACATATAATTAAAAGAATTTTACCTTTCTTTTAATAGCCGTTTATATTAAAGTGTATTATGCAAAGTCACGATTGAATGAATAAGTTTATGGCTGTCGTTAATATAATAAGATATGCTTTTCTTAATCAAATTAAAGAAGCGCTATGTAAGTGTTAAGTTAATTTTTGTATTTATTTTTTCAATCCCATACACAATGTTACTCAATCAACCGTGTACGGGGACTTGAAAAGTACTCTGTAGAATGTCAGAATGATAAATACGTCTGAATTTTCTGTCAGCCTAAGTTTTTATGACTCGTTCTTACTGTCCTAATTTAAACTTTAACAAAGGGTAAGTTGCAATTATCAAAATACAATTTAAATTTAAACAGGTAAACAATAAAGTTATAATTTATGGGCTCAAGACCATGTCGATCATCACAATGAAATACCCAAAAATACACGAATTTTACAATTGGTTTACAATTACGGAAAAATAGAATAGCAAAAAATAATAATTCTTGTAAGGACTACAAATTAAACTAGAAAATGAGTAATGACCCTATCCACGTACGTGATGATGGTTCTAGATTCGTCTAGACAAGATTATATTTTTAAAGGACGGAGTTCATTAGTTGCTTCATTTGCTAATCTTTTATTAGGTTTATTTTACACCTAGACCTCTAGAGTATATACTAGACACCTAGATCAGTGCTAGGGATTAACAACATGAGAATTTTGCACACACACGTCAAAAAACACGTGCCGTTTATTCTGTGCCAAACTGCACTGTTATTAACTGTATAATTAATGTGCCATAAAAATATTTAAGTATTCAGATGAACCATATTATGATGAATTATTCTGTGGAAAAATCTGCGAAATATATTTCATCAGCTTTGTTGAACCTAGCAGATTCTTCTGAATTGTGAGATTATAACTTAAAAATTTATATTATGTTTAGTGTTCAAATTGCGTGATAACCACCTAGATTTAATTACCTGAAATTATTTGCAGGAACAGTAAAGCCGCCGTCCTGGTCGAAGGCGCCCTACGAGTTGGATCCTGGTAACCCTTCTAACAACGCCTTCCTCAACGAGCCCTTTATTGTGTGGATGAGGGTTGCTGCTTTCCCTACCTTCAGAAAGGTGAACCTTCAAATATCTGGTATTAGAAATAATTGAACTCTGGGGAACGAATGATATAATTCGTTCAAGGGGAGCTCTTTGTAGGATCTTAATGTTGTTAAACTGTAATGATAAAGGTTGAGCTTGAATGAGTTAAGCTTATCTGTATCTTGAAATAGATAATATATAAATATTATTTCTGGTATTCCATGTCGAAGCGTGTTAGCAAATGCTACAATTTATTTACTTCAGTCATCTTTATACTGTGTATATTCTGAAATAACAGTAGAACGTTCCAGTTGTACTCTCGAATCACAATGGAACTGAACCCTGAACTAAGCAACGGTCTAGAGAGTGGGAGTTACAGACTGAAAGTGAACTACAGATACCCTGTTCTCTATTACCACAGCAAGAAGTTCTTCGTCCTGTCAACCACCAGGTATTTACCTATTATTTAGTCTACCTTTTCTTCTGCGGTTTTTAATGTCCCTGGCCTCGGTGTCGCCACATATTGTGACATATTACCTGTTCTTCGAAATTGTTGTGCATGTTTTACCGCTGGAATCTGGATCAAGTTCGGTGGTAAAATGCCCAAAATAATTTACCAATTTGATAAGCCTACCAAGCTCGGATGAAGATAAAAACTTATATTGTTTAATATCCTCAGTATTTTCGGAGCTAAGAATCTGATGATAGGAATTGTGTATTTGGTGGTTGGATCTCTTCTCTTGGTGCTGGCTACTGCTTTCGCTTTCATCGCAAAGAAAGACATGTAAGTTCTACCACTTCATAACCTATGTGGCAAGAAAATCGCGATTATTTTGCCCAAAAATCGCGATACCGCGATTTTCAACAGACTAAACATAAGACTATACATAAAATTTGTCGCAAAGAATGGAAAAATCGGGATTCCGCACATGTCGCGATTTCCTTCTGTCCCTGCTATGTGGATATGCTTTTGTCTTGAAGTTATAGACCTCTAAGTAAGGAATTTATATTGAAATTAAACTGCAACAAAGACATTCTAAGTAATCTCTAATATTTACTACCACACGGCTACATTGATACTTTAACCCAAATTTTTCACAGTATTCCCCACCCCAAGATCAAGATCGACTTCACACCAATTTCATAGCACCTCCCTCATAGCACCTCCTTCACTAGACGTTCAAAGTAACTACCTTCACTTTTCACCACCCTAACACTACCCTTACACTAGCCAATCACAACACTTGTTCACAAGTCACATGACACTTTACAAGTCACATGACACCTTATTCATTCACCACAGCCGTCCGTGGTGGAGACCCTAATTAACTTTTTTGTAAAGCTATAAAATTTTCTGGGAAAGTATTTTTTATTGCCAATTCTCTTGACTCAAACTTTCACTAACTTAACTCGTGTATTCCTTTAAATATAAAATAGAATTACCTCTCGAGTAGTGCTTAAGATTCCAATAGAAGCGGTTTCTACAGTACTGAAAATAATCGGCATAGACGTTACATCGAGAGTAGTTCCATCTTGTACTAGCAAAATATTGTAATTTAATTTTATGCAGGCACACATTCTTCAGCCAGTGATAAAAGGGAATCCTGCAAAAGTAGATGCAAAGGAAGAACATCTCCTCCATAGAATGAAACACGATTATTTTTTGAGTTAGATGCTTGTTACCTCTTGAGACAAGAAATATTATTGAAACTTGGACGCCATTTATATGTAGCTGATTTTAGTGACCGGTGTGAATATGCAAATAGCTTGGTTTAATGGAACCATTATTTTTGTTACAATTAACCATATTTAATAACTGTACATACGAACTTATATTTCTGTAATATTATGCTATCGATCCATCAACTTGTATTTCAAATAGCTCTTGTGAAAATTGCTGTCATTTTAGTTATTTTACCGTTTATGTTGATGCAACAATTTTTTGAAGGAGAAATTTAGTTCAGAATTATTTCAGGAACATGACTTAATTTATTTATTGGCTATCAGAATTTAAATATTATTTGACTTTCAGTGAAGACCTGATAATTGCCACAATATTGCCCTTTTGGCTTTTGGTCAGATTCATGTGATCATCTGCTATATGCTCGTTTAGTAAATAGCTATCTCTTCTTTTTTTTAAATGTGACAAACGCTTTTGTGTTTTGCGTCCGTAGGAAACATTCTGAGAAAAGATAAAACAAATGAAACGATATTGTGGCAATTAAGACCTTCGTGAAAAAAGCCGCGACATTGATATATTTTAGATATCGTGATTTTTGTTTAATGATGTTGTTTCAAAAGAATTAATTCGATGATATCCCTCTCATCTACTTTTACAATCCCCTACTGAAACACATCGCCCAATACATCTATTACGCAAAATGACTAGCAAACATTGACCAAATTTGTAATCAAAGCTAAATTTTTAGCGCGCACGTACTTTTTAAAAACAAATTAAATTCTACGGCGGTGGACGCGCAGATCGACTACTTTACTCGGGACCGGTATAAAGTGGCGGGTTTAGGGTAATTTCGCTATATTTTTCCCGAACCGCATTATCACCGGTCGTTAATAAACCCGCCGTCTCAGCTTTTAGGGTTCCCAAGGGGTATGGGTGCTCATATCTTAATCGTTGTCTTATATTCACTAAAGAAGACTATTGGGAATGGGACTTCATTTGGCTAAAATTTAAAAAAATTCACCTTTTTGCCCAATTCTTTTCATATATCCTTATTGTCATATATCCTTATTGTCACAGTTGATTTAAATAGGCCAATTTTTAATTTCTTAGGTATTGACTATCTCTACATAATGAAATAGGACTCAAAGTAAAAGTAACAGTTAAATTAAAACTTGAATTAATTAAAACTGTCAATAACATGAATCAGTTTCATCAGTCATTTATTCATAATTCTAAACAATGTGAATGATGCATTCTTTCGAAGATTTTCTACAAATTGTTACGCTTCTAATGTAAAAATTATTTTCCATCTAGTTTGATTAACCACGAGTCATATTATTTCACATTATTTCTGTCTACTTTCAACAATTATTGATAATTCGACTTGTTTCACAAGTTTGAGCAATGCGAAAATTTATAAACTTGCTTATCTCTAATAAGGAAATTTACATCTGAGACAAAATTTTTGAATCTAAAATTGAAAGGTTGGACACCGGTAAAATGTTGTATCACGTTGCGACCCCCACGGTCGTTTCACTATGGTGTAGCGTCTTCGACGCTACAGGGGGAGCCGCGCACTTCGTGCGCGGCGGGTCATACAACGTATGACAAGTAAAATGGCGACCGGGAAAATGTGGTGGGTTTTGAGCAATTTCGCCATATTTTTCCCGAACCATATTTTAACCGGTCTTTAATAAACCCGTCGTAATAATCCCGAGTAAGGTAGGTATGTTGTACTATAATATACCTTCTATTCAGCAAGGCTGTGTTTCTCTACCTAGCACTTTACCTTGGCACCTGTCAAGTTTCCAAAAAGGGCTAAAACGACCCTCCGAAATCACTGACTTCTGCTACCATGAACAATATTTCGAACACAATATGTTAATCACTGAGATATTTAATCTGGGCGGCCCGGATTAAATATCCGGACTGATCTTACCTGGGGACCCCAGTCTAATGTTCATAGACATAGATAGATTCGGCGCGGAATGAAAGGCTGAGCGCCGCCCAGTAAGACCGATCCTGGAGCCACAGACAACATAACACCGAAACTTATTACTCTAGCAAAAACAGTAATTGTAGTATGATGTGATTCGATGGCTGGACAGTCCCGCCCGTAAATTATTTCTTGAAAACCAGACTCTGTCAAATCGTAGCATTATTAAAAGCTATTGTGTTTACTCGGCCTTGTCGTAACGTTAACCATGGCTGTATTTAAATAGCTAACATTATCCATGCCCTAATGCAAGCTTGTTTTATGGTAATTCGTACTAAATTGTTTATTAGGGATAAGAAAGAAAACAGTATATTGACACAATTTTTGTAATAATATATATTATTATTATCTAGACAGGGAACACATCAAATCTACTCGACAATTCTAATTTGATCAGAAACGATTAAATAAAAGCCGAGTCACGAGTAATAACAAAGTTCAGCAAAATTAGGAAAATCTTGTATTATCATAACTTGTAATGTGTAGTGGCAGTGCAACAAATGCAAATGGTTACAAGTCTATTTGTCATGTAATTGTAATAACTGGTCTCTGTTGAAATTAGAAGAAACAAGGAATAAAGAAGGCAACACAGAGGATAAAAAGTTGGGCAGTGTTGTTGAAAGCGGAACTGTCCTCTTTTGCCTCTTTGTTTTGAGACGGGTCCTGCCCTTCGTAGTCGGGAGCGACATTGGGTTTGGTTCTGATTAGTGAGGAGGGGTAGGTGTCATTTGTGGAGTCACACCAATATTCTACTTCACCTGAAATATAGGGAATTTTAGAAATAAGAATATGTGGTATTAGTAAAGTTTAGATGCATTTGTAATTGTAAATTGTATCGGGGATTGTATTTGTATCGCACGTCGAAATATATGCTAATATTTGGTATTATCAGTTGAGTCAATAAACGCATGTGGAATGAATAACTACATATATAGCGAGAAACTTAAGTTTTCAGGCTCGCAATGAAAATAATTATAGCCAGCACGAACCGCCTTCGTTGGATTCACTGACGACCATTTTAACGAGAATGTTGATAGATGATTTCTCACAGGACTGTTGGTAGCAAGAGAACTGGAACTGAGCTCCATCAACCACGTCGTTACACCACTTGAACTCGTTCTACGAATTATGAGAGATATGGTTTTGTGTACTACAAAGTGTTCAGTGACTGATTACGGAGTTGGAAGGGGGGAGGGGACTTAAAAATTGTCCAAAAAGTGATTACGTAATATGCAAATATGTGAACGACCCCTTTATGCATTAGACCAGTCGTACAGATAATTAAAACTTACAACATTGCATTGCCTTGCGAATCCATCCATGTCAGAGTCAACACTGAAAATAATGATTTTCCCGGTTACATTGGGGGGAATGCAACGTCAATTAATGTCAATTAATGTCAATTAATGTCAATTAATGTCAATTAATGTCAATTAATGTCAATTAATGTCAATGTCAGTTTTGCAAAATTTTGGAATACTGACATTAATTGACACGATATTTTTCGACCAGAGATTATGTAGTTCTACCATATTGTTAGCACTTTAGAACGTTTATATCATCAATTTATTCACTACTATCACATATAGTTTTATAGACCACATTTAATTTATTAACTTATCATACTTAGTATTTATTTTTGGTGACTGTATCACCCAGTTTTAACATTTGATAATTGTACAGTTTATTGACGACACATTGACTGAATGTTATTTTATATTCTAATTTATATTCTAGATATTTTATTTATTTTTCAACAGACGACAACTTCCTGTTTTCTTCTATATTAGTTACTCATATCTCTTGTACAGACTGTTTTACAAGGACATTGACAGATGATACTCACATTAGGCATTCATTATTGTATCTTAATTATTTCACTTGCATTAGGTTTAGAAATTTATTCTCTGGTTAACAGATTTCAAATGTTTAATTAATTTGTAGTATGACAGTAAGGTATATAAGAAGTTATTTAATTTTGCTTGGGCTATTATATTGACTATTGAGGTTTAATGATGATATGGAATTTGAATTCTATATAAATTTACACTATGTGGTTGGGGCATTTTGCATAGCAAATATGGTTACTATTCCTATATATCATATTATTTGATTGGTATTCGATTTCTGATTATTTCTTAGGAATATGATTATTATATCCCGATTTGGCTTTAGGTAGGGTGCCCCGCTAAAAGAACTGGATTCTTCCAGGAAGCATCCCGTGCACAGACCTTGGTCTACATATATATTAAATTATTAACCATTCATTCTGTATGTGCACGAAAATTTATTTCAATCAATATGGAAATGTGAAATGTGAAAAAATTCAGATCATTAAACAATAAAACTAAAATAATACGGTTTCCCGAAATTTAATTTTCTTAAATGGGCGTGGCCATCCAAGGGCGTGGTTCTCAACATCATCAGAACTTAAAACCCACATCAAACGAAATGCCTTCATGACATTTATATTTGAATAACGAATCTTAAACAGCTAACATTACTCCTTCATACTAAAAAAGCCGATTCTAAATATTTTACCTGTATAAGAAACCAATAAAATATGGGCGTGGCCGGTGGGGACCGAAGATGGAAGAGTTGGAAGCTGAAATTTTTTTTGGTGGTCTTTGAACCTAAGGATCAACAGATAAGAACATACTCATAATTATTCAAGGACATTTTGTTTTTTTTTAACCGGTCTAACTTACATACGTGAATATCTTGAATATTTATCGAATAATGATAATCTCAAATTTCAAGACATATTAATGTCAATTAATGTCAATTAATGTCAATTAATGTCAATTAATGTCAATTAATGTCAATGTCAGTTTGGGGTTTTTATGGAATACTGACATTAATTGACGTTGCATTCCCCCCGTTACATTAATCACTATCAGTAATCATGGTCACCTACAGAATTGGTTCAATCAATGGAATAGGTTTATGTCTGGGTTATAGTACGCGTATTGACCCCACTTTACGCTCACAATCACATTGGGACTGACGAAAATAATACCACATAGTAGTTAATGGCCTAAGTACATCTTTGTCACAGTAATAAAATCTTTAACCAAAGAAGATGGTTGCTGTGGCGACAGAACTCACCAGAATCCTTCCCCAAGAGGATACGGCTGAGCCAAGATGACAACTTTATGCCCAGCCACATCATTCTTATCAACTGTAAGACAAGGACTATACTTGACTTCACTGTAGTTTGGAGGGTTTATGTTGATCATAGAATAGCCTAAAACTGTTTGCCTGGAAGCTTCTGGTTCAATCTCCATTAAAGTTTTCAACTCAGTCTGCAAGTAACATTATAGCTGTTAGTGTGACTGGTATAATTATAGATATGGAGAACAATGAGACATCTGACAATCTAGTGAGTTACGTGTTCCATAATATCGGGAAAAATAAATACGATTAAAAAACGGTTACCTCAGAATCATATTCATCTTGAGCGGCCTCAGTCTGTAATTTAATATCTGTCACCACCTGATCAGTACAAGCCACTTCTCCTACAACACCTGAAGATGAAAATGGTGCTCATACAATTACATACATTCTAATTATAAAAAGTAAAATATCGTTAATGAGTTAAAGATAGATGCTAATTATTTCATAGGTAGTACTAGTAGTTGCTAAGCTGACGGTAGAACATTTAATTTAGTAGCAACTTTTCAGAAGACCAGTATTCTACAATACACCATACACTATTATGGCGATTGGTCACCATGGTGTTTAACATCAGGATTTCAACCATCCCCAAACTTACCTTGTAGTAGAGGTATAAAAAGCAGTAAAATTCGCAACATTTTTATACACAACCGAAAATACAATACACTGCAACAACAGACAAACGAACAAGCTAGCAATCAATTGCAAAGGGCAGTTGATGTTTTTCTTCCGCTTGAGGTGCAATATTCACATGTTATCTTAGCAATTTCTCTGACCTGCAGAACACATCCTTGATCCTGATATAACGTGTGATCTTCTTGGTAACTGAGGTGAGAGACAGCTCGGGTCTTCTTCGACAGATTATTCTGATTCACAAAGAGCTCTGCTGTCCTTTGCAGAACTAAAATCTGCGAAATTAGCCATTTACAGAACGAAAATAATGGGATTTTATCAATTCTGTGTGATAAAATCTATTCTCTAAATACATCCGATATAAATAGTGCTTTCTGGCCAGGCTTATCGAATAGACTCAATAGTCAATAATGTATGATTTTCAATTATCTCTGATTTTATCAGAGAATTATATGCTGGTGTGTTTGATATGGAAACAGGAGGGGATCAACGAGTAGTCCTGCAAAATTATTAGCACAGGTAACATATCATTACTCACTACTTAGAGAGCAAAATTATCTCGTCTCTAAAAGTGAATGCCAAATTTTTGACCAAATTTCCCCGATTGACAATGTCAAACAATGGTGCGTCGCGTCATCACATCGGAAGTTTGTAAATTCTAGAGGATATGTTTTGGGAATATATAGTCGTGATGCGCAACAATTCCAATGAATTATTAAAGCGCGTTTTCCAAAAACGACATCAATTCTTCAAATCTCTCGACGACACGTGTCTTGCCACTGGTCGCTAATACAGTAATATAGTCTCAAGTCTGCCATCTTTGATCCTTCGCCCTAAAAAATTAGCGATCATAGATTTCAGGTTACACCGTTACCTGAAATTATTACAGTGATTTCTTATCATTAGCGCTTTACAACAGTCATCATTTCTTCATTTGTGTAATGTGTTGTATGAAATACAAAGAAATCTCGACCAAGGAATCAACCTCATGGAAAGCACATGAATTCTCCTTCTGATGGGAATAGTGCTGTTAGGAGTAGTTACTAGTTATTATGGGGGCTGGAACAGCAGTCTTCTGGAAATTGGACGAAGGATTTATAACTTCAAGATGTCTAAGGACTATGAATCCAGTGACTACCATAAAATCTTTGAGTTTGGACTACGATTTCAACCACCACTACTTGGTTTTTAACAAGATTTTATCAACGGCCAAGCAACAAGTCGTGTTTGTGCCACAGTGAGGGGAGTAAAGGCGTAAAAAACTTGCTCTTCGTGCCAGCCTCTTAGCTCTGCTAGATCTTACCGAGTGTGAGGTTCTAACAGAACTGGAGGTCTCACTGCTGTTGATTCAGGAGTGCGGTCAACTCCGTTTTTTAGTATTTCAATTTTATTTGTATTATTGTTGGTATTCAAAATAAATAAAAGCAACATTTTAGTACAAGTTTGTATTGGGTGAGTTAATTTAATTTAACAAATAAGATGATAATAATATATAATAAGATAAAAATAGAAATTACAGCTTCGCTCATTTCCAGGTAACTTTGTTCAAACAGGTACATTTTATACCTTCACAGTAGAAATAAAGTCATGTTCGATTAAAAAATGTATCTTCTTTAGTCGCCTCATAATCTCGAATTCATGACAACTTGCGTAAATACGGTTAACATAAAAAGTAAAAATAGGCATAATCCGCAGTATAATATCCATGTTATATTCAACTCAAAAGTTGAGCAGTAACATTTTTATCTTGAGTCGTTCTCACGTAAATAAAACAAGGAGTCCACATCAGTCGCTATCGTTTCCCTCGTCTTGTCCTGCCCCAGCTATGATGTCCCGCTCAGCTTTCAACTTCTCCCGTATCATCTCTGCCATCGCTCGTTTTGTTCTTCGTTCTAATTTTGATAATTTCTTCTCCACATCTCTCTTCAAATCCCAGTTAGCTTTCCTGCAGAAGTTTAATTTCTAGGTTATACAGGGTGTCCCAAATGCTCAAAATCTAAAACTGAATCAACTCCAAAAATTTTAAGGCTCTAACTCATTCATTAGCTGCGTGACAATCATATGATCCATCCTGTAAACAGCTGATCTAGTGAGCTTGTGGGATCAGTTTATCACCTCATTGAATAACTAGATGATCGTTACTCAGCATGCTAACAAATCGTCAGTTACTCAATCAGCACATGACTCCCTCAACCAACTACTAATTACACGACTCCTGTGAGGTTCCAGCATCTCATGATTTTCATCACCCAGAACAAGCAGAGAGGATGAAAATGAATGAGAGGTTGGAAAATTTGTGAAAGATTTTCATGAGGCTGCCATTATACCCTACTCAAATGAACTAGAGGCCTGGAAATCCTTACACGGACTCCGGAGGTCATTCTCTACAGCCGATGTCACAAATAACGTTATAAAACTGTTATTTTGGGACACCTTGTATATCGTGAATTTTAAACCCTGTATATCGTGAATTAAATGTTAAACGAGTAAGGATACATTTTACCGGAATATGTGAACCGTCTCAAATAAACGGTTGATGAGCAGAATGCAGATAAGGAACAACCATGCAGTTTTATAACTGCTACGTAACAAATTAACCGCACTGAGACTAGTTATTAATTTATAAGCGAAGTATAGTAAGATCAATAGTGACCCTTGGCCTTTAACACCCTCAAATAATACAAAGAGCAAATAACCCCGGTTACCTGGGAGCAAATAACCCCGGTTACCTGGGAGCAAATAACCCCGGTTACCTGGGGGCAAATAACCCCGGTTACCTGGGAGCAAATAACCCCGGTTACCTGGGAAGCAAATAACCCCGGTTATCTGGGAGCAAATAACCCCGGTTACCTGGGAGCAAATAACCCCCGTTACCTGGGAGCAAGTGTGTTGAGATCCACCTCTGTAGACTGTGCTGTCGCCTTGTCCAGTATACCTGTTACTGTACTGACTATTGATGTAGCTTCAACTTGTTCCAACTGAAAGTGTGACAGGTTTTGGTGTGTTTTTAAACAATAACTAACTAAAAAGTTGAGACTTAGGGGACTTATTTGTGTCCAGCAACAGCCCTTTCCTAGGTTGAGTAAGAGAACTGTTCATGTTTGCTTACAACCTTGTTAGGATCAGAAGATGTTTCTCAAAGCCGAAAGTACCAAGAGGCTGCAAATCTGCAGCCTCTTGGTATAATCCTGTACCTGGCAAAAGTCCCACCCATATTGGGACGTCCGCTAAGTTTCTCCATGTAATCCGACTTATATGACCCTAAATATTTAAATAACACTAGTATTTACTCGGGTACACTTATTCACCAGTGGGGCATTTCTCGGAATCACGCCCTTTTTGACCGCACCCATATCACGACCACCACTATAAATCATCTCAGCTACTAATTCAACAACCTGAAGTCTGAAGACTTTGAAACCATGCTCTACCCCACTCAATGTGATAATTCTGACCATTTCAATGCTCAAGATGAGCGTTTAACTCATACCAGAAGCTGAGATATCTTGAGTTAAGTGCATCTATCGCTACTCGCGAGAGCGTAAAAACAACTCAACAACCTGAAGTCTGAAGACTTTAAAACCATCCCCTACCCCACTCAATATGACGATTCTGACCATTTTAAAACCCAAGATGAGCGCTTAGCTCCAATCAGAAGCTGAGATATATTGAAATAAGTGTTATAATTGTTACTCGCGAGACTGCTATTATTAAGAAACTGTTTACACCATTAAAATATTCAAAACCCCTAAAGGAAATCAAGACATCCTAAAATGGTGATCAGTACAGATCAAGACAGCTAGAGTAAAATTTGTTTCTCCAAGCAACTCTATCATCGGCCCACATCCAGAAAGTTTTATATTTCCTCCCAGATGCGTTTTTTCTAAATTCTGTGGCCCGTTCGCTTCGCTTGCAAGTTTGCCTTCTTTTCTGTGGCCCGCTCGTTTCGCTCGCAAATTTTAAACACTGGACCAATTCACGAGCAGGGACGTAGCCAGGATTTTTCTTTGGGGGGCTGTTTGCGAGCGAAGCGAGTCGATGTGTCCAATCCAGCTGCGCAGCGAGGGAAGCGAGCAAGCTGTGGCAGGGGTCTGGGGGCACAGCCCCCAGCGGGGTCCAGCCCCCGGAAAATTTTTGCGAAATAGGGTGTTTTAGACGACATTTGGCATTAAAGAAATTTGTAGGACAGTAATAAATTGGGATTGAAAAGAATCAAGTACTCACGTAAATTTGGTAACTTCACAACAGCAATCTGCATTCTCCAATCAGAATATTTCACTGTGTTCCAAAACTGACAGGATGTTCCTCTTTGAATTTTATACAATCGAAAAATTTTCTTCAAAAATTTCCTCAATTAATTTGTCTTTATTCCAAAAAAATATTTCGAAATTTAGGAGTAACTTCTCAAAAATTTCCTCTTTTTCCACCCGTTTTTTCCTCCCAAACAAGAAATGCAGCCGCTTTTCTTTTGTGGATGGCCGCTCAATTTCCCGATCCGTGATGGCGTATTTATCATATTCCATACAACCTGGGGACGGCCCAGTCTTTACTGTTTATATAAACATGCAAATATGGCGAAGTGACATGCCGACTGCCGAGCGCCGCCCAGTTAATATAATTCTATATTGAATTTGAAAATCGTGTATCATGTATACTTCTATGTAACCATATGTTTATTGTTTATGCAACCTGACACGGAACTGTGCAAAATAGTAATACTAACTCAAAATAATAATAATATGCTATTAATTAGTGCCTAGTGGGATACGTACATGATGAAATTAATAATGTACTTGGTTGGTTCAGCGCCGCGCGCCAACAATTATATAATTCAGATTGTCACGCAAAATAACTTTGCGCAGGAAGTCACGTGGGCGATAACAGTGCTCGATCGCAGGCACGTTCGGTCGCACACTCGCACACACGGTCGCAAAGCTACCATATACAAAAAAAACGTCGATCGCTAACCCTTGTCCTTGACTCTTTTGTGCCTTCGGCACTTTTGAGTCATGGATCGGGAAAAAATATTTCCTCCCAGGCTGCCTGCTTGCCTGGCAAGATGGCGTGTTTCTGGATGTGGGATCATCGGCTAATATCTTAAGTTTCTTAAGATCATTCAATTTCAAAGAGTTAAATTTTAAACCTCTACGGGTCAAATCATTTATCATTCACAATAATCTTGGACAAATTCTTACGATGCGCACTGACGCGCCCTTTACAGTTTGTTGTGACAGCAAACTTTAACGCAAATGTCTAATTTTTCTAGTGACTTTGCAGTAGGACACCAACTACTGCAATTAAACATGATGATTGATACAATTTGGGCTTCGTATACTGCTATCTTTCTGGTAACGGAGATATTCTGCTGAGACCAGATAGAACTTATAGAAGGCATTGTTCCCAACAATGCATCGAGCAGCTATATCACATTCACTACACAACAATGAACCAAGAATCTTACTCTTCCGCCGATCTTCATTTCCACGTAACATGGTATCATCACGACCAGCGAGACTGCTAATATAGTATAATCGGATTTTTGGCGATTTCTCAAAAACAAAGTCTCTTAGGCCTTAAATATTATGTTCATAGCACTAATATAAACATGCATCTTAGGCACATTTTGGTTCATGGCTAAGTTCTGTATCTCGATCAGAAGCTGAGATAATTTATAGTGAGGGTCGTGATATGGGTGCGGACAAAAAGGGCGTGATTCCGAGAAATGCCCCACTGGTGAAAAAGTGTACCGGAGTAAATAGTGTTATTCAAATATTTAGGGTCATAGAAGTCGGATTACAGGGAGATTACATGGAGAAACTTAGCGGACGTCCCAATGTGAGCGGGACTTATGCCAGGTACAGGATTAGTACTCACAGGTTGGATTAGTCAACAGCGTAGTATACAAGTTTATTGTCTACGGTAATACTAAGATTCCAGACAAAACAAGATGTATACAATTATCCTCATAGAAGGCTCTTTAATTATATGGGCAGGATTCCCACCTATTATATGGGCAGGATGACTCATGACTGGTATAGGGCTAGCTGCTAAGGAGCAGCACAATTGAGGCTATTATAGGTTATATTCAATATAATAACGTAACAATTTAACACACTATGGCAATGTGTTGGGTGTATAAACATAAAAAACACATGCGTATAACCTAAAGTGCCTCAATTTCAATCTGTTGAGGGATTGTGATCCAGCTTGACAAGTTATTCATTCGCCAAGATTCACTTTCTTTTGCTTTTCATCGAGTTTTTATAGTATCTATGTCTAAGATCTCTACCTTTCTATGTCACTGTACTAACCTTTATTATATGGAGCCAAGTGATACAGATGATTTCAAAATTAGGTTACATGCGATTAATGAAAAACTTATCAAAAGAGAGATGCAGCTGCACCTGATTCTGGGTATTATGGATAGCAGGGAGTTATTGGGATCGAAAATTTTGTCGAGTGTTAAGCCTGCCATTGGTAAACAGTTTAGTTATAGGGACTTGGAGTTGAAGAAGACAGCCATTTTAAAGGATGCAAGATTCCGCATTCTCAAGGAGTGTTCAGTTGTCGAGGCTAATCGAGATATTGTTAAGCTGGGCCAACAGTTTAGCAAACTGCTTAAACTTGTTGAAGATTCCGGACCAACTTTGCAATCCCTTCAAAACAAGGCTGAAAAGGCTCGTGAGCGCATCAGGAAAACCCACCAAAAGAAAATTCAGTTTCATCTCAACAAACAGGGAACAGAAGCCAACCCTCCTTCTTCAAATTCCAAACGCAAGAAGTGGAGAAAAGCATCTGCCGAAAAGAAGAAGGCCGGGCGCAAACGCTACCAGAAAAACAAGCAGAACCGGAAAAAGTTATGGTTGGCACAGAGAGTCAAGGAGTTATCGTCCACAGTTGTGAGAAATCTGTCCCATGTAGAAGTCCCCGATATAGCATTTTTGTATCTGGCCAAAGGCTTGAACTTTGTGGAAAGTAAAAAGGCAAGTAAGGAAGACCTTCAGTATGACACCAAAGAGTTCTTACGTAAAGTTTCATGGAAGGCGTTCTTTCATGATAACCCAACTGAGAACAATAGTTTCAACGAAGACGAACATCCTGGCTTAAGGATACCTTCAAGAAGGCATCCTGAGTACAGCAACCCGCTCTTTGATGAAATAAAAACAAAACTGATGGGTTTCGTAAACAGCTTCATGCCTGCTGACCCAAAGTCTAACCTGACACCAGCAGAGAGGAGAGGGAAGAGATGGATTTTGAAAAATATAGAAGATGAGAACATCTTTGTCACCAAAGCTGACAAAGGAGGATCGACCTTGATTCTTGACTATAAGGAAGCTGTGGAATGTGTTCAAAGGAACTTAGGAGATAGAGAGAACTTTGCTCATTCCCAAATGTCAGTTGAGGAGAAAATGACAGATGTGAAGAATAACGTTAAGGATGCAGTTCTTCTGGCTTTATCAGAGGGGAAAATCACAGAAAAAGACAAGAAACTCATTACTGGACTTAATGAAAATAATAACCAAATGCATGCACATGTATTCAAACCAGTAGTCCCTTATGTGTACCCTCTATTTAAGCTGCATAAATTAAGTCCACAACAGATTGAGGAGAAAATAGTTCCCCCTACCAGGCTTGTCCATGCCACTAAGGAAGGCCCCCTTTACAGGCTAGAAAAGTGGGTTAGCCCATACCTAACAGAGGTAAGTAGGATTTATTGCCAACAGGAGTTTCTCCTGGATACACCAGACCTTCTTAGTAACATAAAAAACCTTAATGAATCTGCAGACATGTCAAAATATAGCACCATCAACTTGTTTACTTTAGACGTGATCAGTCTGTATCCAAGCATAAAACCTGAAATAGCTATGTCTGCATTGGAACATGCCCTGAACGGTAGTGCTATGATTGATAAGCGAAAGGCTATTCTGAAAACATTCACGGAGATTATCTTCACAAACTCCTTTGTCACTTTTCAAGAAAATGTGTACACAGGCAAAAAGGGTATTCCAACTGGAAATTGTATTTCGCGTCAAGTCGCTGATATCATGCTTCATTGGGTGCTATTCATCAATATCTGTTCTGAAATGATACAGCTATGGAGTCTTATTTTATTCTGGCGACGCTTCATCGACGATGTCTTTGGAATTTGGAAGGGCTCCAGGAGGCAATTTGATCTTTTTGTGTCGAAACTAAATGAAGCCGCAAAACGATTTGGAATTCAGTTCGGTGATTGTCAGTTTGGCAAATCAGTTAACTACTTGGATGTAGAACTCTCCCTGGGGGAGAACAACAACATCGACTACAGACTATTTAAGAAAGAGACTGATGCCAGGCTTTACCTTAATACTGATAGTTTCCACCCAAACCACGTCTTTAAATCAGTAGTATTCTCACAGATGATCCGAGTGATCAAGCGAAATTCGCAGGATCACACATGTGTGGAGGACCTGGAGGAACTTAAAGAAGACCTAATGAAAAGTGGACACAAGGAGGAGACCTTAATGGAAACAGAGCCTGAAGCAGTCTTGAGGTCAATAGAACACGAATTGTATGAGAGGGAAGATAAGAAGCCAATCACTGACAAAGTTGTCTTTTCAGTGAAATTTTTCAAAGAGGTCACTGAACTTAGGAAGTTGGTACACTCTACTAGTGAGGACATCAAACAATTATGCGGAGACGTACAGATATTGTTTGCACTACGTAAACAGCCATCTATAGGCAACACAGTAGTGCGCAATAGAAAACTCAGTTCGTGCTCCGAAACGGATTCTATCACCGTCAGCCAAAACTGTGGCGGGAGAGGCTGTGCAACCTGTCCCCAACTGTTCAACTCCAACGAAGTCATCACTGTCAATGGTTTGGATTTAACTCTGGATTTCCGGTTGACATGTAAGGACAGCAATATAATTTATGTCGCCCAATGCCAAATTTGTAATAAACTTCCCCAGAGCCTAAAAGACGATACCTATTTCGGCCAAACGGTTTCTCCATTTCATATCAGAATGAATGGACACAGAAACAAGTTTAAAATTGATAATGAATTGTCATTTGAGAAGTCGGCACTTTCCATGCATTGTTTTCTAGCGCATAAATCTGATTTCACTATGGGAGTTTTTAAATTAGGTGTAGTAAGAAAAGTCCGACCAACAGAACTTGATAGAGAAGAGAGCATTCTTATTTCAAAATTTAGAACTAATATTTTTGGGTTAAATAGGATTGTAGTGACTCGCTGAATAAACTGTTGTCCATTCTACCTAGCACATTGAGCTCTTTAGTAAAGTTTCAGATTAAAATCTGTTTTGAATTTTCAAGTTGTTAACTTTTAAATTGCTTTCATTAGTCTAACCTAATTTTATTTTTATAGGCTAGTGATGTAAATATACGAAGAATTCACCTATATTTGTGCTGTCTTACTATGTGTCCAAACCAAATTGAACCTTTATTATACCTACATTTATTGTATGGTCTTTGCTTCTTTTTAGTTTAGTGTGGTTTAAAATAAAAGATGTTTTAATTTTGTCTTAGCCTTACATTTTTACACATTTGCTCACATCACTCACAGTCAGCCGCTCTGACATGGTTAACCACCTTCCTTGTGTTGTTGGTTAATCATATGAGCGGGATATAAATACCTCATCATTTCATTTCAATGCATTACCAACTTGCTACTGATAAAAATAATAGAAGTAAACGTTTTTCCTGATTTTTAGAAGACATTTCACTTTCCGATGTTTTCGATGCTACGTTAAGAAAAACGTTTGATCCTAACAATAGTTATTAATTACGGGCATGTCGATCTTTTGTTATTGTACATAGTGATACCAAGTACACAAATCTGATAGAACGAATAACGGCCGATAGTGCGAGAAAGTGCGCTGTTAGGTCAATAGTGCGAATCCGCACCCATCACATTTATATTTTGCCTCTGGCTGAAGAGTGAAGACTGATTAATTAAAAAACAAAATATTGTTGATGGAACAACTGTACTACTGTACTACTGAGAGGAAGATAATATCTTAGTACTTATTAATATTATATCATATTACATACTAAGATAATATCTTACATATTAAGATAATATCTTACATATTAAGATAATATCTTACATATTAAGATAATACCTCGCATATTAAGATAATATCTTACATATTATGTACTTCATACAGCATCATATTCACAGTGAGGAATAACAAAAATTAAATTAACCAGCGACACAGAGTGTTTCGGCTGATGAGTTGATCGAGTGAAGTATTTTCATCTAATTCACAATTCATTCTTGGACACTAAAATTAGACAATCAGGCCCCCGAGATGATCTGTAAATAATATTCACTGAACTTTTCGTGAAGTTGCTGGCATCGTTTCAAGAATTTTTATTTAGAGGTTGGCCAGCAAAGTGTACTTTTCAAGACGAGTTCTGTGACAGAGTTAGTAATTACACATAATCCGTACCCTCACAGAAAAAGTGCGCCCCTAAAAATGAGAACAATAAACCTTACACATTAACTTATATTAAGAGATCAGCGCCCACAATTTAAAGGCTATAATATGCCACAATTATTTGCTCTACCTAAAAGGTAGCATAAGATACCAATATACTACACGATTTCTGTATATTATTATCCGTAATGTTATTATATATCATAACCTGCAAATCTCAACATTACTTTGCATAAAGAGCTCCCAAACATAGCAGTGTAATAACACGAGGCCTGGAATAACTGAATTAGATTGGACGCCAGCCCGGTCACGTGACTGAACCCTCCCCTCTGATCGGCCGAGAAAAGTCAGGCGGAAAAAGTGGAGAATCCGGTTGGCAGGTGGAGTGGTATTTTATGCGATAGTGATATATAATACCCCCTATAATAATGTTATAGTGTTTGTATACACAGTGAGCGGGTGTGTGAGACTGTGAGCGGGAGCTGCCACCTCGCAGAGCCCTTGTGTTATTGCACTCTAGCGTATTGTAGTGTTTGCCGCAGCAGCTTATATATATTTATAGGTATTAGGTATTGTGCTGTATTATACTCATTGTCAATATGTATCATGAAGCTGATTATTTATAGTTATCAATTTGTTTATTAATCATGTTCGCATATTATATAGTTATTGGTTCCTGTCGGTTGGTGCCGTGGTATATATCATAACTCCGTTATTTGTAGGCATAATTATACTACGTGTATAATATGTGTTACATAGGTTATATTTAATTTGTTGTTGCTTTGTTTTGCCACTATTTTACATGTACTTAAGTTTTATTTTACATTCTTAAGTTTGTGTTTGCCTCATTTCCAATCAGCAATACATAATTTTCTTCCCAAATAGTTATACTTCCAGACGGGATAATTTTCTTGGAAACCTAATTGATAATTATTGATGTAAGCGGTAAACCATGGGAATAATATGCTACTGTTTAAACATATTTTGAACTTGCATGTGGATTTGTGCGAATGTTTTACGATTGGATAATGGATAATTATTACTAACTATTAACTATTATAATGGATGGCACGTCTACTCGCACGTGGCAATTTAAAGCTATCTTTATATAATCTTTGTCTTTTGCAACAATCATTTTGCCATCCAATTTTGTGTTTTCACAATCCATAATATTAAGAACCGACCAGTCAGATCTCGAGACCTGAAAACAAAAAAAATGCTGGGTAAAAAGGCTACTTGTCTGGTCCTTAGCATATATAGGATCACATGTTCCAATGGCATAAGCTGAGGTGCACGATATCGGAAATTTAAAAACTTTCAGGATACATTTAAAAAAATTTATCCAAATCTCTGAATTCAAATTTCAGCGCAAGCGGTCGAAATTTAAAACCTTTTCAGGGAACTTTGCCGGTCTGTAAAACAGGAAAATAGATATCCGACCGTTTCCGGTTCAGTAGCCAAATCTCTAGACCGGTATTTGGGTCCCAGTCGTGCGTGATTTACATAATTACATTATAAAACGGAGTAGGACTGTACGAGGGACGGCGTCTTGTACCTCCGGATAGTCTCCTATTGCGCTAACTACAATCTTGTCTGAGGTCAGCTGAAGACAAACTTGTAATTTTGAAAAGAATTAGATAAGTGAAAAACTAAGGAACTAATAGACATCAAGTTCGTATAGGATCGTCATTTGAATTCAGAGATTTGAATTCAGAGATTTGAATTCAGAGATTTGAATTCAGAGATTTGAATTCAGAGATTTGAAAACTTTTGGGGAAAATGTAAAATTATCTGACCTTAAATCAGAGGTCGGATATATCCGGCCGGGCAGCAAAAACCACGGACCGGTCGGTTCCTAATCCATATCCTTTGTACGCAGACAATTCCATCCTAAACGTTTTCAGGAACCCTGCTGAGTATGACACAGGAGACTCAAGAAGTTCACTTGTCACTTGGAGAAGGGAGGCGACAAGAAGAGGAGGGGTTGGAGAAGAGAGTTGGTTTAATAACATGTAAAGATGGAATAACGAGACCACATGTTTTACCAATATCTCCAGTAACAAGAACCGCAAACAGTAACACCGAGAAAACAACCCAGTGGGCACTGAACACATTCAACAGTTGGAGACACTCCAGAGAAACTGACACCAATAAGATTCCTGATCTAACACAGAGCAGCAAGGAGGAACTGAACTTTTGGTTATCTCAGTTTGTTAGGGAGTGCAAACAGAAGGACGGTCGTGACTACAAACACCAGAACTTGTATGCGATGATGTGCGGGCTAGCTCGCCATATCAAGAAGGACAGGCCACGTTTAAACATACTGGATGATCCGGGAATGGCAGATTTAAAGTTCAATCTGCAGGAGGTTATGAGGATACTCCAGGTAAGACAAGCTCAAGTTTGCACAGTTCCAGGTACCAAACTGAGTCGGAAACAGTGGGACAATTTGTGGGACAAGGGTTTGTTAGGTGAGTCAGATCCCTCGTCTCTCTTCCACGCGGTCTACTTCCTCTTTGTCACCGTAACAGGGCTGACTTCAGCTGTACAGCTCCGCTCACTAACAACACAGAACATTGTTGTTACTTCTGATCCGGAATCAAACAACATTGTTACAACTTACTATCCAAACGATGATAATAGAGGTTGCAGGTCCGAACGAGCAGCTATTCGGTGCATGGAGTCAGATCGGAAAAATCCCCGCTCTTTTGGAAGACTCCTCGAACTCTACCTTTCTAAACTGCCTTCTGATTGCCTGGAACTGTGGATGAGAGCTAGCTGGAAGAGTAGCGATAAGAATAAAGTGTGGTACAGTGGACAACCAGTCGGGCAGAACCTGCTCCGTACCACTGTAAAGACTGTGTGTCAGCTGGCTAACTACGAGGGGAACTACTCTAGTCACTCACTTGATAGGGACTTGTTGAACTGGGAGAACTATAATATAGAACACTTGGCTACTTCATCACGTGATATACCCAACCCGAAGCAGTCTGTGGAGCTGAAGTGTTCGGGGATTAAGAGGGAGTTTGTAGAGGAAACATTGCCACGTGTCACACTGAATACTCACCTGATAACTTCTCCTCCCACTTCTACCTTCACTTCCAAACGTTTGAGGTCGAGTCAACCACTGGATGAAACTATATTACTGCCCAATTCTGACAATGCATTACCTCCCGAGAACCTGGCGCTACCACTCTTATCTTTCGGCCCATCTTCTTTAAATCTTGATAACAATGCACGTGTGGTTACTTTTACTCCACGTGTCGTCACCACTCCTTCACAGAGCTACGCTATTGCTTCTGTTTATCCACTTGTTGACGTCGTTTCCACTCCACGTGACGTCATAACTACATCACACGAAGTCATAACCACCCCTCAGATTGACGTTATGAATACCCCACGTGACTTCACACAATCCCAACATGCTAACACAGTTGACCCCTTGGCAGGAGAACAAGACGTGAACGATCGGAAGAACGTTACAGATTCCAACCAGGAACGCAAAGTGAATGCTGACAGGAATCATGATCAAAGTCGAAGCAACATCATAAGTAATGATGATTTGAGGAATGTCAACGTGGATATTCCTGGACATGTTGATAAGTGTATGGGGCTGTTTAAGGACTGTACAATCCAAAATGTCACAATAAACATCTATCTCAGCAAAACGGGAGAGAATAGACACTGATTTTTCGGGTACAATGTAAAATGTTACAGAGCATAATTTTTTGTTAATAATATATTATTTTAAATCAGACCTTTTTTTAAAATCGTATAACATTTTTTAATTCTAGCAACTTGATTATTATAAAGTAGAATTCAAGTTATAACTATTTGGACTACGATTGTTTATAGTTAGATACACAGTTTGACAGTTTGGTTACAAAGGTTACATCTTTTCATGATGAATTGTGTTAAAAAAGCTTTTTTATTTTTTATTCTATCATTCATCGTTTTATTCTTGCTTTATATTAGATTGTGATTTATAAAATAATATAAGGTAGTCGACAGTAAAATAATATTTTTACATTGCATAACACGTATTGAATTCCCAAGGAGTTTTATCATACGTATTTTAGCATTATTATATATGAAAGTATGAACACTCATTATATTATTCTTTTGTTGCAATTTCAAGGACTAGATATCTGGAATTCTAATAATGATGCACATAATAATGAATTTACAGAATATACAAAATTTAAATAGATTAGCCCAAATTAGTACAACTAAGTCTCACTTGAATGACTGAAATGCACATCTTCTTTGGGTATATTTCAAATGTCAGAATTTATCTTATGAAGTACCTGTTTACCCTGAAGTTGGTTATCGTGAGGTTTGTAGCACCTGAACTTTACCTGTTTACCCTGAAGTTGGTTATCGTGAGGTTTGTAGCACCTGAACTATACCTGTTTACCCTGAAGTTGGTTATCGTGAGGTTTGTAGCACCTGAAATTTACCTGTTTACCCTGAAGTTGGTTATCGTGAGGTTTGTAGCACCTGAAATTTACCTGTTTACCCTGAAGTTGGTTATCGTGAGGTTTGTAGCACCTGAACTTTACCTGTTTACCCTGGAGTTGGTTATCGTGAGGTTTGTAGCACCTGAAATTTACCTGTTTACCCTGAAGTTGGTTATCGTGAGGTTTGTAGCACCTGAACTTTAGTCTCTTCCTGGGAACCTCTTCACTGTCCATACTGGCTGTCTCATCCACTGTGGCTGTCATTGTTACCTATTATAATTACATGTTATTGTTGAGTGTTATCGTTTGTGAGGTGGAGCACGTTATGAATTATTTGTTTTGAGAGAGAAAGTGAAGGTGAAAGAGAAAGTGATCGGTTTCTAGCGGTTACCAATAATTGAATAAAATTCATTTGTAGCTGTCACAATTCACAGGGCAGTTTTTGACAGAATTGCCCTGGTACGAATAAGTATTCCATTGACCATTGACCATGATATAAATTATGAGGAAGAACTATAATATTCCTGTTCCTGGTTCCATCCATACCTCATAAACATTCTGTAGACGAGTAAATACACAAAATTAATATAGTTTAGAGATCATTCATGAAAATATAAGTTATACAGTCAAAAAATATTTCAATAGCATTCAATTGGTACGTAATTTCTCAAGTATTTTAAAGGTTTATGGAATTCCAGACACTAAACATATCACATATCTAATATTCATTGTACTTAACCAGCCAATTGGTACAGTTTATTAACCAATGAAGTTGAGTACAACTAAATGGAGGACACAGTGTGCGAATATGAAGTCTGCAAAGGCGCGCTCCACAGAGATGTCTTTGAAGACAGCAACGTTCTGAGGATTTGTCTGTATTCGTAGACACACTGAAATAATGACAACAGGATAAATTGAGAATAGGTGAGGTTAATTTGAGGTGATTTAGTATTTAAATAAAGCTGAACAATTCGCCAAATTTGCAGCCTTTAGCTTTAGGTATTCTCAGGTTGGATTATTCAACAGCACAGTATATATACATATAATGTATATATATAATGTTCCTGACAATTCAAGACGTATAAATCTATAGAATTAATCTCATGTAAGGTATTACAATTAGATGAGCAAGATGACTCATGACTGGGGCTAGTTGAGCTGGTCATGAGCATTATTGACGCATAGTATTCAATATTATAACCTAACAATATAATATTTCAACACATTACGTGTAGGGATGAATTTCTTTATGGGGGAGAGGGGGGGGGGGGGGGCAAAATCTTAAACTTTTTATAATGTAGTGCGCTCTGTGTGCCACAGCCTGAATTTCAAAAATTTGAAGGTTAGGGGTCGTTCACATATTACGTAATCAATATTTTAGCAATTTTTATCCCCCCTCCATAATCAACCGTTATCAAGACCCAACCCCCCCTCCTGGCAGCAATATTACGTAATCTGATAATCATGGCCTGACCCCTCCTTTTGATTTTTTTCCCTGGAAATACTTTATATATAATTATTGTATATACGTTTCATGCTACCCTGATCATGATGAGCCGAAATCATTGTTATGATATCCGGCCAAGCACCTTTCAAACTACTTATTTTAGCAGCCAATGGCATAAAGTTACAAAAACCCAATTTTTTTACAAAATTTCGACCTGGTAAAGGACGAAATAATTTGAATCAAATATTTATTTAGAATCTAAATATCATTTCGAACACCTAAAAGACAATATTTTGCCCTTTTATTGTATTTCGACCTTCAATAATTTTCCAGCTCGAACACGAGGGTTCCCTCTTGTATGTTGTAATCCTAAATTTTGCTATTTCTAGGTCTATAGTCAACGTTTTTCTGGAGTAGGCACAAAACTCTCAAGACATATACCTCCCAAAATGAAGCTAGCTACAGCGCTGATGAATCCTGAGAGGAAGGAGTTGAATGGGAAAGTTCCGACTAGGCAGCAATACGCAAACTGGAATATTCCTGTGAACAAGATGTACCTGAAAATATTTTTATTATTTTTGATCAGTATTTCGTTAAAAGTTAGGGCAACTAACTACTGTATAAAGGTTACCAGCAGAGAAACAATTTCTGCTAATTCTTTAACTCAATACATTTAGATTTTATATAAATGTATCTTGAGAGCAACTCACCCCAGGTAAGCATCAATAAGTTTGAGTTTCTGAGGCGTTTTAGATGTATATTCCCCTACCAATCGAGAAACAACCTCAACCATAGAGGGGGCACCAGTAGCACTAACCATGTTGAACTATTAAAGAATTAGATAAATAATCAATGCATCTATATTATATAATGATTACCATGACATCAATGGAACAAAGAAAATAAGACAATCCTCTCTCCCTTAAATATCAGAGGGGTGGGGGGGGATCCGACATTGATTTTAATTTGTAATTCAGGTTAAAATGGTTGTTCAGAGCGGCATCATCCTATTTGGAAGCTAGCACACCAACAGAAGGGGGGGGATCATGTTATTTTTCGTCCGTTTTTGTCCGTTAATTTTTGTCCGTTTTGAAAATATAGGGATGAAAAGTTTTATTACTGGAGAGTAAAACTTTGTTAAACACAAAGATTCTTGAGCACATTTTGAGTCAGACTCAAATGCGTTTAAAAACATTTTAGTATATAACAATAAATTATGTAAACAATAACACCAACAATAATTATAAATTGAACAAATTATTGAGAGATGAAAGAGAGGAAGAGGAGGAGGGGGGACTGAGGAGGGGGACTGAGGAGGAAGAGGAGGGGGGCTGAGGAGGAGTGAGACTGAGAAGGAGAACTGAGGAGGAGAAATGAATAGGAGGAGGAGGAGAAGAAGGACTCAAGAGGAGGACTGAGGAGGAGGAGGACTAAGGAGAAGGATGAGGAGGAGGACCCAAGAGGAGGAGGACCCAAGAGGAGGAGGAGGCCCCATGAGGAGGAGGACTGGAGGAGGAGGAGGACTGGAGGAGGAGGACTGATGGGGACTGATAAAGAGGACTAAGGATGAGGAGGAGGAGGAGGAGGAGAAGGACTGAGGAGTGAGGAGGAGGACTGATGAGGAGAAGGAGGTGTATGAGGAGGATGAGGAGGAGAAAGGAGATGAAGGATGAGGATAAGGAGGACTGAGGAGGAGGACTGGTGAAGAGGACTGATGAGGAGGAGGACTGAGAAGTAGGAGTAGGAGGAGGACTGAGGAGGGGAGGACTTAGGAGGAAGAGGAGGATTGAGGAGGAGGAGGACTGAGGAGTAGAAGGAGGATGAGGACTGAGGAGTATCAGGAGGACCCAGGAGGAGAAGGAAGAGGAGGAGGACTGAGGAGGAGAAGGAGGACCCAGGAGGAGGAACCAGGAAGAAGAGGAGGAGGAGGACTGAGAAGGAGGACTGAGAAGGAGGAGAAGGAGGACTGATGAGGAGGATGAGGATGAGGGTGACTTGGGAAAGGACTGAGGAGGACTGAGGAGGAGAAGGAGGACTGAGGAGGAGGAACCAGGAAAAGGAGGAGGAGGAGGACTGAAGAGGAGGACTGAGAAGGCGAAGGAGGACTGATCTGAGGAGGATGAGGATGAGGAGGAGGATGACTGGGGGAGGACTGAGGAGGATGAGGAAGACTGAGGAGGAGGAGGAAGAGGAGAAGGACTGAGGAGGAGAAGGACTGAGGAGGAGAACGATTGAGGAGGAGAAGCAGGAGGAGGAGAGGAGGAGGACCCAGGAGGAGGACCCAGGAAAAGGCCCCAGGAGGAGGAGGAGGACTGGGGAGCAGGAGGACTGTTGAGGACGAGGAGGAGTAGGAGGAGGACTGAGGAGGGGAAGAGGAAGAGGACTGAGGAGGATCAGGAAGACCCAGGAGGAGGACCCAGGAGGAGGAGGAGGACCCAGGAGGAGGACCCAGGAGGAGGAGTAAGACTGAGGAGGATGACTGAGGAGGATGAGGACTGAGGAGGAGGAGGAGGACTGAGAAGGAGGAGGACCGACTGAGGAGGAGGACTGAGGAGGAGGAGGAGGAGGAGGAGTGAATAGGAGGAGGAGGGGGACTGGGGAGGACTGAGGAGGAGGAGGACTGAGGAGAAGGATGAGGAGGAGGACTGAGAAGGAGGACTGAGCTGAGGAGGAGGACTGAGGACAGAGGAGGAAGATGAGGAGGATGAAGAGGAGGTGGACCCAGGAGGAGGAGGTCCCAGGAGGAGGACTCAGGAGGAGGAGGAGGATGACTGAGGAGGACTGAGGAGGAGGTGGAGGAGGAGGAGGAGGAGGAGAAGGAGGAGGAGGAGGAGGAGGAGGAGGAAGCATCTAAATGTTATTTCAATTTTTGTTATTTTTTGTCCGTTTTTGTCCGTTTTTGTCCGCTCTATTTTTTGTCCGTTTTGAAACTATAGGGTTTCGAACGGGAAAAAAACATGATCCCCCCCAAGGAGAGGAGGAAGAGAAGGAGGACTCAGGAGGAGGACTGAGGAGGAGGACTGAGGAGGACTGAGAAGGAGGAGGACTGAGGAGTACTGAGGAGGATGGCTGAGGAAGATGGCTGAGGAGGATGGCTGAGGAGGATGACTGAGGAGGATGACTGAGAGGGAGGAGGAGGAGGAAGAGGACCCAGGAGGAGGACTCAGGAGAAAGAGGAGGAGGAGGACTCAGAAGGAGGAATGAGAAGGAGAGAAGGAGGAGAACTGAGGAGGAGAAGGAAGAGGACTGAATAGGAGGAGGAGGGGGACTGGGGGAGGACTGAGGAGGAGGAGGACTGACCAGAAGGATGAGGAGGAGGACTGAGGAGGAGGATTGAGGACTGAGGAGGAAGAGGAGGAGGATGAAGAGGAGGAGGACCCAGGAGGAGGAGGACTGAGGAGGAGGATGAGGACTGCAGAGGAGGAGGAGGACTGAGGAGGACTGAGGAGGATGGCTGAGGAGGATGGCTGAGGAGGATGACTGAGAGGGAGGGGGAGGAGGAGGAGGAGGACTCAGGAGGAGGACTCAGGAGGGGGACTGAGGAGGACTGAGGAGGAGGACTGAGGAGAACTGAGGAGGATGAGGAGGAGGGGGACTGGGGAGGACTGAGGAGGAGGACTGAAGAGGACTCAGGAGAAGAATGAGGAGGAGGACTGAGGAAGAGGACTGAGGAGAAGGACTGAGGACTGAGGAGGAAGAGGAGGAGGATGAAGAGGAGGAGGAGGAGGACTCAGGAGGAGGAGGACCCAGGAGGAGGACTCAGGAGGAGGAGGAATACTGAGGAGGATGACTGAGGAGGAGGTGGAAGAGGAGGAAGAGGAGGAGGAGGAGGAAGAGGAGGAGGAGGAGGAGGAGGAGGAGGAGGAGGAGGAGTCCGTTTTTGCCCGCTTTTTTTTTGTCCGTTTTGAAAATATAGGTACCAAACGGACAAAAACGGACAAAAAAAAATGATCCCCCCCCCCCCAACACAACCAACTCTCCTATGACTGACTGCATTATAGTCTAACTGCACAATAGTCACCCCTTGCAGTCCTCAATTTACATTCTTCAATGCTATAATTCATTCCTTGCAGTTTGCACCCTCTTTGAGATTGGTAACTGTAAGCTTATTTTCAAAATGTTTTTGACATCATCCCGAATACCTGAATTGGTTCCACAAAATCTCGCTGGATTTATCTCTTCACCTTGCCAGATTTCAATCCTGAAAGCAAATCTCCTGAAAGAATGTGTATCTCTTTTTCAAACCAAGCTTAATTTGCAAGAACAGCTGGCAGGCCCTTGATGTGTAGTTAAATTGCCATCTATTCATCATTGCTGTCTTTCTGCGAGTTAAATCGAACAGGATGCAGATTATTTTGCTGGCCCATATACAGCTTTTTGCTAACTTTCCCCTGACAGCATTTTGTACCCTATATATTTTTTGGACGGGATACCACACAAATCAGACATTTTTCTTTAAAAAATACAAATCTGAATCTACATAATTATTATGACAATATGCGTGCATGAGAAATAGGCTTTACGATCATGTGGAGGTTTGGTGACCGTTGAAATGAGTTATCTTAATATCTTAATTGCTTAATAAAGAATTTTTTCTAAGAAAACATTGCCTATTGTTCTAATTTAATTAATTATAATTTAATTAATTTAACTCATGTTAAATTCTTATTTAATTAATTTGACTCATGCTTATTTAATTATATGTAACGTATTCCTCATTCCACACGTCCATGTTCATAAAAAGTGGCCTCTTGAAAAAATGGCCACTTTTATAGTTGAAAAAAATTTTCAACTATAATGAACTTTATTTATAAATCAAAATATATAATGTAAAAAAACAACCTTGAAGAAACTTATTAAAAGAGAAGTGCAGCAACACAAAAATGTTTGAATACGATTCATTAGCTTAGGAGAAGTTTGTAAACATTCGCCGGAAATGTATGATCCCAAGAGTTGGGAATCTTAAAAAAATCAACATCTTCACAAAAATCCGATTACGGGGTGACCGTATTTAGGTTAACGTGGATTGTTCATTTATTTTCATCAGTCACCACCATCACCACCACCATAACCACCACCACAATCATAACCACCATCACCATCATCATAACCCATTACGTCTTCATAGCTTGGTACATTCTCTTCATCATATGCTAGAACAGTTTCTTCATATTTCGGCGGAGCAACATTCGACAGAGTTTGGTCTAAAAACACTGGCTCTTCTTGCATATTATCTGGCGGTGCTGAAAACACTGGCTCCTCTCGCATATTATCTGGCGGTGCAGAAAACACTGGCTCCTCTCGCATATTATCTGGCGGTGCAGAAAACACTGGCTCCTCTCGCATATTATTTTGTACAGCTATATCCTTGCAATTATCATGATAAACATAAACACCGACCACGCCAACGAATAATATAACCACGATTATAATAATAATAGTCATTGCAGACGTCTTTTTAGTCTTGATCTCAATCTCATCACTTTCTGCAACTAAAATAAGATTGATTTAAGGTTTGTTCATTGATGAATCGTATAAATTGCCAATTCAAAACGAAATTTTAAACTTTTACTGATGATAACTTGGCGTCCAACTTAACTTTCAATCAATAAGTTGCAAATAAGGAATTATCATCTGTCAATTAACTAAATAACTACCAAATAACTAACCGGAATCTATGTAATAATAGTTTGTCGCAGTGTCATAACTATCTCCAATTGAAAACCTTATACTGCTCACTTTTTGTCCCCAGTACTTGCTCTGATCAGACCATTTACTATCACATGTCCTGGAGGACACTGTTGTGTCTAGGACCAGCACTCCGTTACAACGTATTCTGATTCCATAACCATTTTTTTCTATTACCCAATGCTTATCTATTTCTGCAGGTATAAGATATTTCGAGAAAATACGCACTTCAATCAGATCATGACATAACAATAGATCATACACCACAGCGTTAGAGAATATGATAAGAATACCTCCTACTGCCCTTTCTTCTTTATTATGGAACATTACCAAAATTGCATCATTACTCCTCATATAACTTGAAGTTTTTAGGTGCAGGTCAAACTTTTCCAGGTCAGCTGGAATGAGCTGGGTACGTTGTGTCACACGTTTCCAACTTATATCTGAGATATCTGTTTTGCTGTCAGTTTCCGCACCTAGAATGAAATCGGTCACTAGCTTTAAAATTCTTTCACGAGACAGAAAAAGGAATCCAAGTAAGATTCTGTGCTGGAAGAGTAAAAAATTGATTTTTTTGATTATTGTTAAGTTGAAGACGGTTTACACATGTATTTTAAAAGCAGTTTGCACATTCAAATTTGTTGTCTGCTGACACTAGTAGAAATATCAAATAATCACGTTTTGAGCAATTTTACCTTCTCTGCTCATTATAAGGCCCACAATCTTATAAAATTAGGATTGATAAAGTACGTTAATTATTTTATGAAATATGATTGTCAAGATTACCCACCTTCAGAAATATTTGGGCAGAGCAGAAGTATTGCCAATCCAATCATCTTGTTATGTAATATTGTTGTTATCGCAGTTCCATTGACATATAGCTAAATAACAAATTGATTATGAAACAAAAGAACTCAAAACAAGATGAAAATGACGATATAAAATTAAATACTCAATAGCTTCCTCGACAATGTTGAATTTCTCCCTGATTATGATTGTGTCTGTATCACGTGAGCCACCTCACTCAGGGACTCAGCAGTTGGAAAAGCTTATACTGTTACCCTCCACAATTATTATTATAGCTCTGTGTTATCTATAGCTTGTATAGTAAACATTCACAGAATTACATAACAGTATTTCATGAATTCAATGCTTGTTCAAACGACCCTTCAATCGACCGGTGAACAAATATAAGCAGATTTTTGGGGTCCGGGTTGTGTCCATGATCTCCTTTAAAAGACTCATGGTATTTGAAACCTGGACTGTAGTGCTAAAACTGTGGTAGAAAACAAAACGAATCGGCAACGACTATGAAACTTGATATTTGAGTTCCAATGTAAGGGCTGTACAACAAGCCACCCACTATTCAAGACTTCAAGGTATCATGTTAAACATCATTAGATTATATATTCACCAGCTGGCTCTTTTTGCTACAGCAGGCATGTGCAGCTTGCTAATAAAAGGGCCCAGCATTTCTATATTGCTGATGATACAGCCCCGAGCAAATGACATAATAAATGATGATGATGAAAATCTTGAAATAACTGGCTACAATGAGCATTTTATGGACCTTTACTGATAGTTGAAATTCGACATATGACGTCATCTAGCGTCATCTAGCGTCATCTAGCGTGAAATATCGCCAGATGATGATAGATGACGCTAGATGACGCTAGATGACGCCAATTAGCGACATTGTCGCTAAGTGCACGGCACCTTTCGAATGTCGCTATCTAGCGCTATCTAGCGCTATATGACGCTATATCTCTATATGACGCTATATGACGCTAGATGACGCTAGATGACGCTAGATGACACTAAGCACGCAGCACTGACGCCAGGCGACAGATAGCGCTATTTTCATAAAAATTCTAGGGACGACATCTAGCGTCATCTAGCGTCATATGTTGCCGCGACATCTGACGCTATCTGACGCCATCTAGCGATATCTGACGTCATCTGACGACATCTGTCGCGACGACATCTGACGCAGGCGACATCAAGCGCTGGATAGCGGGATAAGTCAGTTTACGACAGTTCACGCTATCTAGCGCTATATAGCGCCAGATAGCGCTATATAGCGTCAGATGTCGTTGCGACATATAGCGCTAGATAGCGTTAGATAGCGCTAAATAGCGTTAGATAGCGCTAAATAGCGAAAAATTTTGGGTCGTGACAGTCCAGGCTATTTAGCGCTAGATGTCGCTATCTAGCGCTGTATGTCGCTGCGTCAGATGTCGTCGCTACATATAGCACAAGATATCATATCCTATCAGTATCACAGTAACAGTAATCCTAACTCTCTGTGTGTGTGTGTGTGTGTGTGTGTGTGTGTGTGTGTGTGTGTGTGTGTGTGTGTGTGTGTGTGTGTGTGTGTGTGTGTGTGTGTGTGTGTGTGTGTGGGTGTGTGTGTGTGTGTGTGTGTGTGTGTGGGTGTGGGTGTGGGTGTGGGTGTGGGTGTGGGTGTGGGCGTGGGTGTGTGTGTGTGTGTGTGTGTGTGTGTGTGTGTGTGTGTGTGTTTTACTGGGACCGTAAGCGCAGCCTGTCTTTTCCCACCCAATCTTTTTTTATATGAAAATTAATTTTTACTGTGTATGAAAATTAATTATAATTTAAGTGAGAATGCAAATGATATAACTATAAGCTTGCGCGGCTCGTCGAAGTCACCCAACTATTACACTCGATTTATCAAATATTCGGCTGAGTGGAACAAAATATTAAATATCACTTAATCAAGGGGTCGTTTACATATTATAATTATATAAAGGGCCTGATGCCGCCGGCCGGGGTTTTCCAAATTATTACGCTCGCTAGTGTGATTGTGACATAATACTAATAGCTTAATAGCTATGTATGGAAATGATTACTAACAATGAGGGGTCGTTCACATACCCCGTAATCAGTTTTACCATAGCTATTATATTTATGTCAATATCACACTAGCGTAATCAATAATCATTTGAAAACCCCAACCTCCTCAGCTGATTACGTAATACTAATATGTAAACGACCGTCGACCCTTAACATTTCGGGATCGGAAGAAAGCGGCACGTACTATTTCGACGAAATTTATACAAGTTACTAACATCGTTGATTCATGATGCCAATCTTTCACAGCTCAGTGGTGCATTTCGCCGAAAAGCATTATTGGATACCGAGAAGCATTTTTGGATGCGCGGCGCGACACACTCACAGTAACGCATCGCGTTGATTCACGATGTCAATCCTTCACTGTTCATGTTCACAGCTCGGCGAGGCCCAGTCATGGTGCATATCGCCAATTTAGTAACATAGTTGGTCAGTTCGTACAAAAGTCGTAAAAAATTCGTACAGTTCGGCACGTTTTTTCAGTTTGGGATTAGTTTGGGAAAAATTCGCCTCATAAATTTTCGAAATATATAATAAAAAGCTAATTGCAAAAATTTGTGTTAAAATGGCGGGAAACGATGACGTGCGGATGCATGTTAATATTTTAAATCTGAAATGTAACCTCCCGGACAAAAATAACAAATTTTTCGGACTGAAGTGATTACTGATTAAAAAAAAAATTTTTTTTAAAAATTCGGTAAAAATTCCTCGACAGCTTTTTAAAATTTGTACAGTTCGATACCTTTTAAAAGTTCGTACATAAAGTAACGTACTGACCAAGTATGTTTAGTAAAGCACTAGTGGTTGCAAGAAGCATTATATTATTGGCTGCGCGGCGCGGCCCAGTAGTGCATCGCGCTACAACAAACATCGTCAATTAGATTACTCGAAGCTCAAAGCTGTAAAGTATTTATCCAAAATAATTCCGATCCCGAGGATTGTTACTGGGCCGCGCTCAGCCTGTCATTCCGCCAAATCTTTATTCGCCAAATCTTAATGTTTATGAACATGTACATAATAGCCTGGGTCCCCAGGTAAGAGGATTGGCATAACTTATAAATTTATAATATATTAATTCTAAATACTGAATGCATCGCATTTTAAGGGTTTTGGCTATTTTCGTAGCTAAATTGCACTAAAGCTTTCGCGCTTGCACTTCACACTTGCGCGTAGTTCGTAAACTGAAAACTCGTGGGTACGATATATGTGATTACTGAACAATAAATTCGGCTCGACTCTCATTACATTCTTTTAATAACTTGCTGTGCGAGATTTCAATACTATTAATTTGCAAATGCTAATTTAACATTTAGATCTTTACATCATCTTCTTTCACATAGCCATGTGTCTAAGCGTACTACTAGCGAGAGGGCTATGGTTAGAGCATAAACAGGTTATACTGGACGAATCTCACTCGTTAACGGGTGATACTCGTAATTTACTATCACGCGCCGCTTTTTCTCAAAATATTAGTCTAAGCCTATACCAGCCGGCAAAGTTTTTATATGTAACCTACATACAACGTTAAAATTTAGTTGAGTTTTGAACGTTGCTTATAGTTGATAAGGTAACCTTGATCTAACGTAAAATAATAAACGTTTTGCAACGTTAAAAATAAAACCTATAACCAACGTTAGATATTTAACGTTTAACAACGTTTTATATGTAACCTACATACAACTTTAAAATGTAGTTGAATTTTAAACCCTGCTTATAGTTAATAAGGTAACCTTGATCTGACGTCAAATAATAAACGTTTTGCAACGTTAAAAATAAAACCTATAACCAACGTTAGATATTTAACCTTTAACAACGTTTTATAATTATTATATGTAACCTACATACAACTTTAAAATGTAGTTGAATCTTAAACTGTGCTTATAGTTAGTAAGGTAACCTTGATCTGACGTCAAATAATAAACGTTTTGCAACGTTAAAAATAAAACTTATAACCAACGTTAGATATTTAACGTTTAACAACTATAGCCATAGCTATAGCTGTCGCCGCGATATCGAGCGCTAGATAGCGCTATATCTAGCGTTAACTGTCACAAACCGATATTCTCCGCTAGATAGCGCTATCTAGCGCTAACAAGCGTTATCTAGCGGAGAATGTCGGTTTGTGACAGTTTACGCTAGATAGCGCTATCTAGCGCTAGCTGTCGCCGCGATATCTAGCGCTAGATAGCGCTATCTAGCGCTATCTAGCGTAAACTGTCACAAACCGACATTCTCCGCTAGATAGCGCCAGATAGCGCTAGATAGCGCTAGATAGCGCTGCGTCAGATGTCGTTGCGACATATAGCGTTAGATAGCGCTAGATACCGCTAGATGTCGCAAAAAAAAGGGCGGAAATTTTATGAAAATAGCGCTATCTGTCGCCTGGCGTCAGTGCTGCGTGCTTATAAGCGTCATCTAGCGTCATCTAGCGTCATATAGCGTCATATAGCGTCATATAGCGCTAGATAGCGCTAGATAGCGCTAGATAGCGCTAGATAGCGACATTCGAAAGGTGCCGTGCACTTAGCGACAATGTCGCTAATTGGCGTCATCTAGCGTCATCTAGCGTCATCTAGCGTCATCTATCATCATCTGGCGATATTTCACGCTAGATGACGCTAGATGACGCTAGATGACGCTAGATGACGTCATATGTCGAATTTAAACTATCAGTAAAGGTCCCATTTTATTAACAATAAATACTAGGGATCAAAAACTGTACCCCTATCAAGATTGCTGGGAAAGTGCGATGAGACTGAATTTTGGGCATTTGAAAGTGCCAATGTCACATGTCGGGGGGGGGGGGGGCCTCATTCGGCATATTTTTATAGTAGATCAATATTGCAATTGGTGGTGCACATTTAATTTCTTTAAATGCAATGAAATCTTCACATTGAAGTTATCCTAAATTTTGCTATTTCTAGGTCTACAATCAACGTTTTTCTGAAGTAGGCACAAAACTCTCAAGCCATAATATACCTCCCAGAAAGCTCTTCGCTCATTCTTCTCTTTGAGACGAACTATTGACACGAGAGCCCTTACCACTAACACGATGCTAAAACTCATTGATAGCTTAGTCAAGCCAGTGGCCACATATATGGATGCCCTATTTGGCTGCCATCAACCAACATCGTGAAAGCCATCCTCTCGAAAAATCAAAGCAGCAGCAAAAGATGCTCATGAAACTACTCACTGCCATCAACCAACATCGTGAAAGCCATCCTCTCGAAAAATCAAAGCAGCAGCAAAAGATGCTCATGAAACTACTCACTTTAAAATTCTTAAATGGAGATTGGGTGTCAACAAAAAGGCAAATAACAATTTCTGCTATGGCGATACAAGTAGAACCCCCTGGACAGTGACCGTCCTCCCTCAATGCATTGCCTACTTCTGTAGAGCATAACAAGCGCGAGCGGTAGTAGGCAACGTGAACACCCTCTTGCACCATATAATACATTTCAGGAGCAGAAACAATTGAACCTTACCTGGTATGATGCATGGTCTACTATCATCAAGACGAGCACTGTCGTTAAGCCACACCTACCTCACACCCTTGCGGCTCGTGAACACATACACGAAACTTTTGTTAACCACTGGAAGAAGGATCTTCACAACCAGACTAAAATGTCATTCTACACTGCAGTCAAAGCTGAGTTTGGTGAAGAACCGTACTTACAGCTTCCATGCAGGGTTAAAAGAGCTAACATTGCGAAACTTCGATCTAGCAGTCACGATCTGAGGATAGAGAAAGGTCGCTACACTGGAGATCGCTACAACACAGCACTGAAAACATGTCGCTTTTGCTGCACCTCAGACACCGACGTCATGCGGTTCTTCGAAGAACTACCATTCTCTGAAACACCAATCCTTGAAACCGAGGACCACATCATAAATGAATGCCCCAGCTACTGTTAGAATCTTAATTCTATATAAGTTCACTATCTTTTAGTTTGTTAACCTATTCAACCTATCTAACCCTGTATTTCCCTATAGCAAAGGTTTTAGTTTCCAGTGATGTACATACATATATACATACATATATATATATATGTACATACATATATATATGTACAGTGTTGGGGGTAGAAGGACTCCGAAGACCGGATTGACGACAGACCCTAGGCAGAAGGGAGAGTTGTGGTCCTGTAGTGATTCGACTCCAGACTCTAGCGAGTAGCGGTCCGCAGAAGAGAGAGGAGTGTCCCAGTTTATTTAGTTCCCGAAGATTCCGGTCGCGGTCGACAGTAGATACGTCAGATCTGTGACACGGAAAGAGTGGTAAGTAGTGACATGACGGTATAGTATGTTTGCCTAGGAGTTCTTGCTTCCTCTTTCCCTTTTCTGGTTTCACTTGGTATTTACTTTTTACTTTTACTATTCACTCACGGTATTTTCCCCCATGGTCCTTATTTCCAGTTTATCATCAGTGTGTTGTTCACCAATATCGACACGCCTACACAACTACAGCAGTTACTCATAAATATCAGATCTTCATCTTAATGTTACAAGTACAGGAGATTCTGTAAGAGATCTTGGAAGATTTAATAGTTTAGCCTAAGAATAGAATTTAGTAGTTTAATCTTAAAGTGATGGTTATGATTTAAAAATTCACTTCCTCTAAATGGCTTAATTAACCACGTACATGAAGGAGTAGAGTATGCCAATCAATATCCAGGCACTTTTAAAACTTGAAACTCGTCAGAAATCGAATTACGCCCTCTCAAACATTCAGCTGATACGTCACCGCAAGGTCCCATACCGCGGGGCAGCATTAGAGCAGGCTGTAATCCTTGCAACAATTTGTTGTTCCTACTTCCTACACAATTGATTTTTAACGTTTCTTGACCCGTTTTTGGTTTGCCCTGCAATTTTTCTAAATTAAAAACAGTTGCTAATTAATTATGTTGATCACTCTTCTTTTATAGCTAAAAGTTTTGTCGATAATGGTGCCTTTCTGACATTATGCCATCATCCTGCGTTGTTGGAGGTTGTAGTCACAAGGTGGGAGACTCCTCACAAAGACCTGGGAGGGAATTTCTAATCCTACATGCCGTACCAAAAAACGGGAAGATGAGGCAGAAGTGGGATAAACGGGTGAACAGGCAACCAAACCACGTTTGTGAGAGCAAGATGAAAGCTTATTACGTGTGTTCCGATCACTTTAATGATTCGGATTACAAAACTAGCGATTTCAATGTCATGAAGTTAATGGGCTATGAACAAAGGATGAAATTGCGACTTAATCCTGAAGCCATACCAAACACTCACCCTGAAAAAGATGAACTCTTGCTGTTTCTTAACGGGGAGGTCCAAATGAACGAGGGGAAAACTCCTGCCAGCACTAACCGTTCAAGAGTAACGAGGAGAGCACTCAATGATATGGATGAGTTCAGCTCTTCTATTGATACAGATTCCTTTCCTTAAACTGCTCCTCCCTGCAGCTCTTCAGATAATCCGTCTGATTTGCCCGAATCAGCTTCAGTTGTTGGAACAGTCGCAGAAGTATCACAATCGTAGAATTAAAGTTCCCTCGTTGTATCTTCAGAATATGGATGCTGACTATGAAAACAGTGATGGTAGTTCCGAAGATCAAGCATATCACGAAGAATCAGCTAACTCCCAGTCCCAAGAAAAACTTGATCACTTCAATCCATTCATTAAACCCGGATCAGACCATGAGAGCGATGAGGACTGGGTAGATCCACCGGCTTATGAGAGCGAGGATGACGAAATACCAGAAGAATTGGACCATACATTTTATGCCAATCTAAACCAGGATCGGATAAATAAACCTGTCAATGAATGGTGTTCGTGTGGGGGTTGCGTAACCATGGCAACAGAACAAGAAAATGTGTGTTGCCTTGAGTCACAGTTTATCGCACCGCACAGAGGAGACAAACAATGTATCACACAAGTTGACATGTTCAAAGTTAATGTGATAAGTAAAGAAGGTCTGGACTTTGGACGGTACCTATATTCGATGCAAATTTCTGATCCTGCAAAAACAGCAAAGTTTTTAAAGAATAAGTTGACCAATAAGCAGTACAGATTCTGTTCTTATCGGATGTTTATTAACATGATATCCAGCGCAGACTTTTCTAGGAATGTTAGGTATATTCTGCCGGCTTGCGTTGTTTCAGCTATTAGAGAAAAGTTCCCGAACCCTGATGGTATTCCCTACACTGGTTATATCTCTTTGAATACCAAAGAGGGCCACAATTTGCCTTGATGCATGTCATTTATCAAACATTGGAATCGCGATTTAGTCGTATCCTCCATTTAATCTTTCTTTTCAGTTCTGTGCTTATAATTTACCCTCATTTTTGTACTATTACTGCGATTTATTTTGATATTTTCGTCGGTGCCAGCCAATATTAAGTTTATAAAGCGCTATTTTTGAATAACAATAGTTAACTCATGCATATCAACCATTATAATGCGGAAATATCCGTGATTAACTCTCATTTTATGGGGCTAAACACTAATAAAACAATGGACCGACCCGCACTCGAGCCTCTGTAGAACCTTGTCGTGACGTAACAGGGTGATACTCTAAATGGAATTACGAGGATCAGGGAGTAAATCTGGGAGTGTAACTTTGCGTACGTGTTTAAAATGATGTTGTCTACCTATCAAGCATGAATTTAAGTAAAATAATTGCTAAAACCAAATCATAACCATCACTTTAAAAGACTTTATTGACATTTAATATAATATTATAGTGATGGTATATTTAGATAGTAGTTTGTTATTTAGTAGAGTGAGAGTATTAGTTGAGTCATACATAACATTCACTCATTCTTTCATAGATTGGAGTGAGTTAGAAGAGAGTGCCAAGTAACACTTTCACGTATTCACTTGTATTACTCTATTTTATTCTTCAATTTGTATTTATTTAAATTTGTATTTATTTATATTTGTATTAATTATAATTGTGTATTCTTTTGTAACAACTTACTCAGAGAAGGGTTTCAACAGCTACTCCCTCCGGTCCAACCTTTCAGACAACCTTAAAATACCTCCCAAAATGAAGCTAGCTACAGCACTGATGAATCCAGAGAGGAAGGAGTTGAATGGGAAAGGCTAGGCAGCAATATGCAAACTGGAATATTCCTGTGAACAATATGTACCTGAAAATATTTTTATTATTTTTGATCAGTATTTCGTTAAAAGTTAGGGCAACTAGCTATAAAGGTTACCAGCACAGAAACAATTTCTGTTAATTCTTTAGCTCAATACATTTAGATTTTATATAAATGTATCTTGAGAGCAACTCACCCCAGGTAAGCATCAATAAGTTTGAGTTTCTGCGGCGTTTTAGATGTATATTCCCCTACCAATCGAGAAACAACCTCAACCATAGAGGGGGCACCAGTAGGCAGTAGCACTAACCATGTTGAACTATTAAAGAATTAGATGAATAATCAATGCATCTATATATAATGATTACCATGACATCAATGGAACAAAGAAAATAAGACAATCCTCTCTCCCTTAAATATCAGAGGGGTGGGGGGGGGGGGGGGGATCCGACATTGATTTTAATTTGTAATTCAGGTTAAAATGGTTGTTCAGAGCGGCACCAGCCTATTTGGAAGCTAGCACACCAACAGAACCAACTCTCCTATGATTGTCTGCATTATAGTCTAACTGCACAATAATCACCCCTTGCAGTCCTCAATTTACATTCTTCAATGCTATTATTCATTCCTTGCAGTTTGCACCCTCTTTGAGATTGGTAACTGTAAGCTTATTTTCAAAATGTTTTTGACATCATCCCTAATCCCTGAATTGGTTCCACAAAATCTCGCTGGATTTATCTCTTCACCTTGCCAGATTTCAATCCTGAAAGCAAATCTCCTGAAAGAATGTGTATCTCTTTTTCAAACCAAGCTTAATTTGCAAGAACAGCTGGCAGGCCCTTGATGTGTAGTTAAATTGCCATCTATTCATCATTGCTGTCTTTCTGCGAGTTAAATCGAACAGGATGCAGATTATTTTGCTGGCCCATATACAGCTTTTTGCTAACTTTCCCCTGACAGCATTTTGTACCCTATATATTTTTTGGACGGGATACCACACAAATCAGACATTTTTCTTTAAAAAATACAAATCTGAATCTAAATAATTATTATGACAAGAGGCATGCATGAGAAATAGGCTTTACGATCATGTGGAGGTTTGGTGACCGTTAAAATGAGTTATCTTAATATCTTAATTGCTTAATAAAGAATTTTTTCTAAGAAAACATTGCCTATTGTTCTAATTCAATTAATTCTAATTTAATTAATTTAACTCATGTTAAATTCTAATTTAATTAATTTGACTCATGCTTATTTAATTATATGTAACGTATTCCTCATTCCACACGTCCATGTTCATAAAAAGTGGCCTCTTGAAAAAATGGCCACTTTTATAGTTGAAAAAAAATTTTCAACTTTAATGAACTTTATTTATAAATCAAAATATATAATGTAAAAAATTAACCTTGAAGAAACTTATAAAAAGAGAAGTGCAGCAACACAAAAATGTTTGAATACGATTCATTAGCTTAGGAGAAGTTTGTAAACATTCGCCGGAAATGTATCTCAAGAATTGGGAATCTTTAAAAAATCAACATCTTCACAAAAATCCGATTACTATACGGGGTGGCCGTATTTAGGTTAACGTGGATTGTTCATTTATTTTCATCAGTCACCACCATCACCACCACCATAACCACCACCACAATCATAACCACCATCACCATCACCATAACCCATTACGTCTTCATAGCTTGGTACATTCTCTTCACCATATGCTATAACAGTTTCTTCATATTTCGGAGGAGCAACATTCGACAGAGTTCGGTCTAAAAACACTGGCTCTTCTTGCATACTATCTGGCGGTGCTGAAAACACTGGCTCCTCTCGCATATTATCTGGCGGTGCAGAAAACACTGGCTCCAAACACTGGCTCCAGGAAAAACAGGAAAAAACATATTTTGTACATTTTTGTACATTTTTGTACATGTACATTTGGCAAAAATCTGGAGGCCATGTAAAAAAATGTAGTTGGACCCCCCCCCCCCCCCCCCCCAATTTCAAAAGGAATTAGTGACCGATTTCATTCTGGGCGTCAATTTCAGATTTACAGATAAAAGAACATGAGATCTTACGAGCGGAATTTTTGACAGCAAGGCTTAGCCATCCGCTGTATTCCCAAACTTGTGTTTTGACAATAGTGGTAGCTAAACGGCAGTTTCCGTCGTTGTAGGTGAACGCTTGAGTAAACAAAACCCTTCCTTCGTTCTTGATGGTTACTCTGTAACCATGTCCCTAGTCCCCCTTACTTATGTCCCTAGAAGGGTGTTCTGCTAACAGTTTTCGACTGACTTGAATGTCCTGCACAGCAGATTGAAGCTTCTTAAATTATTTTTTATTCTTATTGTATTGCTGTGTAAATTTGATTCTAATTCTAATTCTAATTCTAATTCTGTCAGCTGTCTTTTCAACTCTGTTAAAGAGTGATCATTTATTTGTGATTTAGATTAGATTTGCACGCTCAAATAAAATATTATATGTTTTAACCATTTTCATTAGGTATTATATTATCAACAAAATTTAATTGAATATCAACTCTTGGATGTGGCCAGACTCACAAAATAATGATGTTTTTGTTGTCGGATTCACACTTCATGATACTCCCCATATTGAAATCAGTCGTCTCTCCAGCACCGTTACAATAAATGTTTCCTTTTACCTAAAGTTGATATAAAATACACTTTCGTTACTTTTCTAACAAAATTTCAATCTTAACAGTCTTGCAGACTGATCCAATCAATATGAATAAAGTTAAAAATAAAATCCAAAACTATCTGATAAATAGAACCAACTCAGTGACGTAAAAATAAGAGTATGCTGCTTAACCCACCTTACTGAGAAGTTCAACATGGGAGCTGGGACCATGCTCACGTTGGAGGAAAAGCTTGAACCAAACGGATCTATCACAAGGAAGTCTCACATAGATCCGCTCCACGGCTTGGTTGGAAAAGTCGGTGGAGATGACGGCTTGATTTTAGACAGAGAAAGGAATCCATGTAAGATTCTGTGCTGGAAGAGTAAAAAATTGATATTTTTGATTATTGTTAAGTTGAAGACGATTTACACATGTATTTTAAAAGCTCCTGCTAAACAAACTTTTCGTATCACTGATATATTTTAGATAATCCCCCTCCAGATTGTTAAGTTTACTACGCGACGTAGGAAAACATTATCAAAGGTGACGTTATAAATATTGGTAAATTATATTATGAAGACCGTGAATAAATGGGAAAAGCTAATCACTCGATGATCGGCTGAATATAGCACTTGATATTCACTCTGGTAAATAGCAAATTTTATTACTTAGGACATTCTATTACTTAGCACATTCTAGTTGTGCAGTTTGCACATTCAAATTTGTTGTCTGCTGACACTAGTAGAAATATCAAATATTCACGTTTTGAGCAATTTTACCTTCTCTGCTCATTATAAAGCCCACAATGTTATAAAATCAGGATCGATAAAGAACGTTAATTATTTTATTAAATATGATTGTCAAGATTGCCCACCTTCAGAAATATTTGGGCAGAGCAGAAGTATTGCCAATCCTATCATCTTGTTATGTAATATTTTTGTTATCGCAGTTCCATTGACATATAGCTAAATAACAAATTGATTATGAAACAAAAGAACTCAAAACAAGATGAAAATGAAGATATAAAATAAAATACTCAATACCACTACTAGCATAGTCACAACATCTACAAAGCTGCCATGTAGCCTTACTGACAATTTTCTCGACTGACTGACAATGTTTCTTCTTTTCCCCATTTAGAATACAAAGATTAGTACTATTAACAATCTTCCTAGTTTTTATGACTACCTGCCTAGAGCAAACACGTCCAGTATTTTCATGAATGACTGTACAGCTGACGAGGTTAGAATGATTATATCTGAACTGAAGAATGGGAAGTCATCCGACATCCCAATACATGTAGTTAAAGAATCGTCTAAAGTGATCTGTCCTATACTATCTTTATTATACAGTGAATGCATGAGGAATGGAGTATTCCCAGATGATTTAAAGACTGGGAGAATCAGTCCGATCTACAAGAAGGATAATGAGGAATTGCTGGAAAACTATAGGCCAGTATCAACCTTAGCTGTTTTTGGTAAGATATTTGAAAAAATTATTTACAACAGACTGTATAGCTTCTTTCAGTCCCAGAAAATGATTTACGAGAACCAGTACGGATTTAGAAAAAATCACTCCACAAGCCATGCCCTCAACTCCTCAGTGAATTACATAGAATCCTGTCTTAGCAAAAAACTGCATGTACTTGGAATATTTATTGATCTATCTAAAGCGTTTGACACGATCTCACATGAAAAACTACTTAATAAACTAGACAACTATGGAATACGTGGAAACGCCAATAGACTCATCGCTAGTTATCTCTCTAACAGATATCAATATGTCTCTGTACTGGGCGAAGAGTCTGACAAGCTGCCTGTTCTCTTTGGAGTTCCCCAAGGCTCTTGTCTCGGACCCTTGCTATTTATAATATATGTTAACGACTTATTTAGAACAACTGATCTGGGCAAGTTCATACTATTTGCAGATGACACAAACATATTCGTAGTAGATGAATGTAGAAAAAAACTGTATGAAAGAGCAAACGAAATTCTTCGTTTGTTACACCAGTACATGAAATGCAACCTATTACATATAAATATAAAGAAATGCTGCTACATTCACTTCAATCCGTCACGTACAGCTACTGATAATGAGGCAGATAACGAATCAGAGTATATACTAACTCTGAATAATACGGTAATAAAGCGAGTTAAAGAGACCAAGTTTTTAGGTGTTATTATTGACGAAAAGCTAAAATGGGATGTTCAAATAAGAGCCCTCAACTCGAAACTTAGGTGTGAGATCGGAAGACTCAGTAGAATACGACACGTTATCCCAAAAAAACACCATAAAGAATTGTACCACACGTTATTTGAGTCACACCTAAGATTTGGAATATCGGTATGGGGTGGGTCGAGTAACAATATGCTTCAACCTATCTTCATCACTCAGAAAAAATGTATCAGAATACTATTTGGTGACCTTGAAGCATATCTAGATAAATTTAGAACATGTGCCAGAACACGTTGTATAGATGAACAAATCCTAGGAAGGGAATTCTTTGAAAAAGAGCATACAAAGCCGTTGTTTAACAAGAACGGCCTTCTTACCGTCCACAACCTCTACAAATACACATGTCTATTAGAACTGTTCAAAATTGTCAGATTAGAATCTCCAATCTCACTCCTATCTTTACTCCACAGATCACCATCACAAAGACGTTCAGACCAGTTCATCACCCCGAACCCATCATCCTCTTTTATTTATCAATCAACAAAAATGTGGAACGACTGTCGAAAAATTGACAGTTTGATAAGCTTTACTAAGTCAACGAACTTAGTTAAAGTAACACTAAAAAGTGAGCTACTCAAGATACAGTCCAGGTACGAAGAATTAGAATGGACAGAATTAAACTTCGATAAGAATGAGCTTGTATTTTAAAACAGAGTCCTTTGACTTTATTATTTTGAAATTGAAGAATCGTTTGGCCATAACTCATTTCGTTCGCATTATAGATTCACATTCACTTTCATTTTCATTTTCACTATCACGCACAGTACAGGGTCATACCTCAATACCAAATTATTATAGTAGTACAGACAGATCCGTCTGAAAAAATCGATCTGCCGACACACAAAGCTTACAAAGAATTTTTGACGTTTTTGAGTCCTAATAGATGTCCTTTATGGCTGACCAACTTTTCCAAACTTTTCCACGTGTCTTAAGGCCACTTTTTGCCACTTTACCACTTTTTACCACCTTTCTTGTTTGTCGAATATCTTTAGTTGTGAACATCGTAAAAGGTTGCGGATCAATCGAGTGTGTTCATATCACCATGAAGAAAAACTTTTGTTCTAACAATTTTTACGTCAGATAATCAGTTAATTGGATAATTATCAATTAGCTAATTAGCAAAATTCTAGAAATTTTTTATTGGCTCAAAATGATCGAAATAGCTTAAAACACGGAGAAAAGTAGTTTTTAGAAAAACTTTGAAAATTTTTCGCTTACATTTTTTTTCGAGACTTGGAAAAATTTCGAAAATTTAAAATATTTTTTTCCGCCAAAAGTGATCAAATCGCATGAAACGCGGAGAAAAATGCTTTTCAAAAAAACTTAGTGAATTTTTCGTTTCAAGAATACTAAATCACCAATATTTGTAGTTGGAGTTCAGTAAATCGCGGCAGATTTTAGTAATCAGGAATTACTAAGTGGAAAGGTCTGAAACTGAAAAACGTTAACCATACGATATAAGAGTTTCATAACTAATTACAATACAGCCTTATCAATTTTCACAGAAACTGCACCAATGGCACAGTCAAGATCGAAAGACGAAACGATAGCTTGCTGTACTATCATTTTATTGATTTCAATGATGAATCAGTGGGGTTAAGATAATCACATTTGTAATAAATAAAACCTCTCTGTACCGTCAATTGTGCTAATCTAAACCGGCCTACCTGGATTACCAGACCTCTTCTTTTCCTCAACAATCAAGCCAAGTTGTTCATATAGCATTTGGTGTACTTATCGAGCTGTATAGACGTTTTACAGTTTATCACGAAAACGTATACTTGGCCTCATGGCTCATTTACAGTTCGAAGAAGGCAAGAACAGACCAGGGAAACTAAGGAACAGCCAGATCCAGGAAGCAAGTGTAAATACACCTTCCAACATCTACTGTGACTTGTTTTGTATTGTACTGCATACCGCTTCATTTGCTATGCGGTATAAAATCACCCCCATATGTCAGGGTCGGCTAAAATTAAAATCAACAAGGGTAACATACGGGCAAGGATAAGATTTAGATACGAGCGTCGGGCAAGGGGTAGTAAAGAACCGGTAATAATTCATTCAGTAAAATGTTCCACGATAGTCAGGATATTTTGGAAGTTGCTAATAGAGACAGATCCTGATCAGGAAGGATTATTAATGTTATTGAGGATGTTGATTTGAAATCTGGACGTTGTGAAGTAAAAATACAGGTTCTTCCCGCAGGATATTCGGGGCCCATGATGATCAGCTCGGGATTAATGTGGGACAGATCGAAGAGCATTGAAAAGAGCGAGTTGACATTTTAAGCTTTCTGGTCTTTTCTTGCCTTCTTTGAGCTGTCAAAGAGTCATGAGGCCAAGTAGACGTTTTCGTGATAAACTGTAAAACCTCTCCATACCGGGCCTCTCACGGGAGAAACGAGAAGTGTACGGTATAGAACGTTTCATATACCTCATTAAGGGCCATAATATAATATACACGTATTGCATTGTGTCGTATTGTGATTGAATACAGCTCGATATAATGTACTTACATCGCCCACCAAATGCTATATGAACAACTTGGCTTGATTGTTGAGGAGAAGAAGAGGTCTGGTAATCCAGGTAAGCAGGTAGGCCGGTTTAGATTAGCACAATTGACGGTACAGAGAGGTTTTATTTATTACAAATATGATTATCTTAACCCCACTGATTCATCATTGAAATCAATAAAATGATAGTACAGCAGGCTATCGTTTCGTCTTTCGATCTTGACTGTGCCATTGGTGCAGTTTCTGTGAAAATTGATAAGGCTGTATTGTAATTAGTTATGAAACTCTTATATCGTATGGTTAACGTTTTTCAGTTTCAGACCTTTCCACTTAGTAATTCCTGATTACTAAAATCTGCCGCGATTTACTGAACTCCAACTACAAATATTGGTGATTTAAGTATTCTTGAAACGAAAAATTCACTAAGTTTTTTTGAAAAGCATTTTTCTCCGCGTTTCATGCGATTTGATCACTTTTGGCGGAAAAAAAATATTTTAAATTTTCGAAATTTTTCTAAGTCTCGAAAAAAAATGTAAGTGATAAATTTTCAAAGTTTTTCTAAAAACTACTTTTCTCCGTGTTTTAAGCTATTTCGATCATTTTGAGCCAATAAAAAATTTCTAGAATTTTGCTAATTAGCTAATTGATAATTATCCAATTAACTGATTATCTGACGTAAAAATTGTTAGAACAAAAGTTTTTCTTCATGGTGATATGAACACACTCGATTGATCCGCAACCTTTTACGATGTTCACAACTAAAGATATTCGACAAACAAGAAAGGTGGTAAAAAGTGGTAAAGTGGCAAAAAGTGGCCTTAAGACACGTGGAAAAGTTTGGAAAAGTTGGTCAGCCATAAAGGACATCTATTAGGACTCAAAAACGTCAAAAATTCTTTGTAAGCTTTGTGTGTCGGCAGATCGATTTTTTCAGACGGATCTGTCTGTACTATAGGGCACAAGAACAAATTTGTTTACAATTATCAAAATTTGTTGAGCCCAGCAGCTTACTTCCTTTCCTCTCTTCCCCCGTCGTCTGGAGTGTGTGATTTTTGTTGATATCCGAGCTCTTATTTTTATCTTTTGGTTAACTTTCTGTGATTGGACTCGGTATTTTCGTCCCGGCCGAGTGGGACGATGCTTGCTCGCCAGTTAAGCTATACTGTAGATAACACTAATTTCTACAAACCACAAAATATTAAATATAAAATGTGTCCAGTATGGCGCAAATGCATAATTTAATAATTTCTCGGCGCCATCGTCGGGGTGAGAGTTATCTGAACCAACTGCATGCCCCTACGATTGCGTCACCACTGGTGAGCAAGCATTTGTTTGTTGTTTAGTTGTGTTGAAAGGGAACATTACTTGATTAATTCATCCATTCGGATTTTAATAACGATGAGCTATGATATACCGTTCATCTTAGATTATTGGATCAATCTTATTATATGATTAGATTTTATAAACGAACTTGGCACACAAAAGATTATAATGCGGAGGTTGGCTGGCTCTTCTATAATAAATACGACACTTCAATTTACAGAATGCTTGCTAGAGATAAGACAAAATATTATCAGACTATACATGCAGCATGAGTAACTGGTGGATAAGCCTTCGGTAAAAACGGATCCGGAAAAGTCAATGCGGCACTCGGGTCCTTGGTATTGTCGTCGGTATATTGTCCATTATCTACGTTCTGCTTTTGTAGTTTAAACAATAGTGAGTTCTAAATATACAGCTTTAAACCGATTAAGTATGAATGAATGAAATACCTGACAATCCGCACTCTTATAATCCAAAAGCATGAGTAACTCGTAGTGATGTATGATTTCTAGAAACTTTAAATTAAATTTGGCGCTCACAGGTCCTCATGAATATGTGATCGCCGCATAAGGTTCTGTAAATGCGCAGGGCACCTTCAAGCTTAAATTATTCACCTTACTGAGGCAGTCAACCAACGCGCGGCTTTATTTTTATGATATGATATGTTTTGATTGTTATTAATAAATACCAAAATTTAAATTTGTTTTCCTAATTTGTTTTCCTTTTAGCTTATGATTAATATTATATTTTTACCTATAGTTTACCTAGATTCCTCGACAATGTTGAATTTCTCCCTGATTATGTTTGTGCTTGTATCACGTGAGCCACCTCAGGGACTCAGGGAGGAGGGAGTTGGAAAAGCTTATATTTATACTGTTATCCCTCCACAATTATTTGTATAGCTCTGTGTTATCTATAGCTTGTATAGTAAACATTCACAGAATTACATACCTACAGTATTTCATGAATTCAATGCTTGTTCAAACGACCCTTCAATCGACTGGAGAACAAATAAAACAAAATTTAAGTAAAACAAAATTTAAATTCTATTGACTATTGCCATTACAATGAATAATGATATCATAATAAATATAAGTAGACATCCGATAATAAACTTGTTAGGTCCAGTACAACCCAAGATGTCGGCCGACTAACAAATTAAAAAAATCTAGCATGCGCATGTTCATAGTTTTTCTAACGAGCATACTTAGGTTGTACGGAAATAGCTTTAATTCTACGTCATATTAAAAACTTTACATCATTTTTAAGATACTAGATTAAATTCTAAAATGAATAACTCTTTTGCTGCTTAGGTGCGGCAAGTGCTTGACCCACATGCTTTACAATGTTTAGCAACACAGCGCCGATTACAGAAAATAAAGTAGCTTTAAGCGGTGCGCCGCGCCTAAACCTTATACCATTAACTCTAAATCATCAATAATGCAAATGTCAGATCAAAATAAACGTTGTAGGTTTACAACCTACCAGGACGCGCGCCGAGTCGGACTCGTCGCGACGGTATAATATATGGTACAATATATGGAACAGATATTTTACGAGTATCACCCGTTAAGATAAACGAGTTTTTCGAAATAATTTAGCATGCTGACTTCATAAATATTTCAATTATACCTTTGCCAGTTCAAATGTGAGTCAGCGCTTAAACCAAAAGCAGTAGGCAAAAGGAGCCAGTTGCCTGCGCGTGAAACAAGCGCGTCACGCAGTACTGAGTATGCGTAGCACGGGTCCGTATATAGCCGATTTTTTTTGCAGATTTAAGTTACAGAAAAGCTAGCGGACCTAGCAGCAATATCGGATAGCTAGCGGAAACTAGCGGGTGTGTTAATGAAGCTAGTACTATTCTCCGCTAGTTCATAGTTTGCGCGCGGCGTCCGCTATACTCCGCTAGCCATCCGCTAGGTATGAATGCTGCATTTTAGTGCATCTCCGTTAGGCGCCCGCTAGCGATCCGCTGGCTTTTCTGTAACTTAAATCAGGCAATACGGACCCGTGGTAGACACATAGCTATGTGAACTTGTTTACAGGTTAATGAAATGCAGTTGCATTGCGTAAATATTTAGAATTGACGATATAATATGATTTAATAATAAATTTTACAAAGCTGGCTTTCATGGATTTCGGTAAAATTATTATTTATTTAAAAAACCACGGATGGTTTTAAATTAATTTTTATTTGTCGTATATTATAAACAAGTTAATCCTGTTTTCATGAATGCGCGGCTTTGACGGCCAGTTTGCTCTAACCAGAGCCCTTTCGCTTGCAGAAGCGCGTCACACATTACTTGACACACGCTACAACCCCTTTTGATCGCGCGCGATCAAAAAAACTTATATTTTCATATTATATTCAACATATTTACAAAAATATATTATAATATATTTTTGTGAAAATATTGAAAATGAAAATATATTTATCAGCGCTGTTACCTAAGGACCCCAGGCTATTATGTTCATTAACATATAAAGATAAATATCCGCCGAATAAAGATTTGGCGGAATGACAGGCTGAGCGCGGCCCAGTAATCAGCGCTGATCAGATCTAATTATAATAAATATTGGAAGACTTCGCCGCTTCGACGCGCCGCGCTAACTAGCATTCTTGCTTCGCATCGTCGTCGATCGTTGCTCTGCTTCACAGAGCAACGATCTCGACGGATTGACATCGTCAATCAATAATAAATACTGAATACGGTTTAAACTGAATAATTATTAATTACTCTACAATTAAAAATCTTTTATGTTTTAGTATATTTAAAAGATTTTTAATTGTTATCATTATATTTCAAAACACCGATTGCCCGCTATGCATATGCAATCTAATTAATTCTTGGTTTGAGGTATGACGATCCATGAATTGTTAATGCATTTGATTCACGATGTCAATCATTTGCAGCTCGGTGAGGCCCACCGCCCAGTGGTGCATCTCGCCAATCTACCGAGAAGATGCGCTGCGCGGCCCAGTAGTGCATTCTGCTACAAATTAATCATTGTGCGTTTTCATATGTGGTATTCATGCGAATTCTAATTGATAAAACAAAAGTTAATGAATGTTTTTATCGTATGATTCATCCAAAAAAATGTTTGCCAATTTGCCTTATTGTGATATTGATACTGAATTGGTTTTTTAGTGATCCTCTGAGGAATCTTTGTCTCCCTTTGAATCAATCTTGCTAAATGAATTGTTTTAAATACTAAGATCAAACTATCAATTTACAGGCTATCGTCGAACAGAACATGTTGCAAAGCGTCATTTTCAGTGACATAAGCCCTAAAAATTGTAAAAAGTAAGTAAAACTCAAAATTCCTTTAAAAATCTGAACACTCTTAAAACGCGGTTATAAAGTTAAAATTAAGATGTAAGGAGTAAGAGAAGGCCAAAAGGATTTATAGTGTTAATTCCCAAAGGTTTTAAAGTTTTGAGTAGTTGAACATATTTATGTTCACGGACTTCCAAAGTTTAGGACTAGAATTATCAGTAATTGACACATTAAAATTTTGTTAAAATCTTCCCTTTGTCTAAAACCATAATCCAACAAATGTAAGCCCAAACTATATTCATCACTTGTTTCATCTACCTTCAGTGGCGAAACTTTGCTTGTTGGCGCCCCCCCGCTCAGTGACGAAAAGCGCCCCCTAAAATTTTTTGTCCCTAAAAAAAAAAAAAAAAAAAAAAAAAAGGTCGAGTACTTTTTTTCTCACCCCCCTATATAGCTTTTTGCGCCCCCTGAAGCAAAAAAGGGTACCCCAAATATTTTTTTCGCGTCGGCCGAACGCTAAATTGGACAGGGAAATACACAAACTAGGCGTTTTTTCAGTGAAAGGGCCTAAAATTCAGGAAAATTGCGCCCCCCTTATACGGCGCCCCCCCGCACAGCGGGGTCTGCGGGGCCCTAAGTTACGCCACTGTCTACCTTATCGTCATTTAAAAGTTTATAATATTTGACCCTATGTTCTCCAGTCCTAACCCGTAGAGAGCGAGTAGTGTGACCGACGTAAGCCTTTCCACAGACACTACATTGGAACAGATAAATGATGTAACTCTGGCAGTTTCCAGGGGAAGCTTTAACCTTCTTGCCGTTCACTTTGTTCACTATATACTACTTAATAACCCTGTTAGAGATGTTAAATTCAAAGGAATTAGAGAAACAAAATTTTTGAAAGGGGTTGTTGTTATTTCGAAATACTTAATGAGCTGTTTTTGCTGAATGCACCATTTAATCATTCAATATGTAATCACTTAGCTTTTTTATAGTCTTGAAAGTTTATCCGTTACCCTAACATAATTTGTGGTGGTACAATTTGTGCAGATTGTATAGAAAGGCCTGACAAATGCTATGACTGTAATTATACTACTGAGCATAAGTCACGTCTCTTGGTTCACTTCAGAAGACTTTAAGGTTAAAAACCATACAGGTGCTCAGATTGTTCATTATATGCTTCTTGAAAGAAATCAGATCAGATCAGCAAAAGACAATAATGTTCAGATTGTCCCTATTCTACTTGTTAGAAATTTAGTCTCATTCTACTACAACAGTCGGGGCTGCTTAACTGTATTAAGGTTTAGTAAATGCCGTAAGATTAGTTTACTTGCCTAAGGTAAACTTTAGGATTCACTGAAGTGCAAAATATGACCAATCTATTCTATTAGTATAGTATCTGTTGCTGACTCAATCAATCTTACGAACTATATCGATTGGGGTATTTACCATCATTATATTTGACATTAAGGGGTCGTTCACATATTACGTAATCAGCTGAGGGAGGGGGGGGATTTTCAAATGCTTACGGTTGATTACGGGGGGGGGGGGGGGGGGGGGGGGTTTGGTCGTTGATTACGTAATCAAAACTTTAATTTTTTACCGATTTTCGAGATACCAATTGGACAATTTTTGTTAATTATGTAATCAAAATTTTCGTTTTTTAAACCAATTTTCGTTTAGTAAGTGCTTTGCGATTATTTCATTCATTAATCCGTTGTGATAGCTTTTAATAAATTAATGGCTTAAATTAAAATGAGCATGTAATAGATAGTAATAAAAGGAGGGGGTTGGGTCTTGATTACGGGGGGGGGGGGTGGGTCAAACCTTGATTACGTAACATAGGGGGGGGGGGGGTTCGGTCTTGATTACGGTTGATTACGGAGGGGGGGGGGGGGGGGGTACGATCCCTAATGATTGATGATCTTATATTATTTAAGAAAATAGTTGATAGCTATGTTACTGTTACGACATGGTCAATAAATATTTTTACCACTTAATTGCTTATAATAAAACAAATATTTAATAAAACAAATATTTATTTTTACGGCACAATCAAACAATATCAATAATAAATAAATCAGGAGAGGTTTGAAGAGGTTTCAACTTTCAAGTGCCGAAGGCCACTGCTTACCTTTAGGATTTGAGAGTGACCTGTGCTTAAAACCCCCTCAACCATCCACTACGTCAATATACTTATTATACAAATATATAAAAATATAATTATTTAAGCTAAAATTGCTTATTGGTCTAGTTTGGTGACATAGGAGAGCCCAGTTGAGTTTTAGTTTAGGTTTATGTTTTTAATCATAGTTTGAAAGGTTAGCCATGTTTCATGGCAGAGAGAGATATCATGTGTGCATAACCTTGTAATTAAAAAAAATGTATTTAGCCCTATAGCCTTAATGTTCATACTGCCAGTTAGTCCTGTTGCTTTTAATGAATGTGATCATATTAGTTCTTGTATTGAAATATCAAAAACATTTTGACCTGAAGTTTTGATTATTTTGTGAGACCAAATGACCATATTATTTTGTTCTTACTATCTCTTCTTACAGCTCATGATCATACAGGTCTACAGACGACCCTACACACTTATTAACCTTATAATTCCTGCTTATTAGATCAACTCTAATAAGCAAATTTACTGGCTCCACTAACACAATGGACCATTATGGAGAAGCAAAAAGTTGTAAACCAAAAGCTGGAGAGTTTCATGCGACGAAATCTACCATCTGCTGAGTATCAAAGGTAAAACTGGGGCTTATTTATTAATTAACAATTGATAAGATTATTTAGTTTTGTGACTTGAGAAATTGTCCAGTAAACTTTTAAGTACACGTGTAACTGTAAATTATTGCTAATTTCTTTCATTTAAACAAGATTGTTGATTTAAAGCAAGATTCGAATTATTAACATCTAAGTCCAATTTGAGTACAACGATGAGGAAAAATGCTTTGTTTAAAAATAAATTGAACTCTCACCCCAGGATCAGATGCTACGAGAGATGTGTGGTGGACAAGTCGATGAAGCTTGCTCTGCTGACCTCTAAAAACCTTATCATCACAGACTCCCCCCCGAGAACTATTCTTTACACATTACCTCTGATCGAGTTCTTATCATTAACCTTGGTTAGAGTCTGATTATATACAGTACCTTCTGTAAACAATGTTTTAGAAATTCAATAGCGTGAAAAATCGGCTCATTTTCCTTGGTAGTTCTAGGTAGCACTAAACCCAAGTTTAGTTTTCAATTTAATATGCATTCCTGTTTTTGACACGTTTTATTTTATTTATATTTCGTTGGCAATATTTCGAATACTATATGAAAAGTTAGCTACTTTTATCAAACAGGTAGCTACGGCTGTGGTGTGTTAATAACATGATAATAAAATAATTGTAGAGCCAGTTAATATACTGCTTGCCGACATCTTTGAACCCTAGTTATACTAAAAAAGGGTAAAACTCCAGGTTCAAGATCTGCCAGATTTTCTGCAAGGCGACGAAAGGTTTAAGAGTCAGCACCTCTCGCTAAAGTTCAGACAGGATTCAGTCGCTAAGTCTGAGAGTTCGCTTAGCGAGAGTACCGGGTCTTATGTCAGCGCATCTTCTGATGGTTAGTTATCAGTTTAAAGTACACTTATTTTACTATAACTTGGTACTGATATGCAGTAAACACTGATTATGAAGCACACATATGTTACTACTGACCTATTCTGACGATGAAGTCATCACATAATTGCTTTACTGACATGACATTCGTTGTTACCATGTTAATGAAGGACCAATACAACAGAATGATAAGCGCCTTGTATAATGTACAATGTATATACCTAATGACTCTTGACTTGAACTGCAGTCCAACCAGGTGACACGGCTACAGAGAAGTTGTCTAAAAAGAAGCCCCTGAGCGCTAGTTTCTCCAATCTGAGTTCCACGTCATGGCACGGCTCGTTACCCAGCCCCCGGCCAAGCAAGGAACGGAGACTCAGACTAGACGCTACTGCTAGTCTCGATGAGTCAGCTTCTAGGCTTGACAGGTGGGTACTGACTACTGCTATACTTTCCATGAGATTAGATCCCTTTTTGATCTGAATGCGAAATATTATCTGTACTATATTTTAGTACTTGCCCAAATCTCCCCGGCAACAGCATAAAAAACAAGAAAATGACCAAAAAGTGACCTTTCGCATGAACCATAATATTAAATATTATATCCCAATTATCTATTTCTCTTACCACCCAGGCTGAATTTAAGTGATAGTGGCAGTTCTGTCTCCTCACAAGGAACCACATCCTCGACCACCACCGACTTGGACCTCTTCCTCCTCACTGACTCCACCCTCTTCTTCCAACTTTTACAAGCCGCCTCCCTCAACGAGAAAATAGTACGGTTACTTATTCACGTTTTTGCAGAATATTTTTATCGTTTTGTAAATTTACAGACTGCGTTTCTAAACGATAAAATAGTGTAATCTTATCTTATATAGCATTTGTTATATATATTATGATATTATAATCTTCTTGAAGACTTTTAATTCTATAGTTTTCTAAATTTACAGGCTGCATACTGCATAGTGCATATCTACGTGTCTTATCTTTATAAATCATGTAATCTTGTAATCTCATATATTAGATCCTATCTTCTTGAAGAAGATTTTAATTTTATAGTTTTGTAACTTTTTTGTCACTGATTATAGAACGCAACTTGACAAGTGAACTTCCCTTCATAACGTTATATTTTATAAAGGAGCACAAGTGCTTGTACATATATATCGTGCAGCTCTGTCTCGCATACAATTTTCATACCACTTTGATTGAGATCGTTATCATGCGACGTAATGGTCAAGTGTTAAATAATATAAATTTTCATCAATTGTGGTTATTAAACGTTCTTAAAGATGTTTGCATGTCAACCAATATCAACACAACAATAGCGGATTAAGATCATCAATATACTACGATAAAACTCAGATTCTATTTCAGGCAGGGACACGAGAACTTAAAATCACTGTGAACGGATCCACAAAACCAAGGCGGAAGAAAAGGTAAGATATCACGGAGACGTTTTGTGCATAATTTAACTCTACTTTAATAACACATTATAAAGAAATAACGCAGATATTATTCGCACGCAGTAACTCCGGGTTTCTATTACAATGAATCTGCCTTTACTTTGCAGAATATTAATAGTAGGGTTATGTCATTATAAAACTATTGTAACTAACTTCCATTACGTATTTTTACAGTATCGAAAGATTAGTGTGAGTTTAGAAATGTGTTGTGCAGTACTACCACTTATTGTAAAGTTTTAACCACTTAGCATGAATATCCTTACACACACACACAAACATAGCTCTTCTCACCCTTTTTTTCGAATTCTTCATGTTATGTAACTGCATCAAATGGAAATTCAAAATCCATTCAGCATCGAGAACTACCCTCCTGTGGGGCAAAGTGAATACCGAAAACAAAATCTTACTGCATAGGACTACTCCCCTAACTGTTACATACATTCAAATTAAATACGATATATATATATTTTTCTGTCTGTATGTTTGTACGACCGTCCACGTGCAAATTAGATGAACATTAGGAATTTACATGGTAACCATGGTAACGGTGTCGAACGCGCACGTGCAATTTACGAGCAACATTTTGTATTTTAATTGACGTGTGTCGTCAGAATTTGTCAAATGGTCATAACGTTTTGTGGAAACGTGCGCTGGATCTACTTTTTTGTTTTTAGGGCGCTCTTCGATTGAGACTTTTTTCCTATCCGATGATATTAAATTTAGCACCAGCGCATAGAGCACTCTATAAAACTATAATATTGTTCCTATGATCAGCTCGCACTGCCACCGTGATTCTAGTTTTATGGTTAATTTTGTGCATCTTGATAACACGAGGCTCGAGTATATTAAAAATCAAAACATTGTACCCACAAAATCGGCTAATTTAAGAAAAACTTATTTTTCCTTAGAACTAGAAGTTCTCATGTGCTAGGATGCACCGATGCATGGAAAACGCGTTCAGTGACCACAAGGTTCATAAGTTTTACTTAGCCGATCGTTCATTTTACTGACTTTATAAAAAGAGACTAAAGATATCTGGGTTAAGAATGATTGCAACTCGGAGGAGGGGGGGGGGGGGGGGCTGGTTGGGGGTGTTTACTGTTTAAGTTGCGGGTTTAAGTTGGGGTATCATTTGATAACTATTTTCTAAATTAACCCAATGAGTCAGTTGTGGGCTATACAAAGAGATAAAGAGCTCATACATAGGCTCTGGCTTTCGATGATCTACCGATCAATTTTGATAGCTTACCAATTATAATGCAATCTGGAGGTTGGTTTGTTGGGACAACAACACCGTTCTGACAAGTTGCCTTGTTGCCTCCCTTCTTGATGAAATCAGGTGGACAAGTCAAATATATCTCCTTTCCATTTTCAACTGGCAAATCAGGAATTGTTTGTACGTTTTTCCAGTTTAAATCTAGGGTATGGCATTCTATTCCTGAAAGAAAAATATGATCAAAATTGTTGATGGTGGTGTTTTTATCACAAAGTTAAATGTTGAACTACACTAACGTTTAATTGACAATTTACTGAACGACAGATGAATGATTTCACCACTTCATGTTCACTATAATAAAAGAATATAGTGTACTTGACTATTTCCAAGCTATTCATAAGAGAACTCTCTCTATATTATTTAACATATTTATTTCTTTTTCTTATTAAATTCACCTGTTACAACAACTTCAGCTATTGATATGTTCCCTATACTCTTGCTGAGCTTTACAGTGTCTCCTTCAGTGTCACAGATCAGTGTGTAGATCTGGTCTGCCTGCTCTAGATCGTATGTTAGTTGGAGTGTTCCACAAGACTTCTGTTTTACTTCTCCCTGGTACACTGACACATCGACGTTGTTATGAGTATCCACACATGACTTAAAATTAGCTTCTTCCTGTCCACACCATTGAGTTTCAGGACGGTGTTGGTACCAGTTGGTATAAAACTCATGGTAGATAAGGACCTTGTGGATAAAGTAGGTTCTATCAAACTCTAACTTTATCCAGCCTGCTCCGTTATCAGTGGCAGCAGCTGCTACAGTTGAGAGGTCTTTATCGATTGCATGTGTTGCTGCAAATTGTTCCTCCTTGTTTTTGTATGTTTTTCCTTGCGTAACCTTCGTGGGGATTAACTCTGCAGCTGCCAACTTTAGCTTTAGATCTGAAGTATCACAATTAAAATTCTGTGCATTTACCTATTTGATACAAATTCGGAGAATTCATCATTTTAACGGTTTCCTTATCTTTTTTCTACTCCATACCAAAATGTTCCCCTATTAAATGCAGTTACAACTGCTGACATATTTTAATTACTAAACGTACCCTGTATCGGTTCATCATCTGAGTCACCAAAGACAATCCAAGCCACCATGAAAATAAGAACAATTTCAGCATGTTGGCACGCTGAATCTGCTTTATTTTTTGATAATCTATAACGTATACTGATGGAGTTAAAATAAACTGAACCAGTGCCGCAAAACCAATACTGTACCCAGTAAATGTGAGCTAGTGAGCCTCTACTGACACGACTAATCCTTTCCTCGTGAATAATTCATCAACTTCTGCCCTCTTTACTGAACTAACAATTAAGACCAACTCTGGCAACTATTGAATAGTTTAATGACCATTGTTCTTCGAGTTTTCGGGTCCTGGTGGTCGAGGAATTGTTTGTATTACAATACCAATTAGCATACACCTAGGCCACCTTGATTTAAGTTATATAATAATACACCTAGGCAAGCATTTTTACGACCAACTCCAACTTCCAAGTCTTAGTAGATTTATGATGATTACGGTCCATGTTCTAGACTGGCGGCACCTCTCACTGGGGGGGGGGGGGGGGGCAAGTCAATGTACATTGAACATTTGTTGGCCTTTATCAAATGCAAAATTTGGTAATCTAAAGTTTCTGAAAAAATAGGCGTTCATCATGTTCAGAGAGAGCAATATAGGTGGTTCAATTTTGAATGGGCGTGGTCTAAAATATAAAAATTTTTAAATTTTGGCGATGTTAATATTTGCGCAGCTGCCCCGCAGGCACCGGTGAGCGGTTGGGGTCCTTAAACCTCTCAAAAGTTTGATCACGGATCCTAGTTATATTATATTATTATACTGTATCGTTCATGCATGTTCTGTACTTAAACACAAAAATGCGCACAACTGCAGTCTGCACCTTTTCACTTATTGTATCTACTTTCTACGTAGCATGATATACCTTGAATGAACTATTCACCAAGTTCAATGTAAGTATTTGAAGTATCACGGCAGTGGCTGGTATCTAATATCTCAGAACTCGGACTGTGATAACACTAGATTTACAATCAAGAAGATATATCTTCGGGTGCTACGACATCTTTGTAAAATTTCTTAAAACGTTATTTTAATCTTCACTTATTTTCAGTATTTTGCGAGGACAGCTGTATGCTCAGCTTTCTTCAGACATCCAAACTAACAAAACCCTGGAGAAAAGGTTTTATCTGGTTCAGGAGCTGTTCACTGCTGCTTGTAACGATATGAACATCAAGAAGTTCTTTTGGAAGGTGAGATGTCTCTTTTAATTAATAATTACATTTATATTAATGTAAGTCAACGTTAATGATTATATATAATAGGAGTCAGTAGCCATATCCAATATCCATGGTTCACGGTACACTGTTGATCTGGCAGGTGGCTTCTTATGTGTTAGCTTTGTATTGTACTTTTTTATAAGATCCATTTTCCAAAAAATCTAATTTCACATTACAAAAAAAACAATTCACATTTTTTCCAGCCACGTATATAATATTGACATGATATTTCCACTGTATAAAAAATACAATCAACATAAATTTTAAACCTCTGTTTCTGTTGTGTTACTAATTGTAAAACTTAACCGTGCACATGATAGCTGATCAATCAACGTCACGCCGTATCACATGATAGACTGTTTGGAGACAACATCATTATTACTCCTTCATAATATAATCATGTCTGGAGACTGTATGCCACTGAAGATGACACCTTGCAACATGTTTGACAACAGCCTGTAAATTGATAGCTTGATCTCAGTATATACAACAAATTATCTAGTTTGATTGTTCGAAGTGAGATAACAGTTCCCCTGTCTGGAGACAACATCGTGACACTTTCCAAACATTGCTCGTGATCAATATCACGCTGTTTTTTGTTTTTAACAGCAATGAATGGACAGTTGTTTTCAAAGTTGTGCTTGGCGAAAGTGAAGAACGGCACGATAAACTTAAATAACTAAAATGAGGTTTTTAAGATGCGTTCTTGACTCCGACATGTTGAGTTTTTTAAGCTGATTTATGAAACCTAACAAGAGGACTGTTCTAGATCACGTTTGTGTTAAGAGAGCTATTAATAGATTGGTAAATTTTCTCAACTCCCTATCTCGTGTAAAGAGCCGATATCTACAGTGGACAATTTCCACTGGAAATCTCAAGATACATACATTTAAAAATAATGTTTAAATATTAATTTACAAGTAGCTTTTGAAACACCCTTATTTTCTTTCAGGACCTTGATCTATGTACAGCTTTAGTTGAGGACCTGGGAAAATATCGGCAGGGAACTGGCGAGAACAACCGAGCAGATGAGATAGAGTAAGTGGGTCGTATCACGTGACCTATAGTGTAATTGATATCATATCACGTGACTTAGGCACCAAGTGTATCTCATATCGGAGCCAAGTTGGTTACTGTTTACAATTTACCAGTAAATTTAGAGCTGCTAAATTCTGTTGGTGCGTGGGAGGGTCTTTACTGTAACCCGAGATGGTTATAAGCCCTGACGTCACCCTATTTGGGTGCATGCAATTGGATTGTTATTTCTTTTCCTTTCATGTTCCCGAGCCACAAACCAATAATGTTATGAAATTGAAAGACTCCAAAGTGATTCACACATCCCCTAACAATTCTGATTTATTAAATCAGTCACCCGCACCCCTTTACATTGCGTAATGCGTATTAATTATTATACCTTATATAATACCAGTATAATATAGTTGATTATGACAACGGTTCAATCTTCAGAGTAACCCACCCACAATCGTAATTTGTGGCTTCTGAGTTAGAAAGTAGAAAGTAAAATATGCTGTAGAGAGTACTGAATATCTGTACACCAAACTGATCGGAATTCAGTTCATAGAAGATCGTGATCACGTGATATTTGTGCTAGCAATATGAGACATAAAAACATAAAGAGATCAATTCCTAGTTTCAGCGATGGATATAACTAATTGTTTCGTAGATTTAATTATCTGCAGGACGTTTCAAAAGTCTTGTTCCGATTTACTTTTCGTATATATATTAACAACTCAATATCCATTTATGTTAACCGTAATCAATGAATTATCTAATTATTTTGCTCAGGTATTTGATACAGTTAGAAACGTGTCTAGCGGAGATGTTCAGAGAATCAGAACATTTGTCCCAGCGAGCCTATCTTCTTACTGCCAACAGGTTATTATAAGCAAAGTGGTTTCTTGTTAAATCAATCAAATTCATTATTACGTTTATTTTACTGTATTTCCAAAAGAACCTTATTCATAATGGGTACATAATTTGTCTACAAATGAAAGGTGAAGATGTTGATCTTATACACCTTCTGTCACCGGCTGTCACGTGCAGAAGGGTTATTTTGATTTTGTAGCTAAAGTATGTGTCGCCTGAATTCCCGATCATCATAGTAACCGGTTTATAATATTAACTGAGTTGTAAGTATATATACTGTGGGATAAATAGAGCTGTTTTATGATCATGTATCCCGTAATATAATAGATCTCGTAAGAACACTTTTGACTTTCGTAACAACGCTGGCCCATCTCCAGTCTCCATCAGTGCCACTCCATAAAATTAGATCATCTTCGAAGATTGGACATCAAGTGGCCTTCGAGTCACGAAACAAATCATGTGCTTAGCAAGTTGTAGTGCAAGTGCTGCATCAGATTCCAATGTGGCTGAGAGTTGCTCTGCCTCCACTATATTTCTAGATTTATTTCAAAACTCTTCGTATGATGATCTAACATTGAAGAATTCGAAGTCGTTAATGGTTGTCGGTAAGTCGACATGATAAACCATGATTTGGTTAAGGGTAGTGAGTACACGTGGGTAGTAATGGTGGACACGTGGGTAGTGAGGGGGACACGTGGGTAGTGAAGGGGGACACGTGGGTAGTGAGGGGGGACACGTAGGTAGTGAGGGGGGACACGTTGGTAGTGAGGGGGGACACGTGGGTAGTGAGGGGGACACGTGGGTAGTGAGGGGGGACACGTTGGTAGTGAGGGGGGACACGTGGGTAGTGAGGGGGGACACGTGGGTAGTGAGGGGGGACACGTGGGTAGTGAGGGGGGACACGTTGGTAGTGAGGGGGACACGTGGGTAGTGAGGGGGGACACGTGGGTAGTGAGGGGGGACACGTGGGTAGTGAGGGAGACACGTGGGTAGTGAAGGGGGACACGTGGGTAGTGAGGGGGGACACGTGGGTAGTGAGGGGGGACATTTGGGTAGTGAGGGGGACACATGACATCTACCAGATGTCATATGACAGTAGATCCGGTGTTATTTAAGCGGTTCAAGCTTTAAAGACGAAAAAGGTATTGTCTCCCTGTTCAGGTCCCAATTCCAAATCTGTCGACGGTAGATTTTGGCGACTACACGAAGAATGAATTGTTCTGTGTACATTCAACGTTAAAACTTATCGAGGTTATCAAATGTCCCTTCATTGCAAACTGTATCAGGAAACTGTATTATAATTCAGATTCCACCAGAGTGACCCAAACCCAAAAGAAGAATGTTGCAGGTTCTGCTGGAACAGCTGATCTTGCAAATAATCATTCGTTTTTATTGATAAAATATTCATTTTTAGATCGCTAACTTCAAATCATGATTTTCTTCCCATTTTAAAAGCACATCCCTTTTAAAATCGTCTCCCCAAGTAGTCAAAGTTATAATAATGAACATGCTGTTACAAGATAAAGTCGAGATGATCGTGTCAGTAAAATGGCAACAGATGTATTATATTATAATATTATATAAATACATAATATTATATCGTCTCGCTTTATACGATGAACACGCTGTAAAAATCAAACAGAGCCCGCTGTCCATTAGATTCTACCGACTAACATGTTAAAACCATTTTGCATTCTCAACTCGCTGTCTCGCCCTAATCGCTTGATCCACTTTACCGCTCCCCAAAGTTAAATGCTACTTTTTAGTAACCATTTAAACAGTACAGGGGAAATATCCACTATTCTATTTCACACGGTATAATTTCAGTTTTATAATGCTGCGAATGCTGGTAGAGAACATCTCCTCGGTCCCGAGGTTAACAACACATCTTACAAACTGTACAGAGGTAAAGAGAAGATTACTTACAAAATTGGGACCTGTTGAATGTTTAATAATGATCTGTTAATTGTTTAATAATGACCTGTTAATTGATATATATATAATGAGCTGATAATTATAGATAATAGACTTGTTACCAAGGTGACTGTGGTATATAGGGCGGGGTTTGGGAGCAGGTAGGTATTATAGGCTGAATCGAAGAATAAAACTGGTGATTGTTTCCTTATCTTGTGTTAAAAACTGTGATTTACTGAAGAATGTTAAGAATGTTCCCCTTGTTACAGGTTGAAGATCTCTGTACGGAACATCTGGACACCACTACGAAACTTCTCTTCGAGGTAGACTATCTGTACTCTGTGCTATCATAACTTGTTATTTAGTTTTAAAGATTGTGTCAAATAATATTATAATTTAGAGTGCACCTTTATTCGTTAAAAAGACTAACTATAGTTTAAATAATAAATATCCTCCCCATCAGGTGTTACTGGCGGTAACAGAACATCCCACTTATGGGACGGAGCTCTCCGTGTCCCGTGTAATCTCCTTTCTTGAATCCCGCTTCTCCACCTTCGTGAGTACCCAGTATTGAGTTATAACCTACTTCTATAACCGGTTATATAATATATACCGGTTATATATATATACCGGTTATATATATACTTATAACTAGTTAATCAAAGGTTGATTTATTTGACCATATTTGGTTTAAATAAACCCAAAAATATCCCAATTAGCATTATATTCCCACTTTTTACAACAGTTTACCCTGTGACAGGGGTCATGTGACAGGAGTTATATATGAGGGGATCTAGTTCACAATATGAACTAATGAAGCATCCTGACTCCTGAGCAGACTTTCACCATGAAACTATCATAGATAAATTAACTATAAAACTGCTAGTTTATAATGTTTTAGTAACCACACTGTTACCCCAGTTTATAATGTTTTAGTAACCACACTGTTACCCCAGTTTATAATGTTTTAGTAACCACACTGTTACCCCAGTTTATAATGTTTTAGTAACCACACTGTTACCTCAGTTTATTATGTTTTAGTAACCACACTGTTACCCCAGTTTATAATGTTTTAGTAACCACACTGTTACCCCAGTTTATATTGTTTAGTAACCACACTGTTACCCCAGTTTATAATGTTTTAGTAACTACACTGTTACCCCAGTTTATAATGTTTTAGTAACCACACTGTTACCCCAGTTTATAATGTTTTAGTAACCACACTGTTACCCCAGCTTATAATGTTTTAGTAACCACACTGTTACCCCAGTTTATAATGTTTTAGTAACCACACTGTTACCCCAGTTTATAATGTTTTAGTAACCACACTGTTACCCCAGTTTATGATGTTTTAGTAACTACACTGTTACCCCAGTTTATAATGTTTTAGTAACCACTCTGTTACCCCTGTTTATATTGTTTAGTAACCACACTGTTACCCCAGTTTATAATGTTTTAGTAACCACACTGTTACCCCAGCTTATAATGTTTTAGTAACCACACTGTTACCCCAGTTTATAATGTTTTAGTAACCACACTGTTACCTCAGTTTATAATGTTTTAGTAACCACACTGTTACCCCAGCTTATAATGTTTTAGTAACTACACTGTTACCCCAGTTTATGATGTTTTAGTAACTACACTGTTACCCCAGCTTATAATGTTTTAGTAACCACACTGTTACCCCAGTTTATGATGTTTTAGTAACTACACTGTTACCCCAGTTTATAATGTTTTAGTAACCACACTGTTACCCCAGTTTATAATGTTTTAGTAACAACACTGTTACCCCAGTTTATAATGTTTTAGTAACCACACTGTTACCCCAGTTTATGATGTTTTAGTAACCACACTGTTACCCCAGTTTATGATGTTTTAGTAACCACACTGTTACCCCAGTTTATAATGTTTTAACCTGCCTCTGAATATGATGAGACCTGTGCAAGGACCAGACCATTTGCTAACCTGCTAGATGAGTCTAGGTCAATATTCATCGATGGTAAGGTTATTACTAAAGTCAAGGATACCAAATTCCTAGGTATTGTTATAGATAGTAAGTTAAACTGGGCTGCCCATATGCACTACATTCGTAAAAAACTTCGGTCCATGACTGGTGCAATCTGTAGAATTCGACACTCGATACCTGGTGATCTATATTTGAAAATATATAATGCTCTCTTTGAATCACATCTCAGTTATGGTATAAGTGTTTGGGGCGTTGTCCTTAAAGAACGATCAAATGACAGTCTTTTTATCACACAGAAGCACTGTGTAAGGATCCTTTTTGGTGATCTCGACTCATATTTAGATAAACAATCAACATGTGCACGTACTAGACCGTATGGTATGCAAAAATTAGACCATAAACACTTTGAAAAGGAGCATACAAAACCCATTTTTAATAGACTAAAAATTCTAACGGCTCAAAACTTGTACAAATATCACTGCATTTTAGAATTCTCTAAGATTATCAAGTACCACTGCCCCTACTCCCTTTATGAGGCCATCAACATTTCAAACCGTGCAACGAGTCTAACTGTTATTCTTCTAAATAAATCAAATACCTTTTTGTTTAATGCAGCCAAGCTTTGGAACACAGTTCATAAAAAAATTTTAACTTCAAGCAATTGCCTAGAAACTTCCATTAACTTGATAAAATTGAGAACCAAAGCACTATTAGTACAATCACAGGCAGCTGACTTAAAAGATACCTGGACTCCAACCAATTTTAAATTACAGTAATTAAATTGCACATGCAGCAGCACACACCTAATATTACTATCATGATTGAACTATAAACTGATAAGCTTTCAGATCCATTTTTAACCACTTGATGTAATGTTTTTAATAATTAAATATTTTATTTACAAATTTATATCAGATCGAACCTATATTTGATAATCGAACCTATATTCGATAATCAAACCTGTATTCGATAGTTAAATTTATGTGATTAATTGATATTGATATTATTATTGTTGAATGAAGTTAACTCCTGAGATAAATTTTATTAGTTTTTAACAAAGGGACTTGGAGTATAAACGACCAAGTTCGCATAAATGCCTACCCAACCAAGAATTTAGGAGGCAAGGGTGGGTGCGTAAACTTTACGGTCTGCACTCTCCGATCCTGTATCACCCTGGATTCTTTTTGACGTATTTTTGTATTAGGTATATACCTTCTATCCATTCTCTTGCTACTCCAAGTCCCCTAAGATATCTGGTAAAAAGGTCCTGCTAGTTATATATAAAATATATTTATGTTTGCTTTAATTGATACTAAATAAAATTGTTGTTTTCTTGAAATTGTTGTTTTCTTTAGTAACAACACTGTTACCCCAGTTTATAATGTTTTAGTAACCACACTGTTACCCCAGTTTATAATGTTTTAGTAACCACACTGTTACCCCAGTTTATGATGTTTTAGTAACTACACTGTTACCCCAGTTTATAATGTTTTAGTAACCACTCTGTTACCCCAGTTTATGATGTTTTAGTAACCACACTGTTACCCCAGTTTATGATGTTTTAGTAACCACACTGTTACCCCAGTTTATAATGTTTTAACCTGCCTCTGAATATGATGAGACCTGTGCAAGGACCAGACCATTTGCTAACCTGCTAGATGAGTCTAGGTCAATATTCATCGATGGTAAGGTTATTACTAAAGTCAAGGATACCAAATTCCTAGGTATTGTTATAGATAGTAAGTTAAACTGGGCTGCCCATATGCACTACATTCGTAAAAAACTTCGGTCCATGACTGGTGCAATCTGTAGAATTCGACACTCGATACCTGGTGATCTATATTTGAAAATATATAATGCTCTCTTTGAATCACATCTCAGTTATGGTATAAGTGTTTGGGGCGTTGTCCTTAAAGAACGATCAAATGACAGTCTTTTTATCACACAGAAGCACTGTGTAAGGATCCTTTTTGGTGATCTCGACTCATATTTAGATAAACAATCAACATGTGCACGTATAGTACTAGACCGTATGGTATGCAAAAATTAGACCATAAACACTTTGAAAAGGAGCATACAAAACCCATTTTTAATAGACTAAAAATTCTAACGGCTCAAAACTTGTACAAATATCACTGCATTTTAGAATTCTCTAAGATTATCAAGTACCACTGCCCCTACTCCCTTTATGAGGCCATCAACATTTCAAACCGTGCAACGAGTCTAACTGTTATTCTTCTAAATAAATCAAATACCTTTTTGTTTAATGCAGCCAAGCTTTGGAACACAGTTCATAAAAAAATTTTAACTTCAAGCAATTGCCTAGAAACTTCCATTAACTTGATAAAATTGAGAACCAAAGCACTATTAGTACAACCACAGGCAGCTGACTTAAAAGATACCTGGACTCCAACCAATTTTAAATTGCAGTAATTAAATTGCACATGCAGCAGCACACACCTAATATTACTATCATGATTGAACTATAAACTGATAAGCTTTCAGATCCATTTTTAACCACTTGATGTAATGTTTTTAATAATTAAATATTTTATTTTACAAATTTATATCAGATCGAACCTATATTTGATAATCGAACCTATATTCGATAATCAAACCTGTATTCGATAGTTAAATTTATGTGATCAGTGCTGATTTACAATTATCTATATGTTGGTCTTTTCTTATCTCTTAGATTAGCTAACTTATAGAATTGCGCTGCTCAAGCCACCTTTACCATATAGCTATACATTTTCTGGAATATTCCGTACATCCCGTACATTAGTGTTACATATTCCTAATAGTGCTTCTATCAACCTTGCTATTAATCTACGATCTATCAACGGTTACCTGTTTTGACATTCCATTAATTAGTCAATTTAACTGTCACATTTGAGATTTATCTGTTATCTGATGGGTTCAAAATCGATTTTCACATTTTCTAAAATTGACGATACTCCTCGTATTGATTCTTACTTTTCTTCTGACAGTGCTTTCTCTCAAAGTGAATCTATTAAACGTGCACTAAATTCAAGTGCAAATAGTTCTGATAGTATAACTAGTGAATCTGGCAAAGAACCTCCGGCTAAAATGCCAGTTACTCACAACTTTCAGTCCAGTATTCGTTTTGATGTTGATAAAGCAAGTGATAACCCGTCCGAACTTACGGATTTAAAATCTCTTATTGTTAGCTTGCACAGTAAATTTGATCAACATCTAAGTGAGATTAATCCTCAACTTCAAGATATTAAAAAACGTTTATCAGCTCTTGAAGAGCATTCCAATACGAATATTAGTTCTGTAACTCAACTTAGAGAGCGTGTAGTGCAGATCGAGCAGAGCGAGTCGAACCTTGAACAGAGAGTCAGAGAGCTTGAGTCAGTTGGGAGTGAGGGTAGAGAGGATCGAGAGGAGTGGAAGTGGAGTCCCACAGGATCTGACCGAGTTTCCGTAAAACTTTTAGGTGATTCCAACTCCTCAGGTAAGATCAAGTTTGGGGACGGCAAAGGAACACTCGGTCCCGCACTTCCAGGGTCCAGTGCTCACTGCCCAACACTCTCCAACCTCACTAACCCAGATTCCCAAGAGTTCGAGAACGTTTCAGATGTCGTGATTGCAGTAGGGACAAACGACCTCAGACAGCAAGGCAGCAAACCCGAGGAGCTGGTGGAGAACACCTTCACCTACGTTGCAGCTCTGCTGAAGAAACGCCCCGAGATTCACGTCCTCCTCCCTGGAGTCCTTCCTATCTGCACGCCTGGTAGTGAGACTAACTCAAAAGTTAAGTTATATAATCATTTTATCAAGACTATGTGTAACTCCCACATTCGATTAACCTACATTGATACCAAAGTCTTTATGGCAAATGATGGATCTCTGAAAACTGGACTTGCAATGGGTACTGAAGACCCTCTTCATCTAAATACCAGTGGTTTAAAGTTGTATTTTAGTACGATAAAGTATGCTTTACGTGCCCGTCATGACCTCCCAAATTCCAGGAGAGTGAAAAGTAACACGAGCCCTAGACCCAGGATTAGAGCAGGAGGAGAAGAGCAGATGGATGCTGAACAAGGATCTCAGAATGACAGAGGTGGAAATAGCTACCACAGAGGACGGGGAGGTGGAACTCGCAGAGGACGGAACTCCAACAGAGGAAGAGGATGAACGGTTTATCTCACTCTATCCCACGGTCAGAGTGTTGTGTTCTAAATTATAAACCACTTTACAAAGCTTAATTCTGAGTAGCATCTTCCTTTTCCTAGTACGCAGTGTAACGTTATAATTTTTACTTAATTTAGGAGCTTCTGTCCCCCCACAATTTTTGCGATATCTCGTGACTACCTAGTATTATACTACTCATCGACTGTTCGGTATATTTCCAAATCTAATAACTTCATAGCAGTTTACAATGTGCCATTTATTAGTTTTTTCATCATGTCGTACGACACATTACCCACCTTTATCAGGGTTTATCTTGCCCGCTCACAAACCTCTTCTCTTAGCAGCTTCCCTGCACCATCTTGCCGGCTCATACACTCGTCACCATGTCCGGGTTCATTCACAGCAGGCACCAGGTTCAGGGGTTGGGCCGGGCTGGTCAGGCGGTGTGGTGTTGGTTGATGGGGGGGTTTGTTGTTGGGTGATGGTGTGTGGGCTTGGGCCAGGTGGTGGCGAGGTCAGGTTCACCTTTCACCTCTCACATCCAGCCACTTGAGCCTTTCTAGCCAGATTGATTTCCCTCTGACTTCTATATTGGAGAGTATCAGCTTAGAAGCTTATAGTATTAGGGGGACGCCCCATCACGGGATTTCTAGGACTTGTTTAAGCGTATAAAATACATTTACTATATGGGCTATAGCAGCGTTATTTCAGCAATTTCTTGTTTAATGATTCATACATCTACTAGTAATAAGATGTGTGATTGCGTGTGTTTTTATCATTTTGTTTTTTTGTCATTGTACAATAACTACTACGTCATTATTTGCAATATTGGGAGAAACGGTACTAGACTCAATACTAGCTTTACTCGTCACGAACTTAGTGAAAATAACTTTAGAGCGGCGGCTAATTTCAGAATTTACAATGTCAGAAAATGACAGTGTAGGAGCCAGTCTTAGGGTAGGTTCTTTCAATTGCAATGGCCTCGGAAACCCCGAGAAACGTAGATCGGTTCTTGGTTGGCTACTAGCTAAACCAGAAGATATTATTATGGTACAAGAATCTCACTCTGTAGTTGAAACGGAAGACTTCTGGACGACAATCTGGGGGGGAGATATTTATTTCAATCATGGTACCTCTAAGTCCACTGGGGTTACATTCCTGGTCAAACCCAATTCTAATATTAAAATTTGCAGTCACAGGATCATCACACAGGGACGTGTATCACTGTTAGAAATTGAGAAGGATTCCATCAAGTATTGCTTGGTAAACGTCTATTGTCCTAATAGCAATGATACTTATGTTGTAGAGAACTTGTTCCTGGAAACTCTAGGACGTACAAGGGATGATTATCGTATCTTGGCTGGGGACTGGAATACTATCTTAAATAATAATCTTGATAAATATGGTGGTAATAGTTCCCACAGTAATACTAAGCGTCAGCAATATTTGAACCAGGTGACCGCTGATCATGGCATCAGTGATATCTTCCGTCTTAGTAGGGGTAATGAGCGTGTTTATACTCACGTAAATAAACAGCACAAAACCCAAACACGCCTAGATTTCTTCCTTATAGATGATAGTCTGGTTAATTATCCGGTCTGTAACGCAGATATTAGTCATGGTTTTCGATCTGATCACAGCTACATTTCATTATCTCTACAGGGTTCCCCCATTAAACGTGGAATAGGATATTGGAAACTTAATAATAGCCATCTAAATAATGAGTCGTTTTTGAGTAATGTACGGGAGATTATCAATGAAACTGCTGACAGTAATTTTGATTCGTACTCGGGACTCTGGGACGTGATTAAAATGAAAATTAAAGATTTTGCGATCAGATTCGGAAAAAAAGAAAAGAAAGAAAAAGTTGCAAAAAAGAAAAAAATATCCTCTGATATTGAAGAGGTTAAAAAGATAACTGATTTTATGCAGAAAGATGATCTGCGCAAAAAATTGTATGACTTGGAATGGTATCATTAAAGCTGAGGTTAACGGGGCCATGACCAGGTCTAGGATTCAGTGGACAGAGGAGGGTGAAAGGTCCACCAAATACTTCTTCGGGCTGGAGAAAAGTAGAGCTAAAAAAAAGTCTATTACCAAACTTATTAACAGCGATCAGGGTGTACTACGCACACAGCAGGATATTTCTGAGCACGTAGTTAACTTTTATCAGGACATCTTTAGCTCTACGAATCCAAACGAGCATGAAATAACCGATTATATTAATTCCAGTAACCTAGATACTATTGATCAGGAGAACGCTGATAGGTTAGATAGGCCAATTTCCCTCCTGGAGATGGATAGTATTATCAGTAAATTTAAGAAAAATAAATCTCCAGGGTGGGACGGCCTCACTGCTGAATTCTACAAAGTATTCTGGGAGGACATTAAGAATATCCTATTTAACTCCTTTTTAGAGTCGGTTGATAATGGGGTTATGTCACCTTCACAACGTCTAGGAATTATAACACTTATCCCGAAACCTAAAACCCCCATTGAGTTAAACTATATAAAGAACTGGCGACCAATCACCCTTTTGAATGTAGACTATAAGATATTCACTCATATTATAAAAAATAGGATCTTAAGTTCACTTCCAACACTTATTAGTACAGCCCAATCCGGGTTTCAAAAAGGGAAGAGTACCAGCGATAATCTGATCTTAATGTATCTAACCTTAGAACATTACCATGAGAACCAAGAGGATACTGGTATGATTATGCAGGTCGACCTCCAACGGGCTTTCGACTCGGTCGAACATAAGTTTCTTTTCAGTGTCTTGGAAGGTATGGGGTTTGGAAATTATTTAATCAACTTGGTGAGAGTGGCATTTCACGCTGGTATGAGTTACGCTAACGTTAACGGAACCTTAGCAGCCCTGTTCACATACTTCGTGGCGTCCATCAGGGGAGCCCCCTTTCCCCAATTCTTTTCCTCCTAGTGTCCCAGGTACTTAGTAATAAGCTACAGTATAACCCTTATATTAAAGGCCTCAGCATTAATGGTATCGACATACTCATGAGTCTGTTTGCTGATGACACGGATCTGTACCTGGATCCCTCCCAGGCTTGCGTAGATGCAGTTATCCTAGAGCTCAACCTGTTCGGTCAGCACTCAGGCTGTAAGCCCAACATCAGTAAAACTAAGTGCATACCTTTAGGAGCTACCAGAGACAACACTAGTCTTCGAAATTACCTTACCAGTACATACGGGGAAGACATGGTAGCTAACGAGTTTACAGCATTAGGAGTCAAGTTCGACAACACGTCTAGTGGAGCTGATCTCTGCAAAATGAACTACCACAGTAAACTTAGTAACGCCAGCACCGCTATCAACACCTGGAGTAAGAGAGACTTAACTCTGATAGGAAAGTGTACAATTATTAAATCTCTTATTCTTTCCCAGTTCACTTACCTTATCATACCACTAGAAACTCCTGATACTAACACCATCAGTAAAATAGACACTATGATATTTCACTTCTTGTGGGGTTGTAAGAGGGATAAGTTGAAACGTGATATTGTTACTTCTCCTCGTGAATGTGGGGGTCTAGGTCTCTTCTATACTAACGATTTTATTAGGTTTAAAAGTGTCACTTATAGGAAAAGTTATCGATCCTAATTTCCAACATGCCTGGAAAAATATTATCATCAATCAGCTTTTACACCCAAATATACCAACTGTGTGTATAGAAAACTGTCTCACATTAAAGAATACTGGTTTTACCTTTAACCTTCTTCGCCATTATAAGCTTTGGAAGTCTATTTCTTCACAGTCAAGTAAGAGTACAGTCAACCACTGTGTGTGGGGAAGCGACGTAATAACGGACATTGGCTCCAAGCTCTGGAACGATATTCTTATTGATAGAAATATCATCTATCTTTCTGATTTCGTTTCAGAGGAAGGTAACCTCTTAAGTTTTCAGCAATTTCTGAGAAAGTGGGGCCAAACAAGTAGTATAATCTCTTCGACTCAATATGCGAGTATAAAATTGGGAATACGTCGATTTAATAATACCGATACGTTTACAAGTAACATTACATTTATCGATACCCAACTTTCACTTCGCTTTTGGGGAGGTAGGAATACCCCCAACTCTAGAGATACTCCTCTCACTATCAAAGGTAGAAACATTAGAGATACCATGTCTAAGCGTTTAGATCCCAGCACCCTTCCTCCAATGAGGAACTGGAGTGCTAACCTCTCCTTAACGGATATTGATTGGATTAGTATTTTTACGGATATTTTTACTTCTTTCTCAAATAACTTCAAACTTATTCAGTACCAATATAAGCTCCTTCACCGGATTAGTACTTGTCGGTACATGAGATATAAAATGAAGATTGAAAAAGATAGTCCAAATTGCTCGTTATGTAATCACAACCTCGAAACTATCTCTCACATATTTATTGACTGTCCAGCCACAAGCTCTTTCCTACAGGGAGTAAATCTGTTTATTAGATCGAATATTGACGCAAATTATGACGACCCATATCGCCACTATTTGATTTGCTTAAATCACAGAGATAAAAGTGTTAACTTCATAAATTCGGTTTGCTGTTGGTTTATTGGAAGGAGTTTCCAGAACAAGGAACCCCTATTCTGGGAGCGATATCTTAAACATCTTAAGCTTTTCTTATTAGGTGAAAAACCGGATATTATACGGTGCCTTAAAGACGTTATACCTTGATGACCATTTTATACCCAAAGTTCTGGATCCACTATACACTCTTGTTTATTTATTCTCTCGAAATTACAGCCGTGCCTTACCTTTACCCTTTATTTCACAAGTTGTAGCCAGTGGAGTTATCTCCACTACTAGTATTGATATAGAGTCATATTTAAAACCAGTAGTATCTCTCCTTTTTCTCTCCATCTTATGTGCATTTTATTACTCTATATCCACTGACTTTATTCGACGTATTATCTAAAAGAATAAAAAAAATTGTGTGCGTGTGTTTTTATATTTATTTTGCTACGGCGCATGTGAAACCCCAGGGCATCCAGCACCGGAGAAGCTGAAATGACACTCTCTGAACCCTTGGTGCCGCTCAGATTTTGCCTCTTGGCTGGTAAGCCGAGTCTTGATCGATTAACTCAGCTTCTTCGGTACAACACAGACCGGAGGGTACTATTAGCCGCTTTGCCGGTGGTATCCTCCTGGTGTCCTGGGGTTTGGCAGGTTCCTCATTTTAAGAAAAAAAAAAAAAAAAAAAAAAGAAAAAAAAAAAAAAAAAAAAAAAAAAAAAAAAATTTATGTGATTAATTGATATTGATATTATTATTGTTGAATGAAGTTAACTCCTGAGATAAATTTTATTAGTTTTTAACAAAGGGACTTGGAGTATAAACGACCAAGTTCGCATAAATGCCTACCCAACCAAGAATTTAGGAGGCAAGGGTGGGTGCGTAAACTTTACGGTCTGCACTCTCCGATCCTGTATCACCCTGGATTCTTTTTGACGTATTTTTGTATTAGGTATATACCTTCTATCCATTCTCTTGCTACTCCAAGTCCCCTAAGATATCTGGTAAAAAGGTCCTGCTAGTTATATATAAAATATATTTATGTTTGCTTTAATTGATACTAAATAAAATTGTTGTTTTCTTGAAATTGTTGTTTTCTTTAGTAACAACACTGTTACCCCAGTTTATAATGTTTTAGTAACCACACTGTTACCCCAGTTTATAATGTTTTAGTAACCACACTGTTACCCCAGTTTATGATGTTTTAGTAACTACGCTGTTACCCCAGTTTATAATGTTTTAGTAACCACTCTGTTACCCCAGGGACCAGTGTACAGCAGCATGGTAGAGAGAGGGTTGTATCTGATATCACGTACGGGAGCTGCCAGTACCACTCTTCTCCTCTTCAGTGTGTTCTTTGTGGTGGAAGTGCTGGGTAGAAACAGCAATATCTGCAGGCAGATACTCACCACTTCTCATCTAGAGGATATCAGGTTATTAGGCAAACTTTCTTACAGTTTTGTAATGTTTTTTTTGTTCAACTGGGTACAGTGTCAGGCGTTGAGAATATGTGAATTTCAAAATTAAAAAGTGTCCCTGTAGCTCAAGAAAAGTTGTAAACTTCTGTCTACGATAAAGAATGGACTTTTATTGTAGTTGCTTGGGACAGTACAGAAGTTTTTATTGTGCATTTGCTGTCGCCCTTTTTCCTTGAGAAAGCAATTGACTTTGCCAACGATCTCAGGTGATTTAAAATTGAGAATTTTAATCCGTGGATAAGAATATCCTTCGGCCTCATTCTTCGTCAACTTTTACCGTCCTTATTCTTTGTGTCCCTCTTTTATTTGGCAGTTATAGAACTTTTGTTTTTAGTGCTGCTTTTTACAACATCACTAAATGTTTTGATTTCTGTTTGAATATTTTCGGGAGGATTCAACTCCACAATCAAGCAGAAATATCGACTCAAGCAATCACGTTTTGGAACGTCAAAGATTTCTCATAGTCTGGTTAACCACAACATAGTGAACACTCCTGCTCGAGCATACATGATCTCATACTAGATAAAATGTCCATTAAAATGCTATTATTGACGTTTTTATATTTTATAAAGGTCACGTGACATATTTTCTTTGCTGCATGATCTAAAAAGTTCTGTATTTTATCTAACTCTTATCTACCAACTTCCCTTAAGTACCAACAGTAAGGTCTACTGCGTTGGCTTTGTGTCCAACAAGAAAACAGTGTAGTTTACACAATGATCACGGTTAAACAATCTACTTCTAATCGATCAGATAAGAACGCGTACACGAGCTTTAAAAACTTCCAGAAACTGTACATTGTTAGAAGAAGTGGACATATGATATTATGTTCTTGGTATACGAATATGTCAAAGGTCGTATACACTATAATACACTATACCTCTTTAGTTATAGTCGTCACTCTTCATCTTTCCCGCGCCGTATTTGGAGGCAATTTGTCGTTCCGTCATTTGGTATTCAAGTGTTATGTCTTTTTCTGAGGAGCTCCTGAGTTTTGGAAACAGAGCTGTTGAATCTATTTTTAAAAGTCGGTACATATACCTTATTCCTTTTTACGTAAAATAAACCTTCCATTTTCCTAAAAGTTTTATTTGAAAGATCTTTCTAGATCAATTGATACTGCACATAACTGTTATCACCCAAACGATCTCAAAATAGTTTCTCTTTGTTCTCTGGAATATTTGTTTAATCTAGAATAGTCTTCCAATAGAGCTGAGCAACATAGGATTATTAAACCTGGATGTTGTTAGGATATATAATATATATATATATATGGGAAACTGTCCTCTGACTTCTTACATAAATGTGTTTATTCTAGGGATGATATTTTCAATATGTAGAATGTAGATTGTAGCTGTTTCATGTTTTTTATAATTTCGGCCTTCGATATTAATTAAAAATTAAATATTAACTTTAATGAAACATTACAAAATTCCCGAACGAAAATTTATAAAGCCATTGTAAAACGTTTCCTTTCTAATCGAACAAATGAGGTTTTTCTTCACTATAACGTCGTGTACTTAATCTAACAACTCCCTGATCTCAACTCACACCTCTAATATTTCAGGTACTACTGCGCAAACCCCGAGTTAAAGATAGTGAGATGGTCCCCCTTACAGACTCTAACTATCGAGCGGGTCAACAGACTGTTAAAAGTCATTTCTTAGGCTCTCATTCACTAAACTTGTTTTAATTACTTCATTTGTTATTATTGCTTATAGACAGTCAATTTACCATGTCCCAAATTACTGTGAACCTTGATTTACTGGGAATGTTTTACTCCCACCAATATCTACAGAATTAGAAGTTTTTAGTGTAGTACTAAAATTCTTGAGGGAAGATTTGTGTTTCCCCTGTTAATTGTAATATATAGAGGCCCGGTAAATTGAGGTTTGACTATCGCCTGTGGAATTTAAAAATGTTCGGTGGTTTGGCTGCAAAGTTCATTGTTCCTTCTTTGCTACACTGGTATCTTATTGATTTCTGGTTCTTTACATGTTTTTGTTTCTTCAATATTTTCCGATGAATGTAACTTAGTTGGATAGAAATATGATTATATTATGTTAAATTGAATGCGCAGATTAAACCGATATTTTAAATGCTTGGATAATAATGGTGTGTATCATATTCATGTGAACAATTCCGCTCCAGTGGATCGTTCGTTAGAATTTAACAACTTACGAAAGATTTAACAAGCGGCATGATGGATGAACACTGTTTTACTTTTAAAATGTAAATATAATGTAAAATATATGTGATATAATGTTCCCAGACATCTCTTTAATAGGTACGATCTCTATTGTTTGCTTAACCAAGTACCTACTCAAGTAGCGATCAATATTACTACAAAGTGCGTTGACAAAATAGAAACGATTTTAGTCAATATTTTGTTTGACTTGTTGCGCAGTGATTCCTTTTTTAAATTATTCCATGTTGGTCATCCAATTATACACGGAGTTTTAATTTGTGTAGAAAGTGTACATATAATAATCAGAGCGTTTTAAATAATTTGATATTAATAAAAACTCTTAATATCATTTATAGAGTTTTTGTTTGATTGATGTCAGTGTATTTTAAAATAGTTATATATTTTAACTTGTTGTTATGTAACAAAACAGAAAAACGTGTTCTTACTTCTCTAAACTTCTAAAAAAATCTGAAAACCACTTAAAATTAAATTAAAATCTTAATTGATTGAAAATTCTGCTTAATTCATTGTATGATTAATGCGTGAATATAATCACACTTATTTCAGGAACAGGGGTGGGTCCTCTATTCTTAACTCTACTACACGTAACAGTGAATCACGTGACAATGTCATACCTCGCTTGATAATGGAATATTATCTCGTCCGAGACGAAAGGGAAACTCGTTAGTTTTTGGTGTTAAAAGCGATTTCTCGACAGTTATCACCTCTCTAGATGATGCTTAAAACATTTGGCCACTATTGCATTTTTGTAATAAATTCGATAGGGGCGTTTTCGGCCACACCCTTTTTCAGGGTTTCGTGTTAACTCGAATTTTTGTATTTCAGCCCAGGAACGTCGTAGAGACTATTCCGATACACCAAAATGTGCCTAATAGCCATATTTATTATTTATCTACAACTTATGAATCAATCAGTAGTACATACCTTAAAATGCTTATTTTGGAAATGTAGCTGAAAAACGGATTTTTGCCGAGCGAACAATGACAATACTCACAAATGGGGCTATTGGACTGTTAACTAGAAAGGTCATAAAGACTCATGAGCAACATAGCATTTGTCACAAGATGCAAGATTACTCATTTTGTGTCCAGAAACATCTAAAAAAATGGCCTACCGACAATTGCGCCCGTTTTCCACACCTTAATAGGCCACTATCAGGTTCCAAATCAGTGACGTCAGATTCCCAAAACGACAGTTGCACCCAAGTGCACGTTCAGTTCGACTCCCAAAGTCGCACTTAAATATCTAAGTGTGAACCAAATCATGCAACTTAGGTTAAAATGAGTACTTTAGTCATTTTTAATACACCATAAACTGTTCGTGGAAGACACTCACTACCCAAGATGCTACGTCTAAGCTCTGGCATAAAGCCACAGAACCTCCTGCAACTTGTGGAATGAACTTTCTGTTGGGAGGGAGTAAAATTACAAATTAAATAAATGTGCAAAATCTAAAAATAAAGTTCGGACGAATACTATATTACAGTCCGCCCTGAAGAATGCATATTATATATATAGTAGTGAATATATTCACTATTTCATTGCATATTATCCTCGATAACTCAATTTTTGCTAGGGTAAAAATAATGAACGATCCCGTCCTATCTGTAACATTCTTCGTAGCTTTGCATCTATCGTTATGATCGTACGATTTTTGATTTAATAAAGATAACTTTTATTATAATTGGGGGATTTCAATATCGATTGGGCGCAACTGTCGTATCTGATCGAGCAGTTTTTTAATTGGTTTTGATTCGTCATCTTCTCATGGTAGCTAGATCTAGTTTGGGCGCAACTGTCTGGCAGCCAAAGTCTTCTTCCAAGTAATCGTAATCTGAGGTTCTAGAATTACAGTTCTAATGTTCTAGTATTAGTGCCCCAGATAAGATCTCGAGGCAGCTGTATAGTAATAACAAAAGAGCTAGCCAGTGCAGTAACCACTTGATAAAAACGAGGGAATGACACGCATTATCATACGATGGGAAAATGTTATGCGACTGAAGAACAGAACATGGGGTCATCCTGAAGTGGGAACCAAACCACTGCGGTATTATAGGAAATGAGCTAAATTAAACAGTGGCCAACAGATCTCAATCCAGGGTCAATTATAATTATAAGGTGGGGTACTGGTCAGTGGTCAAGCGACAATCTGGCCCGGATCCAGTGCCGAATTAATTTAGGTCCGGTATTCTTGGTACATATCAAGTTATATTATTATTATATATTATTATTAACAGTCCAATAGCCTATTTGTGAGTATTGTCATTGTTCGCACGGCAAAAATCCATTTTTCAGCCACATTTCCGAAAATAAGCATTTTAAGGTATATATTGCTTCATAAGTTATATATAAATATGGCTATTAGGCACATTTTGGTGGAATGGAATAGTCTCTACCGTGTTTTTGGGCTAAAATACAACAATTCGAGTGACCGTGAAACCCGTGAAAAAGGGTGTGGCCGAAAACACCCCTGTCGCATTTATTACAAAAATGCAATAATGGCTAAATGTTTTAAGCATCATCTAGAGAGGTGATAATCGTCGAGAAATCGCTTTTAACACGAAAAGCTAACGAAATGGCTTTTAGAACAGTTGGGTTCCATTAGAGAGGCTATATCTTTTGGGCTTAATTTCAAAATACTGTGGATTTCCCAGGGGTGTAGGAAGCGGGGGGCAGGGGGGGCCATCGCCCCCCCCCCCCCCCCCCCCCCCCCCATGAAATCTGGCCAAGGGGCCAAAAAGGGCCAACTTTTTAATTTAGGTTTCCAACAATTTTTGGGAAAAAAAAATTTTTCCTGAAATTTTCTAAGTCAAAAATTTTCTATGTCAAAAATTTTCAAAGTTTTCTTGGAAACTACTTTTGTTCATGTTTCATGCTACCCTGATCATTATGAGCCAAAAATATATTTTTTGGTTTTCGAAGTTCGATATACGATTTTGGACTCGAGGGTTTCCCTTTGTAATGTGATCTCGGAAGGCAGGCCTCCCCTTCGCAATACGAGTTCGGAAGCGGGAGCTCTGCTTTCAGAGGTACGTATCGAGAATGACTCGGACCGAAAATTTTCTAAGTCAACAAATTTCAAAGTTTTTCTGGAAACTACTTTTGTTCATGTTTCATGCTACCCTGATCATTCTGAGCCGAAAATATTTTTTTCGGTTTTTGAAGTCCGGACCTACCCTTCGATAAACGATTTTGGACTCGAGGGTTCCCCTTTGTAATGCGATCTCGGAAAGCATGCCTCCCATTCGCAATACGAGCTCGGAAGTGGGAGCTCTGCTTTCAGAGGTACGTATCGAGAATGACTCTGACCGAAAATTTTCTAAGTCAAAATTTTTCAAAGTTTTTCTGGAAATTACTTATGTTCATGTTTCATGCTACCCTGATCATTCTGAGCCAAAAATATATTTTTCGGTTTTTTGAAGTCCATTACTACATTCGGAAGGTTGTGGATGTGATACTGATTGGTTTAATACACTAATTATAGATATTTGGCCCACAGATTTGAAGGAAAATACGCGAATTTGGTCCTCAGATTTAAAGGAAAATGCGCAATTTGACGCGGAGAACGGAAAAAATCGCGATTTGTCGTGATGCCAGGATCTGAAAAATCGCGATTTGTCGCGGCAAACGTGAAAAAATCGCGATACCGCACATGCTGCAATTTCCTTTTGTCCTTACCCTCGAAATTCAGGCTTTGGCGCGATGCGGCAAAAAATTTAGGCTGTGGCGCGAAGCGCCAAAAAATATTTAGAATTTGGCCCCCCCCATGAAGAAAATCATTCCTACACCCCTGGGATTTCCCCTTGCCGTTTGTCTAAGCGGTGCCTTTTCAAATGTACTACTTCTGAAATCAAATGTTGGACAGTTCTTTAGTTCTTACCTCATAACCTTTACCTTATCGGACCTTATTTAGGTAGAAATTACGTGGACGGACATAATTTTCGTCGGACATAATCTATAACCATGAACGGTAAGAGTATATTTTTGAAATCGCATGATAGCCTGACTTTAATTTGGGTGGACATTACGTGAGCGCTAAGTCCTCCAGCGTCCAAGTAATGACCGACCAAATAAAGGAAGATAAGGTGTTACAGAGGTTACGCATAAAATAGGGCAACACAATAGTTAATGAAATTTCTTTGAGCAGGTTTCAAGACAAACAATTGACTTTCAGCAATGACAAGAACCGTACCAACGGTACCATCTACAAAACCTCTGGAATGTTCCTTCAGGGACAAGTTAGACTCCTGGAATACCTTTATTGCTTCCGTCATGATTCAAAAGAACGACGAGGATTTGAATCTCATATTTCATCCAATCACTAAATGCGATGCAATCGAACCTGGATTCGCCGTGATAACGGGTTCCCCGCTGGAGGAATGTGTCTGCATAAGGAACTGTGTCGTGGGGATTAGGACTCCCGAACATTTCATGAGAAGTGTTCTCTCTTCAGAGGTAGCACAGGATTGTGAGGGTATGTACCTGATAGTGACTCCTGCAAAGATTATTAATTGTAAGGGAATCGGTGCAGAAGATCTGACTCGAAAAATTCTCAGCCAAAGGTGATTTTTCAATTAACTTTATCAGTACTACCAAATATACACGGTGGGCCAAAAGTCAGTACCCATATGTTGGCCTTAATAGCTCAATCACTGAGTGCCCAATTGAAATAATTCTTTCTGGTATTACTTACTACCACCACTGGTTCGAGGAATTTGTCAAATCGAAAAATATTCGTGTTCATTTTTTTCAAATGAAGGTTCATTTTTGCATTTATTTGATAGTTTGGATAGTCGGATCAAGCCAAATTTTATTTAATAGTGTTTGGCCATTTAAATTACGTTTGTCCTGAAAAAATAAGAGTTCTAGCTTCTCAGATGACCGAGATATGAAGCATAACGAGTTTGTTCATTACGTGTGATCAGGTAATTGGGTTGAGGCTAGATCCGCATTATGGGAATCGTGTAGAGAGCCCAATTACGGTGCCGTAATTGGGTAATCATTGAGTACCCAATCAAATTTGCTAACGAGATAAACAAATTGCTTGATAACTTCGTCATTTTAAATCCGTTTCGCACCATCTTTTCAGATCATATTCCGGATTAAATGACCTATTGCAATATGTTACAACGGAGTCTCTAACATGTTCACAAACACCAGTATAAGCAATTCGATGTTGATTGGGTGTGGCCCCCAAAAATCGAATTTTCAAATTTTGGTGACGGAATCCTCGAACAAGTAGGTACAGTATGCCATCTGCAAAGCAACAACTCTCAAATATAAAACACGGCGGAGGTACAAGACCCAACGTATGGGTACTGACTTTTGGCCCACCCTGATAAATGATACATCAGTTAATAAATTGCAGGTAAGATCATCTTTATTGATTTTCACTATGATTTGAAGAGGGCAATTAATAACTCCTTTTCTGCCAGGTTTCATCAGAATACCACGCTAGAAATATTTTACATGTGCGCTGACAGCGGAGAGGTTGGTAGTGATACTTCCATTTCCACCACGTGCTAATATTGTTACTTAACAGTTGCCCAACTGCAAAGTTTAATGCTTTATATATTTTTTGAATTCGAACATATTTAATTTAAAGTCAAAAGTGATTCATTGAGACCATTGATGATGGCATTGAAGTAGTCCTGTCATAACTGTAAGTAGAATAATAAAAGGGGTCTTCCAAAAGTTTCAATGGCGCGCGCATTTCTAGATTTTGTAGGATAGTTCGCGCATCACGTGTGTATCCGACCATGTTTTTCACGATTCCTTCAGTGCCTAACCTGGCAACCGCTTGAGCAATACAGCCTCAACTAACTTTATTCTTAAGATCACCATAGCAACCGAACTAATGGCATGCTCTTGGCATCAGCTAGCTTCTAAAGTCATTATTAACCACATTTTATAACAGGTGATGATGGATTCATTTAAGAGCCGTTCATTAATCATTGTTGATTGTTGAAGTACCATATATCTCAAGTATTTTTAAATACAATGGAGCATTCCAATAGAGCACCTTAACCCTTAACCTGGTCTTTAGCATTGGATTGGGCTTCTTATTGACGTAACGATGACGTAAGTGGTCCCTGAAGTTGATACAGACCACAACAATTGAGCAATTAGTAATAAGTGTACCCGTACGACGTACAGGAGATACACACAGTATAATACGTACCTCCTTTATTACAAAGATTCTGGGAACAGGTAACAGGTGTACTGTGAATTTCCTACAGGTGGACGGAGATGAAACAGAGTTTCTGCTAGCAGTTACTCCCTCGGAAGTGAGCGTGATCTCACTCTACCGTACCTGCATCACCAGATCTCTACCCTTTACAAAGATAAGAACGTATGTTTTGATGCCGTCACCAAAATCATACAGATTAAGCAATACCTAAAATATTTAAACATACGATTGACACACTTAGTATGGACACTAAGGGCGGATGATAGTTAATACTTTAATGTAACTTATAACTTGAATATTCCAAAGCTATCCTTTACAGGTATCACAGGGACTCAACCTATCCCAACACAATACTACTGGAGGTTGGCAGGATGAAGGATGGTAACCGAACATATTCCTTCCGTTCTGAGAGGGCGGGAGAATTCATCACAGCTTTAAGAGACCAGATTAAACAAAGCAGACATCAAAAAGTTGACGAATCTGAAGATACACGTGCATTGTCCCGAGTTACTGTGGACTTAATGATTGGATTACTGAAAATTTTTGCGGCGAAATTGTCTTTCACGCCCCAGCAATACGTATCATAATCATAATTACTGGTTTCTGTGTGGTGCATTCTCATAATTCTTCCGGAAAAGCCTGAATTTCACCTAAATTACCGATATATTGGGGTTTAGTATTTCGAAATTTTCGATCGTTTGGAAGCAGAGAATTGTTCAGAATATCGTTTATAGAGTTTTTGTTTGATTGAATCGTTGTATTATGTTTCCATAATTATTGTGAGTTTATAAATTTTTTGATAAGGGGTCGTTCACATATTACGTAATCAATATTTTGGCAATTTTTACCCCCCCCCCTCCGTAATCAACCGTAATCAAGACCAAACCCCCCCCCCCCCCCTATATTACGTAATCAAGGTTTGACCCCCCCCCCCCCCCCCCCCCCCCCCCCCCCCCCCCCCGTAATCAAGACCCAACATCCCTCCTATATTACATGTTAAGCCATTTATTTATTAAAAGCTATCACAACGGATTAATGAATGAAATAATCGCAAAGCACTTACTAAACGAAAATTGGTTTAAAAAACGAAAATTTTGATTACATAATTAACGAAAATTGTCCAATTGGTATTTCGAAAATCGGTAAAAAGTTAAAATTTTGATTACGTAATCAACGACCAAAACCCCCGCCCCCCCCCCCCCCCCCCGTAATCAACCGTAAGCATTTGAAAACCCCTCCCCCTCGGCTGATTACGTAATATGTGAACGACCCCTAACGAGGTCTGATCGTCATCTTTTTACAGCGTTCGATGTCTGTGTGAAGGTAAAATGGTGACATCCTCTGGATCAGGCAGAGGTCGAGTGTTATCGGGATTACTTCGGCCGTAGTAGTTGTACAGCATTGCATTTTTAGCTGAAAATTGGCTGGCACTGCTGCCAATAAAAATTTGTATTTGGTTCTCTTCAAAAATATGAGTCGCTTATTTCCTAAAATACTGATAAATAAAATCCTGATTTAAAAGTGATGAAAGTACTTTGTTCTTTTCAGAAATATGAGTCGCTTATCTACACCCTACTGATATCAAAGTGACGTAAGCTCAGTACAAAGTAGCGGTTTATATTTCTCGAGTTTCTTGTGTCCTATGTTGGTATGTTGTTTATCTTGCCTTGTCGTTATTATTCGTCTCATAAAACAATGTGGGACATATATTGTGGGATAATATTGGAAAGATCTTTAATTAATAATAAACTTTGCTTACATAGTTTATATCATGCAGGACAGCAGATCAATCAAAATAATGACAGAATCACAGAGGATAAAGTTCATTTCAATATAATATACGAGTTATGTTTACAAGAACTTTGCAATGTTTCTTCAACGATTCACTAGACTCCTGGCAAACCTATGTTGCAGCCGTCAAAACTCAAAACATCGAGCAAGACACTTTGTTGCTCAAATTCTGGCCGTTCGATGAAGACAAATCAGGAGGGATACCAAAAACTGAGCTTGAGAGTAATTTTACTTCGTGTAATCAGGATCCCGACACGTGTAATCAGGATCCCGACACGTGTAATCAGGATCCCGACACGTGTAATCAGGATCCCGACACGTGCTCAACGTTGGGGGAATGTGTGCAGGAATGTGTACAGGAATGTGTGTCTATTAGGAACCTTGTAGTGGGGGTTCGGACTCAAGAACATTTCATGGGAAGTGTCCTATCTTCAGAAGTACCACAGAATTGTGAGGGTATGTACCTGATAGCGACTCCTACAAAGATTATTAACTGTAAGGGAGTAGGTGCAGAAGATCTGACTCGAAAAATTCTCAGCCTCAGGTGATATTATCAATTTTTCTATATCCATAACCACACATACCACAGTAAGATCGACTTTATATTGCAGAATGCACGTGCGGACTGCAAGTTAGACCATCTTTGTTGATTCTTAGTCTCAGTTTACTTAGGTCTTTCTTTAGATAATTATTCACTTTATTTCTACCAGGTTACATCAGCAAAATACCACGCTAGACAAGATATTTTACGTGTGTACGGATATTGGTGAGGTGGGTAGTGTTACTTCCCTTTCCTAAAAATTAAAACATTTTCACTTTTAGAGTGTGACCAGTGTTCCATCTGTAAACTTTATAGCAACATCTTTAAAACCGTGCATTATCTTTTATGGTTCTAATAAATATAAGTTAACTGTCTTGGTCGAAATTCATTTATTTAGGACATGTAAATTGAAATAGTGTCAAGAGTAGGATGGTGTTATGATTAGAAAGATTGAGATAGTTCTTGTGGCGCCCGCAATCCCAGATTATGTAGGGTACTTCAATCTCTATGCACTACGTCAACATGTGGATCGGGGCTTGTTTTGTTTATCTGACCTGGCAACCGCTTGGGAAATATAGCCTCAGCTGTCTTTATTCTTAAGATCACCATAGCAACCGAACTAATGGTATGCGCCTGGTTCAGCTAGTGTGACCAGTTCTCCATATTATGTAAACTCCATTTCTATAAAGCATAAATGATCTTTAGTTTTATAAGCTGAGACTCTAGAGTCTAGGCCAGAAGTGATTAAGTTCTAACATGTGCCCAATTTTAAGTAATATTTCATATTAACTATTAAGGGAATTTTAGGGACGACCTCAAGCCTGGTCCAGTGGTCCGTAGTATTAATATAATCAGGCCGACGTCATGATTAAGAAACTCTGGGACGGTCTCCTAAATAATTTAGGTTGATACCGACCACGCAATATCAATCGAGCTACAAACAAATTACCCCCTCCCATTCAGTGCATTCATCTCAAAACTAACACAATATGTTTCACTGCACCACCCCTGTCAGCTAGTCCACATGTGCTATGATAGATATTTACAGGTTGATGTAGATGAAACAGAGTTTCTGCTAGCAGTTACTCCTTCGGAAGTGAGCGTGATCTCACTCTACCGTAGCTGCATCACCAGATCTCTACCTTTTACCAAGATAAGAACGTATGTTTTGATGATATGATACCTTGACGGCTTGACAATTAAGTGATACTTTATTTATGCATAGGATTGAAGCCCAAAGTATAGACATTATAAGGGTTGATTACCAAATTAACATAGATTGTTGATATCAATTGCACTGTAAAAATATGAAGCTCTTTAAGGTAGCTTTTTAGGGTAGAGAATTAGTGATTAACTAAAAGCTATCTCTAACAGGTATCACAGGGACTCAACCTATCCCAACACAATACTATTAGAGGTTGGCAGGATGAAGGATGGTAACCGAACATATTCCTTCCGGTCTGAGAGGGCGGGAGAATTCATCACAGCTTTAAGAGACCAGATTAAGATAATTTCAAATCTTGTTGAGATCAGACGGAACACTATTGCTAGAGATCACACGGTTAACCAGGCACTAGTGAGTGGACTTGATTCAGCGAATATAATGGCCCACTCAGAATGTGTTCAAGCGGACAATTGTTCTCCACAAAGCATTTCTGCATTAGTTCCTCGAGTTCGAGTACGAAAAATTAGGCGCCAATTCTACGAAGTTCGAGTACGAAGACTTAGGCGCCAATTCTACGAAGTTCGAATACGAAGACTTAGGCGCCAATAATTCTGATTCTTGTGAATCTAAGGACGGTTATAACTCAGACAGCTCAGAATTTAACAGTTTTGCAGAATCTATAAGCTACGAACTGCCTCGCGAGAGAAGCATGTCGGACAAATCTGATTATCCATCATATTGCACAGATATTTACCCTTTTGTAAATAACTCATTTAGCTCTAAAGAGTTTTCCCAAGAGAGATTTGAGTCAGGAAGTGAACGACGTTCCTCAGGTCCAGAAACTAATATTATTTACCAGGATGTGGACATTAATCCAAACAGAGAACCGGACAGAAAACTAACGGGGAAGTATTTTGTTCGTAGAAGATCGAGACAATTCTCAAAGCCAACTTTTGTATCGTATATAGTAGGCGGGAGTAAAGCGTTAGAGGCAGTGTGTAGGGACCGGACCAGACATTATTCCGAGCCATGCCAATCTGATATTGAGGGTTCTGGAGTATATTGCACACTTTACGATCCGAAATTGCTGAGATTTACTTCAAAACAACCGGCCAGTAGAAAGGGTGATCCTGTATACGACCTTCTTGACAGAGATTTTGAAACCAAATTGTAAGCAGTGATTAATTGAGATGAATTTAGGGTAATAGTGTGTAATATGTAGATAGTGTAATGATTATAATAAGGCGGTCGTGGGGTCCAGTATGTGACGGTAGTATTTTGGGCATATATTAGTAGACGACAGTTATTGCAGTTTAAGTGCAGAGAGGTCAGTTTAACATATGTTTGGTCAGTACGAGGTTGAGTTATGGAGTGTTTACAGAATACTAGTGTTACAATGTTGCGGCTATCGACAGGATAGTTTGAGATTCCAGGGAAAGGAAGGATTGTTTAGACTATCAGGGGCGAGAGAAAAATACGATTAGCCTTTTGAGATAGGGAGTGCCAGTTTACCCGATCGAGAGGGGGGGTCATTTTGATACCGGGCAGGTTCTGTAGCTAGAACCTGTTAAGGTTAGGTCGTTTAGTTAGGTAGATGGTTATAGTGGTAAGTATAATATTGGCGGCCGTAGAATAGCGGAGCATTCCGTAGTTACTATTATCAGGCTTGGTTGTGGCCGGGGTCAACAATGGTTGGTCCGACACCAGGGGATGTCTTGACAACACTGGGCTCTGGCAGAGCGAGAGTCAGCAATGGTTGACTCAGATAGGTAAAGCTAGACTAAGAGTAGGAGCCCGGGAGAAATAGTCAGCGCTGGTTGACTTAGATAGATAAAGCTAGACTAAGAATAAGAGCCCGGGAGGAATAGTCAGCAATGGTTGACTCAGATAGGTAAAGCTAGACTCAGAATAAGAGCCCGGGAGGAATAGTCAGCAATGGTTGACTTAGATAGATAAGGCTAGACTAAGAGTAAGAGCCCGGGAGGAATAGTCAGCACTGGTTGACTCAGATAGGTAAAGCTAAAATAAGAATAAGAGCCCGGGAGGAATAGTCAGCACTGGTTGACTCAGACAGATAAGGCTAGACTAAGAGTAAGAGCCCGGGAGGAATAGTCAGCAATGGTTGACTCAGATAGGTAAAGCTAGATTAAGGGTAGGATTAACGGCAGGAAGTGTGTTGCGTAATATTTGAGGCAGTATGAATCGGAGTAATTAGGAATTTGTTGCATAGTATTTGAGGCAATATGAGTCTAAGTGACTAAGCGTTGGTTGAGCAAATATTCGATTATTCATTGTTCAGTTAAGTACCTTGGGCACCTTTATTGTTTGCATTCTCACCCTATTCGATAGAGGGTCATGGTTGATACCGGAATAGTATAAGGGACCAGGACCAGTTATGGTTGGGGCCTGGTGAGCACGGATGGAACGTGTCGTTAGAGGTTTAGAATCGACAGTGGTTGTTTCAGGGTACCTAGATTAGGCACGGTCAAGGCGAGTTGACCGTGCTATCCGTGTTTTATGTTGCAGCACTAGATCGCTGGGCGTTTATGGGCGATACGAGTCTGGTTAATTAGGATTTGAAGTAGAGGTTGTCGAATTATTCATTGTGTTGTTTCATAGTTTAATTTTGTTTACCCTTTATTATCACGCTCGTTTCCATTGTCCAAACCCTTAATTAAATGCAAATAAACTTCGAACCGGGAAGCAAGTGTCCACTGCTTACAAATGGCGCGAACGGTAGGATCCTATTTTATTACAGGATAGTTTGTTTTGTATTTCAATTAAGGTAATGGAGACTATTTAGTGTGTGAGAGTGAGTCGACAGAGGTCAGGAGTATTTGTAAATATGTACGTAAACGTAATATTATACAGTGTTGTCAGTTACCATTGTTAGACTAGTGCAGTGTAAGAGCAGCAGCAGTAAAGGAATGCTCGGTGAAGTGTTCAGAGATAACCGGGTCTTATTTTAAGTTTTAAGACGGCAGACTTGACATACTTTCAGCCACCAGAGCCTCAGTGGGAGTGGCTGCCTGCTGAACCGTTCTGTAGTGTGTCAGACTTGTTTTCTTTTAGTAGCGCTACGTATTGTGATATCATAAAAGAGAGCGAGAGGGGGAGTTTGGAGTGGGCTGGCGAAATTGTGCGACCAACACTTCAGGATAGAGGAAGAGATAGAGGAAGAGATAGAGGAAGAGATAGAGAAAGAGATAGAGGAAGAGATAGAGGAAGAGATATTATATAAATAAGACCCGGGTGATGCTAGCATTGGAGGTTGAGGAGAGGTTATTCAGAGAGTGGTGACGTCACTTGTAGGGAATTAGAGCGGTGTATTATTTGAAAACTTGAAACGTTTTGAAGGGGTTTTGAAATTTGAGGGGTGCCGGGGCATGGTATTTTCTATGATGAAAGAAATTAGGACTACTTTTCTGTGAAAAGAGTGGTGGATTGACTGTCCGAATATTTGAATTTGAGGAACTGACTGAGATTAAGTCATGGAGTGACGGTGTGAGACACTGATTTATCAATTAGAGTAAAAACCGAGCAATAGAGAGCTGATAAGCGAGAGCTTTAATTATTACATTTGACCTGTATACTTGGTATTTTAATTATTACATTTTAATTCGTACACTGTTAAAGAGCGGGATAATATTTGCATCGTAAGTAGTACAGTGTTGAAGAGAGAGACAGTGTTTGTATTTTAATTAGTACATTGTTGAAGAGAGAGAGACAGTGTTTGTATTTTAATTAGTACATTGTTGAAGAGGGAGACAGTGTTTGTATTTTAATTAGTACATTATTGAAGAGAGAGACAGTGTTTGTATTTTAATTAGTACATTGTTGAAGAGAGAGACAGGGTTTGTATTTTAATTAGTACATTGTTGAAGAGAGAGACAGTGTTTGTATTTTAATTAGTACATTGTTGAAGAGAGAGACAGTGTTTGTATTTTAATTAGTACATTGTTGAAGAGAGAGACAGTGTTTGTATTTTATTTTAATACTTTCAACACTACTATATAACAAATAATTTGAGTAAGAAAGTCATGGAAGCGGCACTGAGAGAGGAATTGGCAGAACTAAAGATAGCTAATGAGGTAATGATGAGAGCGCAGCAGGAGGCTGAGCTAGTAAACGAAGAGTTAAGGACTCAATATGATGAATTGAGGCAGCAGGGAGCACAGCTAAGAAGAGATGGATTCAGAGAGGGTAAGTTAGAAGCTATGCAGGAGAATGAGACCGAAAAGAGGAGAATCAGAGAAGCGAACAGAGCAGCGGGTAAGAAATACCCATTAATGAAACCTCGGATGTTTGTGCTGGGGAAACACAGCTTTAGAACCTTCCTGAGCGGGTTTAAAATATTCGCCAAAGCTGCGGACATCTTGGATGAAGACTTGGTGGACATGATCATGACGTACTTGGACCCCAAGGCACAGAGGAGAGTGGAGACCCTACGATTAACCCGGGACGAGAAGAGAAATGTAGAGGCGAGTTTGGAGAGGAGGACAGAGGTGCTATGTGATGTGCATTCAAAGGCGGGTGCAGGAAGAGACTTCTTGAGATGCGTCAGAAAGAGGAAGAGACAATTTCGGATTTTACAGCTAGAGTCACTGACATGGCGGATGCGGCATATGCACCGGGGGAGGAGGAGATCAAGAAGACCATCAGGCTAGATGTATTTACAGCTGGGGTATTAAAGGATGAAATCGGGATCGAGTTAATCAAGTCACGAGTGCAAGATTTTGAGGCCGCGCTAAAGAGGGCAGTTAAGTTGGATGGGATCCTGGCGAGTCGTAGCCCTAAACCAGGGAAGAATGAGGAGGAACTTTTGTTCCAAATCGAGGAGGATATAGAGATGGATGAGGGAGTGATAAACCGAGTGATGGAAGAGAACCGGCCGAGAAGAGACATCGGTGCTTGTTACACCTGTGGACAGCATGGACATTTCGCAAAGGAATGTAGAAAGCCCCCTACTTGTTATGGATGCGGGAGACAGGGTCATGTTGCAATGGATTGTACGCAAGGACACGGTGGCCGAGGAGGTCTTCAAAGAGGGCAAGATCCTCTTGTACAGAAAGCTATGGACGAAAGAAATTTATCATTGGTAGCAGGTAGAAGAACTGATAAGACATGGGAGGAGACCAACCACCTTTGTCGACAGAGGGGATGGATTACTTGAAGTGGAAACGTGAAGTCGGCATCTGGGAGTTGGGAACTTCGATAGCAGCTGCTAAGCAGGCTGCAGTGTGTGTCTTGAGAATCCAGGATTTCAAGGCAAGAGATTTTGCAACACGCTTAGAGTATATTTATATGTATACTCAGAGTATATTTCTAGGTATTGATGATCTAGAAAAGTTTGTTAGACCGGAACAAATGCAAATGACAGAATATATCGCTGAGTCCAAGAGACGATTGAACCGGATCGGAGAGTTGTTTAATGACAAGAAAGAAATTTATCATGAGGGTACGTTGGCATACAGGTTGTTAACTCAGGCCACCTGACCAAAGATCAACAGATATTGATCAAAGCTGCAATGGGGACTCAAGAGTTGACAAGTAAAGCAATTGAGGAATGTTTGAAGAGGTGTTTCGGTGACGCTGTTTTCTGTCGTAGATCCAGAATGGAGTTAGACACAGTGAAGATGAAGGTAAAACCTGGATCGGATGTGCATTACCATAGGGGTCAGTTTGATGAAAAGGATACTGATATCAGTGGTGATAACGAAGAATATACATTCTATCAAGGATACAATAATCGAGGACAAGGATGAAGGAAATCGTTCTCTTCTGGCGGTTATAACAATTACTCCAATGGCAGAGGGAGATCTGGAAATTACAGCAGACCATGGGAAAGAGACAAACAGCTCAATTCAAAAGAAAGGAATAACTCAGACTACAAAGATGAGTTAAATGCTATCAGTCACAAAACAGGCGAGGTAGCAAGATGTTCAATTTGTGATTCAAATAAGCATTTCCGGGCAGATTGTCAACATAATCCCAATGTTAATGATGTTCGAAAGAAGGATTCGGGCTCAGTGTGTGTGTATCAGTCGTGCAGGAATGGTAAAGAATCAAACAAAATTGACAAAGACTACTGTGAGACAGTGCTGTTAGTCAATGAGACATTGAACAAGGTGTTGATTGACACTGGGACAACCAGTTCTATGTGTGGTGGTGATGTTTGGTTGAACACATTCTTAGAGTCAATGCCTGAAGAGTTGAAGAAAAAGGTCAGCGAAGTCGAGAGAAACTTGAGTTTTCGTTTGGAGACGGACGCGCGGTTGAATCTATCAAATGTGTCATGTTACCCGTCAAGTTGTGTAACAGAGATTTCATGTTAGAAACATTTGTGGTTCCAGAAGAATTACCATTTTTGTTTTCTAGATGTAGCATGAAGCAACTGGGGGTATCATTAGACATAGAGAATGATCAGATTATGATTGGCGGAGAACGGCAACAACTGAAAGTGACCAAATCAGGTCATTATGTGGCAGATATCATGTTATGGGAAAATATGAAATCAGAGAAATATACCATTGAACAAACTGGTAGGGAAGAGAGTGTAAGGAAAGAGGAGATTGTTGATAGTGATAGTGACAGTGAAGATGAATTCTGTCCGAATGAATCAGAGAAAGTAGGCAATGAACCATCAGCAGAAGGAGTGGAAGTTTCGAGTGGAACTGAAACTTCAATAGAAGAATCTGGTAATGTAGAGACCAGTAGTGAACAAGTGAGAAAGTGTCGGTGATGAAAATAGAGACACAAGTGAGCCTGATGAATTTCAGAGTGCTTCTTCGTCTGATGATAATCAAGACTGGGTAGATGTTGTAGTCAAGAGGAACAAGGTATTAGACTTTAAGAGTGAGGTTGTCATTAGGTATGAGTCAGCAGATCATAACAACGATGTGTGGCAGAGAGCAAGTGTAATTGGACCTGGATGGAAAGAAAATTCTGTAAGGAAGGAAGACATCAACGTCTGGAACTTGGTGAAAGAACCAGAAGGTACAACAATTCAATTGCGTCTCAGTGAGTGTCAAGTGCAGAAAAAATCACATGATTCTCTAGACACAGAGTATAGTATTGATACTGTGATGATACCAAAGGAGAGATATGGTGAGGTGTGATGTGTAATCAGTTTATCATTTTGTGGAGGCACAGAGTGGTCGGAGTCGAGTACTGATAAATGGAGACACAGAGGGGTCGGAGACGAGAGCTGATAAATGGAGACACAGAGGATCGGAGACGAGTACTGATCAATGGAGACACAGAGGGGTCGGAGACGAGTACTGATAAATGGAAACAAAGAGTGGTCGGGGACGAGTTACGGGAGAATGCGGATAGGCTGGAAGGAGATACAAAGTCAGGATGAGTCACAAAATCTATATAACAGTCAGAATGAGTCATAAGATTTATATAACAGTAGTTATATCGAAATAACAGTGCAATATCATTGATCACAAAAATCAGATAAATCAGAAATTACTTGGAACTGAAAGAACTGTCGATATTGAAATGAAAAGTAAAACAAAGTTTGACAAATAACTATCGGAGAGTATTACCCAACAGGGGCGGCGAGGAGAAGATGATTAACATACCTGGAGTACAAGAGAGACAGTGAAACTAAACCCACGAACTGAGACGCTATACATCATTTGGTATTCTGAACAGAGATAGAGAGAGAGAGATTCAGAGGAAGATAGTCTGGGCGAGGAGTGGAGACATAGAACGAGAGCCAGAAAAAGATATGTCGTACAACGAACGGAGACTCGAGACCGGATCCAGATGAGGATGTTCGGAACGGAGAACGAGACGGAATTAACAAAAGACAAAAGACAAGATAGACAAATGAAGTAAGCTGTTAAGTTTGATGAAACTTTATTAAATTATTATAGTGGGGCTTTAAATGCTCTCCATGGTATTTCGGAAGGTTGAGGAAGAGCAGAAAAAGGGTTTTAGAAAGTGTGTTTTAGTATACCAGTATAGTAAAGCTTTAAGAAAGATCAAATTTTCATGATCGGGCAAGATTTTTACGAGATTTTCCATTCAGTTAGTGTACCAGCAGTATGATAGAGTTCTAAAAAAGATTAGATTTTGTAAAGTTGTGTAAGCTGTGATCGGGCAAGAGATATGGTCTATAGTAAGAGATTTTCCATTAAATTATTGTACCAGTATGGTAAGGTTCTAAGAAAGAACATATTTTGTAAAGTTGTGTAAGCCGTGACCGGGCAAGAGATATGGTCTATAGTAAGAGATTTTCCATTAAATTATTGTACCAGTATAGTAAGGTTCTAAGAAAGAACATATTTTGTAAAGTTGTGTAAGCAGTGATTAATTGAGATGAATTTAGGGTAATAGTGTGTAATATGTAGATAGTGTAATGATTATAATAAGGCGGTCGTGGGGTCCAGTATGTGACGGTAGTATTTTGGGCATATATTAGTAGACGACAGTTATTGCAGTTTAAGTGCAGAGAGGTCAGTTTAACATATGTTTGGTCAGTACGAGGTTGAGTTATGGAGTGTTTACAGAATACTAGTGTTACAATGTTGCGGCTATCGACAGGATAGTTTGAGATTCCAGGGAAAGGAAGGATTGTTTAGACTATCAGGGGCGAGAGAAAAATACGATTAGCCTTTTGAGATAGGGAGTGCCAGTTTACCCGATCGAGAGGGGGGGTCATTTTGATACCGGGCAGGTTCTGTAGCTAGAACCTGTTAAGGTTAGGTCGTTTAGTTAGGTAGATGGTTATAGTGGTAAGTATAATATTGGCGGCCGTAGAATAGCGGAGCATTCCGTAGTTACTATTATCAGGCTTGGTTGTGGCCGGGGTCAACAATGGTTGGTCCGACACCAGGGGATGTCTTTGTTAATGATGATATTATATAATTAAGTACATCATTATTCATTAAATACCATACTAACATAATTTAATCCATTCTAGGAAAATGATGTGATCTTGGAGGCTATTCGTCTACTCGACGTTGGTGGTTGCTCTACGGTGTACCAGTGCTGCTAGCCACGCCAGTTGCTGTTGTATGTTGGTGGACTTGTGTTAGGAGTCGTGTTCTTCAGTGTGTACTATCGGTGAGAAGATAGATTACAGTGTACGGTCGGTGTGACCAGTGTGTACTATCGGTGCGAAGATAGATTACAGTATACGGTCGGTGTGACCAGTGTGGACTATCGGTGAATATAAGTCAATTGGATTGTACTTAAGATAGATTCCAGTACGAAGAACTCAACAGAAGAACTCAACAGATCTCAACAGAAGACAAGTGATAGTGTCGGTGTATTGTAGTAGAGAAGTTACATTGATTGATAGTGATTTGGATACTTTATATAATTGAAGTGATTGAGTTATTATATATTGAATTACTATTTACCTTTGTTAGTCATTGCAGTGAGAGTGCGTAGTGGAGTGTGTTATTTTGTAAAGCAATTGACTAGGAAAGATTCACGTAGTACAATATTGTGTATTATCTCATTATCAGTGTTCAAGTAGATAGTATTGTGTATTATCTAAATTTACTTATTCCAGTTTTATAATATCGTGTTTATCTTATTATCAGTCTTGACAACACTGGGCTCTGGCAGAGCGAGAGTCAGCAATGGTTGACTCAGATAGGTAAAGCTAGACTAAGAGTAGGAGCCCGGGAGAAATAGTCAGCGCTGGTTGACTTAGATAGATAAAGCTAGACTAAGAATAAGAGCCCGGGAGGAATAGTCAGCAATGGTTGACTCAGATAGGTAAAGCTAGACTCAGAATAAGAGCCCGGGAGGAATAGTCAGCAATGGTTGACTTAGATAGATAAGGCTAGACTAAGAGTAAGAGCCCGGGAGGAATAGTCAGCACTGGTTGACTCAGATAGGTAAAGCTAAAATAAGAATAAGAGCCCGGGAGGAATAGTCAGCACTGGTTGACTCAGACAGATAAGGCTAGACTAAGAGTAAGAGCCCGGGAGGAATAGTCAGCAATGGTTGACTCAGATAGGTAAAGCTAGATTAAGGGTAGGATTAACGGCAGGAAGTGTGTTGCGTAATATTTGAGGCAGTATGAATCGGAGTAATTAGGAATTTGTTGCATAGTATTTGAGGCAATATGAGTCTAAGTGACTAAGCGTTGGTTGAGCAAATATTCGATTGCCTTATCTGTCTGAGTCAACCAGTGCTGACTATTCCTCCCGGGCTCTTACTCTTAGTCTAGCCTTATCTATCTAAGTCAACCATTGCTGACTATTCCTCCCGGGCTCTTACTCTTAGTCTAGCCTTATCTATCTAAGTCAACCATTGCTGACTATTCCTCCCGGGCTCTTATTCTGAGTCTAGCTTTACCTATCTGAGTCAACCATTGCTGACTATTCCTCCCGGGCTCTTATTCTTAGTCTAGCTTTATCTATCTAAGTCAACCAGCGCTGACTATTTCTCCCGGGCTCCTACTCTTAGTCTAGCTTTACCTATCTGAGTCAACCATTGCTGACTCTCGCTCTGCCAGAGCCCAGTGTTGTCAAGACATCCCCTGGTGTCGGACCAACCATTGTTGACCCCGGCCACAACCAAGCCTGATAATAGTAACTACGGAATGCTCCGCTATTCTACGGCCGCCAATATTATACTTACCACTATAACCATCTACCTAACTAAACGACCTAACCTTAACAGGTTCTAGCTACAGAACCTGCCCGGTATCAAAATGACCCCCCCTCTCGATCGGGTAAACTGGCACTCCCTATCTCAAAAGGCTAATCGTATTTTTCTCTCGCCCCTGATAGTCTAAACAATCCTTCCTTTCCCTGGAATCTCAAACTATCCTGTCGATAGCCGCAACATTGTAACACTAGTATTCTGTAAACACTCCATAACTCAACCTCGTACTGACCAAACATATGTTAAACTGACCTCTCTGCACTTAAACTGCAATAACTGTCGTCTACTAATATATGCCCAAAATACTACCGTCACATACTGGACCCCACGACCGCCTTATTATAATCATTACACTATCTACATATTACACACTATTACCCTAAATTCATCTCAATTAATCACTGCTTACACAACTTTACAAAATATGTAAGGCTAGACTAAGAGTAAGAGCCCGGGAGGAATAGTCAGCAATGGTTGACTCAGATAGGTAAAGCTAGATTAAGGGTAGGATTAACGGCAGGAAGTGTGTTGCGTAATATTTGAGGCAGTATGAATCGGAGTAATTAGGAATTTGTTGCATAGTATTTGAGGCAATATGAGTCTAAGTGACTAAGCGTTGGTTGAGCAAATATTCGATTATTCATTGTTCAGTTAAGTACCTTGGGCACCTTTATTATACCCCTTGTTTGCATTCTCACCCTATTCGATAGAGGGTCATGGTTGATACCGGACTAGTATAAGGGACCAGGACCAGTTATGGTTGGGGCCTGGTGAGCACGGATGGAACGTGTCGTTAGAGGTTTAGAATCGACAGTGGTTGTTTCAGGGCACCTAGATTAGGCACGGTCAAGGCGAGTTGACCGTGCTATCCGTGTTTTATGTTGCAGCACTAGATCGCTGGGCGTTTATGGGCGATACGAGTCTGGTTAATTAGGATTTGAAGTAGAGGTTGTCGAATTATTCATTGTGTTGTTTCATAGTTTAATTTTGTTTACCCTTTATTATCACGCTCGTTTCCATTGTCCAAACCCTTAATTAAATGCAAATAAACTTCGAACCGGGAAGCAAGTGTCCACTGCTTACAAAATGAGGAAATTTTTTGCATAGTTATAATTTTTCGAGAATCAGTACGGATTCCGACCAGGAAGATCATGTGAGCACGCACTTCTCAATGCTCAGAGCTCTATTCTGCATTCTCTAAATAAGAACCAAATAGCACTTTTATTACTTTTAGACTATAGCAAGGCATTTGACGTCCTAGATCACGCGACATTACTCAGGAAACTTGAGCATTACGGTATTCGTGGCATTGCGTTGAAATGGTTCGAGTCATACCTCAGTGGTCGCAGTCAATTTGTTTCCCTAAACGGCTCCAATTCATCATTAGAATCTATGATATACGGTGTTCCACAAGGGAGCATATTAGGCCCCCTGCTCTTTGTCATATATATCAATGACTTACCAGGAATCAGTAACCTAGCTAAATTTATATTATACGCAGACGACGCAAACATTATTATCACCGGATCAAATGTACAAGACATTATATCCAAAGTAAACCACCTCACTGACGTGTTGATAAAATGGGTTAACTCGAACGGCCTAGCTCTTAATCTGAAGAAGACTTGCTATATGGTATTTTCAAAAAGACGGGTAGATCTATCGTCTCTACAAGTAAGTATCGACAACTCTCCTATAGAACGCAAAACGGAGGCCAGGTTTTTAGGAGTTATCGTCGACGACAAACTAAAATGGGCCAGCCACATCCGAGCCGTCAAAACAAAAATGTCACGGTTTATAGGTATTATGTTCAAAATAAAACGCAAATTACCAATCAAAGCACGCTTACAGATCTTCCAAAGTTTTGTACAATCTCACTTAAATTTCTGTTCACTAGTTTGGGGCTTTGCTGCAAAATCCCATATTGAATCACTGTTCACTAAACAAAAGCAGGGAATACGAGCAGTTATGCCGGGCTATGCGAATTACTATTGCAAGGACGGTAAGCTTCCGGATCATACTAAAACTACGTTTAAAGAGTACGAAATATTATCTGTACACGGGGTCATCATAAAAAATGCTCTGACTCTGATGCACAAGATAACTTACATGCCTGGCCTTCTGCCGTCGTCGATAAAAGACTTATTTCCTCCCGATATACCAAAGTATGGCACGTCTTATGACGACAATATCGACTGGCTAACAACGTACTCTCAACCAGATCTACGCGCTAGTGTTCTGTATAAAGGTCCTATATTAGCTATTACCGAGCACAACATTAGTCGCATAACTTGCCCATCTAGCATTTTCTCAATAAGCATATATAAGAAATCAGCGAAGCGTGTAATGATAGAACTACAAAGCTCAGGAAACGATGAAGAATGGCCACCTTTTCTGTTACATAATTTACCCGGGCTACGTAAATCGACAAGATCAGGCACACAACAAATTAACTACCGAGAATAAACTAAGGAATAAATAAAACCAGACGGTTAGCACACTAGTCACTATCAACCATATGCCACTTTTTTCACTGCCCATTCACTGTCATATTAATAGCATCATATAGATAGCGCTAGCAGGTGCTGATAAGACATGGGCTCAGTTATTCTTTTTTGTTTTAACCTCAAGTAGCTTATAAAACAGTGCGTGTGATCATCTGTCGTATCAAATCAAATTATTTGTCACTATATGTTAATAAATCATGATATACAAGTTTTAATTTTTAAAGTTTCTGTTTTTGTTTTTAATGAATAGACGTAATCAACATTTTCAATTTTCATATTCACGCATATTAAATAAAATTATATTGTTATGTATTATATTATTTTGTAAACATTGGCCGGGTACCAAAAACCGGTCCCCAAACAAACATTTCCTATAAAAATTTCGTCTTCATGATTTGTTCTGCCAATAGTTTTGCCAATTCCCAATTTTATATTAACTAAATAAAGTATGAACAAATATAAGCATGATTTTAACCGATTATGATTTCTATTGCGATTGTTTAAAATGATGTCCACTTAAAATGTGTACCGTTCAATTAAACACCAATTGCCAGTTCGTTTGAAATTGATGCTAATAATTGTTTGTGTCACTCTCAAAAATTCCATATTTGGTAAAAAAAATAGCATTATCTTATCTGTTCACAATTTTCAGTTCCGAGTAAAAAAGCGTTTATCCACTTGGTGACTTGCATAATATAAGAAATATGTATATTGCAATATAAGAAACTGTTCAAAGGTTTGAATTGAGTTTAAAAATTGGCTAAAAAGTATTACTACGAGTACGACCCCTGTACCTTCTGGATGACCTGATTAAGGGGTCGTTCACATATTACATAATCATTTTTTGGAACATTTTTACCCCCCCCCCCTCTCCGTAATCAGTTTACCACGTAGCTATTGTGTCAAAATTACACTATAGCCATAGACGTATAGCGTAATCATTCGGAAACCCCCCCTCAGCTGATTACGTAATAATGATCACTCTACGGGGAACTATTACATGACTAATTTTAACACGGCTTCTATGTGGCTTTGACGGACAAACCAAGCCCCTAACCTTGCCCAATCAACTACCAAAACGCTAATTTAACGAGAATTTTGACGAGAAATATAACGAGAAATATGGTCATGTCATATAAGGTGATCGAAACATTTTTCGCCAATAACTCGATAAGAAAGCATTTCAGCCGGAGCCCCATGTCATGTGAAGTGATTGAGCACGACTAGATGTTCCAACTATCAAAGACAACAAGCATAACAAGCATAACAAGCATAACAAGCATAACAAGTATGATGCAGGTAAAATTTTGTAGGTTTATAACCTACCAGAGTTGAACTCGTCGACGATCCTGTTCGAAACAAATATTTTACGAGTATCACCCGTTAAGTAAAATTTAACAAGATTTTCGTGCGTGCATTACGCATGTTGATTCCTCGAGCTTGGTATTCTTCGGCCTTCTTTGCTTTTAGTTAGTGATCACGCGTACATGTTACGCACAAATATTTGAATTCAGCATAAGCTTCACGATTATGTGCGCTGTTTTGCATTTAATATTCTTTCCACACGAATTGGAACATTGAATTGTCCGAGATTTTTGTTAGTTTTGTTCGTTTTCTGTCCCAATCTAAAATCTTGTAGTTGTATTGGCCTGGGTAGTGGGTAATGATCCGACTTAGGCTTTAGTGTAAATACGATTGGTACCACCAACAGTATTGACTATTGAACTATACTCATTTAAAGAATTGAGAGGTTGGGGTGCAAGTACAAAGTGGAGGGTCTGATTTGTCTGTAAAAGCTATATAGAGGTGTTAAACTTAGTCACATGATAGTCCACTGTCATGTAAAGTGATTCATGATCATTATCCGTCAGATCCCAATCTCTCCCTCTCTCTGAGGGCCTGTCGTGATATCATAGCTGTCTATAGTTTTTACTATTAATATAGTAAAAACGAGCCAGTGATAAAATATGCTGACATGCGAATCAAGGTACTACTAATAATTAAATTGTGCCCTAAATCGGGAAAAATAGACAACTGTGACGCTAATTAATTGGTATTTGGTCTATCTAATGGCTCTGCATAGTTTTGCAATAACTTACAACTTCGATCGGAATCGAGTTATGTCGAAATGATACGTTATCAATTTATATATTTCAGTGGGCGAAATTTTTACAATTCTGAGAATAAACTATGGGTGACAAACCAAGGAGAACCTTTCCGTCGTTAACTTACGGCACAATAAAGTTTTCATAGTTGTCATATTCTGGACAAAAAGTTCGAATTTTTGAAAATAATTCAACGGACTTTAACTTGGACGGACTTTATTTGAACGGACATTAAGATGAACGTTAAGGCCTCCAGCGTTCAATTAATGTCCGTCCAAATAAGGTCCGATAAGGTATAGTTATAAGCTAAGCGCCTGAGCGGCTTATCGGGTGGCACGTACCTGTCTCTCTGCCGAATCTCAGTAATTGTAAACAACGACGCCACTAGTTTTCATCTAATAATCGGGCTTATGAAGGAAAGATCTCAAGTTCAGAAGACGAAAGAAATTTATCCAAATATTTGCTTAAGATTAACGAATACGGATTTCGACCAATATCGAAAAGGACTACCAAGGATTGTATCGGGACTTCTATATCGGTATTTCAAGTCTTCATAGCGGTCTGTTGTACTTGTAGCCTACGCTCCGACTGATGGTGCTCAGTGCTGATGACTGTGAGAAATATCTTTTTTACAACGTTTTATCAGACACGTTTTGTGAACTGCCCCGACATGATCTGAAACTGCTACTGGGTTATAATTTTATGTGATCAATACTTTTTATAGTGCACGATTAATACTTTAAGAGTAGCTGAAAGTTGACTATTCGAAAAAATATATAGGATAGGAATGTGTCGTCGATTATCATTATGCTCACTCCTTTCCTGCACTTTACCTAAAAGTAAAATAAATATTATTTCAGAATATTCTAGAAGGTTATGGATTATTTTATGAGTACGGAGTAGCCAACCCTGCAGCCTAACACTCTATTGCAAGTTAATTATTTTTTCCTTTTCACCCTTTTGAAAAAAGGCAATAGTGAAAGGTTACGAATGGAGGTTTTTGCAGAAAAACGTGGATTTTGGAGAATGAGATAGGTGGGTTTAAATATGTCGTGTGTCCTTCCTTCATTCCTTCCGTTCGTTACCATGCAACGAAAAAATTGGGCGCGCGCGAGGATTGCTTGCGGAGATGTGATGTATAGATAGCCTGTGATCTATGAATGCGCGGCGCGACTGTGTTTTAATGTATATGATGCATGTAATGTATAATATTACTATTAGGTAATACGCCCAATTTGTACGTGGCACGGGTAGTGTATTGATGTGTACACGAGTATAGTTTACATTTGCTGATAATTTCTTGAATTACAGATACAAGTTAAGTTCTACGGCAATTGAACTGAATTTCAAGTGTTTCCCGTATTTGATGCATAATTTATCAATATTATTATCATGAAGATTGAAGTGAGCTGATTGGAGCTTATACTTAAATTTTTAGTAAATGTGAAATGGAAATCTAGCGTCCGCCAAAACGAAACAACGGGCGCAATTCTTGTTATTATTTTAACCCTTGCACAAACTATTCATTGAGGATAAGACCGAGTGTGTCTGTCTATTTCTTGCTTCTCCAATCGAATTTGATGATAGCGGTGCTTTGTTGAAATAATGATCCCTGGAGGTCCAGCAAAAGTCTTGGGTCGCAGACTGACATTAGGCATAGAATCGTCTTCGCAAATTCCACCTTTATAGATCATTTGGCTTTAAAAAATATGATCTTACGCGACGTAGTCAGGATTTTCTGCAACTCAGCCTCCTACATTTACATTGTCTTAATTACGTTGTCTTATTTACGTTGTTTTATTCACGTTGACCACGTTTTATTTACGTTGACCACTCGTTCACAGTTTGTTATAAAACTTTCAAGCAGTGAACTATGTTGCGTTCTATATTCTATCATACTTTTTAAGTACACATACACTCACATTCCACATTCACAAGCATGTGAGCTCACCTGGTCCAGTGAGCGGAAAACAGAGAACAAGCTCTGATGACGTCATAGTAACGTGACCTAAGGCTCATAATCACGTGACATCAGACCCAATCAATTGGGTTCTGGGTTCTGGCCTGGTCAGCTCCCTGTTACCTGATCTTGAGGTGACGTATGACACATCGTTAACCCAATCAATGTCTGAAAGGCAGATCACCGTGAGACCCCAGGTCTATGGCGGCCGAGATGGCTCATCTAAATTTTCAGTGAAAATTTAGATGAGCCATCTCGGCCGCCATACACGTCATATAACTATTGTATCGTATGCCAACTTTATTGACTGTTTTATAATATTATGTCTCATCTTAGTTATTATTTCTATCTAACATAAACTAATAAATTTTGACGCTTACTCGACACATCTTCACTCTACAGCACCATCGACTCTTAGATGGCAAGTACGTACGGTACAGGGCTTTAAGTACGTACGGTACAGCTACTTTTAAAGGTACGTACCGTACAAGCACTGTAAGGTAAAATTTTTTTAAAAAATTTTTAGAATCAACTTCAGTGAATTACTTGCAATTTTTGATTAGTATTATCATCATAATTTTTGAGATAGAAGTTGAACATAAACACAGTGGTTAAAACAATAAAAGATTTAAGAGGAAAATTTGTGTACCGGATCACTCTTAACCGGTACTACACCGTCTAGTTTTTGTTTCCATTGCTATCAACTGGATTATTCTGCGCACGTACCGTCTTGTTTTTGTTTCCATTGCTATCAACTGGATTTGTACCTTTCAGCCTACTTTATTAAGTACGTACCGTACAGCTAATTTAAAGGTACGTACCGTACGAACTTCCCATCTTAGCATCGACTATCGAGCCTTTGATTTGATATAAAATACTTTAAAAGCATGCCGCAATCTTATTTGCTTATTGAATGTAAATGTAAAGTAACATCTGTTTCAATTATGTATTCGCTGTTTACCAAACTATTAATAGGCGGTGCACGATAAAAATAAACTTGCTCGGATTTTCAAAATTTTTGTACCATCGTTTTCTAGAGACTGTGAGAATTTTCACAGTACCAAATTTATCATACCTTTTGGAATGATCAGTGAGTTTCGCCTAGGTGCCATATTTGATGGTGCGCGGCTTTTGGAGCAAAATTAGGCGTAAAAGTCGCGTAATTTGACGAAATTCGTTGATTTTTGTCGTATTATTCTGTCATATCTTCGGTTCCTGAACATGGATCATGCTCAAAATTTGTCAGAACCTTCCAATCATACTTAACTACCGAACCTAATTTAGTTGGGAGAGATTAGCCTTGACTAAGAGGTCTAAAAATTACAAAATAGGTATAAATTCGTTGATAACTCAAATTCTGAGCATCGAAATTGCTCAAACTAAATTAGGTTCAGTAAAACATAAGTGTTTACGTAAGCTGACCAAATTTCAACAAAATTGTTATATGGGAAGTATTATAACTTTTCGATTGTTTCCAAAATAATGTGCTGGCCGAAATAAGAGCTAAAAAACCATTCAATGGTCAGCGCGCGCGTCTTATTGTCGATGGCGCACTGCCTACTATTAAATAATCAGCCGCGACTTTATCAGCTGATATCATAATTTTATTTGTTTTGACTTGCTGAATCACTCTTGCTCTATCCAGAGCCCTTGCGCTTGCAGTAGCGCGCGCCCGCCTTGTGAAACAAGCGCGCCCGCAGTGGCGCGAAAGCACATGGTTAGGTGAAGAATCACTCGGTAATTCATTATGATTAAGCTTGTTTTATAAAAATAACACTTACATTGATGATTGATCCGCTCAGAAGACTAGTACGCTAAATTGATGAATTAGAATAAATTGTAACTAGATGGAAACCTGTGCAACAGTCGTCAAGCACTTGCTCTATCCAGAGCCCTTGTGCTTGCAGTGTTTACTTGTGAAACAAGCTCGCCCGCAGTGGCGCGAAAGCACATTGTAAGGTGAAGTCAAGCACCAAAAACTGGTTGCTATGCCTGTAATTAATAAACACATAACTGGCGTCACGCGCGCAAAATAGACTCCTTTTATACCCATAATAAATATTATAATTCATCAATTTAGCGTACTAGTCTTCTGAGCGGATCAATCATCAATATAAGTGTTATTTTTATGAAACAAGCTTAATCAAATAAGATTGACACGTAACGCGCGCGTATAACATGTGCTTATCCAATGGGAAACTAAAAGTGGTGAAAATGGAAAAATCGACTGTAGAGTGATTTAGCGCGACCGCATAATTATAGGGGAGTGGTCTATATTGTGAGTAAAACCGATTTACCACGGAGTTTAGGGGAAAAGAAACATCCGCGGTAAATCGGGGATTTGTTTGGTTTACATTATGTTAATGTATGTTTAGCCCTATCACCTATTTGGGGGAAAAGAGATGTCCGCAGTTTATCGGTGTTTGCGGTAAATCGGGGCAAATTATGAAATTAAGAAAATCGCGATTATTTAATGTTTAAGCCAAAAATCTCCACGACAACTAGGCAAAATTGCGGCAAAAATTTCAAAAATCGCGGCGAATTCGCAGAAATTTCCACGGCTCTTCAAGTTGTTCTTAGGCATGTAATTTTGGAACAAGTAGTCCTTCACCTCAACCTGGGGACCCCAGGCTATTATATTTATGTTCATAATCATAGAGAATAGAGATTAGCGTTACTCGTTAGGCGGAATGACAGGCTGCTGGCTGAGTGCCGCCCTAGTAGCACCCAGTAAGTAGTCCTTACCATATCTATATTATTATCATTTGCATTATGGTTTTCGGACAGAATGAGGTTTAAATCACTTAAGTACTAAGTAGTGGCAAAATTTTGCAGCTGGTTTTTTGTGGGCGACTTAAGCTTTGAAATAGAGGTGGTGGCATGTTGCGAGCATTGTGGCATCCTTTTAATAAGGTTTTCCCTATCACTATGTTCGTAGAAATATTTCTTTTACCCTCATTGTATCACGTCGTGACCCCCATCGTAATTTCACTCAGTGGTGTCGGGGTGAAAGTCACGATATGCAGCCGAATTACACTCATAGTCATGCGCGGTGGACCTACAACGTGAATGTCAATAGGCTCTTATATTGCTAATTGATTCGCTCGCCCTTACTATTATAGTTATACCTAGGGACCTCAGGCTATTAAATTATATTTATATACATAATCATAGAGATTAGGCGGAATGACAAGCTGAGCGCCGCCCAGTAAGCCCGCCCAAAACTTATCACGTGACTTTGGTTTTTATGGTTTTGCAGCCGAACAAAACAGTTTTATATAAACGGAAACCCTAATCAGATTTAATTTCCCAACCATAACCCCGAAGTTATCCCTTACCCTAACCCTAACCCGAACCCTGAACAATCGAATTTGTGTTTTACTAGCCTGTAACGTGACCGAAACAGTTTTTTGCCCATAACTCACTAGGGAAGCATTTTTACCCTACGTCATGGTGCATGGGGGGGTGATTCGGAATCAGCGTCCAAATTAAACCGAATTAGATTACTTTCATACCCTCAGAGCTTTTTCACAAGAATTTTCTTAAAATTTGGGCGAGCGGGGCAATACCCTCATGAGTTTTTGTTCATATTGTGTTTGCAAAGGTATAAATCAAGAGGCTTGCATATAATGAACATATGTTCAATGTTATAAAGTTATAATTTACATTGTTTGTACTCTTGACAATTGGTCAATGTTCTTATAGTTATTGTTCACTTAATGAGTTAACAGATTAGCTGCAAACTAACGTACTAACAGTAACATTGCCTAACACATCTTACATCACATACGTATTATGTTATTTCCTAATCTTTGCCTTTTTTTCATAAGTGATAAGAGGTCCTATTTACTTAATTCGTTGAGGTCATCCGTGGAGCCGGATCGGAAGGGTCATCAGATATTTGACCATCTGGATGGCGAGTAGTCGACCAGTGAGTTTGACCAACTGCAGCTGTGCCTGTTATAGCCGGCGACCGGAGGGTTGTCCGGTATCAAAGCAAGAAAGTTCGACAAACTACAGTTTAAGTTAATTACACTTAAACATGCCAAAGGATGAATCAGCCTTTACTGTGTGAGGCACTTTGTTCCACAGCTTCGGTCCTTGAACTGCAAAAGACCTGTCGTACAGTGACTGGTTGCGTAAGGAACTTGACTTTAACAATGAGGGTATGTGGTACGACAGCTACATCACCGTGTCTTGGGGTCACCTTGAACTTTATATCACAGCAGTTTGGTACCACATTATGAAGAATCTTCCACATCATCAGGATGATATACCTCTCCCGTCTGCGCTGTAGAGACATCAATTTAAGCTGTACGAGTCTTTCCCAATAGTTGAGATGTTGAAGACCGCCAATACCAGAGGCACATATTAGGTGCGATGGGTGCGGGATCGCACAATTTACCGTTTTCCGCACATTTCCGCATAATTTATTGTTTTCCGCACATTTCCGAACATTTTGTAATTTTCTGCATATTTCCGCATAATCTAGCATTTTCCGCGTAATTTCGCATAATTTTGAAATTTTCGCGTTAAGATTTTCAAGTGTAAAAACCAAAATATTTTAAAAGTCGGGCTCTTTTAGGACCGTGACTCAGGCCCTTTCAGGACCCTGACCCAGGCCCTTTCGGGACCCTGACCCAGGCCCTTTCGGGACCCTGACCCAGGCCCTTTCGGGACCGTGACCCAGGCCCTTTTGGAACTCATGCCTAGGCCACGTGACCCGGTTACCACGTGACCCAGGCCTTTTCGGGACCGTGACCCAGGCCCTTTCGGGACCGTTACCCAAGCCCTTTCGGGACCGTGACCCAGGCCCTTTCGGGACCGTGACCCAGGCCCTTTCGGGACCGTGACCCAGGCCGTTATGGAACCCTCGTCGTTACCGTACTTCGATTATAGTGTATCAGTTATCATTCGTAACTTCACCACATCATCTGCTTACTCTATATCACATCACAACGTCATGGACCGTTTCCTAAAGAAACGAACAGCTACACACAGCCGTGACCGGCTGCACGACGGCCAGGCCCCCTCATTATTCGGGGTCCCACGGAGATCAGATCATGACACCAATTAGTGACGTGTGATTAGTGATGTGATCCATCAGTAGAATTTAATTGACCTAGAAATGGGCTAGATACAGAGTAGAGTTCACATGTCGACTCTGTTCACATATTATTATTAGTTAAATTGTGTTAATACTTTACCATACTACACGTAATAAAACAAATAAACCCTGTTTACAATGAGATAACATCACATGATCGAATCACGTGTTTTGATAACAAAGCTAGAGACTAAGGGGTATGGAGCACACTGCTTTTCATGTGTTTTATAGACTGACCATTAGTTCTTTTACACAGATTGTACTACTAGTCTTAACTATAATTATAAAGATTATCTTTTGTGGGGACCGAGGGCTCGTCGTCCGAGTATAAAGCTGACACTCCTGATCACTACGTTCATAGAAATATTTCCTTTACCCTCATGAGATGTTGTCTGTATATATTGTCTTAACAATTGATCAATGTTCTCATTGTTCCAAATCTCATGATTCAATTTCACTTAACAAATTAACTCCTAACTAACCTTATGCCTAACACGCATTACACATTATTTTATTTCCTCATCTTTGCCTTTGTTGATTGTTCATCTTCTCGCACAATTCCTTAAGTGGGTGAGTCATCGTCATGTGAATGTTTGCATAATGATCACTATGATCATTATGAGCCTAACATATTTTTTCCGGTTTACTTGCTACACGTTGCGATCAAAAGGGTGTGTCAACGATTTACTTTACTGAAGCCCGTACCTTTTAGTAGTACCTACCTCTCGATATACGATTTTGGAATCGAAGCTTCCCCCTTGTAATGCGACCACTTATGTGATATACGAGTCAAGCGGTCAGATCTTAAAGATCATGTTTACTTCTTAATGCAATGCCATGATGTACAGAGTTGACATGTGAACTCTACCCTGTATCTAGCCCATTTCTAGGTCAGTTAAATTCTACTGATGGATCACATCACTAATTATACGTCACTAATTGGTGATATGATCTGATCTACGTGGGACCCCTAATAATAAGGGGGCCTGGTCGTCGGCCTCTCCAGTGACCCATCATCAAGCTCACCACACAAGAAACAGAAGATACCTGCATGGGATCTGATCGACTCTATCAAGAGGCGATTTCAAATAACTGTCTCCTGATCTCTACCAGATCAAGTCACTGTTCTCAGATAACTGAATCTCAATATTAGGTTCAATCATGGTCTTAGTAAAGAACTACACCTTCAGTAACACATAAACAGACCTATTTTTGATAAGAGCGGCGGTTATACGTTTAGAATTTCCAAAGTCCTTGAGAAAATGCAAAAGAAAACCGCACAATTCCCGCACAAATTTCGAAAAAATCGCCGCACATTTGCCGCATAATTGGTAAAAATTTACCGCACCTTACCGCACATTTAACCTTTATAGTCGGGTGTGGTACCGCATAATTTCGATTTTTTTTACCGCACCTAATATGTGCCTCTGGCCAATACGACTGGTGAAAGTTCTATCAGTTGTATTTCAGTCACCTTGGTAGAGTTCCAGAGTGGGCAGCAATACTCCAGTAGGCTTCTTACTAGTGACTTGTAGAGAGTAGTCATTAAGGTCTTATTTGAACACACTGAATACCCAAGATAGCGCGCTCCTTGCTTTTGGTACCATGTTGCCGATATGTGTCCACCAGCTAAGATCACTCTTAGTCTTTATGTCTAGTGGTAATCTTATGTCTAGTGGTGTAAGTTTTTATGTCTAAGTTTTAAGGAAGTTGGGAAGTTTTTGGCTAACAGTGTGACGTCAGCAGACGAGTGGGTTAAGATAAAGAAATGCTTGCAAAAGTGGATTCCTGGAAACCAATTTTTCCACGGTTCATGCTACCCTGATCTTGATCATTATCATGATCCTAACATATTTTGTTTGGTTTTCTGAAGTCCGTGCCTAGTACTAGTAGTATAGTATAGTATTACTAGTAGTACCTACCTCTCGATATACGATTTTTGAAGTTTTTCCTGAAACTACTTTTGTTCATGTTCCATACTACTCTGATCATTATGAGCCTAACAGATTTTTTTTCAGTTTTCTGAAGTCCGTACCAACTGCAATAGTCGGAGACCAACCGTTCTAAAAGGCCATCTCGTTAGCCTTTCGGGTTACTGTCACCAAGATGTAATTAGATCGAACGCAGAAATTAGATCGAACGCGTTCGATCTCTAGGAATTAGATCGAACGCCGTCGCGGCTTTTAATGTATTTATATATAAATACATTTGAATTTTAAAGCCGAGCCGGCGTTCGATCTAATTCCTACTCCTAAAGAAAAGCGATTTCTCGACGGTTATCACCTCTCTAGATGATGCTTAAAACACTTGGACTTCATTGCATTTTTGTACTAAATGCAATGAGGGCGTTATGGGCCACACCCTTTTAAGAATAAGAGTTTTGTGGTCACTCAAATTTTTGTATTTTGGCCCAGGAGTCGTAGAGACTATTCCGATACACCAAAATGTGCCTAATAGCCATATTGATCTAGAACTTAAAAAGCAACACATACCTTAAATGCTTATTTTTGGAAATATGGCCGAAAAACAGTTTTCGGCTTGACGCAGTTCATAATTTCTGTGCTTTTTGGTATTTACGCCTGGAAAAGTCGTAGAAACTATTCCAATACACCAAATATTTCAAAATAACGAGATAACCTTTTAGAACGGTTGATCTCCGAATATAAACACCAAACATTAGAAACACAACTAACATAGTCAAAGAATGTCAAGCGATAACGCGGGTGTAACTGGGATGTTTTGCTGGCTGCTAACAGCAAATAGTTCGCAATTGCCGTCTAAATATATACATTATATAATCAAAAACTCTCAGTTTAGGAGTCATTAGTAAATAACTACTGCATGATTTGTGAAAAATTTTCATGCCAATTGCTGAATTGCCAACAAAAAATAAAAACCGAACCAAATTGTTGGGCAATGATCATAGTCATACTCAATAAAATTTTTCCTTGGCACCAATTTAACCAAAATGCGATGACCAAGATTCAACTTCAAAAGTTTTATTTTTAATTCATTCATACCACGGAACCATGATACCAAGAATACCGGACCTTCAATAATTCGGTATATTGCAGATTTTCCCATCGTATGATAATATGTGTCATCCCCTCGTTGTAATCAAGTGGTTACTGGCTAACTCTTTTGTTATTACAGCTGCCTTGAGATCTTATTTGCCTTTGGGGCACTAATACTAGAACATTACAACTGTAATCCTATAAGTATAACCTCAGATTACCATTACTTTGCTGAATAGCAGGGTTCGAGATTCTCAGGTAACATACCAGGTTCACATAACCGGTTCAGGGCAAGTCTCTGAATTTCAATTTCGGCATTCAAGGCCTTATATTCGGATCACAGGGTTAATTTAATTATAAAAGAAGGTCTCGAGATGCTGTCTTAAGTTCCACATGTTAAAATTGTCCACAAATTTAGTTTAAGGTACGGTAAAGGTACCGTAAAGTGGATTTTAGTGCGGGATGAGGTCTAAATGACCAAAATCTGGCTTACCGCTTACGTGAACAGTAAAGAGGGTATACTAGTATATGGGGAAATACTATTGTGAGTATAATGGCGGCGGTCGATTTTCAGGGCGCGCGATACAATTACAATTAGACTATAGTTCGGTGGTTGTTCCCAGTTGCTTATTTGTTTGATCAACTGTTGTCATGTCATGACAAAGGCCAATGTGATTTGGAATAACTTAAAGTTAAAGTGAAGATCTCGTCATCTCAAACTTCACATCAGAGAATCATGTGTCAAAAGAAAGTAAAGTCTCCTGGATCAGATATTTTGTACGATGTTTGTGTTGTGGGTGCGGGAGTGTTTGGCTCGTGTACTGCATACCATCTCTCTAAATTCCCGGACTTGGATATCTGTCTGGTGGGACCTGGTTAGTAAATGTATACATTTCATTTTCCTATATATGATAACTGATTGCGGCTGCCTCATTCTGATTTTTATTTTAAACTTTATTCCTAATTTATTTTAAATAACACAAAACAAATACTAGAGTATTAATACACTTACCCCTCCAATAACTTTTTGGATTGTTTAAAAAAATTGAAAAAATCTCAACAACATAAAGAACTGAAATCATCTGATGTAAAATTGCAGGAGAACCAGAAAAGAAGAGCAGGAAGGAAGCAGTGTTCGGGTGCCACTACGACGAAGGCAGGATAACACGAGTCGTATCAGATGTTAAAACGGACCAGTTGCTAGCGTACCGCAGCACTCTCAAGTTCAACCAGTTGGAGAGAGAGTCTGGGCTCAAGATCTTCTCCGAAGTAGGATACGGTATTGTGGGTGTTCTAATCGGAGCGTACGCTATCGAGGTGAAATCTGGTGATGAATTTTGTGACAAGAATGGCATTGATTACGAGATTTTGGATGAAAAGAGTGCCAGCGAAAAATGGAGTTATTTTGTTCCCCCGAAAAAATTTACGGGAAGGTTGGTTGGGAAGCTGAGTGGATATCTGAGTATCAGGAACCTTGTAAGAGCTGCTCAAGTAGTTGCTAGTAATAATGGGGTTCACCACAAAGACATCGTAGCAACCAGTATTCACAAGATAGGTGACATGTTCCAGATAAAACTTGCTGATGACACAATAATCAACAGTAAAAAGATTGTCCTCGCATGTGGCTCCTTCACCAACTTTTTCGATTTCCCCCTTCAGAAACCTCTCCACCTGGAGTTGATTGGTACCTCTGTCATGAAGTTTGAAATAAGTGAAGAGGATTACCAATTGACTAAAGATTTCCCGTCAATGAACTATCGATACGATCCAAAGAACGGAGATGTCTATCTCTACATCCTACCTCCAATCCAATACCCAAACGGTAAATATTACATAAAACTAGGACACACTGTGAACTACCCTGCGGAGGGGTTCGAACAGAGTTTGGGGACGCTGGAGGAGGTTAAAGATTGGTACTGTATGGAGGATTATACTCCCGCTAGGGATCACTTCACTAAATATTTCAAACAGATGTTCCCCTCAATAGTTCCCGTCTCAGTGCAGTTAGACCACTGTGTCATATCACTCACTAAAACGGGCAGACAGTATATTGGGTTTGATTCTGAAAATGTTCTGGTGGAAGCTGGCGGCAATGGGGTTTCAGCAAAAATGGGACTTGAGATTGGGAACATTTGTGCCAATAGCATTGTGAAGGGGGAGTGGGATTACGATTTAGATGAAATCGATTTTAGAATTGTTTATAAAAAGTAAACTTGTTTGAAACTGGAATTGTCTAATTATCACTGTCCATTTATTTAGAATAGTGTATTAGCTGAATCACAATGCTGGCAAGCATTACCGTCGCCCTTATATTCACAATACTATTTACCCCCTATACTATTATATCCCCTTTATTGTTTTCCAGGCATTAAGACTTTTTCGAAAGTAGTTCAGCAGGTACATTTAAGTTCAAAACATTCTAATTCAATGTTAAAGATGACAGGAATAAGAAATAGTTATATGGAGGTTTTTAAGAAATTTGCGCAAAATACGCGCCAGCATGTTATACGAAATTAGGTAAAAAACCCAAAATCGCCATATTCAGGTGCCTTAAAAACCATGTTAAAATTGAGTTAGAGATCTGAAACTTTGCAGGGCGTCTAGACCTTGTCCAAGTCGACAGTAAAAAAATTTCATGTTTCAGGAGTATCGGGAAGTGGGTTTTCTGGAACCCCTGTTTTACAACAGATTGTCGTGAAGATATATATATATATGATAGATATATATATAGACGCTTTTTGCAGTCAATTGTAGCCTACATTTAAGTGTCCGTAGATTCAAAAGTATAAAAGATACAGTCATTTTGAACCACAGGTTTTAAAGATAATCGTTTATACCTCAGTTTACTTTATATTGAAAAATAATTTATCATCATCATCATCACTTGATGACGTCATCAATTTAAGTGTTTTTAAAACTTGATTTTTGACAAAACAACAACTTTTCAAATCGATTTTACACCATTAAAGAGTAATTTTATTCAAAATCTGAGGACATTTTCATCTTAGATAATTGTTCAAGCATTCTAAAAATCTACCGGAAAAGTTTCCTACCTTACTCCTTCATAAAGATATTTGCTATTGAAGTTAGTGCTTTTTTGAAGAATAATTTTATAAAAACACAAAAGTTGTGAATTAGTATTCTCTGGTGTTGGGCTATCCCTTGGGTTGTGGAGCTCAATTTTGCTTCTTAAAGGTGTAGATTGTGTTATAGGCTAGTTTTAAAGTTAAAAATCGAAAAGTTGCACACGTGGGGACACGCCCAAATTGATTTAAAATAGCTAAAATCACTAAAAATTTTGATTTTCATGATTTTTATCAACTTTGGAGTCCCGTTGTGATCCAAGTTCTTTTTGAAATCTTCTGAAACTTTGCATGCTTATCAAACTATATATTAAATACCACTATGCACAAATTTACGGTGATTCAATATTGTATGCGCACGCAACGTCCGCTCAAAGTTTGCACGTGCGAAAGGTGAGAATTTTGCTCATTCGTGATTTCGAATATATTCTGCTTTCCACGATATTTAAATGACATTATATATGAATTTAATGCCAACTTGAATGAGTAAAAAGTGCCATATTCAGTCGGTTATCGACAGATATACCTAACTAAACACAAGGAAACGTTTTCAAAGGCAGAATTTCGAAATCGTCGAAATTACCTCCTTGTTAATGAAGTTTCGACTAGCTGTGTAAATTATCCTGACATTATAATCAAAAAGAGATGATATTTGACCAAAACCCATAATCATGGGTAGAGTGTACCGCTGCCAGTGTCTCTCTTTTCCAAACAAAAGGAAATGATATTAATTCGAGGAACAGTCCGCTAATGCAAATTGATACCGAGAATGAAATCGGTCGCTCGCTTTTTCAATTCGATCACGGCTCACGAATTGTAATAAAGCTTATTGATTTGAAAAAGCGAGCGACCGATTTCATTCTCGGTATCAATTTGCATTAGCGGACTGTTCCTCGAATTAATATCATTTCCTTTTGTTTGGAAAAGAGAGACACTGGCAGCGGTACACTCTACCCATGATTATGGGTTTTGGTCAAATTGTTTGATAATTAGTTTAGGAAACAATCCAACGTATTTTTTCCACGGTCCAAAATCCAACTAAAATTAAATCACTCACCTAGGAATCTTAATGTTTTTACAGAAGGGCCCTGAGCATATGATAGTAGCATCATTAGATGTATTCTCGATGTTGATTCCAAAACAACTGAAAAGCATGATTAGAATTATCAATATTTCAAAAAAAATGTTTATTGTGACAACATTTACATTATAACTATAAGACTAAAATCCACTAAAATTAAAATAGCTGCGTTGTTTCAACACCAACTAAGAGCGAAAAAGCTGAACATTAATCAAAAAGAATGAAGACAAGCTGACAAGTTGGCCCAGAAGTAATTGTTAATCGTACAAGTTAGTTTAGTATTGGCATCCATGAATCACCATGTTTATCACAGTATTGAAAAAAAGATTTGTGTTCATTAAATTTGGGTTATCTTCATAAGGGGGCCTGGGTTCTCAATATAGACAATCATGGAAATTGATGACTTTGATTAGGATCAATATTTTTTGAGGAAGTTAATAACATCTGGTAAATCTTACTCTCCTCTTTCGGGAAACATTATAAAATCAATTTCCATGAAAATATACGATACATATATTGGTTTAATTGAATCTACAAAAATACTACTGAACAGTTTCTGAAGTTTCTGAAGTTAAAATCGAAATCTGGAATCTACCAGTGCACACATTGACGCTTAAATTGTAGGATAATATGGGGGGGGGGGGGGGCCAATGGCATAAAATGGCATAAAATGGCATAAAATGGAGACTTTTTCTATGGAGAAAATGGAAAAACCCATGAGTAATTCTCCATTTTCTCCATTTTATGCCATGAATTTTGTCTTCGAAATTTCATCTTTAACACCATTTAACACCTAAATTGAACATCCTAACATGTTTATTTACGCTTACTAGGGGCGTAACAAGCTTATGAAAGCTCATAGTAGGCTACTAGATGCGTATACTGGGTTAGTAGAGGCACACTTCAGGCAAACTCATAATTACTCAAGCCTAGTGTAAAGTTATTTCTACAGGCTACAGCAGGAGTGAGTAATAGGGGAGAGTAATAGGCACTGAAAGTGAGACCTACATCCTCAAAAGTCGAAACAAGCTCGCACTGCAAAGGGGAGGCCTGCCTTCCGAGATCGCATTACCAGGGGGAAGCTTCGAGTCCAAATTTGTGTATCGAGGGGTAGGTGCAGACTTCGATAAACCGAAAAACCAAAAAAATATTTTCGGCTAATAATGAAGAGGGTAGCATGAAACGAGGAGAAAAGTGGTTTTTAGAAAAACTTTGGAAAATTTTGACTTAGAAAATTTTCGGCCCGAGTCATTCTCGATACGTACCTCTTGTATCGAGAGCTCCCGATTCCGAGCTCGTGTTGCAAAGGGGAGGCCTGCCTTCCGAGATCGCATTACCAGGGGAAGCCTCGACTCGAGGCTTCCCCCTGGTAGGTACACAATTTTGGACTCGAGGCTGCCTCGAGTCCAAAATTGTGTACCGAGGGGTAATTTTCTAAGTCAAAATTTTTCAATGTTTTTCTGAAAAACACTTTTCTCCACGTTTCATTCTACCTAGTTCATTATAAGCCGAAAATATTTTTTCGGTCAAAATTTTTCAAATTTTTTCTGAAAACCGCTTTTCTCCACGTTTCATGCTACCCTGTTCATTATTTGCCGAAAATATTTTTTCGGTTTTTCGAAGTCCACACCTTCCCCTCGATACACAATTTAGGTAATGCGATCTCGGAAGGCAGGCCTCCCCTTTGCAACACGAGCTCGGAATCGGGAGCTCTCGATACGGGAGGTACGTATCGAAAATGACTCGGACCGAACATTTTCTAAGTCAACATTTTTCAAAGTTTTTCTGAAAACCACTTTTCTCCATGTTTCATGATACTCTGTTCATTATTGGCCGAAAATATCTTTTTTTAAAATAATTTTTCTCGAAATTCTAAATTTTTCAGGTTTTCAATGGCATAAAATGGCATAAAATGGCATAAAATGGCATAAAATGGAGACTATTTCTATGGAGAAAATGGAAAAACCTATGAGTTATTCTCCATTTTCTCCATTTATGCCATTGGCCCCCCCCCCCCCCCCCCCCCCCCCCCCCCCGATAATATATTTGATGCTTCTTATTAAGTCCTATTGAATGTTTTAACCCGGATTTAAATCATGCGAGCATGGCGGCGAAATAATCAACAACTTGAACTATGCTAATTGCTATCAACAAATGTAATGTTCGAAATCGTTTCTTTTACTCTTATGAAATGTATTAGAAACCACCCTACAAGTACAAGAGCCGTAAACGTGACAACTCCTACAAAAAAGAAGAAGAAATAAAAATAGAAATTCGGTTCTCTGGGTCACCGTCAAATAGCAACTACTGCTACGTTCGGCTTGTCTGATATTCTGTTGTTGAATTATAGCAGGAACGAGGATAATTGAAAGCCATCCTTGAAGTGAAGTCACAGTGAAAAACAGAACTAGTTTGATGACTCTAGAAATGAAGTTAGGGACTGATTTCTCAATCTCATCTTTAACACTCTCCAGCTTACAAGATGTATCTGGAATTTCACCGAAGCAGTTGTGTAGCATAAATATGGGAGGTAAAGAGATTGGTAGTACAATGAGAAGGGTGAGTATCTTCCAACCCAGCAGCTCCAACAGCAGGTATCCCAGCACAGCCGACCAGATCCCACCAACTGTGCAAGCCACGGAGATTATCAGCATTGTGTCCTCCAGAACCTTCTTTGAAGAAATCAGTTGAGCGATCATCTCGCAATGCAGAGCGAAGTTCAGTCCAACACAAAACCCAATATTAGCACGAGATAGGAGTAAAGTTTCATAGCTAGCGACCGCAGCAAATAGAACTGTACTTAGGACACTGGTGTACAGAGAGAACAGGGTTACATTTCTTCTTCCAAATGTGTCAGATATTCGGTCCGCCACCACCAGAGCTATCATCATGGCGAGGTAAAGAATGCAGTCCGGGGCGCCCCCTTGGAATGGAGACAACTGCAACTCACAAGAAACCAGCGGAGATATAACTCCAGGTAGGTAAATCTGCACACCATCTCCGAGACTGATCAGAGAGCCAAACACCAGCAAAATAAGATCCTTCTTTGTCCAGGATTTTTCGTTCTTAGTAAGATGGGAAGGTTCTTCTTGATCATAGTTTTCTGCATACTCCATGTTTACAGTTAAGTATTCACAACTCCTATAAATATGTTTGGGTAATGGCGCAGATGTAACACGATCAGTGGGACAAATAGTTAATGTGAGAAAATTAATTATTCTTCTCCGGATTTTTTTCCCTGCTCTTGCCGAAGGCAAAAAGATCGTAGGGAATAAGTAATCGGGTTTGGATATATGAGGTGGCCCGACGGTCCTACAGTGACGACAAAAGTCTGCTCCTTCGCAATATAGACCACTCCACTATAGTTATCTTACTATATATAAAGCGAGACGATATATATATATGTGTATATATCCGTGCCATTTAACTGACACCACGGCATCAACTTTAACGCGACTTTCCGCAAAAACCGTAAAACATATACAACTGAAACTTTTTTGACTGGGTCAAATGCTTTAATGGCCTTCAAATCAGCATGAAAAAATAAAAAATTGGCCAAGGAATAATAATTTTAGTGCCCAAAATTTGGACTCTCAAGTGGCGTCAAAAACGCGAATTAAATAGGTAATAATTATTTTAGTCTCTCGAGTCTTGACACCACTTTAGGGTTAGACGGGTTCCTGCTAGTGTGTATAAAAGGAGGCTATTTTGCGCGCGCGACGCCAGTTATGTGTTAATTAATTACAAGCATAACAACCAGTTTTTGGTGCTTGACGACTGTTATTACGCAGGTTTCCATAGGGTTACAATTTACTCTAATTCATTAATATAGCATATTAGTCATCTTGCATCTGAGCGGATTAATTATCAATATAAGCGTTACTTTAGTGAAACAAGCTTAATAATTTACAGAGTGATAAAATTCAGCAAGTCGCAACAAATTAAATTATGATATCAGCTGATAAACTCATGGCTGATTATTCAACAGTTGATCGACACTGAATGGTAAAAAGCGAATACATATTTGAGAATAGATGTTACTTTACATTTACATTCAAGAAGCAACTAAGATCAAGACTGCGGTATGCTTTTTAAAATAGTCGATGGTGCTGTAGAGTGTAGATGTGTCGAGTAAGCATCAAAATGTATTATATAGTTTATGTTAGATACAAATAATAACTAAGATGAGACAGAATATATCTTATTACAGTCAATAAATTTGGCATACGATGTAATAATATGACGTGAAATGATACGCATTGTTGTATAACGTACGAAACAAACCGCGCAAAATATGAAATTATATCAAGTTCTGCACGCCTAATATAATGTAAACAATTATCACGTGCGCCAAACACCACTCTGGGATTCAATAAAGTAGAACAATTACATTGTAGTCAGCAGGGAAATTTGATCGTGCGTGGTGTTACCGCAGCGAAATTCTTGTTATCATAATTCAAAGGTATTATCTTCCGACCACATGCAAATTGGGTAAAAGTAAAACTAAAAGTTTATAATACCTTCCGGGAATTATATCCACTAAAACTCGGGGACACCGAGGGCTGATAATTTGCTCATTTTTCCCGCAAGAGAAGCGAGGGTATTATCAGCCCAGACTCAGACTGGCTGGCGGCAAGTTTCAAAACAAATAACACTGGCGTTCTATATATTAGACACTATATTGTATCATGCGCACGTATCGGATTACACCCCTTCTGCAATCTGAACCGGAACGTATTATAGTATTATAATATAATAATAGCTTGGCTAATGAGTGCTGAGCGCGATAATTCCCGACAGCTTGCTGGAGGGAACGCGCGGGCACGAAATTACCAAGCTATTATGTATTATAATATTTTCCGGTTCCGAATTCGAAGGGGTGTAATCCGATACGTGCGCATGATACAATATAGTGTCTAATATATAGAACGCCAGTGTTATTTGTTTTACAACTTGCCGCCAGCCAGTCTGAGGTCTATGCTGATAATACCTTGGCTTCCCTTGCGGGATATATCGGCAAATTATCAGCTCTCAGTGTCGGAGACTTTTAGTGGATATAATTCCCGGAAGGTATTATAACACACTGCTAGTAGCACACTGCTAGTAGCACACTGCTAGTAAGTATTACACTGCTAGTAACACACTGCTAGTAGCACACTGCTAGTAGCACACTGCTAGTAGCACACTGCTAGTAGCACACTGCTAGTAGCACACTGCTAGTAACACACTACTAGTAACACCATTAGTCACGGAATATATTTGTTATACTACTAATAAAAACATAAAATTAGTTTTTTTCAATGAGGATTATAAACTTCGACAATTAGTCAGAAGTAGAGCAAGCAGTGACACTATCTTTGTGTTGTAATATGGTATTTAGAGATATCTTTTAGGATATCTTAGTTTTAGAATAACGTTTAAGGGACGTATAATTTAGTATGTATTTCCGGGTATATAATAACCAATGTTTATATGTTCGTATTTGGGAGTTACACATTTTGAGTGTAAGTCGGTTGGCTGGCAGACCTACTGTCAGACTAACTGTCTGAAACGAGCCGTCCGCTCACTTTGCACCTGACTAACAGCCAGACCTGTGGTTGGTCCTCGCGGACGCAGGGTGACTGCTAGTGGAGTGCTCATTGGCGAGACGGCGTGTCACGTGGTGCAAGCAGATGCGTTGTGCCGTCACGCAGTGTGGCGTGACGAAGTTTTGAGAGTATACCCGGAGAGCCGGATGTGGAGAGCTCACTTCTTAGTTGCCCCTCAATCAATTTAAGGGATTCGAATTGACGGTAGCCAGTCTTACTGAGCACTACCAGTTGTGATTAGACACGTCGAGTGATCTATAATCACGTTAATCGATTAGAGCGAACACTTGGAACTTTTATCTGTTGACGTTCACTTTGTATTACTTTTCCTTTTAATTAATCATCCTTTTTAATATACTCGTTTCATTTCTACCTTACGGTACGCCCTGCCGTTCGTGCTTCGTGACTAGAGCTTGACTAGCATACACTAAATACCAAGAGAACTCGGTTTTCTATATCTGGAGGCCACTTTTAGTGTTGCTATTTTTGCTCGTGATCCTTCTATCATCACCTATATTCAGTATAGTTTCGATTAGATCCTAACGTTGTCATTTGCTAAGCTAAGTTCAGTGTACGTCGCAGTTCAGAATAACTACGTTGGAGGTTGTTCGAGATCTTCAGTACTTCCTAATAGATTTGGTAAGTGTTGCTACACATTTTGTGGTACCTGTATATTCCAGTTGAGTGCTATCGTTTTAACGAGCACCTAGTTTACAGCCGTTTGTAGATTTCAGAACAGTATTACCTAGATTGTTAGTGAGTTTTGCGTAATTTAGCAACCTTACTTTTCGTACATCTACTCAGGAGTGATAGACGTAGAAGTTACAGTTCCAGTAAAGCTAAGTAAAGTCTCGGTTAGAAGATTTTCCAGCAACGTGAGGAGTACGCCTGTTCCAGTACTTATCTACTCTATTTGTAAGTGTACTTTTACATTTAGATTCACGTTTTAGCATGTGTGATAGTTATGCAGCTGAAATGGAGTGGGCAACGTCAATTATCGAGTCAAACATAAATAAGACTATGGAGGAGATAGATGGTTTAGGTACAGATAGCCATGACATTTCCGATTTAGAGAAGGAGTTGAATTCAGCTTTAGAATGCCTGCAGAATAAGATTGATAATGTACGGCCAGAACCACTTAGCACAGTTACTAAGTTTAGAAACGTGAACATCGGGGATGATTTTGACAACAGTATGATAACCCCATTGAATAGTTCAGTCGCTGGTCCACATTTGACGGGTGCCAAGCCTCCCAAGCCTCCTTACTTTGACACTGGATCTAATTTCATCAGATTTTCCAGGCGGTTCAAGGAGCATTTGATTCTGTGTGGACATAGCGGTGGTTCTGATATTAGCACGTATATGTTGTCGTACATTCGTTGTGAATCCACCTGGGAAATACTGCAGAAAATCTCTCTTAGGCCGGACGAGAGATGTAATATTGATCTTCTTATTAAGCGATACTCAGAGGAGATATTTCCAGCTACTCAATCTTGGGCCTATAGAACTGAGCTCATGTCATTGCGTCAGTTAGCAAATGAGAACCTACAGCAGTTTATTTCACGTATAGATGAGCTTGCTTTTAAAGCCGGATACGACTGCGAGTCGAAGAGGGACGAGAGTTGCTTGCATGTTCTTGTTGTAGGAGCTCGTGACGTAGCTGTAAGGACTAAGCTTTATGAGTCCCAGTTACATTCCTATAGAGAGGCAGTAAAACTAGCAATCCACACTGAGCGTATCACGTTAGCTGTTGGTGGTGAACCAGGGAGTTTCACTCAGGCCCAGGATACGATTTTCGCCATTAGTAATCCTGAATTAGATGGCCAGAGAGCTAGGTTTACAGCACCTAGACAAACACGTGACCACTTTATGACGGGCACTAGACAGGAGAGTTATAGTCCTGAATGTCCTCCTTCCCATTCGGAAGTTAACCAGCGCACAGGCCGATCATGGACTCCTAATCTGGTTAGCAATAGTTTTAGGGGTGGTATGAGGAATGATGATCGTAGAAACACGCCTGTTCAATCACGTTATCAGCCAGCTCGCAACGTGGTTAATTCTAATAATCGGGGATCACGTAACGTTCGCTCTCAGTTAGAAGGTTGTTGGGAGTGTGGTAATAGAGGGCATTTTCAGAGAAACTGTCCGAGCATATTTGCTGGTAATAGAAGTGGATATCAAGACAGAGGGTCTTTATATCAAAGTGGTTATGGCCAACAGAGTGGGAACAGAGCGTATAGACCTAACAACCAGGCGCCTTTAAACTTCTATGAGGATTGTAACGAGATTGGTGGCAGTAAGGGAAACTGCATTTTGGTTGGAGGAAATTGTGCTGGTAGATCAGCAAATTTCTTTGTGGATACGGGATCATCTATTTCTATAATTGCTGAATCATTTGTCAGATTTATAGATAAGTTTGAGAAGGTTGTGTCGTGTAATCTCAAGCTCAAGTCCTTTTCGGGAAATAGCATAAAGACTTTCGGTCAGATTAAGCTTCCAGTGATAATTGCCGGAAAATCTTTTGAGCACACGTTTGTTGTTTCCGAATTTCATGAGGCAGAGGTTCTGATAGGCATGGATTTAATGTTTGATCAGGGGATCAATATTAATGCCAGGGATAGATTGCTGTATACTAACAAGGGTTCATCGTGTTTTAGAACACCACCTAAACCCACTAAGCGCTGCATGAAGGTAGTATGCAATGAAACAGTAATTATACCACCTCTCTCGGGCACTCACATACAAGGCAAATTGTTGCGACCTAAAAGTCAACGTGATGACGTTTATGGCCAGTTAGAACCTCATATTAACACGGTTGTAGGTACTGGCATATTCACAGCGCACTCTCTCATACGGTCTGAGGACAACATGGTCCCTGTTAGAGTCATGAATCCTACAGATAAGCCTGTGAAGATAAGTAAGAGAACCTGGCTGGGCAAGATGAAGCCAGTAGAGTTTGGTGAGCGAGTGATGAGAGTGACCTGTGAAACGGTTAATGCGGTGTCATCTGATTGTTCAGTGCCAGAGGTGAGCAAGCTAGCTGATGAGGAGCCGCTTGTTAAGGAATGGGATAGAGATCGAATCTTTTCAAACAGTTGAAGTTAGACGAGTTGAACATAAGCGAGGAAGACAAGAATGGTCTTCGGGAGACTGTGTGTGAGTATAGAACTATTTTCTCGAGTGGAGAGCATGATTTAGGTTGTTGTAATTTCTTTGAGGCACATCTCCAGCTCAAGGATAACTATAAACCTAGATGGGTTCCATCGAGAAGGATTCCGTTTAAGCAGCAGCCGGAAATGGATAGACAGATTAGAGGTTTGCTTAGATCTGGTGTGGTTGAGGAATGCCCTGACCACTCTAATTTTAATTCTCCCCTTTTCCTGGTGCCATCAGGAGATCGCTCTAGATTAGTTGCGGATCTGAGAATGGTAAATTTAGAGCTTCAGGATGATTTGATGGAGCTGCCTAACTTGAACCACATTTTAGACAAAGTGGGCGATAAGAATCTGTATTCGACAGTGGATTTGAGTAAATCTTTTCACCAGGTTCCGTATACCAAGGAATCCAGGCATGTCACGGCGTTCATGCACAATCAGAAGAAGTATCAGTTTGCTAGAATGGTCATGGGCCTGAAATCTAGTTCAGCTACGTTTACTAGAATGGTCATGCGGTTGATAAACGGTCTGGGTATATCAGATGCGTTAGCATTCTTCATAGATGATTTACTGATATTCACGCGTGATGTAAAATCTCACATTCAGATACTGTCAGTACTCTTTGCTCGTCTTAAGTTGGGTAATCTGAAACTAACACCTCGTAAGTGCAGATTTTTACGTGAGGAGGTTGAATATGTCGGTATTACTCTAACTAAGGAAGGAGTCAGGATGAACGACTCTCGCATAGAGCATATTAAGGAGTTAGAACCTCCCTGTAATAGAGCGGAATTGCAGTCAGTTTTGGGCATGTTAAACTATTCCAAGAAGTTCTGCAAGGGATACTCCGAGATAGCACGTCCCCTTTATGCTTTACTTCGGAAAAATAAGGTGTTTGAGTGGACTGAAGATTGCCAGAGTGCATTTCAGAGGTTACGTGACATGTTGATATCAAGTCCTGTCCTAGCTTTTCCGGAGGTTAGTGATCCGGAAAATAGTTATGAGGTAACTTTAGATGGTTCTAAACACGCATTTGGTGGTACTTTGACTCAATGGATCAAAGGTAAGAGGAGGGTAATTGCATACTTTTCTCGTAAGGTTCCGGACCACAAGCGGATATGGCCGCAAACTCAGATTGAATTTGAGACTTTATATCAGACTCTGAAACATTTCTCGGTTTACTTACGTGGCGTTAAAAACTTCACTGTTATCACAGATTGTCTGCCACTCTTGAATATTACGACAATATTTTCAAAAATGTCGTCTTCTGTTATCAGGAAGCTTCAGGAGCTTGCTAACTATACTTTTGCTATGAAGCATATCTCGGGGAAGAGTAACCAGATGTGTGATGGACTTAGCCGTTATAAGTATCAGGTTTATGGTAAATCTCGAGAAAATGTTGCGAGCATTGGTCATATAAGTTCCACTTTTAGTCTTGATGCTGCGTTAGAGGGAGTAAACCGGGTGAGACGTGAACATTATAGATGTAAACACCCGATACTGTTTAAGAGGATGCAGGTACCGGTTAGCAGCGAGACTGTGGTTGATGATGATTGCAGTAATCTGATTGAGGAATCTTGCAATGAGGTGAGTGTTGAGGACAGTATGATTCCGGGGTTCTTGTTTGATGAAAATAGTGAAGACCCTAGTATTGTAAGCATTGTTCAAACTACGCCTGAGGTTAATAGCCGTCATTGCAATTGTAATCTTACCCAGGCTGATCCTATTCCTACAGAGGAAGCATCAGTAGTGGAAGCAGTGGAAAATGTTTCAGCGGTTACTAGTGATGTAAGCTCACTTGAGAGAGGGGTCAAATTTCTTAATCCTACCCATGAGCAGATTAAACAGGCTCAGAAGGATGATGATATTTTAAACCAGGTCTACAGTTGGGTTACCAAGGGTGAGAAACCTGTTGCCATTCAGACTAGTAAACTGCCTCAGGAACTGTTGAGTTATTGGAAACAGTTTGATCTTATAAGTATCAAGGAGGGGATACTTAGGAGACGTTGGACTGAAGTGAGGGATCCGGAGGGAAGTAGAGAGTTGATCATAGTCCCCGAATCCTTGCATGAATCTGTCCTGGACATGGTGCATAACCAGGAGACTGCACATGCTGGAGTAGAAAATTGTCTTGAGGTCTGTAAACGACATTTCTACTGGCCGAAAATGGGTGAATGTTTCAAGTTATGGATCGCAGCATGTTGCAGGTGTGCAGCAAGTAAGCCGCCTCAGGCATACAATAAGGCACCTCTCAAGCACATATTGTTCCACTCTTTTAACTCAGCAATTTGTTTCGATCATATAGTTCCTGAGAAGGTTGGTGCTACACCTAGAGGATACAAGTATATTTTGACTATAACTGATTGTTGGTCAAATTATGTGGTAGCTATTCCTACTAAGACCCAGACAGCTGAGGAGAGCGTGTCATTGATTCGAAGGTTTTGGATTGATCGTTTTGGCCAGCCTAGATTCATGATGGCTGATAATCATCCGGGTTTTAGAGCTAAGTATTTCGAGACCATAGCTCAAGCACTAGATTGCAAGTACATTCATGGCCAACCGTACGTTTCTCGTAGTACTGGAAGAGTTGAGAGAGCAAACCGTCGGTTGAATACTGCACTGAGGACCAGCTTACCACCGGGACGTTACCAGGACTGGGATCTGTGGTTATCTAGAGTAGTCTTTGTACTTAACTCATTGCGGAATCGGCACACAGGTTATTCTAGCAACAGATTGGTGTTTGGTCGTGAGTTAAACACACCGTAAAGCCTGCTAGCTGAGAATCGTAAGGATTTCGAGTTAGAGCCCATGAAGGAAAATGAGTTTGATGTTGAAGCGTACGAGCTGTACAAGAATCTCAAGTTTATCACCAGGAAGGTGAGGGTCCAAGCTGAGCGTGATTTTTGCTATGCACAGAGATATCACGATAAGCACGTTAAGTGACCATTCTTTGAGGAAGGTGAGGAAGCTTTTGTTTTGATAAATTGTCCAAAGCACAAGTTCGGTCCTCGTTGGGTTGGCCCGTATAAGATCTCTAAGAAGATAAACGATCACTTGTACTGTTTAGATTTGCCTGATGGAGAGAAGAAGGTGTTTAACATTGGAAAGTTAAAGAGATATGTCAGGAACAAATTTTCTGAGAAACTAGAGACTAGTTGTACATTGCCTAAAATTGTTAGCAGTGAAGCTGAGTTGAAGACGGGCTCATCAAGGCGAGATGTAGTCTATTCCGATAGTGATAGTGAAGAGGAGACAGATTTTCAACTGAGAAGAGACCAGTTGTAGCAAGGAGAAGAGAGGTTCATCCGAAGAAGTTTCGTCTGGAGGAGGATGGTGCAGATAGCATTTATAAACAACCTAGTTTTAGTTCAACTCCTAGGGCTGTTAATAGACCTGCTCAACTAGATCTGAATTCTACAAATCCTAGTTTTCGTACGGTAACACCTCTCACACATAACATTCCCTCAGGCGATAGTGTAGAAACAGTTGATAATTCTGCAGAATTCTTCACTCCAGCTAGAGAGAGATCGGCCGCTAGAAGATCATCGAGTCCAGTTGTTGGTGAAGGAACGATGGGTCATAGCAGTTCTATGTCATATGATACAGTGGGGCACGACATTGACACAACAGGATCGCTTTCTCCTGTGGATCTAAGAAGACAGAGCCCTCCGAGGGAGGAGCGCAGATATAACACTAGGAGACCTGAGGAACGGAGACAACCTGATCGTCTAGAATACAACGTTAGACTAGTTACGGATCTTATAAAACTCTTCAACCAGTAGAAGACGAGGAGATGCCCGGATAGGGAAGTACACTTACTTTAGAATCTAGTTTCAGTACAGTAATGTCTTACTCGCATAGCTAGACTTTCTACTTAGTATTTAGCAGTGGAACCGTACCTTACTTAGGTATAACACGTTATCTTTCAGAACATTACTGATAGGGATATTAGGATCTTTACTCGCAACACGAACCGTTCAGGGCTGCTTTAGTGGCGGAAACGTAGAGACTTTCGAATTTATTTTGACTTCTTTGTTTGCTTGTCAAAGAAGATTTAGAGATTCGATACATCTCTATCTAATGAGGAAGACTCAACACCAAAGACTCTACAACTTGGTGCAAAAGGGAAGTATTTGAAAGTTTTGGAAAGTTTTGAAAGATTTGTGGAAGTCAAGTTCAGTTTTAACTTTAGAATTTTGAGGATTTAAATTTAATGCACAGGGTTAGGGCCGTGTATTTTATTTTTGAGACTTGACTTATTTTTAAGTTTTGGACTTTTGATGCGTGGGAGCATTGAAATTTAAATTGATTTATTGAAAAGGGCGATTATTTTATTGTTTTAAAATATTCGAAAAAAAAATTTTTGGGTAGAGATGTTGTAATATGGTATTTAGAGATATCTTTTAGGATATCTTAGTTTTAGAATAACGTTTAAGGGACGTATAATTTAGTATGTATTTCCGGGTATATAATAACCAATGTTTATATGTTCGTATTTGGGAGTTACACATTTTGAGTGTAAGTCGGTTGGCTGGCAGACCTACTGTCAGACTAACTGTCTGAAACGAGCCGTCCGCTCACTTTGCACCTGACTAACAGCCAGACCTGTGGTTGGTCCTCGCGGACGCAGGGTGACTGCTAGTGGAGTGCTCATTGGCGAGACGGCGTGTCACGTGGTGCAAGCAGATGCGTTGTGCCGTCACGCAGTGTGGCGTGACGAAGTTTTGAGAGTATACCCGGAGAGCCGGATGTGGAGAGCTCACTTCTTAGTTGCCCCTCAATCAATTTAAGGGATTCGAATTGACGGTAGCCAGTCTTACTGAGCACTACCAGTTGTGATTAGACACGTCGAGTGATCTATAATCACGTTAATCGATTAGAGCGAACACTTGGAACTTTTATCTGTTGACGTTCACTTTGTATTACTTTTCCTTTTAATTAATTATCCTTTTTAATATACTCGTTTCATTTCTACCTTACGGTACGCCCTGCCGTTCGTGCTTCGTGACTAGAGCTTGACTAGCATACACTAAATACCAAGAGAACTCGGTTTTCTATATTTGTCTGAAGCAGCATCTTTCACAAAAACAAACAGTTGTGAACAGTTGTGAACAGTTGTGAACTTTCCGATCACACGATTAAATGTGCGATCAAAGTACAACGTATCAATGTAAAGTTTGGAATTAACTACCGTCGTGATTTGTTGAGTTATGTAAGAGCACCCCAGTGAGCACGTGCATTATCTACCATTCAAAATATTTCGGTTTACGGATTTTGAGTTAATTTTGAGTTCCTTATTTTGTGGATAAGTTGTTGTTGATCATGTGGAGATTTAGAATTTCAATCTCAAATTCTCAATATGGTAGTTGAGTTGGTCGGACGGCTCAATTACTAGAATTTGTTAACTCACAGATAATGTTACTACAGCGGATTATCCGATAATCAGAACAGAGACTGGGAATGTTTTGTGATTTCATAAGTTTGTTAAATCAGCTGCATAAATGTTATCCGAATGTGTTCATATTGAACGTTTTACTGTGCTGCAAATGTCTCTCAGATTTTTTTAGCCCGAGATACCATAATTAAGTACATGTTTGATGTTAATTTTTTATGATGCATGAAAGTTTAAACAGTTTTTAATGACTTTCTAAAAACTAAGCATTATATACCCTGTGTTGCTTTATAGTTTGTACATAATTGTGGCCATTGCAGTTAGTTTGAGCTCAGGGAGAGGCCCCTACGACGCTCAGAAGCTGAGATAGAAAAGTCATATATTTGCGCCTGGGGGTAATTTAGACGTTTTGCATCCTAGGGTTGAAGATACTAATAGAATTTGCGTACCTTATCAATTCTGATGCAGAATGACCCTACAAAGGATCCTGTGTTTATAAACGTTGTAGAAACTGAACTTCATACCCAATTTCACTTAATTTTTTTCCCTACTCTTGCCGAAGGCAAAAAGATCGAAGGGAATAAGTAATCGGGTTTAGATATATGAGCATTGACCTGCGATGACGACAAAAGTCTGCTCCTTCGCAATATAGACCACTCCCCTATAATTAATTGTATAGGAAGCGTCTGTTATGCTGCGCGCGACGCTAGCCATGTGTTAATTAATTACAGTGAAATTCCTCCTTCGCAAAGTTATTTTCCGCAATTTTCTGGATTCATTTATTGTTGATGCGCGTACATCGTCAATTTTTACCATGCACGAATCCCACTCATTTATAGTATTAGTATGTAAATATTATATGGTGCACTTTTTTCCAGTCACACTTTTCACTCAAAAGAATTAATGCCATAATGGTAAAAGTACATGGTAGGGAAAATTGATCGTGCGTGGTTTAATAGTAGAGGCTCTTACGGGCAAAAAGACGTGTTTTCTGCTAAGAGTTTAGAGACCTAACCGCTAATTGGACACAATAGTATGATGTCTAAGAATCGATAATATGTTAAGAAGTATAAATTTTGCCTTATTAGTCACGTGCTATACCAATGCGCGTTTTAAACTTTGACAGTCTATTACTCTAAGGCAAATAAAGTAATTATATTCATATTTTGTCAGCAATAAGATTACATTGTTTTCTATTTGGTGTGAAAATATGAGCTAGAACGGACATAATCTCGCTGAGTTATAGCTGTTTGAAATTTATGATGAACGCGCGGATGCCAATTGATAACAACTAAATGCTTTTGCGCGTAGTGCGCGTCGAAAATTTGGCAAAAACGCTTGCGGAGTGACTAGGCAGTGCGCCATCGACAATAAGACGCGCGCGCTGACCATCGAATGGTTTTTTAGCTCTTATTTCGGCCAGCACATTATTTTGGAAACAATAAAAAAGTTATAATACTTCCCGTATAACAATTTTGTTGAAATTTGGTCAGCTTACGTAAACACTTATGTTCTACTGAACCTAATTTAGTTTGAGCAATTTCGATGGTCAGAATTTGAGTTATCAACGAATTTATACCTATTTTGTCATTTTTAGACCTCTTAATCAAGGCCAATCTCTCCCAACTAAATTAGGTTCGGTAGTTAAGTATGATTGAAAGGTTCTGACAAATTTTCAGCATGATTCATGTTCAGGAACCGAAGATATGACAGAATAATACGACAAAAATCAACGAATTTCGTCAAATTACGCGACTTTTACACCTAATTTTGCTCCAAAAGCCGCGCACCATCAAATATGGCACCTAGGAGAAACTCACTGATCATTCCAAAAAGGTATAATAAATTTGGTACTGTGAAAATTCTCACAGTCTCTAGAAAACGATGGTACAAAAATTTTGAAAATCCGAGCAAGTTTATTTTTATCGTGCACCGCCTAAAAATATTCAAACTTCGATAAAGTATATGAAGTGGGTACTTCTCGGAAAGAAAAAATTTAGGCAAACACGATGTGACTATTTTTGGGTTGATTTAATACAACTGCAAAAAATTATTCAAACTTCAAGCAAAAAAGTCTAAATTTTTACCACTTTTTTGGATTTTTAACCCCAAAAAAATAGAGGGATTTTTCAAATTTTTAAACCATCTTGTGCGGCTGTGTTTTAGCTATCTCCATGCAAGTTTTGCCGACATGCCAATAAAATTAACTTGTTCAAAATATCAAAAAACATGGTTTTTTGGCCTATTTTTTGCCCAAAAATCGGTTTTTTGCGATTTTATCCCCAAAAAGCCAGTCCAATCATCTTGAAACCACTTTTAATCGATTCTACGGTCAAAAATACGTCTAGTAACGTGTATCTGGGGTCCCTAGCGTATCGAGCAGACAATGCCCGTAAGAGCCTCTACTATAACCGCGGCGAAATTCTTGTTATAGTAGATTTTTTAAGTTTTACTCGCGCACAAGTGAGATCAGTTTTCTGAACTTTGTCCAAAAATAAGCATTATGGGTTTTCATGACCTTTACAGTGCCAATATGAACATGTGCATTGCAGTCATTTTAAACTCAACTTTGAGTCTCTAAGACCTCCAGGAGCTGAGATACAAATTTCCCATATACGCACCTGATATGAAATATGGGCGTGGCTCCACAGGATTGGGACTAGCGACACAACATGCGGCCCTCGGTGATTTGAGTTACCAATAACCTATTTAACCATATCCAGTAGCAAAAAACTCTATACATCGAAGTGCACACTCAACTCCTCCCTGTTACTGGAGTAATAATGATTTCGGATTAAAATCAACTAATCAATTTTGCGAAATTCTTGGTTTATACTGTTTAAAAGCAACTGTTTCATTGTAGTGTACCACATTTAGCGATGTCCTACTGGAAATATGCAACAACTCACAAATTTTTGCATTTTCTCACAATTTATAGTTTAAGGGATTTGTCCTAACAAATGTCTGTTTATCGCTGAGCTATTATAAATGTTGGTCATTTCATTATATTATTATTATAAGACCATTAGTAAAATTAATTAATTAATTAATCCCTCCCTCTCCCTCTCCCTCTCCCTCTCCCTCTCCCTCTCCCTCTCCCTCTCCCTCTCCCTCTCCCTCTCCCTCTCCCTCTCCCTCTCCCTCTCCCTCTCCCTCTCCCTCTCCCTCTCCCTCTCCCTCTCCCTCTCCCTCTCCCTCTCCCTCTCCCTCTCCCTCTCCCTCTCCCTCTCCCTCTCCCTCTAGCTCTCCCTCTCCCTCTCCCTCTCCCTCTCCCTCTCCCTCTCCCTCTCCCTCTCCCTCTCCCTCTCCCTCTCCCTCTAGCTCTCCCTCTCCCTCTCCCTCTCCCTCTCCCTCTCCCTCTCCCTCTCCCTCTCCCTCTCCCTCTCCCTCTCCCTCTCCCTCTCCCTCTCCCTCTCCCTCTCCCTCTCCCTCTCCCTCTCCCTCTCCCTCTCCCTCTCCCTCTCCCTCTCCCTCTCCCTCTCCCTCTCCCTCTCCCTCTCCCTCTCCCTCTCCCTCTCCCTCTCCCTCTCCCTCTCCCTCTCCCTCTCCCTCTCCCTCTAGCTCTCCCTCTCCCTCTCCCTCTCCCTCCCTCCAGTTTTATTCACGTTGACCACTCTTTCACAGTTTATTATTTAGCTTTCAAACAGTATACTATTTTGTTTTCTATATTCTTTCAGACTTTTACTTAAGTCTAGTTATACATTACTTAATCATATTTTATTGAACTAAGGTGTAGTATTGCCAGATCCTAGTTCAATTTTTGACGGAGTAACAGAGTCGATATATTTTAATGTTGCCATGGGGTGGCAAGTCCCCATACATCGTGGTCCGGTAGTTTCATTGCGTCCTAATATATATAAGACCGTGCTGTGTGAAAAGTTAATGGCCTTCGTGGACCATTAAAAGTTGAGTTTAAATGTATTTAAAAATAAAACCTTACAATCCAAATCAAGCCTGTGCATGTCACATCAAGTATCAAAGCAAACCGATTCACAAGGTTACACTAGTATTATATAATATAATAACTTATAAGCCACATAACCTGTATAATCTCATGCATAGTGTGATTCAATTAACAGCCCTTCTAGAATACTCATACAAGCTCCGAAGTGGAAACGCTATGAGGGCACATGACTTCGCCGACTTTTGCTTTTGTGCCTCAACTTCCTTGCTTGTAGTTGATGTATCACGAGTAACGAGTGTGACTATAACCGCTTAAAACATTGCTTCCTTGTGAATCGGTTTGATGATTTCCAGGAAAACTAAGTGTTAAGGAACAATAGCTGAAACAATCTATCTACACTGCAAAGACTTGTCAGAGAGCGGAGCCATCTGGTAGAGAGAAAATAAATATCACACAAAAGAGTAAAAACTAATAACTAAATAAGTTGTGAATGTTTAACAAGTCCAGGACAGAGGTTGCTAATTATATTTACTAGAGCTGAGGGTATACTCTAAATCAATCATGTAGGAGTGTCAATTGTCAAATCTTACAACTTGTATGCGTCACGTGACTGACTGTTCCAATGTGAAACTAAGATCTTTAACTTACTTTGTTTTACAAGGATCGCTTTAATCTATACTAGAAAGACTGTGGTCACAGGGATGAAGCTTATAGTATTCTTTGATAGTAAGTTTTTATCGCATCAAAAAATATCCATCACAACCGGAGATATTTATAAATAAATATCTCCGGTTATTACCGATTATAATATAAAACACGACGTACTAAACAATGCCGCTCAAGTAGGTTTTGCACTTTCTATTTCTCACCCTATTTGTGCGTGGGTGGATATATATTGTACATACATACATACTACATAGTACATAAATATACAAAAAACAAAAATCTTTGAATTAAAATTCAACTAGAAAACCCGTGGTCAGAGCTGAGGAAGGAAGCTATTAGTATTTTTACCATCCACTTTTTTAGGATGATGACTAACAACTCTACACTCGAATATCACGTGACTTACTTAAGGGGGCAGGGGGGCCGGGGGGGGGGTCTTCATGGAAATTTTCTCAAAATCGACTTTTTAGTTGTTTCTGATGGATGGGAGTGATATCTATCAGATGCTTTTGATCCGATAGAAAACTATTGTTTCAAGCCGAAATTATCGCCGGTAAAAGGTCAGCGCTTGTGTGTAAGGCGCAGTTTATATCTCCGCCAAAAGCAAATTTGTAGGCACTCACGCGCATCGATTGAAATGTGGTTTTAAATATTTCGCATTGGATCGTTGTGCATCATCCGTTGCTATGCGTTTATAGTTCTTATAGTTCTAAGCGCGGTCAGCGCCATATTCAATATTCGGTATTTCAGTTACGCGTACGCCCTTTTCAGATTCATTTAGACTCCTTTTATAAAACTGAAAGTAAATGAACGACTCTGAAGATGATTTCGTATCCCCACCTCCTTTCTCCAATCCTAAATCTGCCACTTCCTCCTCAGTTGTTCAGCCAGTTGAACTTGACCCCCTGTAAGTTTACTTTCTAATTGCGATCGTCTAATTATGTTATAGGTAAGGGTAAGTATTTGACATTTGTTTGACTCGAATAAGTTCATTTAACATCAAATTAGTTTGTTTAACATTAATTGATCAATTATTCTGTCTTTATATTGTGTTCCATTTTAAACTGTTCGATCCGTTGTGAGTTTGTTTCAAACATTTGAGTTCGCAGTGCGGTGCACTTTATCAGATCATAATTTCAGTCGACTAATATTTGCTTCTCTTAATTCAGTTTATTGTTTAACATTTGACCAATTACTCTGTCTTATTGTGGAAAAATATTTATTCTCTACTTCCTCAATACAACTCTAGTCTCTATAAATGACTAAATCTCGTGACAATAATTACAGTTTTAGTACTGTCAGAATAATAAATTATATAGATATAATAGGTCAAATCTAATAATGAGATAACAATATCTCACATTACTTTAACAGCTTTATTTTAGCAGGGTAAGTTTACTTTCAATACCTCACATTACTCTAGTTTCACAGCTCCATTATACATTACTCTAGTTGGACAGCTCCATTCTAGCGGGGTAAGTTTACTTTCAATATGACTCGAATAAGTTCGTTTAACATCAAATTAGTTTGTTTAACATTAATTGATCAATTATTCTGTCTTTATATTGTGTTCCATTTTAAACTGTTCGATCCGTTGTGAGTTTGTTTCAAACATTTGAGTTCGCAGTGCAGTGCACTTTATCAGATCATAATTTCAGTCGACTAATATTTGCTTCTCTTAATTCAGTTTATTGTTTAACATTTGACCAATTACTCTGTCTTATTGTGGAAAAATATTTATTCTCTACTTCCTCAACTCTAGTCTCTATAAATGACTAAATCTCGTGACAATAATTACAGTTTTAGTACTGTCAGAATAATAAATTATATAGATATAATAGGTCAAATCTAATAATGAGATAACAATATCTCACATTACTTTAACAGCTTTATTTTAGCAGGGTAAGTTTACTTTCAATACCTCACATTACTCTAGTTTCACAGCTCCATTATACATAACTCTAGTTGGATAGCTCCATTGTAGCGGGGCAAGTTTACTTTCAATATGACTCGAAGAAGTTCGTTTAACATCAAATTAGTTTGTTTAACATTAATTGATCAATTATTCTGTCTTTATATTGTGTTCCATTTTAAACTGTTCGATCCGCTGTGAGTTTGTTTCAAACATTTGAGTTCGCAGTGCAGTGCACTTTATCAGATCATAATTTCAGTCGACTAATATTTGCTTCTCTTAATTCAGTTTATTGTTTAACATTTGACCAATTACTCTGTCTTATTGTGGAAAAATATTTATTCTCTACTTCCTCAACTCTAGTCTCTATAAATGACTAAATCTCGTGACAATAATTACAGTTTTAGTACTGTCAGAATAATAAATTATATAGATATAATAGGTCAAATCTAATAATGAGATAACAATATCTCACATTACTTTAACAGCTTTATTTTAGCAGGGTAAGTTTACTTTCAATACCTCACATTACTCTAGTTTCACAGCTCCATTATACATTACTCTAGTTGGACAGCTCCATTCTGGCGGGGTAAGTTTACTTTCAATATGACTCGAAGAAGTTCGTTTAACATCAAATTAGTTTGTTTAACATTAATTGATCAATTATTCTGTCTTTATATTGTGTTCCATTTTAAACTGTTCGATCCGTTGTGAGTTTGTTTCAAACATTTGAGTTCGCAGTGCAGTGCACTTTATCAGATCATAATTTCAGTCGACTAATATTTGCTTCTCTTAATTCAGTTTATTGTTTAACATTTGACCAATTACTCTGTCTTATTGTGGAAAAATATTTATTCTCTACTTCCTCAACTCTAGTCTCTATAAATGACTAAATCTCGTGACAATAATTACAGTTTTAGTACTGTCAGAATAATAAATTATATAGATATAATAGGTCAAATCTAATAATGAGATAACAATATCTCACATTACTTTAACAGCTTTATTTTAGCAGGGTAAGTTTACTTTCAATACCTCACATTACTCTAGTTTCACAGCTCCATTATACATTACTCTAGTTGGACAGCTCCATTCTGGCGGGGTAAGTTTACTTTCAATATGACTCGAAGAAGTTCGTTTAACATCAAATTAGTTTGTTTAACATTAATTGATCAATTATTCTGTCTTTATATTGTGTTCCATTTTAAACTGTTCGATCCGTTGTGAGTTTGTTTCAAACATTTGAGTTCGCAGTGCAGTGCACTTTATCAGATCATAATTTCAGTCGACTAATATTTGCTTCTCTTAATTCAGTTTATTGTTTAACATTTGACCAATTACTCTGTCTTATTGTGGAAAAATATTTATTCTCTACTTCCTCAACTCTAGTCTCTATAAATGACTAAATCTCGTGACAATAATTACAGTTTTAGTACTGTCAGAATAATAAATTATATAGATATAATAGGTCAAATCTAATAATGAGATAACAATATCTCACATTACTTTAACAGCTTTATTTTAGCAGGGTAAGTTTACTTTCAATACCTCACATTACTCTAGTTTCACAGCTCCATTATACATTACTCTAGTTGGACGGCTCCATTCTAGCGGGGTAAGTTTACTTTCAATATGACTCGAAGAAGTTCGTTTAACATCAAATTAGTTTGTTTAACATTAATTGATCAATTATTATGTCTTTATATTGTGTTCCATTTTAAACTGTTCGATCCGTTGTGAGTTTGTTTCAAACATTTGAGTTCGCAGTGCAGTGCACTTTATCAGATCATAATTTCAGTCGACTAATATTTGCTTCTCTTAATTCAGTTTATTGTTTAACATTTGACCAATTACTCTGTCTTATTGTGGAAAAATATTTATTCTCTACTTCCTCAACTCTAGTCTCTATAAATGACTAAATCTCGTGACAATAATTACAGTTTTAGTACTGTCAGAATAATAAATTATATAGATATAATAGGTCAAATCTAATAATGAGATAACAATATCTCACATTACTTTAACAGCTTTATTTTAGCAGGGTAAGTTTACTTTCAATACCTCACATTACTCTAGTTTCACAGCTCCATTATACATTACTCTAGTTGGACAGCTCCATTCTAGCGGGGTAAGTTTACTTTCAATATGACTCGAATAAGTTCGTTTAACATCAAATTAGTTTGTTTAACATTAATTGATCAATTATTCTGTCTTTATATTGTGTTCCATTTTAAACTGTTCGATCCGTTGTGAGTTTGTTTCAAACATTTGAGTTCGCAGTGCAGTGCACTTTATCAGATCATAATTTCAGTCGACTAATATTTGCTTCTCTTAATTCAGTTTATTGTTTAACATTTGACCAATTACTCTGTCTTATTGTGGAAAAATATTTATTCTCTACTTCCTCAACTCTAGTCTCTATAAATGACTAAATCTCGTGACAATAATTACAGTTTTAGTACTGTCAGAATAATAAATTATATAGATATAATAGGTCAAATCTAATAATGAGATAACAATATCTCACATTACTTTAACAGCTTTATTTTAGCAGGGTAAGTTTACTTTCAATACCTCACATTACTCTAGTTTCACAGCTCCATTATACATTACTCTAGTTGGACAGCTCCATTCTAGCGGGGCAAGTTTACTTTCAATATGACTCGAAGAAGTTCGTTTAACATCAAATTAGTTTGTTTAACATTAATTGATCAATTATTCTGTCTTTATATTGTGTTCCATTTTAAACTGTTCGATCCGCTGTGAGTTTGTTTCAAACATTTGAGTTCGCAGTGCAGTGCACTTTATCAGATCATAATTTCAGTCGACTAATATTTGCTTCTCTTAATTCAGTTTATTGTTTAACATTTGACCAATTACTCTGTCTTATTGTGGAAAAATATTTATTCTCTACTTCCTCAACTCTAGTCTCTATAAATGACTAAATCTCGTGACAATAATTACAGTTTTAGTACTGTCAGAATAATAAATTATATAGATATAATAGGTCAAATCTAATAATGAGATAACAATATCTCACATTACTTTAACAGCTTTATTTTAGCAGGGTAAGTTTACTTTCAATACCTCACATTACTCTAGTTTCACAGCTCCATTATACATAACTCTAGTTGGATAGCTCCATTGTAGCGGGGCAAGTTTACTTTCAATATGACTCGAAGAAGTTCGTTTAACATCAAATTAGTTTGTTTAACATTAATTGATCAATTATTCTGTCTTTATATTGTGTTCCATTTTAAACTGTTCGATCCGCTGTGAGTTTGTTTCAAACATTTGAGTTCGCAGTGCAGTGCACTTTATCAGATCATAATTTCAGTCGACTAATATTTGCTTCTCTTAATTCAGTTTATTGTTTAACATTTGACCAATTACTCTGTCTTATTGTGGAAAAATATTTATTCTCTACTTCCTCAACTCTAGTCTCTATAAATGACTAAATCTCGTGACAATAATTACAGTTTTAGTACTGTCAGAATAATAAATTATATAGATATAATAGGTCAAATCTAATAATGAGATAACAATATCTCACATTACTTTAACAGCTTTATTTTAGCAGGGTAAGTTTACTTTCAATACCTCACATTACTCTAGTTTCACAGCTCCATTATACATTACTCTAGTTGGACAGCTCCATTCTAGCGGGGTAAGTTTACTTTCAATATGACTCGAATAAGTTCGTTTAACATCAAATTAGTTTGTTTAACATTAATTGATCAATTATTCTGTCTTTATATTGTGTTCCATTTTAAACTGTTCGATCCGTTGTGAGTTTGTTTCAAACATTTGAGTTCGCAGTGCAGTGCACTTTATCAGATCATAATTTCAGTCGACTAATATTTGCTTCTCTTAATTCAGTTTATTGTTTAACATTTGACCAATTACTCTGTCTTATTGTGTGTGGAAAAATATTTATTCTCTACTTCCTCAACTCTAGTCTCTATAAATGACTAAATCTCGTGACAATAATTACAGTTTTAGTACTGTCAGAATAATAAATTATATAGATATAATAGGTCAAATCTAATAATGAGATAACAATATCTCACATTACTTTAACAGCTTTATTTTAGCAGGGTAAGTTTACTTTCAATACCTCACATTACTCTAGTTCCACAGCTCCATTATACATTACTCTAGTTGGACAGCTCCATTCTAGCGGGGCAAGTTTACTTTCAATATGACTCGAAGAAGTTCGTTTAACATCAAATTAGTTTGTTTAACATTAATTGATCAATTATTCTGTCTTTATATTGTGTTCCATTTTAAACTGTTCGATCCGTTGTGAGTTTGTTTCAAACATTTGAGTTCGCAGTGCAGTGCACTTTATCAGATCATAATTTCAGTCGACTAATATTTGCTTCTCTTAATTCAGTTTATTGTTTAACATTTGACCAATTACTCTGTCTTATTGTGGAAAAATATTTATTCTCTACTTCCTCAACTCTAGTCTCTATAAATGACTAAATCTCGTGACAATAATTACAGTTTTAGTACTGTCAGAATAATAAATTATATAGATATAATAGGTCAAATCTAATAATGAGATAACAATATCTCACATTACTTTAACAGCTTTATTTTAGCAGGGTAAGTTTACTTTCAATACCTCACATTACTCTAGTTTCACAGCTCCATTATACATTACTCTAGTTGGACAGCTCCATTCTAGCGGGGTAAGTTTACTTTCAATATGACTCGAATAAGTTCGTTTAACATCAAATTAGTTTGTTTAACATTAATTGATCAATTATTCTGTCTTTATATTGTGTTCCATTTTAAACTGTTCGATCCGTTGTGAGTTTGTTTCAAACATTTGAGTTCGCAGTGCAGTGCACTTTATCAGATCATAATTTCAGTCGACTAATATTTGCTTCTCTTAATTCAGTTTATTGTTTAACATTTGACCAATTACTCTGTCTTATTGTGGAAAAATATTTATTCTCTACTTCCTCTAAAAATGTAGGAGGAGATAGATTTTTAGACTCGATTTCCAGGGAGGACGATTGAAAATTACTCCTTTTCTCTGTCTTATTGTGTTCCATTTTAAACTGTTCGATCTGTTGTTTTATACATTTGAGTTTACAGTTCCAGTGCACTTTATCAGATTAATAATTGTCACGAGATGTTTGATCTAGTTGTTAGAGTTGAGCTATTTGTAATCCTTATTATGACAGTATATTAAAGCTATAATAATTGTCACGAGATGTTTGATCTATGTTTGTTATTTATAGTATTCTAGTGAAGCTACTTCTACTATACCTACTACTACAAGAATTTATTATCACCCACTTTGACTGCCATAAATAATAAATATGGCCCTACTTAGCTGTAGGTACTCACGGTTCATTTCCTTTCTAAATTTGCCTGGCATTGATACCGAATAAACTGTAACTTTTAAATGCCTAATATCTTTCTTTTTATTTTGTCTATATATCAGATAGCGCCCATTTATTTTACCCTTTTGCTTACCAACAGCTGATCGAAATGTGCAATGAATGATCCCAGGATTCACGTTATCTGGGACATTATATTATGTTCTTGTTTTGGCAAATATCAGTAACTATTATGAACCTCTACAGTTGACACCTTGAGAGGCGGGTTTAATTGGCCACGATAAGCCCTTTTGTCATAAAATGCACAAGTTATAGTCTGTATTCCTTACCCTAGGCTTTGATGACTGGAAACTTGTCACCCCATGGCAACATAAATACATATAGACTCGGTTAGATCGTTAATTTAATTTATTTGCTATGATATGTATGCATATTAGTTAAGATTGTTACGACCCCGCAACCGATTAAATTTTCTTATTGTACTGGTTGGATGTTTGTCGCCTTACACTGCCATCAACAGAACAGTTTCCACACTCGATTCCACCATAACTCCAATTCATTGGGTACCATCGATAGTTTACCTTCATTACAAAGTGTATTATCTTCTTACCCAATTATACAGTACAAAAATCAAGTAAGTTAAATATTATTTCAGGGAGAATTTCATGCTCGCTCGAGGTTTCAAGTCAGCTGGTAATTGTCAGTTTTACGGACGTTTTTCGAAATTCGAGGAATTCGAAGTGTTCATCGAGAATGTAATTATTTAAATCTGTCTTCAAATTCAATGCATAATACTACTAGTTAATGTTAATACCGAGGCAGTGCAATTTTAGAGTTAAATTCATTGCAACTATGCTATGACCTAGTTATTATTTTTCTGATTAAAGGGTTCGTGTTGTGAATATTCTATAGAAACCTTTTTAACCGATAACCCTTCTAACTAAAAAAACCGCCTTATCTTCAGATTGTTAGTGATATACGACATTTCACAAATGCAGACTTCTATAAGAGGGACTGCGAACAGACTCCTGGTAATAAGCCAAAACTGTCCCACATAATTGGTAAAGAACAGATTCATGTAATAGAGCCCCACGTCAAGGTGAAGACCAGATTAATGAATTGTGGACACGACGGTCATACCAAGCGGTTTGATGAAGGTTCCTGATTTGTAACGGTTAACTTTCCTTTGCTTTCTGATATTTTGTAAATGTGCACTTTTCTTCCGCTTTATGTGATCATCTTCCTGATGCAGATGATATATGAATTTAAATTATTAGTACCTAGTATTTTTAATATAAATATAATTTTAATATTTCAGCGAAAAGAAAAAGACTGTGCCTAGGAACTAAGAAAAGTGATTGCAAGAGTTTCATTCGAGGTACACTGCTGTCCAACGCTATAACACCTGACAGAAAGGTGGCCTACGTGCAATGTGACCTGAAACACACTAGCCACACCCCAATGTAAGAAGAAGAAAAAAAAATCACATTTCCTTTCAATTTCTCGCATTTTGAAGTTATATCCCAGAACTACCGAGTATAGTAAAATAAAACCTTAATCAAATTTGTTAACTCTTACGATACTTTTGTTTAACAAGTGATTCAAAAACTTGCAGTATCATTCATTATCACTGATTATATAGACGTTATCGAAAATAATGTGCAGTTATATAACATTGCATACATTATTAATTACATGATTTCTATGTATGCATAATTTGTTAAGTCATTTATTTCTCAGAGGAACGACCCAGCAGATGAGTAAGACGGTTAAAGACCTGGTAACGTATTACCACAAGGAAACGAGGGGAAATCTAAACATCCCCACTATCAGATCTAGACTTGAGTCTGACTTAGCTTTGTTGTTGAAAGGTTTGTCTTTTGATCAGTCATGATTCATCAATGTTTACCGTTAGGATTATAAAATCCTAACGGTAAATTATTAAAGAATTTTGAAATTACGTCCCTTTGAATTTTAGAGTTATTTTTGAAGACAAAAAAGTTGTTCATTCAATCAGGTGACTACGACAATCAAAATCGAAGCCTGAATCCCACTAAAGCAGATCTGAGGAATCTATTGTTTTCGCTCAACAAAATTCAAGGAGCGACAAAGTTTGACCAGAAAAATTTGAGCGAACTATGCGAAGAGCTACGAGATGATGGTCACTTTGTGTTTTACCAGCCCTTTCATAACGCAGATGTTAGCTTTTTTTTCCGTTAATTTCTGATATTACTCTGATTTATCAGTTACTTTTATTCTTAATTACAGGATATTCTGTTTGATATGAAAGATTAAAACTTTGATAGGTCAATATGATTGGTTGAAATCTGTCCGACAGCGACATCTGTCCGACTCAGAAAATAGGTTATTCGGACAATAGTTTATGTCGGATCCTACCGTACGATTTTCTTGAAACTTTCCATTAAGTATGGTGGTTATAAAACGGATAATCTGTGTAAGTTTGAGCAAGTTTTTTAGTGCCAAATTTGAGATATCACATTAAACACAAGAAAATAGTGCTGTCGGACACATGTCGTGTTACCGGTCAATATTTATTATTAGAGTATTGATTCTATTCTAAACGTTTGCAGGATTCCGGAGCCGAACAAAAGTTTAATATGGTGTACCTGGGGAAAGAGTTTCAACCAATTTTAGAATCCTTCGGGTCTCGTGTATTGTTGGATGCTACATACAAAGTATGTAGATACACATTTAACCTCTTTAATGTGATGATCAAAACCCCCCAAAGATACCTGGTACAATAAACTATTTTTATTGATTTAAAATTTTAACCAATATTATATATTAAGATGAATATATATAAATAATAAATTATTGTTGCTTGGTTTCCCAAAGAGAGTGCTCAACTGCAGTTAATCGAAATGAAACATCAAACAACGTCGCTAGATACGTGTTTATATATATATATATGTATAATGTATATTCTGCAGAAACATAATGTCAAAATCTTTTAGACTGTCGGGTTTTTTATTACCCAAGACGAGAATCACGAGACAATCGAATTGTGTCTCAAGAAGCTTGTTTCCTGGGCCCCAAGATGGAGGCCTCTCGTATTTCTGATGGATCAGGACTCTGCTGAGATGTTGGCTGTGGGAAATGTCTTCCCCTTGGTTAAAATATTCCTCTGTGATTTTCACATCAAAATGGCCTGGCAAAAGAAGTTCAAATCGCTGGGAGGTATAATTTTATCTGCAATAAGCTTTAGAGTTCATACTTCATACAATTACACAGTTTGTTGATTCCCATATAATTTAGACTTTTAGATAATTAGATCATCGTCCTTACCGAGTTTCATAAGAATTATTACTATTCATCAGAAACAATCAATGACACATTACATGATACATTCAGTACAGTACTTCACAGCGATAGTCCGCCTCCAAATCGGACGTAATATATAATATTGATCAAACATTTCAGTCGAAAAAGGAGATATTCTGTACGTAAAGATGTGCAGACTCATATATGCGAAAACGCCGAACCCGACTGAAGAGGTAAACCAGGACCATTATTTTAACCAAGAACTGAAGAAGGTCTTGGACTTCTTGGAAGATGATGATGAGATGACGTCATACGTACAGCGTTATGCAAACTTAAAAGAGGTATGAATAAAAGTAAACAATTGGGTTTTCTTTGCTAAGGGGTCGTTCACAGACGAGGGGGGAGGGGGGGGGGGTTTCCAAATGCTTACGGTTGATCTTTTTCACCCTCTAGAATAATAACAATTTGACAATAATTTAGAAATTGATCGAATATCCGGCTATAATAGTAAGTAGTTTAGAAGGTGCTTGATTTCGGCTCATCATGATAGCATGATCAGGGTAGCATGAAACGTATTGTAGAGAAAAGTGTTTTCTAGGCAAAAAGTCAAGGGGGGGGGGGGGGGGGGGGGAGGGGGGGTCAGGTCATGATTACGTAAAATTGCTGTCAGGAGGGGGGGGGGGTTGGGTCTTCATTACGGTTGATTACGGAAGGGGGAGGGGGGTAAAAATTGCTAAAATATTGATAACGTAATATGTGAACGACCCCTTATTGGTACACTTGGCATATTCTAAGAAATGTAAATAGTACATCGAGTCAAGATGATCATATCAAAAAATAAAAATGATATACTATCAGAAGTGGGTTATTATAATGACAAAATATGCACCTAATCCTTCGAAATTAAACAGTATTCAGTTTATCGCTGTAATGTGTAAAATAAACTTGTATATTATAAGAAACATTAACTATTTAATCATAATCTATAAATATTTTTAGAAATGGGCAGACTGTTACCGGGCACTAGCACCAGCAGGGAATATCAAAACAACGAATGGTGTGGAAGGGTTCCATTCCAACCTTAAAAAGCATTATTCGATTCGAGCAAATATCTTGGGTTAGTCCGTAATAGATTTAATGATAATTTTGTGTACCATTTGCTAGCTGCAAACATCTTTATCAGCAAAATCTCACCATACTACAAGTACAATCAACATTTCATTCGATTTCACGAGACTAAAATCATAATTTCACCGGAGTACAATCAGAATTTCACCAGACTACAATCAACATTTCACCAGACTACAATCATAATTTCACCAGACTAAAATCAGTATTTCACCAGACTACAATCATAATTTCACCAGACTAAAATCAACATTTTACCAGACTAAAATCAATATTTCACCAGACTACAATCAACATTTCACCAGACTACAATCAAAATTAGCATTTATTCTGTATTCCGTAAATCTTAAATAAAAATTATAAGTTTAGTCAAAATTTTGACAAAAATTGTTGTGAACCAATTTAGAAATTTATTGAGACCCAATAACCAATCTTATATTTCTAATCTAGTTACCAAGTTGGTCTACATTTTGGTCCACGAGGTTTTCCAAGATGGCCTGAATGACTACAAGGAAAATGTCAAACTCTCATCAAAAGATCACAAGTACTGTTAATATTTTTTTGTGATGTTAAAATATGGTGTTATATTACATCGAACTTTTTTTGGTATAGATTGGAGGGAAAGGTTGCATGGTCACTTTGACTAACGTTAAAACATGTGGTAAACAACACCATTGATCTATTAAATATAAACCTAGTTATTCTTCTACTCGACAGCAATTGATCGAGATCGGTTTATTTTTTAAATCCGAGACAATTAGGGGTTGATCTAGTAACAACATCCGTAGTTATTATTATGATATGTACAGAATTTTAGTACCAGTTAATACTTAGTACTTGCCACATCTTATGGAACCTAATTAAGTTTTAGTTAACCTGTTTAATAATTCGCAAGGAAGTGTACGAAATTTACGGAACTCTCTAAATGCTCTAAGAGTGTTTACGTTCATCTAGCAGAGAGAATGGAACTATCAAAAGATCTTCTGTTCAACAGAAAACCTGGTTCCGAGGAGCACGAGGGAAAGTTCTGGTGTCGTTCCTCAAAGATCAGTTTTCAGTACGAGGTCTATATAAATGTTGTTGAAATATATCATACGACATATTATTTATTTTCCTATTGATGTATAGTCAAGACGTGAGTGTTAGGGCTCTCATTGACGAGTTTATGTTTAATCCTGTTTATTATTAGGCGCACGTTATATCTCCGCCAAAAGCACATCCAATTTGATACGTATGAAATATGTCTATAACATCCTTTATTGTGCACTAAGTTGGCGTTATTATTATATAGAAAATCAACATGACGAAAATCTAAGAATATTCCTTATCAAATCAATGCTATCTCTTTTTGGGCCGCTTCTACTCTTCTACTCTTCTATAGTGTGAAACTGCTAATTCATAAAATACTAACATTTACCTTTACATAATTATGATATAATTTACATTTGTTTACTTTTAACCTTTCAGATCACCGTGAACGGAGACAGAGTTTGGTGCACTTGTCCTGACTTTGTGCAACACCGGTTACCCTGCAAGCACATTCTTGCAGTTGTAGATAATAAGCTGTCCAAGTTGCCTGCTGTTTACCATCAAGCTGCTGAGTTCAATGCCAGTGTACAGATGACGGGACTGTACTGTCCATCTGTGGTGGAAATCACGCAACAGATGGTGGAGGCGGAAGAGAGGAAAGAGGTCACAATAGGTCAGGAGGACAGATCAGGGCTACATGATGTATCAGCCAATGATGTAGATATTGTAGCCAATGATGTAGATATTGTAGATATTGTAGAAGATTCCCAGCCTGGACCGTCAACAAACATGAACATCGAGGAATCGATAATGCCGCAAAGACTTGAGGTAAATATTAAGGGTTCAGATTGGGTTCGACGAGTTCTTGTTCGAGGCTTCACCTATTGATGTTTTGATCAAACACAATAAGCCTCATTTTAAGCCATTAAATGGAAGTGGCTCATTGTACTGCAATAATTATCATTATGACATAAATTATCCAAAACGGATGTCATGACTTGGCACTTGTCATGACCTCATTGTACTGCAATAATTATCATTATGACATAAATTAGCCAAAACGGATGTCATGACTTGGCACTTGTGTGTGCTTCTTCATTTTATTGCCGAAGATTAGAGTTGTAATGTCTATTGTGAAACAATTTATGTTTTTTAAAAACATATATATTATGTTTATCACAGAAAAACAAAGCACTCAAGTTGGCGAGATGTAGGAAGCAGACGCTCCAGGTCATCAAGAGCATAACATCAGGCGTTTATGAACTCCCTCTTGAAGAATTAGAAGAGTGCAAATCACGAATGACTGAATTCGCTGAATGGTAAGTCATGGCAATTTTTGATTCGTTTATTTTTGAATCATGTAAAATAATACATTTATCATAATATGATATGTTTATTGTACTATTAAAGATATTGTGTTTATCATACTCCTTATACTGATTATTACATACAATAAGATTGTATTGAATTAGACTTGAGCTACATCTATTCAGTAATTTATATGAAAGTATTATATCTCAGGATGTTAACGAGAGCTCTAAAAAGGACAGCAGACGGAGTTATTTTGCCTATATCATTGGAGTTTTCCGACCCGACAAATATAACAACAAAAAATAAGGGTCGACCTCCAAAAAAGCAGCGAAAGAAGCTAAAAAGCATCAGAGCAGAATTTCAAGACTCTCTAGTTGATGATGTTTAATTCAGATTTTTTGTTCGTCACTTTAAGTTGTATTATTTAAATATATTTTGTGTTATTTCATTTCCAATCAATTCCTTGACAATTTTTAATTGTTTTCTATTACTATTAATACTACAGCAAGCAGAATACTGGTATAGTACTAATTTCAATGTACAGGCTGTTTAATGTAACTTCAGGAAGGCGCGACTGTGAAAATAGTTGAGAAAACTACGCGCATTAATGCTAAAATGTGATGCTTTTGGCGGAGATATAAACTGCGCCTTGTGTGTAATTGTATCGCGCGAGCAATCTTCTCCTGCATTTATTGAGCTACCACTCTGAAACTTTCAGGATATGTTAGTATGTTCTAACGATCATTTAAGAGGGGGTCGGTAGGCAGGGGAAATTGATGCCTAACAGAGTTCAGTTCACCGAAGTACTAATATTAAGGAAATTAGCAAAGTAAAATTGATTTGAAACAAAAATTTTAGCAAAAAGTCAGGTATTCCTGCTCACGTCAGCAAGGCTCATATCAGACCCCCCTCCCCCGTTAGAAACCGTCAGCATTTCCAAACCCCCTCCCCCTCGGCTGCTGACGTCACATGTGAACGCTCCTTTATAATATAGTTATGTCACGTGATCGAAACAGTTATTCGTTGATAACTCAAACTATCGGATTCATTTTACATGCACTTTTTATTTCCAGTATTTTTTCCCGATCCATGACTCAAAGTGCCGAAGGCACAAAAGAGTCAAGGACAAGGGTTAGCGATCGAGGTTTTTTTTTGTATATGGTAGCTTTGCGACCGTGCGTGCGTGCGTGCCCTCGCCCCCAGTCTAGTTATCGCCCACGTGTCTGCCTGCGCAAAGTTATTTTGCGCGATCATCTGAAATAAACAATTGTTGGCGCGCGGTGCTGAAATGTTCAAGTACATTGTTAATTTTACCATGTACGCATCCCGATAGGGACTAATTGATAGCATTGTATTATTATTTTGAGTTAGTATTACTATTTTGCACAGATCCGTGTCAGGTTGCATAAACAATCAACATATACATAGTTACATAGAAATATACACGATTTTCAAATTCAATATAGAATTATATCAACTGGGCGGCGCTCGGCCTGTCACTCCGCCATATCTGCATGCTTATAAACAGCAAAGACTGGGGTCCCCAGGTGGTACTGGTATGGAATATGATAGAATACTTCATCCCGGATCGGGAAATTGAGCGGCCATCCACAAAAGAAAAGCGGCCGCATTTCTTGTTAGTCCTGATATGTTCTGAGCTGAGAAACAACAAAGGCCTGATCATTCAATGACAAAAAAAATGAACATTTCAAATCTAAATCTAAATATCATATCCAAATGATAAACCTCCAGTCCCATGAGGAAAAAGGGCACACATTTATCGTATTTAATAAAACTTACAATAATGTTGGCATCTTAGACTTAGAGGCACTAATGATCTGGGCTAAATAAGTTATAGGATCGTTTTTTCGTCTCGACCACAGCTGTTCAACTTGGCGAGATGTCGGGCTTTCAAAAATATTGATAAAGTTACCCGTTAGAATTCTCCAAGATGGGAACTTTGAGATCGTGAACATGTAACTACATGTTCCAAAATAACTCGCGATGGTTTAGTCATTAGTCATCTTACCAACGCAAGGTCAAGGTTGGACAAGTGATTCCAAGCGGGACCCTAATATAATAGTGGACCTTTCCTCAATGGAAGTCAAAATTGAAATGGTCAGTTTGCAATAGTCAGGGCTGAACAAGTCAGACCTGAACCGAAGATCAGTCAAATAGTCATCATATCATCGTCATTTATATCGGGAATATTTGAAGTACAATCTACAATCTACATGTACCGTATTATTAGCATGCGATAAATTTTATATTATTATCGGGATGGACCTTATAATCTGGGTTTTGGGCATGTTGAGGTGATTTGGCATAATTGGACAAAAATGGATCAAATATTAAAAAGAGCATATTGGCTGCACAACAGGCACTGCTACTACTAATACTATAACTCGAAAATAAGTTTCGCAACAAATTTAGGATACGTTTTCCAAACATTCTTCTGGCGGTTACCCAATGCTTCTGTACCTATCGAGTACCAGTAGAAGTACAACTGATTTCGGTGTTTTGACAGCAGTAGAAACAAAATACAGAAAAGGAAGTGAAACATATTGCCGCTATAGAATAATAACCATTTCCCAAAATGATGTAGCCTATTTATTAATGTATTCTGGGTAAAATTATCTTTATCCCGGTTGTTGCGACAAGTAAAAATGCTCTTATTAGGGAAAGGAGATTACTCGACGTTTCAATGTAACTACATCGTATTCATGATCTAAAAACAAGTGTTAAAAATTCAAAACGTAAAAAACATATATCTGAGGCAAAATTTGTGTACGTTAATTTATTTTTAATCAATCAACTTTATCCAAAAATTCGATACAAAAAAGTCATAACAAAATTCATAACAAAACTAATTTATACGACGACAAACTTTTATAGTAAATACTGTACATTCCTAAAACTACTACTAAATATACTACACATGATACAGAAGCATGGAGTGCTACAACGGTGAACAGGTGCATGATGTGAAGTGTGTAGGTATGTATCTAGTGTGGAGTGAAAATGGCGGGAATCGTACTGACCAATGAGAAGTGTGAAACGTGGGAGCCTAATATGGTTTGATTGATGTTGTAAGGGTAGTGTGTTGAATAGGAGGCGGAAGTGTGCGTGTGTGAGATGTGGTCCCTGTACTCAGAAAGTAAACAAAACCTATAAATATCACTAAAAATCACTACATATGTGTAGACAATCCCCTGTCTGTAAAGTATACAATATGTTACACCCTGTTTATTATGTACTTGTTACTAAAAAACGTTTGATTGTTTCTAACTCATCTCTCTTGTTAATGTTAGGTTTGAACTTCAAAATAAGCATTGCTTCTGCAATCTTTCTTCTAGCTGTGTTGCTTTCTGTTTTTAAAATCTCAAATTCTAAATTGGGTTCTGACCCCCTATGTAAACTGTTATAATGAATAGCAAAAGCTTGACTAGTGTTAGAAGGAGTTAAAGGAAATTTAGCATATCTTAGGTGCTCTCCGAGCCTATCATGTGCCCTCCTGCACGTCTCACCAATATAAATATTATTACAGATTTTACAGGTAATCTTATACACAACGTTCTTCACCTCACAATCTTTATTTTCAGTTATTAATAAAGGACAAATTTTACAAGAGTTAATAATACAGGTTCTCTTATCATACGGTCTGTTATTACACACAATATTTCTTAGTTTTCTAGCTGGGGAAAATATAACTTTAATAGGTAAATTGTTCTGTTTAATATGATTCCTAATTCTGTTACTGATACTGTCTGAGATAAAATCTAACTTAAGCACTGTTCTGTTATCCTCCCTATTTCTATTACTAATACTACTACGACGTCTGTTGGAATAATTTCTGGGTGTTTGATACCCGTTTCTAGTCATAAGACGGTCTAAAATGCTGTATGAATGTTCTCTCTCCTGAGGTCCTGACGAGATCTTGTCCGCTTCTTTATACAGGTTGATCACGGTGTTCGTCTTCACAGATTCTGGGTGACATGAATTCTTGTGAAGTGTGATGTCTTTCTGCTGTGGCTTACGGTACAAGCGGCTCGTCACAGTTCCATCAGGTTCCACTCTAAGCTCTGTGTTAAGGAATGGGATGAACTCTTGGTCGTTCTCCGGAAACTCTACCTCCCACTTGAGTTTCTTGTCAGGGTCCTGGTCTGCGATACTCTGAACAAGTGCTAGAGCTTCTTCTCTTGTTACAGCTGTGCTGGTGGCGTCGTCAATGTACCGCTTGTAGAAGTCAGATAAGTAGACCGACAAGTAATGTAAGTCAGCGTTCATAGAACGCTGACGGAGAAACACCTAGAGGAAACTGCAGTTTACCTGCAGATACTCCCAACTAGGAAGGTACGAGGTCAGACAGTGACAGTTACGGAACCCACCTCCATCCAGAATTCACAACTCATAAAAAGAATGACCACTCAACTGGTAGATAGCTCCAATCAATTGTGGAAGAAAGTATGGACACAGCGAGGGCTCGATGATGATTATTTCAGACAAATCAGAGTTCCGGATCATGTTTCTCTTCCAATCTTATATGTACTTATCAAGACTCACAAGAATTCTCCAGCATGTTTCAGAAACACCATCCCTCTGGAACAGGTGAAAGTACGACCCATTATCAGCTGTGTTGACTCACCCACAGAGAGATTGAGCTGGCTGGTGACAACCATCCTCAAACCATTACTGAAGGAAATACCCAGTCACCTTGGTAATCTCTTTGAACATCTGGAAACTCTTCGTGCAATTCCGAAAGAACAGCTAGCTGGCAGGAGAATCTTCTCGGCGGACATTTCAGCACTTTATACCAACATAAATGTCCAAGGTTGTATTGATGACGTTATAGAACTGGCCACTGAGCACCGGGAAAAACTTGATCTCATGGGTCTGAACCTGACTGATGTTCACGAGATCCTATTGCACATCCTGACTAGTTCATACTTTGTGTATAATGGGACTCTGTGGATACAGCAGGATGGCCTTTTCATGGGAATGAGACCGGGACCATTTTGCGCAGTGATCAGAGTGTACAAGTTTGAGAGAAGCTCGGTTTACACTGACTTACATTACTTGTCGGTCTACTTATCTGACTTCTACAAGCGGTACATTGACGACGCCACCAGCACAGCTGTAACAAGAGAAGAAGCTCTAGCACTTGTTCAGAGTATCGCAGACCAGGACCCTGACAAGAAACTCAAGTGGGAGGTAGAGTTTCCGGAGAACGACCAAGAGTTCATCCCATTCCTTAACACAGAGCTTAGAGTGGAACCTGATGGAACTGTGACGAGCCGCTTGTACCGTAAGCCACAGCAGAAAGACATCACACTTCACAAGAATTCATGTCGCCCAGAATCTGTGAAGACGAACACCGTGATCAACCTGTATAAAGAAGCGGACAAGATCTCGTCAGGACCTCAGGAGAGAGAACATTCATACAGCATTTTAGACCGTCTTATGACTAGAAACGGGTATCAAACACCCAGAAATTATTCCAACAGACGTCGTAGTAGTATTAGTAATAGAAATAGGGAGGATAACAGAACAGTGCTTAAGTTAGATTTTATCTCAGACAGTATCAGTAACAGAATTAGGAATCATATTAAACAGAACAATTTACCTATTAAAGTTATATTTTCCCCAGCTAGAAAACTAAGAAATATTGTGTGTAATAACAGACCGTATGATAAGAGAACCTGTATTATTAACTCTTGTAAAATTTGTCCTTTATTAATAACTGAAAATAAAGATTGTGAGGTGAAGAACGTTGTGTATAAGATTACCTGTAAAATCTGTAATAATATTTATATTGGTGAGACGTGCAGGAGGGCACATGATAGGCTCGGAGAGCACCTAAGATATGCTAAATTTCCTTTAACTCCTTCTAACACTAGTCAAGCTTTTGCTATTCATTATAACAGTTTACATAGGGGGTCAGAACCCAATTTAGAATTTGAGATTTTAAAAACAGAAAGCAACACAGCTAGAAGAAAGATTGCAGAAGCAATGCTTATTTTGAAGTTCAAACCTAACATTAACAAGAGAGATGAGTTAGAAACAATCAAACGTTTTTTAGTAACAAGTACATAATAAACAGGGTGTAACATATTGTATACTTTACAGACAGGGGATTGTCTACACATATGTAGTGATTTTTAGTGATATTTATAAGTTTTGTTTACTTTCTGAGTACAGGGACCACATCTCACACACGCACACTTCCGCCTCCTATTCAACACACTACCCTTACAACATCAATCAAACCATATTAGGCTCCCACGTTTCACACTTCTCATTGGTCAGTACGATTCCCGCCATTTTCACTCCACACTAGATACATACCTACACACTTCACATCATGCACCTGTTCACCGTTGTAGCACTCCATGCTTCTGTATCATGTGTAGTATATTTAGTAGTAGTTTTAGGAATGTACAGTATTTACTATAAAAGTTTGTCGTCGTATAAATTAGTTTTGTTATGAATTTTGTTATGACTTTTTTGTATCGAATTTTTGGATAAAGTTGATTGATTAAAAATAAATTAACGTACACAAATTTTGCCTCAGATATATGTTTTTTACGTTTTGAATTTTTAACACTTGTTTTTAGATCATGAATACGATGTAGTTACATTGAAACGTCGAGTAATCTCCTTTCCCTAATAAGAGCATTTTTACTTGTCGCAACAACCGGGATAAAGATAATTTTACCCAGAATACATTACAACAATGCAACTCATAAATAATACTCCAATCCGGATTTTACACGTAGCCTATTTATATAGTAAAATTTACGTTTTATTTAAATTTACATAATAGCAATATACAAATTCTAAAAAATTAATTGTTCTCTCTTGAACAAAAGATCGAGCCCGTCTGGTCGACCACTTAATATGATATGAATATTTTTTTTAAGCAATATGACACTTTTACAAATTCAAAAATTTCTCTTCGTTTTAACGCTAAAGAATTAATAATAATTGTTATACTTTCCAACAAAAGAGCTAGTCAGTTTGGCAAAGTTTTCATTGAGCCTTTATACTTACTATTTATTATTATTAAATTTATATGTGTTTATTACTTGTTTCAAAGTTATTCTAAAGTCAAAGTGATAAATCAAATCATCTACATCGAAGTTTTAAATAAAGTTTATCAATGCACTAAATTACGAACTAAGGAGTCTACAATAAAACACACCTAACTAAAGAGCTGATAATAGCAATGTGGTGCTAGTTTTCCAACGGTAGATGGTAGTGCAAGTGGTACTGCAATAAAATAATTGATATAAACTGATAAACTAGAGAAATGAAAAACAAAGAAATGGGTGTTGATGGTAAGGAGATATAGTGAAAATCTCCTAACATGAAGGATTTCATTGTGGAAAGGGCTGCCAGACAAAAGGCGCACTGAGATTTAACTACCTACCCAGACAATTAACAATTAACAACATACCAAGACAATAAAGTATATCTCTGAAATTTAAAACTATCGCTAATGTCCAATTCTTATACAGTAGTCCCCCCTAGTTGATATCAGGGGGGGGGGGGGCTGCAAGAGCAGTAGAGTTTACTGTTAATACTACAGGTATAATCGGGCTACATAAAGACTTAATAATCCTTGCTAGGAGAGGACTATGAGAAAGGAGACATAATGAGAAAGGAGACAAAATTTGAACAATCCAATGACACGGAGCTGAGTACATGAGGAAAATGGGACTGGAGAAAATTAGTAAAGAGCTAAGAATTATAAACGTGATGCCATGTTAGATATATATAGGATAATCTGGGTCAGGTGTTGATTGATCGCCACTATTGAGAGTCTTTATTATCCAAATTGAACTTGTAGGTAACAGAGAAACTACACGAGCTTAGCACATTCTTGCTGGGGGCATTATTGAGCAGGTTTCCAAGTACTAGCTTTTTCGCTTCATTGCATTCTGATTTCTAATTACTAACACTTGCCATAAAAATTCTTCAAGAAGTAATGTACATCTAATGTATCTCGCTAAGTGTATAAAAACCACAGAACAATCCGGGTTAACCGTGTAACCGAGTATTTGTGTAATTATGAGATGAAACAGATGTAACATAGCGACTAAATTGCAACGTATGGTACTCAGGTAGAATGCAAGCTAATCACAATACGTAAGTAACAATAGGATAATCTCATTATCTCATCATCATTAAAAGTTTTAATAATAATAATTTCGACACTACCATTTAACAAATAATTTTAGAACATAAATTATATGATGTTGTGACATTGAAACGTTAAATATTTCCTTTAGTTTTATCAGAAAAATCTCAAGACTTGCTCAGGACATGAAAAATCGAAAATTAGTTCAAAGTTTATAAGTAATACTAACAAATTGGAAATAATATGGTTTATTAAGTATAGCTGTGGTCAGTTTACTACCGCCCTCATTAGATGAACATTTCACGTGTGGCAGTGCAATTGTTTCATGTCCAGACTTTCCCTCATCGTATCATGACCAATACCACTGAGTGCTATATAAGTATTAGTATAGGTAAGTGCTATGTAGCACTATATAGTATTATAGGAGTTAGAACTACGTTCTATTAAACACCACTTCCTGCTAGCGAAGTTAGCGAATCACGTTCAATAATCGGAGCCGCTTATCTAAGCTTACGTAATAATATAAATACAGTTAAATTACTCAAACTTATAGATAATTACCGAGATTGTGCTGCAGACTGTAGTTATCAATGAAATAGCGGAGCGTATTCAACGGAACTGCAACAGTTTCTTGTCAGCATACAGGATAATCTGAAAGGCGTTTCAATAAAATAATCATGATATACTTGGTCACTTAAAATCATGGATACTCGGACTCACTTACACTATAAACAGCGTGTCTTATCGGATGCTTGGATGGATAACTGGCTACAATTATCACGTAATAATTAACATGTTACTATTGGGAACCTCCCTAATGTTACTATTCGAAATCTTAGAACGGTTAACATCTGCGCAGAAATCGGAAGACTTATGGTAGATGGGTTGCTATGGAGACAGTGCATCGATACTTGGACGTTGAAGACGCCTTAAGTCAGTAAGTTAAAACACAAAAGCTGAAAAACTGAAACCCCCCCCCCCCCCCCTCTGACCTTATAACTTTATAAGGGACGGTTAAGGGGGCAGGGGGGTCTTTATGAAATTCCTCTCGAAATTGATTTTATAGTTGTTTCTGATAGAGGGGAGTGATATCTATCTGCTACTTTTGGTCCCATGGAAAAATATTGTTCCTAGTCGAAATTATTGCCGGTCAAAGGTCAGCGCTCATGTGTAATTGTATTGCGCGAGCGATTTTCAATTGCGCGCCCTGAAAATCGAGTCTAAAAATCTATCTTCTCTTACATTTTTTGAGCAATCACCTTGAAACTTTCAGGATATGTTCTAAGACCATTTAGAAGATTTCACTCGTTTTATAATTTCGAGATAGGCCTTTAAAAATTTTGTATTCCATTTTGAAAATCTTCAACCTGGAAAAATCGTCATAAAACGAGGTCCAAGATTTTCAAAATATTGAATAGCAAAGGACCTGGATCAAGATTCTTTTAACTCATTCTTATATCAATGACGTACAAAATAATGGGAAAAATACCAAGTATTAATAGGTTTAAATAATTAAGATCGATATTTGACAAACCTTTCCAAGTAATAGGATTTTCAGCAAGACACGGCAGGATGTAAGGTTGCTCTGTATTCTCGGTACCCGCACATAGAGCAACTAGAGCACTTCCTACAGGGATATGAGTATACTCTGTAGAGTTGGGGTACGTTATAACTCCTGTTGGAGGAGATACTTTACAGTGCCCTGAAAGTAAAGGTACGTTATAACTCCTGTTGGAGGAGATACTTTACAGTGCCCTGAAAGTAAAGGTACGTTATAACTCCTGTTGGAGGAGATACTTTACAGTGCCCTGAAAGTAAAGGTACGTTATAACTCCTGTTGGAGGAGATACTTTACAGTGCCCTGAAAGTAAAGGTACGTTATAACTCCTGTTGGAGGAGATACTTTACAGTGCCCTGAAAGTAAAGGTACGTTATAACTCCTGTTGGAGGAGATACTTTACAGTGCCCTGAAAGTAAAGGTACGTTATAACTCCTGTTGGAGGAGATACTTTACAGTGCCCTGAAAGTAAAGGTACGTTATAACTCCTGTTGGAGGAGATACTTTACAGTGCCCTGAAAGTAAAGGTACGTTATAACTCCTGTTGGAGGAGATACTTTACAGTGCCCTGAAAGTAAAGGTACGTTATAACTCCTGTTGGAGGAGATACTTTACAGTGCCCTGAAAGTAAAGGTACGTTATAACTCCTGTTGGAGGGGATACTTTACAGTGTCCTGAAAGTAAAGGTACGTTATAACTCCTGTTGGAGGAGATACTTTACAGTGCCCTGAAAGTAAAGCAATAATAGTACCAGTAGACACAGTACCAGTAGATAAAATATATTAAATTACAGAGACATCGTGCAGTGGTGGGTTGTCAGGTTGATATCACCGCTAAATATGAACCGCAACCCGCGAAGACCCGGGTACGGTGATACTTCATTTTGTGGTATCACATAGAAACAGTGCCTTACGTAATAATGCGTCAGGATTATGAGATACCTATTACCTATCACATGAAATAAAGCGACACTGTTTTTTACACAGAACGTCCGTTATACCCTTCTCCATTCGTCCTCGAGTTTGTACATTTTACTTTATACATTTTACTTTATATTTTTATTATTCGTACGTTGGATGTACTTTTAATTTGAATCCAGATTCCAATGGAATATTTCCTAGTATACGTGTCTCTAAAACACATGAAGCATTCCTGATTCTAAAGTATTCAAGGCCGAGGCTCAAAAGGTCACACATTTACACATTTACACATTTGAAAATCATGTCTACTGACAAATAATCGAGCAGCATGGAGAACTGTGCAACAGAGGTTCCAGGTAGTCATTAGACCATTGTAAGTTATTTATTAATTTGCGAACACAGAGTAGTTACCATACAGGAGTTATATATTTGCAGTAACTCAGCAATTTGTTACATACGTTAAGTAACACTTAAACACTATAAAGTTATTGACATGTTGCTTTACTTGTTGTCGTGCTGCTGATCAGTGAGCATTTCTCTTTGTTCACTTGGGTAGTGTAAGACTTAGAAACCTGCTGCAGTACATCTTTACATAATCTTGGTAATCTTGGTTATTCAGTTCATAGAAGTTTTTCTGTTTTTGTTCCTTAAATCACGTATACTCAATAGCAGTTTAAATTGAAAATGGGAGATACGACATGAAAAGTGGTTCAATTTTCAGTTTCAGTGATCGAACAGTTACAATGCACCAATATTCAATAGTGATGTAACGACAGCTATATTTGCATTTGTGTATTCTTTAATGTACAGTTGAATCAACGAATGGAATGTTTTCTAATTCATATTGATAAAGGTATAATGTGTAACACGTTGCTTGATTGTTCTGCTTTGAATTTTATTATATTCGTGCGCAGATAGAGCTTTCCTTTTTTTAATTTTCAAGCGTAAATGTAACAATTAAAGAAGCATTGCTAAGTACCCTCACTTCAAAGCGGCTAAACTTATTCCATTATATCTATCTTAATTAATAAAGTATGAATATGGCCATTTCCGTCGTTATCATAATGATTAGCACGCGAAAATCTTAAAACAGTTTAAGTCTTTTACATCAGACAACGAACCCTACATTTAACTAAGTAGGAGTCGCTCCTTAATTGATGTGCCTAATTTTGCGATCTTCAAGAAGGAGACAAGATTATTTACTAATCAAAATGTGCGGCAAAAGCAGCTGGAGTAAAGCTTTCTAAATTGTATTTAAAAAGTAAAGTTAATTTTACACAAGTCCCCTGAGCAACATTTCTTATACATAGTATCTGTGAGCATGTTTTTTTCATTATTTTGTTATCATCGAAGAACAAATGTTCGAACATTATCTATTCACTCTAATAGCGTTTAGTCTTTAGAAGATTATGAGTCAAAAAAATGAGCAAAACGATAAACTTTACTCGACCCCCCATCAGACCTAGATCATTTCGTGAGTTATAGCGATTTTTTATTGTCAAAGTGCTGATTTTCTCGGCTTCACAGTTAATTTAGCATGTCAAGGTTTTTAACTCTAACCAAATAGCAGCCATCTTGAGACAAGAGTAGTAGTGGAAACTGGTCAAATGTCAATTCTTATTGTTAATTTATGAATTTGAATATTGCGTTTTCACTTCGGAATATTTTTGTTTCAAAGTACGTGCTGCATATTTAAGATATACATATATATAAATATGACAGTGTAAAATTAATTTATATTTATAACTGGAAATAACTAAATACATTAACTATAAAGTCGGAGCGGGCCGTCGGAGCCACTAAGACATATTTGTTAGGGATGACAAACCCTCTAACATACTAAACAGTGTTCTTGCCTTGTTAACATGTTACGGTATACTAAATATTGTCGATTCATGGTGATTGTCAACACCTTTTCAGTTGAATTGTCAGAAACACAATATGTTATATGTCAGATATGATAATGAGATATTAAAACTATCAATAAAATTAATGTGTACCTGGTGGTAGCTTCTAATTCAATAATCATTACAGTGCATACAGTTTAGCTCTTGACGACACTTTTACCTTTTGTGAAAATGTATCACTTAGCCTATCCTTTGTTTGAACTTATAACATTATTTGGACGAAGTTGTGAATTAAATTACTATGTCATTAATATCAAATAATTCCAAAGGTGATTCACAGCGATGATTTACTCGACCACCAATAACACAACAAGTGTGATGCTTAGTTCAGCGGAAAGATACTGCATATTAGGATACCATCTTATTATTGTCATCTCATCCTTGATAGGAGATACTATCGTGCTAGTGGCAGCCATCAAGTACAGAGCTATAAAACTACACAAGTTCATCGTAGGACTGATCGTACATATTGCTGTTTGTGACTTGACTCTCAATTTCTCCTACGTCATACCAGCCGCTATATCCCTGGCAGCTGACGGTTGGATCTTTGGTAATTTGTTGCTTTGTATCCGTGTCTATGTTACCTGGTTCTCCTTCTCAGCCAGCGTCTTCTTCGTATGTGCTCTTACTTCCAGCAAGCTGTTTATACTAAAACACCCCCTACGATCCAGATCTTTGACAGAGAGGAATGTTCACGTAATGTGTGGGTGCATATGGATAATATCTGGCTACATGCCAATATTATTCTTCATTATAGATAAGGACGACGTGAAGTTCGACCCCCTAACTTATTACGGAGAATACGGCTATAACGCGGCAACCTGGGACTGGCTTGTACCTCTCAGTGCTGCCTTATTAGCAGGCATCCCCAACACCGTAACTATCCTGAACACTATCTGTATAACACTGTATCTAGTGGAGGCTAGAAATGTAGCCAGAGTGAGCGGGGGAAGGTTGGTGTGGCACGGACTGTTGACGGTGGTGTCCACTGCTGTGGTGTGTTCTGTTGCTTCCATGCCCATGGCACTGTACTTCGTGACGTCCAGACATAAAATGTTTGAAGGGAGATCGGCGGATAGTTTCCATGTAGTTGCAAGATATCTAACCCTGCTAAATGTTATGTCGAACTTCTTTATATACTGTGTCACCGTGCCAAGTTTTAGGAAGTTTATAAAAATAAAGGTGTTTGGGAAACGAGATCCGTCCGTCAACCATACCAGACGTGAGTTTAACTTTATACTTGATATACATCCGTAATAACTAACAGATCACTGTTAGTGATTAACCTAGTAACTGTAACCTAGCAACTGTAACCTAGCAACTGTAACCTAGCAACTGTAACCTAGCAACTGTAACCTAGTAACTGTAACTTATCAACTGTAACCTAACATCTGTATTCTGTAACTAAGCAATATGTTTTTTTAGAAACGATTGTTTTAGATCCGACATGTGGCTGAACATGAACATTTATATAAATATAATTGCTTTTGTGTCATTAAGTGGAATGCCATATTATTCACAGTTCAAATAACATTTAAGTCGCTCAAAAAGGTGATTTTGTACACACATATAACACAATACTTCACATATCTTCAGGGGCATTGAAAAATACATTAACACTACTTTGAAGCAACTACTCTACAACTGTAACAAGAACAACTACTCTACAACTGACGCTCACTATAACACATGTCATCAACGTGGTCTGAACTCCAGTGTGAGATTGCACACGGACAAGTCTCTAACACCTTATTGACCAGGGGACAGCTGTATTGTCATTTAATTGTGAAGATTGGGCATTTCTCTGCCGATCTAGCTAACTTCCAACAATCAACAATGGTGCAAGTTTTAAAACTTAATTTTTAATTGAACGTGCTTTTATCTTTTTATAGAAACGTTAATTATGAGAAAAAAATCGCGAATCTAAACGTTTTAATAGCTTTAAGATCCGTATTATTGTGATAATTTTTAAATTTTATCATAATTTCTAGTCAATTATATTGCTCGATCTTTTAGTAATTGCTTACAAAATAACATTGAAAATACGGAATCGCCTAAGAGCAACAAACCTGAGTTGACGACGAAGTTTCTGTTGCACTCAGGAAGTTCATTCTTCTTGATTTGTCGTGTCTTCTCACAAATGATGTGGACATTTTTACGAATCTCCGACTTGCAATAGATGACAGTATCTGAACCTGTGTTAATGAGCCTATTAAAACTGAATTTCATAAGTTTACCCGGTTTAAACTTTTATCAAATAAGCTGATTAGCTCTTTACAAGCATAGGAGGCGTGTTCCAAGAAATTCATTTTCTAACACAATTAGGTTGTAGGCGAGCTAAGGTTATCTGAAATCTGAATTGAATGGTAAATAAGTTTGAAAGTGATTGTATAGCTTTAATCCATAATATATATATATTTTTTTTTTAACTCAATAAATTATTATATATAAATCAAGAGTTACATTCCAGCCATGCAAAATTACAATGACATATTTTGGTATATTAATTGATAAAATATGGTAATGCAATATAAGTTGCTTAATTTTTTAGCCGAATGACTAACTAAACAAGAAAAATAAACTTGATTATATAATAATTTAATTCGGCTGAACCAACACATAGCAAATCGATAATGCCATGGCTGGATATTTTCTCATGAGAAGTCACGTGCCTGGAAAGCGTGGAAGAGGTGCGCGCACCATGCTGCACACTTTTATTTTTCACGTTCCCAAATTTGAACATTTCCAAATTTGTCAGTCGCTAACTTCAGTTGCTAGATCATCCTTTGTTGAACAGACAATTTTTGTGATTGTGACTGTCGAGTTTTATTCATAAACATCCGACCACTGAGTGAAGATCAATTGCAGCTACTGGCAGCTGATTCGGAGGGTCAGGGGACAAAGAATCAAAATAACTGGTCGAAAAACAGATACAAAGCCTGGGCATTGTGCCACAATGAAGTGGCCCCCTTGGACAAAATTCCTAGTGAATTCAACGACGTTCCTTTAGACAGAATCACCTTTGTTCGATTGAAGCTCATAACTGAAATAACTGACATCAAGAGGCAACCTTGCGAAGATAAAACTTTCCATGCCCTTTTACTTGCTCTCTGTCGAGTGAGTGTATTCAAGAATGGCGAAATTTGAAATTTCATGTCGAAAGAACCGAAGTTTGGTGAATCTAGCCAAAGAAAAGTACTATAAGAAAATGTTTGACAAATACCAAAACTGCTCTAAAAATCAATGGAAAATTATCAATGGCCTCCTGAACCGTAACAGAAAAAAGTTCGGACACACCCGTCTGAAGGACGACGATGGCACGATTATAAGCTCCGATCTGGCAGTCGCTGAGAAATTTAACGGCTACTTCTCCGGTATTGCAGCCAGTATCAAGAGGCAAATCGCTGCCCGTCGAACCTTTGACCCAGGTGGTTTCAAGCATTTTCTTAAGGCTTCGTGTAGTAACTCGATGTTTCTTAAGCCTACATCACACGGTGAAGTCCAAAAGATAATATCAGGGCTTAAGAACAAGTCCACACTCGATTGTAAAATTGAGCCATTGAAAATTGCAAACAGCTGCGAAAACTTTACCAGGGCACTAGCTAATGTCATTAACTGTTCGTTCTCCAGTGGTACCTTCCCAAATGCTCTAAAAACTGCGAAAGTCGTTCCTATCCACAAAGGTGGTTCAAAATTGGAAGTAGCTAATTATAGGCCGATCTCTCTTTTGGGATCATTCTCGAAAATTTATGAGAAACTTATGCATGCTCGTGTTTTAGAATTTTTAGATAAGAACGATTCTCTTTTCGAAAATCAATACGGATTTCGGCCAGGAAGATCGTGCGAACATGCACTGCTCAATGCCCAAAATTCTATACTATACTCTCTGAATAAGAAACAAATTTCCCTACTGCTCCTGCTCGATTACATTAAAGCCTTTGACGTGCTTGATCATGAGACCTTACTTAAGAAGCTTGACCATTGTGGGATCAGGGGAGTCGCGCACGAATGGTTTAGATCTTACCTTTGTAATCGATCTCAATACGTAACTTTAAACGGAACTTGCTCTTCTAGCATGCCCATAGTTTACGGCGTACCTCAGGGTAGCATTTTAGGACCTCTCTTATTTGTAATTTATATAAACGACCTACCTGGAATTAGTGATTTTGCAAAGTTCATCCTTTATGCCGACGACGCAAACATATTAATTAGTGGAACCACCCTAGAAGAAATACAATTAAAAGCTAATCAGCTAATTTCACGTCTTGTAGATTGGGTAGGTGCTAATGGGCTATCTTTAAATGTAAAAAAGACGTGTTACATGATTTTCACTAGAAAAAGAATCGACTTCAGCGGCTTTAATTTGTCCATTGACAACACTGTAATCGAACGTAAGACTGAAGCAAGATTTTTAGGAGTGATCCTAGACGAAAAGCTCACTTGGCAAAAACACATTACGGCAGTTAGAATAAAGATGGGTCGCTACCTCGGAGTTATGTATAAGCTAAAGCACCTTCTACCTATCAAAGCCCGCCTAAACATTTTCCAAAGCCTTATCCAATCCCATCTAAATTTCTGTTCTTTAGTGTGGGGATTTGCCTCAAAAGGTCACATTGAATCTCTGTTCACCAAGCAAAAGCAGGGAATTAGAGCTGTTATGTCAGGATATGTAAATTATAGATATAAAGACGGCAATCCCCCGGAGCACACAAAAAGTGCGTTTAGATTGCATAATATCCTAACAGTCCATAGCGTCATTGTAAAAAACGCTCTTATTCTACTACACAAAGTAAGGAACATGCCAAGCCTTCTCCCTAAATCCATCAAAGAACTTTTCCCTCACGATATTCCCACCTATAATTCCACATACGAACATAACCTTTCTTGGTTCACAACTTACAACGGCCCAACATTTAGAAATACTCTTTTCTTCAAAGGACCCATGCTCTCTATTACAAAACAAAGTAAGGATATAACTATTCCAAGTTCTACCTTTTCAATTGAAATCTTTAAAAATTCAGCTAAGCGCGAACTCCTCAAGCTGCAAAGCTCAGGAGACGATGAATTGGCCAAATTTCTTACTTTATAGTATACCTGGGCTAAGAAAGTCTCAAAGAGAAGGGCGCTCGCAGATAGACTACAACACCGAGTTAGTAAGCGACAACGCGTAAAGAAAGATCACTCGCGACAAATGACCATGATCTTTTATCAACAACATATCATTTTAATTTCACTGCCATTATGCAATGCCGAATTTACATCTGCCGCGCAAAACTTTTTATCTATTATTATTAAATAGTAATTAGCATGTTTACAAATTGCGACTTCAACCAGTTTTGCAGACCGTTAGTTATATAGTACTTTTAGTAGGGCATTCATTTTAATATATTTTATTTTACATTATTATATTTTAGTGTGACTTCTATAATTTCATTTATGTAATAACCATTGATTAATAAATTGCGGCACACGCCAACCTCCACCTTGGGGTTTCAAAACAAAACAGTTCTCTTAATAGGGTCATATAAACGGAAAAATGAAGAATTTGCAAGGATTAAAAAGAGGAAAAAAGAGGGAACAAGGAGCAGATCTTGTTACTTCTGAACACGAAGACAGCCTCTGGAGATACGCTTTTGAGGTAAACACACGAAAAATTAAATATTTTCTACTATATCAGCAGCAGCAAAATCATTCGATTGTGTCCACAAAGAAACTAGGTTAACTAATAGTCAACTTACCGACTGGGATGGGTAGCTCAGTGGTGCTTGCCTTATCTTTTCCGATATTAACTGAACACCCCTCTACATCATCTAACACTACTTTTTTAAATTTCCCGTTTTCCTCCAATTCATTTTTCGATTTCATGAATCTCCCAACACCGTCTTGATTGGAGTGATACATGCTTATCTCTGCATCTTCGTCCTTTAGGAATTGTTCATTACGGTCAAGGTTGTTTTGTGATTTAAAATTGTTCCCCAATTGGTTGACTCCATTACTTGTACGATCACCTGAATAGTCGATGGATAATTGTAATGTTTAAGAAGAAAATCTGCATCACTAACATTTCTGTTGTGAATATGAGCTAAAAGTCAGGACCAAGTACATTAACTGAAGGTTTTTTTTAAATACGAAGATTTATACTTTTAATAGCAGGTTTACACTTACAGTTAAGAATTCCCGAAACAACTTTCACCGATTTCGTTTTGTGTAGAACGGTTGCGGTTTCGTCTCTCAGGAAGCACAACATTTTATCTAGGTTTATAGCTCAGTATGATTGTTATATAAAATCTTAAAATGTGATTGAATAATATAGCATCGTGTTTTGAATTTCGGACGGAATTTCTGCCGGACCGATATATTACCGGGCAAAAAATTATGGAAAATCGCGCCAGGGGTCACATATTTTCTATCTATATACTTATTTTATTTCCATTAATCCAAAGAGCCCATATGGTTAGTGTCACATCGGAAAATTTGCCATTTTACGGAATTTAAATTGGTAAGGCACTAGAAGTTTAACTGCCATAGCACCATATGACTGAACTGTTAACCTTCATACCTGGAAAGAAAGTGAACAGAGCACAGGCTTCAATAATAAGGCAGGCTCGTTTGCATTCCTCCAAATTTGGGATCATTTCTAACTTTTCCATTAATCCTTTTGTGAAGACAACCTCGTTGTTAATGCAAGAATCTGGGGTGAAGTAGATTAAGTTAAAAATGGAAGAATTTTCAAGACAAGGACGATGTTAAAACTTAACAATTTGTTCATATATTGGCCGACCAATAATCTGAAAAACCTGATAAGTAAAGGGTTAAGATTAAAATTAAAACTCAATGATCTAAATGACGTCACTTGGGAAGCCTCTAACCTGTATTTTGACAGTTCGGTATTCCAGTAATGGCCCCACTTTTGACGATAAGTTCCTTACCGGCTCCTTTAAGTGGACTGTGCCCTGTCCCTCGGAGAAAACACGCACCTGCCGAGTGAGGAGCTTGTAATAATATACGGTATATGTACGTATGCTATTGTATGTCATGGTTTGCAACGGATTAATCCATCTAATATTTCAAGATCTGAAAAAGATCAGTGAGGTTGAAGGTTTAGAATGGAACTAATCAGAACCTCTTGTGAATGTACCTCTGATTCAGAGATAACTTAATAAGGTCAAATTTAAACTTATTTTACCAGGGTTCCTCAGAAGATTTCCCATGTAGGTATACGCAACACAATCACTGTGTTCCTTACACAGTGTTTCGCAGGCCAAAGGATCGATTATGTTGTTGTGTCTCTGCAACAAGTCGCCTGTGATAATGGCCCGCCATTTGCAACCACCTGCATGTTTAAATGTAGTTGTTATCTCGAATTTACAAAAGCCGTACATTACACTGAATCGAGCTTACAGTGTACTTTCCTCCAGTCTGCGCCGCGCGCCTATATAAACGTAGGCGGCGCAGAGGAAATTACACTGTGTAAGCTCCAGTGTAATGTAATATGTACAATGTACATGTACTACGGCTTAACTTCGGTCTTCGGGGTTACTAAATCAGTCAAAAGCTTAGCTGGCTGATTTCGTCCTCGTTTAACCCAAATCGAAAAATACCTAGATTGTCTATGCAAATAATATTTATAACATAAAACTCCTAATAATAGTCTCTAATTGAATTCAATTGCAAGGTCGTAAGGCTATAAATCACTTACCAATGAAACCATCAAAAAGCCCTTGGCAAACAGGAACATGCAACACCAAACATAGAACGGCAATGAGATGTTTGGTATTATACATTCTTAAGATACTGCCGAATTAAATATCGTAAAGTCAGCAGTGTTTCATGCCTATGGATACATGGATTTGGTTATATTTATTGTCTATCATTCTATGATAATAGACATTCTATGATAATAGACATTCTATGATAATAGACATAATAACATGAAAAAGCCAAGATAAGAAATTGACTGTTTAGTGAGTTTTAAAGATTAAAACGTTGAATGAAACTGAAAGCCATAAGATTTTAATAAATAAATGAATGATTACAATAAGTTTCTCGAAACTTTCCTTCGTGAACTGCGACTTTAAATCAATGAAACAATAAGTTTATATACAATATATACATTTACATTTTATTTGCATTTTTATTTAAATTTTATTTACATTTTTACATAATTACAATTTGACACATAAAATAGTTCATATTCAATAAAATCTCTGGATTGTTTGCTACTCATTCAAAAATGGTAATTTATTATCTGAGTCATTGAAGCAAGAACTATATATAATATTATATATGGTTATATATAATAATACTTATTAGTTAGCCCATACGATGAAAAATGTCAGCTAGCTCCTTTTCAGTTTTCATGACTCATTATTGTACTAACTACTCACTAATTAACGAATAAAGTAATCACAAAATGAATTTATAATTTAATAACAATTACATACCACATTGTCCACAAGATAGCGGACAGAGGTCTTTCACATTTGGGTGATAACAAAACTCCCGCAATTCATCAGTTTTACATGCCTCTCTCTTGTCCTTGCACTGTCCATTATTCTCATAGCTACATTGTCCACAAGTTGCTGGACAAATCTTTTGTAATTCAGAATCATCGCACAGCGAAGCTATTTCTTTTTCATTACAAAGAGGGTCAAAGTCTTGACAAGATCCACTTTGTAATCCACGTTGTAATCCACTTTGTAATTCACTTTGTAATTCGCTTTGTAATTCGACTTTTTTCTCACCTGAAAGTGAAAGTGAATGGAATAAGTGTGAAGGGTAACACCATCAGAGCAGCTGTGCTAGTGGAAGTGCTGAATAGTGTTAACTATTGAATTGAAATCACTGATCCCGTATCCAACAGTGAAGACATATATTACAGCAAAGGTAACAAAAATAAAAATGCTACTGACTTGTGCAGGTTTTGCATGTTTTCTTGCAGTACAATTTTTTGTAACTACTGTTTCTTTTGCAATTCTGGTTAGCACAAACTGTCGCCGGTAGATAATCTTTACAGTTCTTATCATAAACAGGCTCGTCTTTTTCCTTCTTTTTAGGTTTCTCTGAAACAATACAACGACGTGAAATGAACTTGGGCGTACCTAACGTATGTACAGATGTCTATCCTATCGCTATCGGAACGTAGTTCATTAAGGGGGCCGGGGGGTCTTTATCAAAATTCTCTCGAAATTGACTATGTAGTTGTTTCTGATAGAGGGGAGTGATATCTATCAGCTGTTTTTGGTCCCATGGAAAAATATTGTTCCTAGCTGAAATTATTGCCGGTCAAAGGTCAGCGCTTATGTGTAATTGTATTGCGCTAGCGATTTTCAATCGCGCCGCCCTGAAAATCGAGTCTAAAAATCTATCTTCTCCTACATTTTTTGAGTAATCACCCTGAAACTTTCAGGATATGTTCTTAGGACCATTTAGAAGAGATTGTCGGACCAGAATTTTGAGATAGGCCTTAGAAAATTTTTTATTCAATTTTGAAAATCTTGGACCTGAAAAAATCGTCAAAATACGAGGTCCAAGATTTTCAAAATCGATTTTCAGGGCGCGTGATTGAAAATCGCTCGCGCAATACAATTACACATAAGCGCTGACCTTTGACAGGCAATAATTTCGGCTAGGAAAAATATTTTTCCATGGGACCAAAAACAGCTGATAGATATTACTCCCCTCCATCAGAAACAACTACAAAGTCAATTTCGAGAGAATTTTGACTTTGTAGTTGTCTTAACAAATAGATAAATCAAAATTAAACAATGAACAATGAGAAGACAAATTAACGTCAATAACTTTCAATAATGTATCCTTATAATATAATAATACTTACAACAAGTACAACAAGTACAACAAGTAAAACTAGTATTAACTAACCTTTAAAATAACAGCATGTCTTCTTACAATCGTAATCCCTCACTGATTTATAACGTTCGCAAAATCCGTATGATTTCCATTTACCACACACTGTTTTATCGGGATGGTTATCTTCACTGTTAAGTTCACAAGTCTTAATATCTTCTTCAGCATCTTCATCACTTTCCTTCCCAGTATCATCTTCCTTAGTTTCGTCAGCATCATCACTTTCCTTCCCAGTATCATCTTCCTTAGTTTCGTCAGCATCATCACTTTCCTTCCCGTTATCATCTTCCTTAGTTTCGTCAGCATCATCACTTTGTAACCGGATCACTAAACCATTGCGGGAAGTTGAAAGATATCATGAGACCAAGCGTGTTCACTGTTCAAGACTGCGCTTATTTAAAATATCTTAAAAACCAGATTAACCAATAAAATAATCAGTAAGTCAATTAATTGTTTAATTATTAAATCACATACCACATTGTCCACAACTTGCTGGACAGATCTTTTGTAACGTAGAATCTTCATCGCACTGCGAAGCTATTTCTTTGTCCTTACAAAGGGGGTCAAAGTCCTCACAAGATCCACTTTCTAATTCCCTTTGTAATTCGACTTTCTCACCATTTGATAACCACGCAACGTCTGTAATTATTTATGATACGTTTGATTTATTGTTATTGTTTGTCATTCAAATTTGGTAGACGGCCCAAACGTTAATGTGGCTCTTGCTATGTGTTGGTTCAGTCGAATTAATTATTATGTAATCAAGTTTATTTTCATTTTTTAGTTAGTTGTCATCCAGCCAAACATTAAGAAACTTATATTGCAGAACCATTTATCAATTTGTATAAATCAAAATATATGTCATTGTAATTTTGCATAGCTGAAATGCAACGCTTGATTTACTTGATCTTCGATTCGTATCGCCTTTACACCCTGGAGGGGGATATTTATTAGCAGGAGCTTTCAAAATACTAGTGTAAATCGTCTTTATTTATTTATTTTTAACCCAACTCCATTCAGTTTACATTACAATAACGTATCTATAAATGATTAACGAAGTTCCCATTACGGCGCGGGGAGTTAAGGCAAGAAGGGGAGAGGGGGTTTATACGTAACTTCAATAAAGCAAAAGGTTTCTGTGATAAAATAGCAACGGTAACAAAATAAAAATGTAACTAACTTGTACAGGTTGTGCATGTTTCCTTGCAGTTTTTTCCCATCCGTTGGCAATTACCGCCACGTAAAACTGAAGAACATAATGACCTCGGCCATTTATTAAAGCATTCCTTATCACAAACTGGCTCGTTTTCTTTCTCCTTAGGTTTGTCTTCAGGTTTTTTATCACTTTCTGTCTCAGTATCGTCTTCCGTATCATCTGTTTTAGCGTCTTCGTTATCATCAATTTCATTCTCAGTATCGTCTTCTGTATCATTTTTTCTAGCGTCTTCGTTATCATCACTATCATTTTCAGGTAATTTCTCTTCAGTATCAGATTTTTCGGATTTATCACTCGTATCTATAAATGAAGTTACCATTACGTGGAGGGGGGGGGGGGGGGGGTGGGGGAAGGGCACTTTTTTAATTTTCCCATGTATTATATGTGATCAGATCTGCTGGCCCACATCCTGAAAGACGGCAGATCAGCAGATAACCTGCGAGGAAATTTTGGATTTTGGAGGAAATTTGGTGCCAAACAGGGGGCACGTAAAACTGAAGAACAAGAACCGACGTTAAGACTATCGTTACAAGACTCATCATAAACTGGCATATCTTTTTTCTCCTTAGGTATGTATTTAGGGGGAGGGCGGGGGTTATACGTAAGTTCAATAAAGCAAAAGGTTTCTGTGATCAAATAGCAACGATGAAAATAAAAATGTAACTAACTTGTACACATGTTGCATGTTTTCTGGCAGTATTTTCCCGTCCGTTGGCAATTCCCGGCACGTAAAACTGAAGAACAAGAACCGGCGTCAAGTCTATCGTCACAAAACTCATCATTAACTGGCTTGTCTTTTTTCTTCTCAGGTATATCTTTAGGGGGAGGAAGGGAGGTTATGGACACATTTTTTTAAAAGTGTGGTGTGTTGCTGATTTTACCTTTTTCAAAGTAGACTGCACAAAATGAGGAAAATGTCGCAGTGCTTTTTAAAGTGCAACCATAAATTTGTTCATAGGATGAAGTGAAAATATTCAGCAGTTGTGATTTGAAAAAACGAAGTTCCAGGCTCAAGCAGAATATGAACAATGAAAAATTAAACTAAGTGCCAAAAATCAGCTGAATCATTTTAAGGGGGGGGGGGGGGGGGGTTCACCCTGATTTTTTTGTGAACCTTGGTTTCGAGATAGCAGTTGACCAACAAACTAGGACCAGTGACCAAACTTTTGAGGGGGTCACGCCCATATTTGGTCCAAATTAGGCCCAATTTAGCCAAATACCCTGAACATGCCAAAAATCCAGATTTTAGGTGCTCTACTTGTAGCTAGTGGTTCTCTGAACTCGTGTATGAATTTTCATCAAGATTGAACAAAAAATAACTGAGTTATGAGCAAAAAACCATATGACCATATTTGGGCATACGCACCAAATTTGATCGATTTTGGCCCATAAATTGGGCAAGTATCAATATTTTTGAATGAAACAAACTTTATATGGAACGTAAGCCTATACTACACATTATCTATGATTATCAGCTCAGTATCTACCTAACTGTGGATTCTGTGTTCAAATAATCGCAAAAAATGAACAAAATTGCCCATATCTCAGTTCGCGATATTTGCAAAATTGACTTCGCTCAAAACAATAGAACTCAATAGGGTTTCAATATTTTTTCATGGAAGTTTCAGAATCAACGTAGAATTGTCTCATGACCTTAAGTTTTGGGACAGAATTTTGAGTTAGGCCTTTGAAAAAATTTGGCGGCCAAATTCCAAAATTTGCACTGCTAAATTAACCTCAACATGACTAAATTCATTGATTTTGTCACATTTCGCGCAAAAATTGTTCAGTGTGTAACTGTTTTCAGTATTTTAGTCATCATTAGCAATTCCAGTAGGTGACAGAATCCAGCAAAAAGTCACTTTCATACATGAATAGTGATGGTTCTTGCAAAATATTAAAAAGATGAAGGCGTGTTTTTTATAGATAAGATAATTTTTGGTTGTGTCGTTAAACTAATTCCTAATCCTACATGTCTATTTCTTAATCCATGGGTATAAATCAAGAGGCTTGCATATAATGAACATATTGACACGGGTGCAGAGTTGAGTCTGTACGGAACCTAGTAGTTTCAGATCCTTGTTTAACTTGCCGTACAGCAAGGTCATCCACTACTTTAGCCCGGCGAGGCACATAACTCCCTCTACAACTCCATGACAAATGTTTAATATATACTAGCCGAGTTCACAAGAATATATCTTATGTTAGCCTTAGTTTAAGCATCTATTTCGAAAAGTAATGTGTTCATAAAGGGGTCAAAAACAGATAATTATATTAGAGTGCCACTTATCAGCTGTAGTGACTACTGCAGCCATCGTGGGAATTACCGACTATTTTAAGTCAATATAAGCATTATCAAAAATCTCAAACCACCGAATTGTTTATGTTGCAGATATAAATCTTAGTTTAGTTATAATTATATCTTGAAAATTTAAACAGCATATGTGTCCTGGAAATCAGTAAAAAAGTGACTTGTTTGACAGAAATAATCATTTTTATTGCTAAATGGCACTTTTTAAAGTTTGGAATATTGTTTGAGGGAGGAGTGTGCCTTTTATTGTGTGTGTGGCACAATTTTGTTGCACTGTGTGCCATTATCCAGCTTAAAGTGACTTCTTTTTCTAGGCATATACCAATAGTAAATCACATAAAATATGTGCTTTGTATGCAGTGTTATGATAACCTGCTATAACTAACTTAAAACTGGCACAATGAACTTCAAACATCAATAGTATGTACCAAATTTCCATGATGAACATGATATTGTTGTCAGAAATCTACTTTATTGTGCTAATAATCAGCAAAAATTCATTTTTATGAAGATTTTAAGCTAGAAATATTATTTATATAAAATGGCTTTTGCTGAATTAGAACACACAATATCGTTAGATTTTGTAAAGAATCATCTTGATGAACCTGCTTTAAATTCTGTCAGACATCAATTGTATAGTGCCAATATTCAGCAAAGAGTCATTTCTTTTGACTTTTTGTCTTTTGACCTAAAAATGACTTTTGACTGAAAACTGACACACTCTTAATTTGATTTTCGAACAGAATGCTGTTGAGCAGATTTAATCTCGACAGTATGCTTGAAAAACGTTCTAATTTGTGGCTGTCTAGCTAGTAGCTATTGCAATGTAAAAAAGCTCACTTGTAATTTTTTGAGTGAATTTTTACTGAATACAGGCACACAATAGGTTTTTGCTAGGCTCCATTATTACAGACCAACGTTTCTTAAAAGTTGTTGCAGTTCATTCACAAGCTGATCGAAAGTATGGGCATTGTACAACTCCTTCGACCAAACTAGAAATTTTATCAAACAAATGACTTTTTGCTTATTTTGAGCACAGTTTAAGTATTCCTACCAAAATCCAAATATTCTTGAATAATTCTGAGATATATATATAATAATCTGAATTTAGAACAGAAAAGTCGCAAAATTCAGTTTTTTACGGGCGTTTTAAACATTATAGTCCAAAATGCTGAAAACTGGCACTACCTTGGTACTATATTATGACATATTGACTAACTAATGGATTTTCCTTATAGGGGCAGTTAAGATTGAAGGCATTTCTGTGAAAAACTTTCTAGTTACTAGTCATTTCACTTTCACTATAAAAACTGTCATGGCACTCCAAGTCATTTTCACCACACTTAAAAAACGTGTCCTTATACGTAACTTCAATAAAGCAAAAGGTTTATGTGATCAAATAGCAACAGTAACAAAATATAATAACTAACCTGTACAGATTTTGCATGTTTTCAAGCAGTATTGTCGGTACCCTTTTTGGCAATTTCCACAAAAAGAAGGGCTGTAAGTATCTTTACAATTCTCATCATAAACTGGCTTGTATTTTAAATCTGTAAATGAAGTTACGTGGAGATACCAGAAAGAGTGGGCTGGGGGCGGGGGCTGGCCTTGGGATTGAAGGGAGGGGGTTATACATAACTTCGATAAAGCAAAAGATTTATTTGATCAAATAGCAACGGTAGTCGGTAACAAAATAAAAATGTAACTAACCTGTACAGATTTTGCATGTTTTTCGGCATTTGTCTCCGCTCTGTTGGCACCTCTTTCCATTAAAAATAAAAGCACAAGATCTGGCGTTAAATCTATCTCTACAATTTGCATCATAATCTGTATAAAAATGGATTTAAAATCATTTGCTGAAATAAAAAAACGTTTAAAAAAATGAGGATTGTTCATACTAATAGTAATGAGGATTGTTCATACTAATGTCCGTTCAATGTAGAATGTAATTCATATCACAATAATATGGCTGCCATCAAGATATGTATTTTAGAGTCCGTAAATTAATTCTTTTGTTCATGGATAATTCGAAAATATATACTAATGTCCGTTCATAATTATGTCTGTTAATTTAATGTCCGTTCAAATAAGATTCGATAAGGTAGATAGAAATTATCATATCTACCTTATCGGACCTTATTTGTCCGATCACAAAAATGCGTTCCTATCACAAAAATATGGCTGCCACGATCATGATCAAGATATGTATTTTAAGTTCCGTTATTTAATTCTTTTGTTCATGAATAATTCGGAAATATCTGATTCTATAAAATTGAAATGAAAAAGACAGGAATATCCCATAAATGGAATATAAATTAATACACGTTACTGTACAAAAATATTTTATTTTTGATAGATTTTTTCTCGGAAGAAATTGTTTTCAGGAAACACCTGAAGATAGGAATCTTTCAGATGAAGATTTTACATCTATAAAAACTCGGAACTGGTAAGTTTTATAATAAAATTACCTGGACAAGGATCTTCGTTACATGTTTGAGTTTTAGAATCGTCTCCTTTACAGTCTTTACCACCATGCCTGGGAGCAGGGTCGTTACATTGTCTGGTTTTGGTTTGGGTTCCTCCCTCACAGTCAGCAGAGCACTTAGACCAATCTCCAAAAGCACTGTATCCTCCATCAACTGAAATTAGATAGAATGTAATTTCTATATCACAATAATATGGCTGACATCAAGATATGTATTTTAAGTTCCGTAAATTAATTCTTCTGTTCATGAATAATTCGAAAATATCCGCTTCTATAAAATTTGATTAAAAAGACAGGAATATCCCATTTATACACGTTACTACATACAAAACTATTTCATCTTTGATAGATTTTTTCTCGGGAGAAATTATTTTCAAGAAGCACCTGAAAATAGGAATCTTTCAGATAAAGATTTTACATCTATAAAAACTCGGAACTGGTAAGTTTTATAATAAGATTACCTGGGCAAGGGTCTTCGTTACATGCTTGAGTTTCGGAATCGTCTCCTTCACAGTCTTTACCACCATGCCTGGGAGCAGGGTCGTTACATTGTCTGGTTTTGGTTTGGGTTCCTCCGTCACACTCAGCAGAGCACTTAGACCAATCTCCAAAAGCACTGTATCCTCCATCAACTGAAATTAGATAGAATGTTATTTCTATTATATCACAATAATATGGCTGCCATCAAGATATTTATTTTAAGTTCCGTAAATCAATTCTTTTGTTCATGAATAATTCGAAAATATACGCTTCTATAAAATTTGAATGAAAAAGACAGGAATTTATACACGTTATTACTGTACAAAACTATTTTATTTTTGATAGATTTTTTCTCGGAAGAAATTATTTTCAAGAAGCACCTGAAAATAGGAATCTTTCAGATAAAGATTTTACATCTATAAAAACTCGAAACTGGTAAGTTTTATAATAAGATTACCTGGGCAAGGGTCTTCGTTACATGTTTGAGTTTCGGAATCGTCTCCTTCACATTCTTTACCACCATTACTTGGAGCAGGGTCGTTACATTGTCTAGTTCTGGTTTGGGTTCCTCCGTCACACTCAGCAGAGCACTTAGACCAATCTCCAAAAGCACTGTATCCTCCATCAACAGCTGAAATTAGATAGAATGTAATTTCTATATCACAAAAATATGGCTGCCATCAAGATATATATTTTAAGTTCCGTAAATTAATTCTTCTGTTCATGAATAATTCGAAAATATCCGCTTCTATAAAATTTGATTGAAAAATACAGGAATATCCCATTTATACACGTTACTACATACAAAACTATTTCATCTTTGATAGATTTTTTCTCGGGAGAAATTATTGAAAATAGGAATCTTTCAGATAAAGATTTTACATCTATAAAAACTCGGAACTGGTAAGTTTTATATTAAAATTACCTGGGCAAGGATCTTCGTTACATGGTTGAGTTTTAGAATCGTCTCCTTCACAGTCTTTACCACCATGCCTGGGAGCGGGGTTGTTACATTGTCTGGTTTTGGTTTGGGTTCCTCCCTCACAGTCAGCAGAGCACTTAGACCAATCTCCAAAAGCACCGTATCCTCCATCAACTGAAATTAGATAGAATGTTATTTCTATTATATCACAATAATATGGCTGCCATCAAGATATGTATATTTTTAAGTTCCGTAAATTAGTTCTTTTGTTCACGAATAATTCTATTCGTGATTTCTATCATAACTTCAGCCATCTTATTTGATTTTGGGGGTTTGGTCGATCTTGAAAGATTCACGTTTTCACCCGGTTGTTCCACGTATAGTTATAGTTATATAGACCTCTACTTCAATATTAAAGTTTGTGACCCCCAAAATGCCCCTTTGGATAAGGTTTCCTGTGTTTGCACGAATATCTCAAGTTCGGCTGCTTAAAATTGGCCCAAAATGTCACCGATTATCCGTCTCCTAGTTATACAACTGCGTGAAAAGTTTGAAGAAAGTGTGATCTTTAAGTCTCGAGATATGGGCCTTTGTGACCCCAAAAATGCCCTATCTTGAGTTCGGCTGCTTAAAATTAGCCCAAAATTTCACCGATTATCTGTCTTTTGGCTATACAACTGCGTGAAAAGTTTGAAGAAAGTGTGATCTTTAAGTCTCGAGATATGGGCCTTTGTGACCCCAAAAATGCCCTATCTTGAGTTCGGCTGCCTAAAATTAGCCCAAAATTTCACCGATTATCCGTCTCCTGACCATACAACTGCGTGAAAAGTTTGAAGAAAGTGTGATCTTTAAGTTTCGAGATATGCGCCTTTGTGACCCCCAAAATGCCCCTTTGGATAAGGTCATGTTAGAGATTGATGGGTCCCTTTTTTACTTTTTTCTAATAAATCATCCTGTGTTAGTGGAGCTATACTGTGACATTTGGATACATAGCTTAGCTTAGGTAGCGAAAAATCACATCCTCCTCATAAAAAAGAAAAGAAATTAAAAGCTCAACCTGGAGCGAAACTATAGCCATTCTAATCAGGTGAAGCAAATTGGGTGGAGCAGGGCTTTGGTAAAAAAACTAAAATCCCTCAGGCGGTGCCAGTTATATCACGGAATTCTTATCTGGAGAAATTTCCAGTTCAATGATGCGGTTTTTAAATTCAAATATGTCTCAACCTGGTGGAGCCATCAAATTTAGACCTTAAAGCTGTCTCAACCCGGGGTTAGCATTGTCACTGGATCTCCATTCTTGTTTATTTGTAAGCTCCTGAATCTCAAGCATGTCACAGGATTAAGGTTTTATCCCCTACCTAGTTCAACCAAGGTGGAGCAACAGGTTAGGTCAGTTAAACTACAAGTGTTGAAAATGCATTTTTTGAAAATTTGACAGTGTAAATATAAACTTGATATAAAAATATGTTAACAACCTCTATGGTGTTTAAAACTTCGTCCCTTCCATCGATAAGTGTCATGGTATGTGATATGAGTGTGAATAATTAGTAAATTAGCTCAACCCGGTGGAGCAACACCATGTTATACCATACCAACACCATGTTAAGATTTAAAAGTGCTCCACCTGACTGAGACATGCTGTTTGATGCCTGTCAGTTGTATTTAAAGAGAGTTGTGATAACTGAGCACCTGTTCTGATATTTAAAACTCTCAAATTATGATCAACCATGGTGGAGCAGTAAATAGAAAATCACTAGTTTACGTCTCTAATTTATGGTTTTGATGCAGATTGAACAGTAGAAATATATCAAAAACTGAGGCTCCACCACAGCTGATACAAACCCAAAATGGCTCTAAAACTGCATTAACTACAATCACAATTGTCATATCTTAATATCTAGCTGGGCTAAAGGACCAGGGTTGTTCAACCTGGTGGAGCAAACGTCAACTTAGCGTCTAAAAACTTAGCGTCTAAAAATGTGTTTAAAGTGCTCCACCAGGTTGATACAGACATTTTGAACTCAATCAATGATTTCATCAGAAAGATATGATAATTGTTAACTCATTTTAATGATCAAACATTCCCAATTATGATCAACTATGGTGGAGCAGTAAATAGAAAATCACTAGTTTACGTCTCTAATTTATATACTCTCAAACTCAGCTCTATTTTAATCTATTACGTATTACATAAGTTCTCACGCAACACTCTGTAATATAGATTTAGCTCCCAGTGCTCCACCAGGTTGATCTAATTGGTCAATATAATTATTATATACCACTGTACTAGGATTGCTAGCTGAGGGGACAAGATATGAGAGGGATATTTAAGTCCACGAATTTCTTCCTAAATACAGTAACTAAAGACCCAATTCTGCTCCACCAGGTTGATCCCAGGGTAATCACTACTTTATAAATCACTTAGGGGTGAACTATTAAACATATTAGAAAGCTATAAGTTCAATTAGTTCTAATTTTAGTACTCTTAAAAGATGGTTTTAAACGTCCAAAATTTTGGCTTTTAAATACGAGCTCCACCTTCGTTGAGCAGTTTTTGGCAGTCTTAATCACCATAGTATTATGATAATTAGCGCCTGGAATAATATTCACAGATCATTTACCACCTAATCCCTGTCATGTCTGAGACAAGTTTAATGGCAAAATGACTGATTTTGAACAAGTCAAGTTTTAGAATGAGTCTGCTCCACTTGAGTTGGGACCTTATGGGACCTCCTAACAAAGCAAATGGTATTAAAAAATATGTGCCATTGAGTTTACAATGAAGTTTTGGTAGAAATTATAATAATATGATCATGTTTTCACTTGGTATAAGTTGACCTATTTTACACTGGCCGCTCCACCTAGGTTGTACACCAAAAGTGTCTCAACCGAAACAATACGTGTTCCCATATGCCTTCTCCACCTGTAGACATGGATAAATACAGATATGCCACATCCACCTTCCCACAAGTGGAGCACTTGTGTTTTTTTAATGGTCACTGGCTCCACCAAAGTTGATATTTGGATTTTCTGATGACACGAATATGTAGAGAAGTGTCATAGGAATACTGTGGTGAAATATTTTCTGCAAGCAAGCTATGGTTTGGATTTTATGAAGTCATAACTGATTGACAGTGAAAAGTAGGTAATTAGTAGGAAAAAAGGGACCCATCAATCTCTAACATGACCATAAGGTTTCCTGTGTTTTATTTGCACGAATATTAATTATTAAAAAAGATAATAATATTATTATTATCTTTCTTAATTTTTACAATCCTAGATCTTGCAACTGGTTTACGATGTATGTTTACTATTGAATACTGACATGATTGTGTACCATCAGCAATCTACTGTTCCAACATAAGATTCCCTTCCTCTAGCTCTTGTAGTCTATGCATTTCCTCAGCTGTGTTGTTCTGTTCCTCTAGAATTCTCTCATCTCTGCTGCTCTATTCTGTTCTCTAGAATTCTCTCAGCTTCTGCAGCTATATTATGTTCCTCTAGAATTCTCTCAGCTTCTGCTGCTCTATTCTATTCCTCTAGAATTGTCCTGTTTTTAGCTTTCTTCTCCTTCAGAGTAGTCTTTAAAGTTTTTCTGTGGACATCCAGCTTTCTCTTACATTCCACAAATTGAATCTTGATCCCTCCTGATCCTCCTTTATATATCTTCTGCACTCGAGCCGGCTCCCACTGTATCCCCCATTCTTTGTAAACAAGATCCCCTACGTCGCATTTATAGTCCTGGTCATGGTGTAGTTTAGTATTAGCCATTCAATAAATAAGTTCACCAATGCAAATGTGAAAACCTATAATTGGATTGTATCTCATGGTTACAGATGTGAAGAAGTAATATTATATTACATAACAGTAGTGTATTATATAACACATCTGGGCCGCATCTTTCTCAGGGCTCCTCTTTCCCCTCCTCCTTTTTACTGCATCTGACAAATCCAAGGGAAAGATGCCAGATGGAGAACGTTGCCCAACAGTCAACACTCACTTCAAACGAGTATGGAGACTTTAGTTCGCCAGATCAATCCCGACACCTGATGTAACAGAAATAAGCGTAAAGCTAGAGAATGAGGATCCTACTCTCATCTGGAACCTTCTTCCTGTTAGAAAGCTAAAATTGAGAGTGTTTTTCCAGTAATTCCTAAGGTCTCAAGTTTACGTAGTCTTCCGTGTGGCACGGAATCAAATTCTTTCTGGAAGTCCAGGTAAAGGGTAGTATAGCTGAACCATCCCTTGCCAGTATTTCGCTCACTATTTCCATACACTCTAAAAGATTTGAGATACAAGATCTTTTAGACAGAAAACCATGTTGCTCTTTAACAATCATCGGGGTTACATGAACCAAGATGTGGTTTCTCAGGTACTAGGGTACTCATGTACATTGTACTCATGTACTCATGTACTAAGAATATACTAAGAAAAGACAAATTATACTAAGAAAAGAAAATACTAAGCTAAAAAATGTCAGTCAATAAACCAGCAATGTGTCAATGTGCTGCCACTTTTGAATCTACATCGAAAGGTAAAATTGCGTTAGAACAAAATCGAGATTTCATGCCCCACGGAGAGCACTGCTGACAGTATAATAAATTGAGAACCAAGTTAAATACTGCACAAAATGAAAGTATAAGTTTCTGTTGTGAGTTGTGACTTCCGTTCTGATTCAGAACAATTTACCTGCTAGGACAGTCTTACTTGGCACTTGCCTTAATTAAGCCAACACACTTTGTGTAGATATAAACCTGAAATTTTAAAAATACATTTTTCGTGAAACCTGTAACCTGTATATTTAAAAGTACATCATTCGAAGATAATGTACTTTTAAAAGTACGTAATTTTAAAAGTACATCATTGTCGGGCACTTTAAAAAACTATGTTAACGAATCTGTCACGGGAAAAATTTCAACTTCTAGAAGCTCTCATTTGGTGGATATACTCAATATTTTGATCAAACTGTGCGACATCTACAGATTTGCGATAGTACAACTTTTCCAAAAAGAATAAAATGTATACTATGTCTATTATATGAGCAGAGATACATGCATTTAAATCCGGGCCGGGCTAATAACATTTAAAAGTACGTACTTTTAAAAGTACATCATTGGACTCTAGAATTATGTACTTTTAAAAGTACACCTAATTTACATCTCAATTAGAGGCAATTTATGATTTTTTGTCGCTCCACATTATTGCCTATTTATTGCACAATCACTTCGAGATGGCAGGGCCTACTCTCATGCTGTCTATAGGTGATGATTAATTCTGAAAAACTAGGGACAACTGGGGAATGATTTGATTTGATTTGAAACTTTTACAAAATAGCAAATAAACAAATGTACAGCAAATCGAAAAATTACAAAATAGCAAATAAACAAATGTACAGCAAATCGAACAAACATATAAAATGGGCCGAAATGTATAAATGCTATAAAGCATGGGTCAGTGAAACAAGTACAGAGGACAACTTTTGAAACACGAGGTTTATGGCCGCCCAAAGTCAATAACGTCACCTCCACCTAGTAATAAAATTATGAAATATGAAGTGTGAAACAAATTATGAAATATGAAGTGTGAAACAATCAAGAAATAGCTCGTATATAAATTATAAAATTGTCTCTCAAATACAGATAACGTCCGAAAACTATTAAGATACACATTACTCATTCAAATACTGATCAGTGTCCGAGAGACATGAATTGCTTCATGGTGGTTTCTTATCACGGCTACAGACTTTCCCGTACCGGATATAGTGGTCGAGATGAGTCTGTTCAGCCCTCTTCTTCTTCAGGTCGGTAACCAGATGTTTCCTCGTTGCTCGTTCTTCGCTAGATCTATCTGGACAGATCCATACATTTTTGTGGATCTCAACTAGCCTCAGTCTTCCTGTCTTCATCAGAATCTGTTGAACCGCTGTTGAGCTTGGGACAGTGATCTTTACTGGTCGGATAGTCGTACTACCTGGCCTCTTCCTGCCGACTCTAGTCGCTTCGAAGTGAGGTTTCTCCCCAATCTCCTCCAGAACTGCGGTTACTAGCGCTGGAAGCTGTTCTCCCTCTTCTTCTTTCAACCCAAACACAATCAGGTTCTTGCTCCTGTCCTCCTCTGCAGCCACACTCTTCATCCCCTTCTTCAGGATGTAACTGTTGCAGACCGTACCACTTGCACTGTTCTGTTGTACAGCTGCACTGCAGCTCTTAATCCCTGACTCCACCGTTGTTTGCACTGTCTCCTTAACCGACGTCTTAAACAATTGTAGTTCTTTGTCCTTCTGCTCAAGCAGCTGGCCCTGCAGCCTGATCACCTTATCCTTGTCTTCTAACGCTTCCGTCTTCAAGAAATAGATGATCTCCTCCATTTTACCCATCTGGCATTCAGGCCGCTGAACGAGGTCTATTGCTTCCACAAGCCGAAGTGCCGGAGGAGGAATTGCTTCCCACCCCCGAAGAGATATACAGGAAGGGTGATCCGGTGATCACCCTTCTTGTTGTCAAGGAAGGGGAGGGTAGTGATGCGAGCGATCTCATCGCCCGCCAACTTTTCCTCGTCCCACAGCCTCTGGTAATTACGTCGTTAGTACCGATACCTGGTGGATCGCGGATAGAGCTGGCGGACCTGGCGTCTGCGGAGATGGTGACAGCGTGCCTTGAAAAGGCGGGCTGGACAGTCACCTCCCAGGACGTCTGGAGCCGGTACACCTTTTACGTGCCAAATCAGTTATCGGGGAAGGGACCTAGTGATGTTGGTCTTGACCCTCACACTATAGTACGGGGACTAATGCTGAGGAACGTAGCTCATGGTCTACCATGCAGCTCTCTGAGGCACGTGTCCAATACCTGGGAGACTGTGGAAGTTCAGCAACAGGAAGGTGGGGGTTTGTCGGTTGGGTGCAGGCAGCGGCAGCGGATCTGGGTGGAGGTCTCTCCTGAGGGAGAGACCTTCCTCAAGGGACATAGTTTCCTACTAGAAACGCTGTGGTACGGTCGCTGCGGTACGCCTCAGGCCGGCCCCCAGACACAGTGCCCGAACCAAAAGGTCCTAGTACCGGTCCGGTGAGGGAAACTGCTGATGCTGAACTCCACGTCTCCAACACCAACACTAATGCAAACCCCACCACCCCCACCACCAATACTATTCCAATCTATACCACTCCCACAAACAACAATAACATACAACGACATAAGACACGCAGAGGTGGAAGGGGCAAGAAGACCACCTCAAAAACTACAGCCAAAACAGGTAAAACTCATTTTGAACATTACTCTGTTACCCAAATCAACCTCAAACGCAAGTACAACGCCTGGAAAACCCTGCTAGTAAACACTCACGGCAGGAAAAATCCTATTATACTTGCTACTGAACCATACACAAACAACAAGAACCATATCCCAACTATAAGCAAGGACCTAACTGAGTATTATTATAAGGCCGGGGACATTAGGCCACGTGCCGCCGTAGTAATACACAAAAACCTAGCCCTCAAAAGCTGGGAACTACTGCAATTTACAACCCCGGATCAGGTTGCCATTAAGATCCAACTAAGCTAAACAGAAGTAATTCTGGCAGCTTCGTACATGGATATTAATGGCCCTGCTCCATCCCACGAGACAACACCTCTAGCCAAGTATGCTATTGATAACAACATACCGCTTATCATAGGGTCTGACACCAACTCCCAACACACTCTCTGGGTAATAGGATGTGCAATAGTAGGGGGGAGGATCTCCTAGATTTCCTCTCGTCACTAGGGCTCGCCTGTTCCAACAGAGGGTCAACACCCACATTTCTCAACTCACGCGGTCATAACTCCATTATTGATCTCACCATAACTAACCAAAAGGGTGCGGAGCTGATCAGCAACTGGCACGTTAGCGATCTATACTCTAACTCAGACCACAGATATATTATGTTTGATATAACATCCGGCCCCAAAAAAGAACCACGTCAAATACGACTAGTCAAGCACACTGACTGGGCGAAATTTGACGAGATTTTACAGAACAACAACGACCTCCACAGTAACGGCATTATCACACCCCAAGAAATCGACCTAAAGGTCAACACCTTAAACTCTGCTCTCAGGGCAGCCTTCGAGGAGGCATGTCCTATTACTTACATATCGAGTGCGGTCCGCAAACCACCCTGGCTAACTCGAGAAAGCTCAGAGGGGAATAAGACGCAAACTCGTTACAGCCCGCAGAAAGAAAACTGACGATTCGTGGCTTGCTCTCAGAGAAAGCAACAAGCAATACAACAAGATCCTGTCCAACTCCCAGCGCAATGCGTGGCGGAACTTTTGCAGAGACACAGAATCGGTCAAAGAATCTGGAAGGATGAACAAGATTCTGAAAACCTGTACTGACACCAACAACAAACTAGAAGCCATTTATAAAACCAACGGAGAACTCACCAAAAACGCAGAGGAGACACTGGAGGTCATGACTCAAACCCACTTCAGGGAGAGTGTTACTGATCCGCCAGTCCCGCACCTCGGCCCAATACCCATCACCTCAGACTTACTAGACAAAATCTACAGCCCTGAAAGAATCGAGAAGGCCCTCATGTCTTTCGATCCTTTGAAGGCTGCAGGACCGGACACCCTGAAACCGATCATTTTCCAGAAAGCCTGGAACCATATCAAAGTTATAACACAAAACATCATGACAAATAATCACAAAACACAACACATCCCTACTTTGTGGAGGGATTCCATCGGAATCTTTCTCCCCAAACCCGGCAAAACCGACTACAACAAGGCTAAGTCTTTTCGCACAATCACTCTTTCACCTGTGATGCTAAAATTACAGGAGAAAGTGATTCTTTGGCACATGCAACACGACCTCAACATAGCAAATGACATAAACAAACGACAATTCGGCTTTAGGAAGGGCTGCTCAACAGAAGCGGCACTTCATAAAGTTACCCACACCATTAAGCGCAGAATAGCTAAGAAGGGATACGTCCTAGGAGTCTTTCTTGACATAGAGGGCGCCTTCGACAACGTCTCGTTCAAAGCTATTTCTGAAGCAGTGAGGGCCACGAAAGTGGACCTAGCTACAGCGCAATGGATCATCAACATGGTCACTAATCGCTTTATCACTCTTAGTCATAAGGATAAGTTGAGAAGGGTACAGATCAGGAGAGGCTGCCCCCAAGGAGGCATCCTCTCTCCTTTTCTATGGAACCTGGTAGTCGATGATCTCCTCTCCTTTACTGCGAAGGACATACCGGGTTACCTGCAAGCCTTCGCAGATGACCTGGTTTCACTAGCAGAAGGAAATGACCTGGACATCATCTGGAACCGCACATGCAAAACCATCAATACGATAGAAACATGGTGCCAAACCAAGGATCTATCTATCAGCGCACTCAAGACTTAGATAGTCATGTTTACCTGGAATACTAAGTGGACTTTGAGACCAATAAAAATTGGCAACAATATTATAGGTCTCTCGAAGTCGGCTAAATTCCTAGGAGTGACATTGGACAGCAAACTCAATTTCAACGAACACATCATCAACATCACCAAAAAAGCCACGGCATCCCTCATGCAATGTCGAAGAGCTGTCGGCCCCACATGGGGTATGAGCCCTAAAACTTGTTAATGGATGTTCACAGCGGTCATTCGACCCATTCTGTCCTACTGCTGTAGTATATGGATCAGGGCAACTGACACGGACTACAATGTGAGGAAGCTCAAACGTGTGCAGGCATTGGCACTGAGAATGATGTCTGGTGCCATGCCAAGTACACCCTTCCTCGCATTGAATCACCTTACTGACACCCCAGACACCATACTATTCCTGAGGGGCGAAGCAGCGAAAGGGGCAGCAAGGCTTCAAGCCTACGGCAGCCTCACTCTTGAAACTATCGCCCACAGGAAGGGAACTATCAAAAACCACACCACGATCAACAAACAATTCATGGAGGATCTCAACATACCACCTAGAGCCACAAGAGACCTCACAGCACCAACCATGATGCTGGGACGGCACTTCACCGTCACCACTCCTGGAATTAACAACACTGAATACAGAACCGCACTCCAACACACCATCGACAACATTACCAGAGAAACGATCACCTGCTACACAGATGGGTCTCTATCAGACTCCGGAAGTGGGGCTGGGTACATCATCACGACTGACAACAACAACACCACCCTGGAAGAGAGATCATTCAAGCTCCCTGATTATTGCACTGTCTACCGGACAGAGCTCACTGCAATCATTGAAGCCTGCAAGTATCTCTCATCCTACACCAACTCACACATCATTATATGGTCTGATAGTCTCTCCTCCATACAAGCTATTTCCTCCCTCTCAACGAGGAGCAGAACTACCAGAGACTGTTATGACACCCTTAATGCACTGGGATCGAACAACACTCTAGAGATCCGATGGATTGCAGCCCACATTGGGTTGTGGGGAAATGAAAAAGCGGATGAGCTGGCCAAGCTCGGCACGACCAGCGAACTCGTTTTGAAATGCACAATCCCTCAATCTTACATCAAACGACAAATCGACAACAAAGTCCACAGACTGAATCAGGATATCTGGTTAACAGATGGTCCTAGACACACCAAACTAACACTTGGCCAAAAGCACACCAAAATAATCAATAATATAAACACGTCACTCATCAACAATAGACAAGACTATAGAACCGCAGTCCACCTAGCCTAATCACGGGCCACTGCGGCTTAAACAAACACCTCCACACCATCCGCAAATCAAGCACCAGTGCTTGTCCCATGTGCGGAGACGGAGAGGAGACTGTCTCACACTTTCTTGGACAGTGCCCAGCTATTGCCCAACTAAGAGGTCAATACTTTCGGGACTACTACCTCTCGGTCAACGACATATTCGACAACCACCACATTACCACAATCGTCAACTTCACAAACCGCACCAAACGCTTAATAGTACCAGAAGAACTGGATCAGACTGGCGTAACCTAGCGCATTAACACATTACATATGCAGCCTTACCTAACTGATTTCTAATCTCATCTGGTACCAAAGAGCGGTATTCCCACTCAGATCATTACCACCACCCTCCTCCACAATTCACACTCCTCCACAATTCAAACTCCCCCTCATCCCAGAGGTAGGCAAAGCATCTTAATGCTATGCTCTAGTGGGCTTTCTATGCCCAGCCTCTCTTTAAAAAAAATTAAAAAAAAAGCCTAAGTGCCAGATGCTTTTTATAGACAGTTGGAGCCATAAATATTTCTCTGTCCATATCTCCACCAATATCTCTGTCGTCGATTTTCAGTTCTTTTCCCAGCGCAATGAACCACTAAGTAGCACTGTCCTTCAATTTTGTCTGTTCATCATACTCGAATCCTTGAATTTGGTCCAGAGATTGGGTCACCTTACAATCATCCTCCATAGTGTACTTGTATAGGAATGTACAAGTACACACGCAAAGGCTAACTACGCGGTAGCCTCAAACTGAACTTATCGCAATTTACAAAAGATAAGGGAGCTCGATAATTGCAACGTAAGCTACACTGACTACACACAAAATGAGAGAGTAGGCCCTACCATCTCGAAGTGATAATAATGATTAAATTTTTCGCAGATTGGCAATTGATCGGTGTAGTTGGTGTTGTACACACTGCACTGATAATGATATCACGTTGAACGTGTAATGTAAATATAGTGTAGATATATGCGAATATATATTCTAATAACTGATATTGCACAATCGTTTAGGCAATATTAAAAAACCAAATTTGGGATCCATCAAAGTTGGAGAATTGGCTTGTGGTACCGAGAATTTACCATTTTTAAAAGTACCATTTTTGACCACCTTTGAGTTTGCCAACTTCCTATAAATCTCCTGCTTTTTATAACCATCTGGTCAGGGTGTTAAAATCATCAGCAGACCTTTTCTAACCTAATGCGTCTTCGTGATCATCACTTTCTTTTTCGGATTCATCACGCGTATCTATAAATGATTATTGAAGTTACCATTACGGAGACGTAAGGCCAGAATTGAAGGAGGTGTATAAATTCAATAAAGCAATTTTTAAGGTTTCTGTGATAAAATAGCAACGGTAACAAAATGTAACTAACCTGTACAGATTCTGCATGTTTTCTGGCATTTTTTTATCGAATACGTACTTCGGCAATTTCCGCTTCCGACACAATATCTGGTGTCCGCAATATCTTCACAATTTGCATCATAAACTGGATCTGTATGATTTGCGGTCAAAATAAAAAACATTTAAAAAATCTAAAAAATGAGGATTGTTGATAGTTTTAAATGCCTTCTAGCGTTCATACTAATGTCCATTCAATGTAGAATGTAATTCATATCACAATAATATGGCTGCCATCAACATTTGTATTTTAAGTTCCGTAAATTAATTCTTTTGTTCATAAACAATTCGAAAATATATACTAATGTCCGTTCATAATTATGTCCGTTAATTTAATGTCTGTCCAAATAAGGTCCGATAAGGTAGATAGAAATTATATCTACCTTATCGGACCTTATTTGTCCGATCACAAAAATGCGTTCCTATCACAAAAATATGGCTGCCATCATTGATCATGATCAAGATATGTATTTTAAGTTCCGTTAATTAATTGTTCATGAATAATTCGAAGATATCTGCTTTTATAAAATTGAAATGAAAAAGACAGGAATATCCCATGGCCATTTATACACATTACTGTAAAATACTATTTCATCTTTGATAGCTTTTTTCTCGGAAAAAATTATTTTCTTATCGGACCTTATTTGGACAGACATTAAATTAACGGACATAATTATGAACGGACATTAGTATTAGGAAGCACCTGAAGACAGGAATCTTTAAGATGAATATTTTACATCTATAAAAAATCGGAACTGGTAAGTTTTATAATAAAATTACCTGGGCAAGGCCAGTCTTCGTTACATGTTTGAGTTTCGGAATCGTCCCCTTCACACTCTTTACCACCATGCCTGGGAGCGGGGTTGTTACATTGTCTGGTTCTGGTTTGGGTTCCTCCGTCACACTCAGCAGAGCACTTAGACCAATCTCCAAAAGCACTGTATCCTCCATCAACAGCTGAAATAGTTCCGTTTTAGATTAGTTCCGTTTTATGCATATTAATATCCGTCCAAATAAGGTCCGATAAGGTATAAAATCAATTTCGGTGGAATTTTATAAAGACCCCCCAGCCCCCTGCCCCCATAAATAGAAATCGCAACACAGCCCTCAGGAACCTTCGATACACCTGTCCAGAGCTGTTCACTTACATCCTAAATACATACAGACAAGAAGCTGACCTATTCATCGCCAACAGTATTGATCCCAATTCCCATTCTGTCTCAAGAAGGAACAACACAGGGAGATACCAGTGCACCTGGATGATATGCACTTAGCCTGATGCCTCTACTCAGTGAAGTCCAGATTAAACAGACAGAACTTGATTCAGAACTAGAACCAGACACGGAACCTAGAACTTATCCCAAACAAGTTTGGTATGCAGACAACTCTGCAGCATGGGGTAAACTTGATCAACTCATGAAATGGTGGGAGGATCTGAAAGATCATTGTCCCATGTATGGGTATTACCCAAAGCCCAGCAAGACATGTTTGATAGTGAAACCAGAGCATGCTATCAAAGCTAAGGAATCTTTCCAGATGTACAGATTACTTAGGCCACCGTTATAGCTGCAAACGAACCCCAGCCAGCTTACTCCGCTTTCATCTACGGAACCTCCAAAAGGTGGAACTTTGTTTGACGTACCACCCCATGGATTTCTGATCACCTAACACTCTTGGAATATTGTGTCAAAGAAGACTTTATACCAGCCATTATGGGCAAAAGTTTTGTGCCTGATCAGATCAGAAAGATAGCTTCACTTCCCGCAAGAATGGGCGGTCTGAGCATTCCAGACTGCACATCAACAGCAGAGATGGAGTACTCCAACTCAGTAAATGCTACGAAACAGCTCACGGAAGCAGTTTTTCAACAGTATACTACATTCCAACTAAACGAGGAACTGCAGCATAACATCATAAACGAAGTAAAGAAGCATAAGGAAGAAACACCAACGTGAAACTATTATGAATGAGGTATCATCATCCACAGTCCACACAAAGGCAAATAGAACTCCTTAGTGAAAAAGGAGCATCCAGTTGGTTATCCACACTCCCTCTAAAAGCATGTCAAGGTATGTCCTCAACAAACAAGAATTCTTTGATTTCCTCTCACTCAGATATAATCTTACACTGCCTACAAGTCTACAGCTAACAGAAACGTACCCTATGTGTATGTGAAAAACAAAACCATATCAACCATACTCTAACTTGCAAAATCGGAGGCTAAGTTTCACTTAGACACAATTCACTCAGAGATACAATAGCTGAACTCCTAACCACTGTTTGCAAAGACGTTGAAACAGAATATAGAACCTCAGCTTCTCTCCAAATAGACAGGATGGTGCAAGACTGGATATCAGTGCGAGATCGTTCTGGTCGCCACTGGACAGGGCATTCACAGATGTAAGGGTACTTCACCCTCAAGCCCAGTCAAACAGTGACAAGAGCATCTCGCAGATGTACCAATCTCACGAGAAAAACAAAAAAGTGAGTACAATGACAGAAAAGGCTACCTTCAATGTAGAAAAGGCTACCTTCGCGCCACTGGTGTTCAGTACTACCGGAGAAATGGCGTCTGAGGCTTCACAGTTCCTAAAACATCTCGCCGAAAAGATCAGCCTTAAGGGGGGGGGGGGGGGGGGGGTTCACCCTGATTTTTTTGTGAAACTTGGTTTCGAGATAGCAGTTGACCAACAAACTAGGACCAGTGACCGAACTTTTGAGGGGGTCCCGGACCCCAATATTCGGTCCAAATTAGGCCCAATTTAGCAAAATACCCTGAACATGCCCAAAATCCAGCAAAAAAATTTGGCGGCCAAATTCCAAAAATTTGCACTGCTAAATTTAGAATTTGGCCGCCAAATTTTTTAAAAGGCCTAACTCAAAATTCTGTCCTAAAACTTAAGGTTATGAGACAATTTTACGTTGATTCTGAAAATTTCATGAAAAAATATTGAAACCCTATTGAGTTCTATTGTTTTGAGCGAAGTCAGTTTTGCAAATATCGCGAACTGAGATATGGGCAATTTTGTTCATTTTTTGCGATTATTTGAACATCGAATCCACAATTAGGTAGATACTGAGCTGATAATCATCGATAATGTGTAGTATAGGCTTACCTTCCATATAAAGTTGGTTTCATTCAAAAATATTGATATTTGACCAATTTATGGGCCAAAATCGATCAAATTTGGTGCGTATGCCCAAATATGGTCATATGGTTTTTTGCTCATAACTCAGTCATTTTTTTCCAATCTTGATGAAAATTCATATACAAGTTCAAGGAACCACTAGCTACAAGTAAAGCATCTTAAATCTGGATATTGGGCATGTTCAGGGTATTTGGCTAAATTGGGCCTAATTTGGACCAAATATGGGCGTGGCTGCCCCGCAGGCACCGTTTGGCGGTTGGGGTCTGGGACCCCCTCAAAAGTTCGGTCACTGGTCCTAGTTTGTTGGTCAACTGCTATCTCGAAACCAAGTTTCACAAAAAATCAGGGTGAACCCCCCCCCCCCCCCCCCCCCCCCCCCCCTTAAGAGAGGCCAACAGTATTCTGATGTGATGTCATTTGTCAGACTGCGTTTTGATCTACTCTGAACCTGTATAATCTCTATCAGGGGGTACATAGGTACTAGAACTCTTCCACCCACAGCGATAATTGATTTGGACCTTAACCTGATCAACACTCCTAAACCCTAAAAGGTCATGGAGTGCCTTTTGGATGAGGGTCTAAACTGCTTTTTGTTGTAATACAAATTTGAGGATTTTATAAATTATTACAATTTTACATTTTTATAGAATTTGTATATAGGGACATTGCTATATTATGTGTATATTGTTTGAATTATAAAACTTTATTTCAACTCTTTGACACTAATTACTCTGTAAGTTTAGATCCCTGTATTTTGAACGAGAAGTCGTTTCCCAGAGCAGCTCAATGAGCAGCTCATGAGAGCCGAGACACAACTCGCATATTCTCCTACTGCCTTAAAACTTATTCGATTGGATGGCTACATAAGTGACTGTGTTAAACTTGTTTGACACTAAATAGTAAATGTATTATTGTCTATTTTAAGTAACAACACATTTTAAGTAACAACACATTTTATAACTACACTGTCTTTATAATGACAGTAGGAAACAGGAGGGTAAATAAAAGGTAATAGAAACCTGTACATGGTCCAGTTCCACATGTCTTTTCACAAAGATGTTGCGTATTGGGATAGGCATCCTCTTTGTTAACACACAATCCATTCAATTTATACCTTTGGCAAAATGTCAAGGTATGTTGGCTATCGTCTGAACATTCCCCGGTTTCGTTATCTGAAAGATGGTAGTTTAAGCCTCGATGAAGCAGTTTTTCCATTGTTTTTTCACTGCAGATTAAAGTGAATCATTTTGTTCGAGTGAGGGTTATTTTAGTGCCTATGTGCCTATTTTAGGAAATCACGCACTAAAATTAATGTTTTTTCAAATCAAAACAGATCACTAAGTTAGTGGTGGGCAAGAATGATAACAGATTACTAAGTAACTAAGTGGCTCTAAAAACCCTTGGACGCTTCGAGCCTTCGACCTCATTATTATGCAACTTCCTATTGAACATAGTCAGTCATACAACACGAAGAAAAATTATCACAATATAGAACTTGTCGACATTTTACCCTGACAGATATTGCAAGTCTTCCGACAAAACGTTTCCTCCTCCTCCATCAAGTCACAGAAACCAAGGAATTTCCACATATCACAGTAGTTGTGCTCCGAGCCAAACTTAGAATCTTGACAGCGTTTATCTGGTACATCGTTTTTTGCTGGTGGTACATACCAGTCCTGCCCTGATGTTGTTAGGAAACTTAATTTTGAGACCAAAAAAACTAAGGCCCTGACCGAACTTTAGGGTCCCGGGCGGTGGCGTCCAAATCCGACTCAATTATGCGAATCACCTAAACCAAGCTTTGGGGTGCTCTCAGTTCGTGATATTCACGAAAGTGATTTTGTCCAAAAAACAGAATAGAAATTAACCACTGATTAATATTTTTGCATGAAATTTTCAGTGTCAATGTAGAATAGCGATAATTTAAAATGATGAATTTTAAATTAGTCATTTTTAAATTTGGCGGCCGATTTTTTTTAACTGCAGTTTGGTCATATAGTTTTTGGCTCATTTTATTTATGTACGAATTTCAGGAGACTACTAGCTACAAGTAGAGTACCCTAAAGGTTTTGAGCATGTTTTGGTGAATTAGCACAATTGAGCAAAAATTAGCTACAAAATTACCAAATTTTTGAATTAACAACTATGATTAAAACTCAAATCAACAACTCTGATTAAGTATATTCCAAAAATTGCAATGTAGCGATTTTTCATTTTTAGAAACAGATATTTTAATATAAAAGTCCATAATTTTGACATTTCCATTAATGTCTAAGCGTGCAATAAATGCTAATTTATATAATTATTATTTATTCTATACCTGCTGTAGTGTAAAGCTGAACGAGGACCAGAAGCAAACTTGCTATTGCAATAGACATTGTGCTTCCTGACGTGTAATGAATTTTAGAATAAAAGTAACATTTGTTTCCTAATCCCTGATAGTTTACTAGAATTTTGGGTATTGGGCTACCCTGATTACTCTGCTATAGCTGTTCCCCTGGCTCGTGTAGGTCTATTTTATCAACATATAATATAAACCAGACCATACCGGGCACCTCGATAAACCGGGCCTCTTCTATTCAACTTTAAGTTTAGACCAGTCCAGAACCGGGAGCCCTCTTCTCCGTTTTGCTTATCCGTAGACTAAGCTTAACCCTTGCTACGACTATTCTGTGATCCGAGCCAATACTGTGGAAACTACCATATGCTTCGGAGTTCTTGACGGAGTTCCGCCATTTCTTTCGGCAAATGATGAAGTCGATTTGAGATCTACTTTGACTCATATCTGAGAGATATGTCCAGACTCTGGACTCCAGAGTTTCCCTCTTCGCTTCTGAAACCACGTGTGGTTTAGAAAGGCTCAAATGATCCCACACTTCACTACTTCTACACTTTATCACTTCCACACTTGCATCCTACCGTCCTAGTCCTATCACAAACACAAAATTTCAGAAGCAAAGAGGGAAACTCTGGACAAACGCGTCTGTCTATACTGTGCACTTTTAGTTTCCCTCGAGAGGCCCGGTATATAGAGGTGTATCTGTATGGCAGCCAGGTATTGTTATAAAATAAGGAATATTTATTTGTTATACTTATTATATGACTATATTTTTCCGTGATTTTGAATGCGATGTCTGCAAATATTGAAGTGTTTACGAATATCGAAAGAGATAATCATAACTACATGAAACCAATAACAACTAAAAGTGTATAAATCTTTAAAACCATATAACTACATATTATACATTAATTACATGTATTAAAAAACCTTATTAAGTCACATGGAAGTGCTTATCAAATATGAAATGAAATATTAGATTTTTAACGTTTATTATTCATTAATCACTAAAGATATAGATAGGTGACGAATGGTATAAGGCGGCCGCGGGTCGTGATTTCAACCGAGGTTCCTTATAGTGTGTATTGAAATGATGTAATATGAGATGAAGTACTAGTCACTTGGAACTATAATCTGAGGATTTTCTGATACAATCCATGCTAGCAGAAACCACGTCCCCGTTTCTAGCAAGCCGACTAGTTTTCTCCAGCTCTCCATGCTCCAGGCCTCGCAAGATACACATCCAGTTTCGCTGGACTATTGTGAAAGCTACACAGCCCCCTCTGTTCTCGCACATTCGCTGTAAGATTTAGACGATGAAGCTATCTAATTCAACATTTTATTATCACAGATTCTCACCGTGGTGTCCAATTTATAATCCTTGAAACAATTGGCGCACTCAAGTTTTATTTGTATATGATCTTACCTGGCACATAGCAAGAGTACGGACCCTGAGTTGAACCTTGAGAGTACCCCCAGGATACACTCCCCCGTAGTTATAACACGATTGAGTTTCCCAGGTGTCGACATCTTCTACCTCGTCACGTCGTCTGTCCTCTTCAAACTTCTTATCTTTACTCTCACATACCGGGTAATCTGGTTAAAAGTATTGTAGTTACCTTACGAGACATATTTAAATGGTGCGAAAGTCGGTGGTTTTTCGGGGAAAAAACCATATTTTCGGACTACCAAAATTTATTTTCACGTATAGTATCATTATTTCCCCCGAATTATTTTTCACGTATTTTCCTTAATTATGATTTTATCGATTTACTATCAAATCATCAATATAGTAAGTTATAAATATTATTCATCAAACCAATAATGAACGATTATTCGATCATGAATAGCTTTAAAAATGATTTTAGACACGTTCCATTAAAAATAAGCAAGTTCTGTCACTACTTTAATGGTCACGGCGGTGAAATTTCGGGATTAGTGGAAGATAACAAACACTGTCGGTCTCCTATACCTTCTGGAGGATTATAAGTTAAGTTGAGGCTGACTTTCAAAGGCTCCGGAGAAATTGTTTACAAGATGAAACAGCTGATCAGAGAAGATTTTTGTGTTTAATTTTCTCAAATATTGGGTTTCATTTTTGTAAAATAAGGAGATGAAAAAAATCCCAAATACCATGATTTAATTTGGGGTACAAAATGTGGTGGTTTTCGGTAAAAATTCCCATATTTTCGTTCCCAAATCATTTATGTCACCGGAATTATGTCGAACATAAATATGTCTCCTTTGAGTCCTTCTCATTGGTTATGGTTGACTGAATCTAATTCCTGATTGTGCCTTAATTTACTTATTAAATTCAATTACCTTTTTTGATAAATGTTCAGACATACAATAGATAACCAGATAAAGAGCAAAGAACTATTCCTTGGTCTAAAATAGCGATCCGTGGTGTGAGTCTCACCACCACGCTACCCTGGGCTGGGATGATTGTTTCACTAACCCGAGAATGAAATGGAATCGTGAGCAGAACAATCGACAAGCTTAGGGTTTGTAGGAGGTGTCTTGCAATACATGATCACGGAGTCCCCGACATCAAGGTTAGTTTTCTTATCAGGATAGAATCCTAAAACATCCGGCAATCTACTCAGATCGCATCCTTTAGACCGGCCTGGAAACAATACCAAATAAATGTTATACAAGCATTGTGAATACATTCTAACAAGTGAAAGTAGTTCAAAAGTACAAGTTCGAGTATTATTTTGAATTAATTATTTACGCTTGAGTTACATCACTCATTTAAGGCCAGAGGGAGGGGTAAACATGTATTTTTCAGTTGTCACTTATGTGACAGAGCTGCAGTAATTACTAGTAGTAGTAAAACTTAAACAAGTTAAATTATAATTTTAATTTAAGTTTTACTAGTAATAATAGGTAAACCTTAAACTTTGACGCAAGGTCCAATTTTGATGCGGTCATATCATGCATGTGAAAACCAAAAATACATATTTACCCTTCCCCCCTCTAACCTCAATTGAGAAGTATCGAGAAAAGTGTTTCTCACCTATTGAGGACTGTATAATAAAACTATCAGGGACAGGAGGTTGTTCGCTTACCCCTGACGGAACTTTCTCTTTTTGAGACTCTGAAAATTTAGAAGTTGGTCCCCTTTATACAACTTCAAAGGTTGTTAAGAATTCTCAATGATATAATTTCTTGATCTAGACAATAAACATATACAATGATTAGCAATGTTCAAGTAAAACTTACTGTAAATAATCTTATCAACTTTTCCAACTGCGTCTAAAATACAATCCATAGACGCGGAAACGACATCCTTTGCCTCATGGTTAGTAACAGGTTCAGGGTTTAGCCAAGCGTTCTTCAGCATGCATGAACCGGTGTCCTTATAGAGAGAGAACGCAACACAGCCAGCTCTAGTGGCGCACTTAGTGTAGCACTCTGATGTTTCTGTAACTTCCTCATATCTTGCTGTAGGAGACCCGACAAATGATACACCTTCGCGGAGGCATTCCTTCACTCCTGTATTGTAGAATCGTTTAACCATTAAATTTGAATTTTGAAAAAAAAATAATGATGACATAGATTTGGTAGAGAGAAGAACTCAAGTATCAACAAAATATCCAGAAACATGGATAAGCTAGAACGTCAAGGCCAGACAATGCAATGTAGATTTCTGTCATAGTAATTCATGAGAGAAATGATTGGATAGGTACTGGTAATTTCTAGATTGAAAATTGAACTTAACATTTGTTATTATATAATTAAGGGGGCCGGGGGGGGGGTCTTCATCAAAATTCTCTCGAAATTGACTTTGTGGGGGGGGGGAGTGATATCTATCAGCTGTTTTTGGTCCCATGGAAAAATATTGTTCCTAACCGAAATTATTGCCGGTCAAAGTTCAGCTAAATGAGTAATTGGTGACCTTTGACCGGCAATATGGTCCTTAGAACATATCCTAAAAGTTTCAGGGTGATTACTCAAAAATGTAGGAGAAGATAGATTTTTAGACTCGATTTTCAGGGCGCGCGATTGGGAATCGCTCGCGCAATACAATTACACATAAGCGCTGACCTTTGATTGGCAATAATTTCGGCTAGGAACAATATTATTCCATGGGAACAAAAACAGCTGATAGATATCACTCCCCTCCATCAGAAACAACTACAAAGTCAATTTCGAGAGAATTTTGATGAAGACCCCCCCCCCCCCCCCCCCCCTCGCAATTTCCCTGCAATTGCATACCTGGCACTTCCAAGTGGAGCCGTAAACCTCTCAAAGGACTGGAAGTGTCGCCTGAAAATGTTTTAATGTAAGAATGTAGACAATTACTAACAAAACTTCAACAGGAACAATGAAAACTTCTAACGTCCAAATTTATTGAAAAGTTCATAGTACTAGGCAACATGAACAGCAAAATAAAGTAAGATCTAACTACATGTATTTGATTTTGTTCAATCTGACTTACCAACTACTGAACTCAAGGAGTATTCATCAAGACCATTGTCTGAAAGATTTTTAGTAACGCGAATTGAATGTGAAAGACTGAATCAAACAAAATTGGAGCGTGTTATGGATAATAGGAACACCCTATATACTAATATACTATATATACATTATACATGCCTAATAATATACCTAATAATATAACCCTCAATAATTATACAGGTTAGGGGTAAATTTGCAACAATTTGCAACATTTATTCAAATACCTTGATCACAGACGCCACAACTTTCAGGGCACATTTTAGCCACCTCTAGGAACTTTTTGCAGAAGTAGCCAGAGAAAAATGCACAGTCAACAGACTGGTCATTACATCTTCCTAAAATGAGAATTAACTATGAGCTTGAGGGATCCAAGAAACTGTTAAATTTTGCATAACGTGCTTGCGTAATTTATGTGATTGACTCTTCGGAAAACAGCGAATGGCGACCCTTGGCCTTCGTGACCGATTAGCAATAATGGTACACTGTTCCTTCTAGCAATGGTACCTAAATATAATAAAAGAGCTATATAGACACATTTTTAATTCCACAAACCTTCTTTTCGCTCGTTATCCTTCCTTTTTGCTTGACATACTCTGCAGGTTTTCGGACATATTTCCTGGATTCCTTTTTCGTAGCATTCACTTTTAACGTGTTTACAAAACTTAGTATCTGCATCCTTACAACCTGGAGCTTGGTTCAGGCTCGAGGAGGCTGTACGAATGTATTGAGACCTCGGCACAACTTTGGCCTCTTCGCCTGAGATGGAGAAGTTTCAGGCTACTTTTTTAAAGTGTTTATAAATTTTATGTAAATTAACAGATAATCCTGCATGCTCATTTGGACATTTGTTTGACAAAGTTTGTACATAATAATCAAATCTGCGGACGGTTATCTTTATGACTTCGAAAAGCAAAGAAAAAAGTAAAAACAGCAACGTTACTTGCAACTGGAATAAATGTTTATAAAAATACTGAAATAATTGTCAATAACTAACCTTCATTGAGGGTTACTCCTTCACAAGAACCGCACGTCCTCTTACAGAATATTTCTTTAAGTTCTATATTCGTTTCACAATATCCTTCTGATTTCCATTTACCACACCTATCAGCACCTTCCTTATCATCACAAGACTCAGTATCCTTCTCTGATTTGTTATCATCTTTCTTTTCATCATTATCAATACTTTCCTCTTTCTTTTCATCATTATCAATACTTTCCTCTTTCTTTTCATCGTTATCAACACTTTCCTCTTTCTTTTCATCATTATCAATACGTTCTTCTTTCTTTTCATCATTATCAATCATTTCTTCGTTCTTTTCATCATTATCAATACTTTCTTCTTTCTTTTCATCATTATTAATACTTTCTCCTTTCTTTTCATCAGTATCAATATTTTCCACTTTTTTTCCATCATTATCTGGCATAAGACTTTTGTCATTATCTGGCTTAGGAAATTCATTACTCTTTTACAGTATATAAGTATATATAAAGTATATAAGTATATAAGTATATAAGTATATAAGTATATAAGTATATAAGTATATAAGTATATAAGTATATAAGTATATAAGTATATAAGTATATAAGTATATAAGTATATAAGTATATAAGTATATAAGTATATAAGTATATAAGTATATAAGTATATAAGTATATAAGTATATAAGTATATAAGTATATAAGTATATAAGTATATAAGTATATAAGTATATAAGTATATAAGTATATAAGTATATAAGTATATAAGTATATAAGTATATAAGTATATAAGTATATAAGTATATAAGTATATAAGTATATAAGTATATAAGTATATAAGTATATAAGTATATAAGTATATAAGTATATAAGTATATAATATAAGTGTATAATAAGTATGTGGATAAATATGCTTGCCTAGTTTACTAAGCTTGAGCACTCTATAGGGAATGAATAGATCACCGCTTAGCTTAAATGCAAAGCTCCTAACTCGTAATGAGTTTGAAGAGCACTGTGGTACCTATGTAATTCCTTCATCATTAAGGGCTTGGTGGCTCAGTGGCGCGGTCCCGGACCAGTAATCTGGTCCCGCCATCAGCAAAACCATCCCTGATGATTTGATCCACACTGATGAGTCCTAATAGGACGAAACACTGTGTCTATGGATAAGTATATAAGGGGGGGGGGGGGGGGCTATATAAGTATTCAAGAACACTGTAATGGAACCAAACTAACAATAACTAACCTCCACATGCACCGCATGTCTTTTTACATAATATTTCTTTAACTTGTTTCTGCGATTCACAATATCCCTGCGATTTCCATTCACCACATTCTTTACTGACATCTGCTCTATCTTTACAAGTCTCAGTGGCTTTCTTCGACTTGTTATTATCTTTCTTTTCTTTATTTTCATCTTTATCTGGCATAGGACTTCCGTCTGAAACAATCCAAAATGTTGATTATATGTATAATAAGAAAAGTAATGGGTCCAACTCCAGTAAATAAAACGATTGATAAATTCCTCAAAATGTTAACTTAATCACACAGACCAATCAATTGCTTTAACTCCATACCACCCTACTGTTCTGAAAACGCTATCTACCAAAGTTGCTCCTGAGTAAAATGCATATACATGTATCTATGTTCGTAGACATATTATTCTTTCTGTAAAATATGGACAATCGCCAACTTATAGTTTTCCGACCTTACGTTACCGCCTACCGGTTTGATCAAAATAATGAGATTATCCACCAAATGAGAGCTTCTAGAAGATTATTTTTCCGTGACAGATTCGTGCAGCTAGTTTTAGAAAGAGTATTATAAGAGTACTTAAACAAACTAACCGGACTGACCTTTGCATGTACCACATGTATTTTTACAAAATGTTTCTCTAATTTTTGTATGAGAACAAAATCCTCTTGATTTCCAGATACCACATCTGCTTTTATATGTAGTTAAATCTTCACATTTATCAGTATCTCCGTTGTTATTATTGTTCCCTCCTTTTCCGTCACTTTCTTTCTTGTTGTTGTCTGGTTCAGTTCTACTTGAACCTTATAGAGAGAGATTAAGTTCAAAGTTCATTTAATAATCAGATCAATTAACTTTAGGGAAATAAAAAATAAACTAAATGGTGACAATTTTATTTTAAGAGAAAAGTGAGAGGTGAAAAATTGGGATTCCAAAATTGGCTGCTTAGAATTCTACTTTTCTCAGTATCTTTCTTCGACTTGTTATCATCTTTCTTTTCCTCATTATCGATATTTTCGTCTTTCTTTTCGTCATTATCTGGCATAAGACTTCCGTCTGAAATAATCCAAAACGTTGAGACAAGAAGAGTTGTATGTGTAGAAAACAGATAGTTGCCTGATCTCTTTTGAATGCCTCAAAAGTTATCCGACATATTATCCGTGCTCGTAGGTCATATTCACAAATATCTAAATATGGTTTAAGACAAACTTTCAAGTTTCAGATAATTAGAAATTCCTCCTTCGCAAAGTTATTTTCCACAATTTTCTGGATTCTAACTAACCAAACTAACCTTTGCATGTACCACACGTATTTTTACAAAAACTTTCTCTAATTTTTGTACGAGAACAAAATCCTCTTGATTTCCAGATACCACATCTGCTTTTATATGTAGTTAAATCTTCACATTTATCAGTATCTCCGTTGTTATTATTGTTCCCTCCTTTTCCGTCACTTTCTTTCTTGTTGTTGTCTGGTTCAGTTCTACTTGAATCTTATAGAGAGAGATTAAGTTCAAAGTTCATATAATAATCAGATCAATTAACTTTAGGGAAATAAAAAATAAACTAAATGGTGACAGTTTTATTTTAAGAGAAAAGTGAGAGGTGAAAAATTGGGATTCCAAAATTGGCTGCTTAGAATCTTACTTTTCTCAGTATCTTTCTTCGGCTTGTTATCATCTTTCTTTTCCTCATTATCGATACTTTCGTCTTTCTTTTCGTCATTATCTGGCATAAGACTTCCGTCTGAAATAATCCAAAACGTTGAGACAAGAAGAGTTGTATGTGTAGAAAACAGATAGTTGCCTGATCTCTTTTGAATGCCTCAAAAGTTATCCGACATATTATCCGTGCTCGTAGGTCATATTCACAAATATCTAAATATGGTTTAAGACAAACTTTCAAGTTTCAGATAATTAGAAATTCCTCCTTCGCAAAGTTATTTTCCACAATTTTCTGGATTCTAACTAACCAAACTAACCTTTGCATGTACCACACGTATTTTTACAAAAACTTTCTCTAATTTTTGTACGAGAACAAAATCCTCTTGATTTCCAGATACCACATCTGCTTTTATATGTAGTTAAATCTTCACATTTATCAGTATCTCCGTTGTTATTATTGTTCCCTCCTTTTCCGTCACTTTCTTTCTTGTTGTTGTCTGGTTCAGTTCTACTTGAACCTTATAGAGAGAGATTAAGTTCAAAGTTCATTTAATAATCAGATCAATTAACTTTAGGGAAATAAAAAATAAACTAAATGGTGACAATTTTATTTTAAGAGAAAAGTGAGAGGTGAAAAATTGAGATTCCAAAATTGGTTGCTTAGAATCTTACTTTTCTCAGTATCTTTTTTCGGCTTGTTATCATCTTTCTTTTCCTCATTATCGATACTTTCGTCTTTCTTTTCCTCATTATCTGGCATTAGAATTCCGTCTGAAATAATCCAAAACGTTGATACAAGAAGATTTGTATGTGTAGAAAACAGATAGTTGCCTGATCAATTTTGAATGCCTCAAAAGTTATCCGACATATTATCCGTGCTCGTAGGTCATATTCACAAATATCTAAATATGGTTTAAGACAAACTTTCAAGTTTCAGATAATTAGAAATTCCTCCTTCGCAAAGTTATTTTCCACAATTTTCTGGATTTTAACTAACCAAACTAACCTTTGCATGTACCACACGTATTTTTACAAAAACTTTCTCTAATTTTTGTACGAGAACAAAATCCTCTTGATTTCCAGATACCACATCTGCTTTTATATGTAGTTAAATCTTCACATTTATCAGTATCTCCGTTGTTATTATTGTTCCCTCCTTTTCCGTCACTTTCTTTCTTGTTGTTGTCTGGTTCAGTTCTACTTGAATCTTATAGAGAGAGATTAAGTTCAAAGTTCATATAATAATCAGATCAATTAACTTTAGGGAAATAAAAAATAAACTAAATGGTGACAATTTTATTTTAAGAGAAAAGTGAGAGGTGAAAAATTGAGATTCCAAAATTGGTTGCTTAGAATCTTACTTTTCTCAGTATCTTTTTTCGGCTTGTTATCATCTTTCTTTTCCTCATTATCGATACTTTCGTCTTTCTTTTCCTCATTATCTGGCATTAGAATTCCGTCTGAAATAATCCAAAACGTTGATACAAGAAGATTTGTATGTGTAGAAAACAGATAGTTGCCTGATCAATTTTGAATGCCTCAAAAGTTATCCGACATATTATCCGTGCTCGTAGGTCACATTCACAAATATCTAAATATATGGTTTAAGACAAACTTTCAAGTTTCAGATTTAAATTAGAAATTCCTCCTTCGCAAAGTTATTTTCCGCAATTTTCTGGATTCATTTATGGGATTTATTGTTGATGCGCGGCGCTACATTGGTCAAATCATTCGTCAATTTTTACCATGCATCCCACTCATTTATAAAAAACACAGTATTTAATTATGTTGCACTTTTTTCCAGTAACACTTTTCACTCAAAAGAATTAATGGTACAAGTACATCGTAGGGAAAATTGATCGTGCGTGGTTTAACCGCAGCGAAATTCTTGTTACAACTTTAAACAAATACATTTGAAAAAACAGGACAGACCTTCACAGGAGTTGCATGTTTTCTTACAAAGCTTTCCTCTGACATTTGATCTATATCCACTATTTTTAGGATCGCACATTCCTTTTGCTTTCCATACAGCGCAAACGTCGTAGCGCACTCTATTTCCACATTTTCCAGAGCCCACACTTTGCAAACCGGTTATTCCTGAAATATGATGTAGGTAAAAGCGTTTCAGGACTTCTATATCAGGACGTGTATAATCTGTGATCCAGTCTTTTATTCTTGTAATGGATCACAGCAGTTACATGATATAAATTAAAACTTCTTACCACAAATTCCACATGATTTTGGGCACATAGTGTGTACATCTGTTTTGGCACATTTTGCTTTTAGGAAAGGGCAACGGTATATATCTGCATCCTGACAATCGTTATTCTTCATAGCTTTCCTTGCAACAAGTTTGGGAATTCTACCTGAAATATAGTCACCTTGATTATCGAACAGCAAAATAAATACCTAAATAAACTTCGTAATCTGATAAATTATAGGAAAGTGTGAACTCTGTTAGGTAATTCAGTACAGACCACAGACTCATATAGGGTAAGTAGCACGATATATTTTGGCAGTTTAACTTTGAGGAAAAAAGAAGATGATGACGTTATCAAACTTTCTCAACCTCACGTGGACACGTTCAAAAAAAGGTGGCACTAGAGATTGATTTTTTAAAATGCGTTTTAAAAATAGTCATTACTCTTTGTTGGTTGATATGTCTATCTATACCTTTAGAAATTCGATTAAATTTCATGATCCTGAAATCACGGAGTCTCTAGTGCTTATATCACAGGAGTTATCGTTATTTGTGTGCCAATGAGTCAAAAGTCACACAATTAGAAATGCAAGATGAATCAACACTAGATAATCTGAAAAGTAATATTCACAAAGAAGCCAAAATTGATATGGTGACTATAATGCATGTAAGGAATGGAATGTCTTATCTGAAATTGTTATTGGTGCCAAAATGAGTCAAAAATCACAACTTAAACGTTGGAAATGAGCCTATTTTGAGCAGTGATTATTGAATCATCTAACGTTTTTATTGGCTTTCTATCATTTTTTAGGGTACAAAATAGTATTCAATAGTATTAAAACCAATTAATATGATTCAAAAGTCACATTTTCGTTAAAGGTGCGCTATTAAGTCACACTATAGTTATCCTTAAATTAAGTGAACGATATGACAATTTATATCCATTCTATGATTATTATTATGTGATTTTTGAATCCATGTCTAAGCTTATACCATATTGAAGGCCTTTGAGCGATAATTTTTGATCTGGGTGCTTAAATGATTCAAAAATCACTTAAATCTAGCTACCAAATATGTAATTTTCTTTAAAGTGTGACAATTGAATCATATGTAATGTTCAAGTTGTAATGACATTTTGAAAGGTAAGGTAATGAATCGATAATCACATTTCAAAAATTCAATTAAGTATTATACGTTACTGATTGATTCATTTGTCACATTATGGAGACAAAATTATCATGGCTTGAGTAGTAAAAGTACTTGCCTAGTTTACTCAGTTTAAAATTAGTGTTTTGTGATTATTGATTCCACTATTACTCTAATAACGAACTTCTCCATGACCATAAACAAGTGTCACAACAAATTACTGCATATTTACTATGAATACAAACCTGATATAGAGCCAAAAAGTGATACATTCCCCTGATACAGCATAATTTCAATACATGCTCATTTATGTGATTTTTGACTCATTATGGCACTTTTAATCATCTAAATTCTCTAAATATTAGTTAGCATGATATAATTGTGATTGATAGAGTTCATTGCTACAATCATTCCGTTGATATTCATATCACATTCATCATTCTAAAATACTTAGTCAGAATTAACCCTATGTGTGATAATTGCATCATAACTCCACATTTAACCGGTGACTCTTTGCACTTTTAACACTCAACTATCTCAGAAAGGTTCAATAATCACATTGAGAAGCAGGACACACTCACAGAATGTAAATTCATCATTAGAGGTGCAAGAAATGAATATTTTGTGATTTCTGGCTCATATCTGCACAATTAACAGATTTAAAGAGATGAATGACTTAATTATGTGACATTTGACTCTTTTTGGACCACATATTAAAATTTGGTTAACTTTCATAGCATACTCCTTGAGATACAAGTATTTTAAAATGCTTCACACAATTTTGGCAGTGAAAAATCAATCTCTAGTGCCACCTTTTTATGAACGTGTCCACGTAACAAGTGGTCCACGTCACTCTCTCTGGACATTAATAAAGACTAAAACAACTCCACAGTAAGTTCACACCACTGGTACCTTAACATATCATTTTACACCGGTATCCATCAGGGATGCTACACCCAGACTTCAGAGGCAGGCAAAGCATCTTTATGTTATCCTCTCCTGGACCACCAGGTCCAGCCTCTCTTTAAAAATAAGAAAAAAAAGTGGTACCTTGATCAACCAAAACTAACAAGGTAATATCACTATTATGAGAAGATAATATGCTAACCGCAAGTTCCACAAGTTTTCGGACACAGTTTCTTAACCTCGTCAGTGGTACAGTACTTTTTCTGGACAGGACAGCGAAGATCGTCCAAGTTTTTACAATCATAATCATCATTATCTTCTGATACCGAGCTTGTTTCTGCAATAAGAAGGAAGTTAAATAAGTTTCTGCGACTCTAACAAAAGTGGCTAAAATAAAACCACCTACTCTTTAACGTGTAGCATATTTTAAGAATTAATGGAAAATTCATTTGCTTTACCGACTATCGTTTAAGATAGCAACAGCAGTTTATTCTACCATTCATCTCACTTTCACAACTGCCGCACGTTTTCTTGCAAAATATGTTTCGAATTTTTGTTCGACTCCCGCAAAATCCTTTAGACCTCCACATGGCACAGACTGCTCTAGCCACAGTATCCTGACACGACTGAGTTGGAGCACCTGATAGTCCCACTCCTTCTTCCTCTGAAATAGAGTGAAGTTAAACTTCCTACTCAAAAAAGGGGCATACAATTAATATATTTGGGCAACGAGCAGCTGTACGGATGGAAACAATCAGCATAATGAGATGAAAATAGTTTTTATGATAAAAAGATAGTTAAATGTGATTAGAATTGTTGAACCTTCAAAGATATGCTTATTTCTTTATATGTTAAATATGTTAAATATGTTAAATATGCTAACTGTGCTTTAATATGTGACGTACTAACTTTGTTTTGAGCATGATTGACACGTGTTGGCACACCAGTAGTCAGTATAACCATCCGAGTCACACTTCCTATCCCAAGTAACACAATCTGACCACCTATCTTTACAATTTATCTGATCGCCTGGATGTGAGGAGTTGTTTAGTTTCTATAAGTATTTATTGGGTGAGGCCTTCTTTAATTTGAAATAGTATTTATTGGGTGAAACTTGTTCGATTTCCATAAGTATTAACTGATTGATATTTGATGCTTACCATCCCAACACGGATACCCAAATTTCAAATTTCGATCTTGATAAATCTTTGTTAAATTGGGCCGAACAAGTTCAAGGAACTAAATTTAAAAGGAACATTTGAGTTAAAAGATCCGTCCCCTCCAAGCTTCACTTTCTTCTAGTTCTCCAGTTCTGTGCCCTCATCTAGAGTTTTAAAAAGGTAGATTGAGAAATAACAGTAACTTAACGTCAATACTTTGCTCAATATAAGTACAGTAAAACCCCAATTTACCGCGATCTGATTTACCGCACAACCCGATTTACTGCAGCCATTTCCTTCCCCCAGATTAGGGGTAAACATAATAGAAATGAAAACAATCAAAACCCCGATTTACCGAGCCTTTTACCTTTCCCCGAACTCCGCGGTAAATCAGGGTATTACTGTATAACTACTAGACTGTTGACCTTCCTACAAGACTTCTGTACGTCGCCCGCTGGTTCATACTTTAATCAGGCCTGGGACGGAGACCGGAGTTTGGACAATACAAATTTTCGTTTTGTTAAGTTTTCTGCTGTGGGCTTCCTCTGACCGAAATTAAACTTACAGCGCCTCAATCGTGTCATTTCCCACCTATAGTTGACTGACTAATTGGTTGCAGGCGAGAAATTCCTTCAAAACTGTAAAATTTCGATCCCTGAAATATCATCTTCGAAAACTGAAAATGGGACAGAAAATGGGACAATATGATTTTGCAATTTTCTTCGGGATTTTGACTAATACCTCAAGTCGGTTTCATACCATCATCAATTACCTTGGTTCAGGCTCGAGGAGGCTGTATGAATGTATTGAGACCTCGGCACAACTTTGGCCTCTTCGCCTGACATGGAGAAGTTTCAGGCTACTTTAATTAAAGTGTTTATAAATTTGATGTAAATCAACAGATCATCCTGCATGCTCATTTGGACATTTGTTCGACAAAGTTTGTACGTAATCAAGTCTGTAAACGGTTATCTTTATGACTTCGAAAAGCAAAGAAAAAAAAGTAAAAACAACAAGGTTACTTGCGACTGGAATAAATGTCTATAAAAATACTGACATAATTGTCAATAACTAACCTTCATTGAGGGTTAGTCCTTCACAAGAACCGCATGTCCTCTTACAGAATATTTCTTTAAGTTCTATATTCGTTTCACAATATCCTTCTGATTTCCATCTACCACACCTATCAGCACCTTCCTTATCATCACAAGACTCAGTATCCTTCTCTGATTTGTTATTATCTTTCTTTTCATCATTATCAACACTTTTCTCTTTCTTTTCATCATTATCAATACTTTCCTCTTTCTTTTCATCATTATCAATAATTTCCTCTTTATTTTCATCGTTATCAATACTTTCCTCTTTCTTTTTATCATTATCAATACTTTCTTCTTTCTTTTCATCATTATCAATCATTTCTTCTTTCTTTTCATCATTATCAATACTTTCTCCTTTCTTTTCATCAGTATCAATATTTTCCACTTTCTTTTCATCATTATCTGGCATAAAAATTCTGTCATTATCTGGCTCAAGAGCCATTACTGTTTTACAGTAACAGGACAACTATTACAAATTAGATAGTCATGGTAGTATATAAGTATATAAGTATATAAGTATATAAGTATATAAGTATATAAGTATATAAGTATATAAGTATATAAGTATATAAGTATATAAGTATATAAGTATATAAGTATATAAGTATATAAGTATATAAGTATATAAGTATATAAGTATATAAGTATATAAGTATATAAGTATATAAGTATATATAAGTATAATAAGTATATAAGTATATAAGTATATAAGTATCCAAGAACACTGTAATGGAACCAAACTAACAATAACTAACCTCCACATGCACCGCATGTCTTTTTACATAATATTTCTTTAACTTGTTTACGTGATTCACAATATCCCTGCGATTTCCATTCACCACAATCTTTACTGACAACTTCCCTATCTTTACAAGTATCAGTGTCTTTCTTCGACGTGTTATGATCTTTCTTTTTTTTATTTTCATCATTATCTGGCATAGGACTTCCGTCTGAAACAATCCAAAATGTTGATATAAGAAAAGTAATGGGTCCAGTGAATAGAACGATTGATGAATGTTTAGTTTGTTTAGTTTGTTTAAGTTCTCTCTGTTGAAATTTTCTTATTTGAAAATGGGACAGAGTCTGGAAAATACAAAATTTTGTTTTGTTACGTTTCCTGCTGTGGGCTTCTTCCGACCAAAATTAATCTTCCAGCACCTCAATCGTGTCATTTGTCACCTATAGTTGACTTACACAAGTGAGTAATACACAATTACTGACCCCCGACCAAGTTATGGTGCAGATATAACCATTAGGTTCAGTGATTCAGTAGTTGAGTGTGTACCAACACCTAGCACCCTGCCTAAACGTTCGGAACTACCGGACCTATCTGGCAAGCCTGCTACCTGAACTTGAACAACAAAAATCGTGAATACCACTGACTAATTCAAATATATATATTAGAATATTAATATACTACATATAGTTCAGTATATTATGTAGTGTTTTTCTAAAACATACCCTGACAGGTTCCACATGATTTCCTGCAGTGTTTGTTTCTGATAACTTCATCACTAACACAGTCCCCATGTGACTCAAATGCTAAACAAAGAGAAGTTTCCTTTTCATCTCGACACAGTGTCCCAGGCATACTATCTGCATCTTGACCTGAAGTGATGATAAATTAAAAATAATGTGAAAGTGTATAAACGACAAACGTGGTTACTCCCCATCTCTAAAAATGAGTATTAGTGACAGGACACAACCTACCCTTGCAGGTACCACAGGTCTTCCTGCAATACCTCGCCCTGATTATTTTCATTTTGCTCGTTTTCTCACAGTGTCCCTTTGTATTCATTCTGGAGCACCTACGGTTGCCCATCCTATCTCCACATACTCCACCAGACACACTCTGCCTCTCTGAAATATAATTACTAAATATTCTATACATAGAAAAGTTGAAATAAAAGTGGGATTTTTTCCCAAGAGACTAGGAACAACTAAAGTACTTGGAAAACTTGGAAAACGTGAAATCGACGACAATATGGTTGAATATTATTGTAACGGTTAATATATGAAATTAGATTTTTGAAACAGAGTAGATCGATGGCAAATTAAAAATAATTTACCCTTGTTAATTTTGCAGATATTGCAAGATTTAGGGCAGGATTTGCGAACTTTAGCTGATGAGCAATATGAGGACATGGAAAGACAATACGTCTTATCTGCATCTCTACAACTTGGGTCTTGTGAGTCTCTGCTGCTCCTTTGAGGCCTCACTGCGCTCTTTAAACCATCTTCTGGGAGCCGGGAGGGTATGATAAAGTAAGTTATTGTCATTTATTTCAAAACGGTCAAAATTCTGTGGAATTGCAACCGTCAGCGATCAGAAACGTTGTACTAACGATTACCATGGAATTCTTAAAAATACCTGAATCAGATGCACATATTTTGCAAGTAACCGGGCAATTTCTCTGTATCCCTTCTGCCCTGCAGAATTTTTCCATGCCCCTACAAAATTCGGGGTCTGTATCCGTGCACTCTTTTTTGTTAAACCCATCCCTCTCTTGCGGCCTTTCCTTAGCTGTTGGGGTAAGGAATTCAAAGAACGAATAATAAGTGATCAATAAGCTGGTTCTGAAAAGATCAAGACCGGTTTGAGTTATACAACGATTAAGTTCCTCTGAATTTGTATCTGAGACACTAGAATTAACTTACCTGTGCAGAATTGGCATGTTTTCCTGCAGTTCATTCTCATTGGTCGGTATGTGGCACACACACTATTCAGTCTATCACACTCTGAACTTCCTATCAAATCGTCACATTCCTCTTCAAAATCAGCTGGGTCCTCATCTGAACGAATAGGTTCAACGGAGGGAGCGGGAGGCCGAGGGAGTGAAACTTAATTTGATACACGAGGTAAGATGTACGGTTTGTGGTAAAATCGCACTTACAAATACAATAGTTATAGTATGTATAACTATAATAATGACTTGGGTATTAACATCTTGTCATATAATTATATAAAGATTTAGTTGGGTACTGAGTAGGCAAACTTAGCAAAAAGAAAAGACTAATCAGCAAAAGGTCACCTTTGCAGAATCCACAAGTTCTGCGACAAAAGAACTTCATACTCTTTTTAGTATCGCATTTCCCGATCTGAGATAAACATGTGGCGGTCTCGTATCTATCCTTACACGAGGCGTCTACAGGGACTGGCTCCACGACTCCAGTAGAAAGAGTACCTGCAAAGAATCTGCAATTTTTCGAATTATTCGCAAATCCCTTGAAAAGCGTTAATATACTTCAAATATATTAGCTTATTCCACTTGATGTATGTAATAAAGTTATGAAGGTCTAAGTGGCAAATGTCAATCTTTCAACAACAACAAAAACAGAGCAAAAAGGAAAGAGATTGCATCTGCATCCATGATGCTGTATATCATAATATGAATTTTCGTTTTATCATTTGGTCACGCTGGGTTAACAAAAAAGGTTTGACAATTGACTGAGGTCTTCCGACGATCATTTTTAATTAGATGGTGTCACAGGCACTGGCTATGTAAAATTTAAAATTTCACCGCTTTGAAGATTTGCCAGCAAGAGCTGTAGCCTGAAGAGTAAAGAGTTCCTAGGAACCCAAGCGCTGCAGCTAACAGTACTTAATTTCGTCAACGCCTGTGCATTTTCAACTTTCTAAGAATTATAACAATACGTCATGATGAAGGCCACAAGACGTTAAGTTTAACATGATCCAGATGGAACTACCCTGTAATTGGATCCCAGATATCCCAACAGGCCCTTCGTTTACAAACGAAATGATAAACGTGCGGTGTCGAAGAAGTAAATTATATTACGTTATTTACAATATGTCTTAACTTTCAAATAAAACCCCACAATTATAACTTAGATCTAATCAAAATATCAAAAACACATTTTTTTTGGTTTGGCCGGATTATCTATCTTATATGTACATCCGCCCAAGGCCAAGGCCAAGGGTCTCAGGTTTCATACAATCCTTGCCTGAACTTACTGTTCTATATATAAAGGCAAAATGTCGGATCTCTTATTATTTTACGCAATCGGAAAAAACAGGCTTAAAGATTATCGGCCCAACTTACAACAATAAATGCATTATCAGCTGTTCAGTTAATATTATTATTAAGTAGAAAGGCTTTCGGAATAAAAATTCATTCTGGATTCTCCAAGTCAACTTCAACCGATGTTGCTAGTGATTCATATATTGATTCAGCACCAGTGCTGTTTAAAGAATTTGTAGCTGTTGCCGATAGAGCGATAGAACACTTGATGAACTACTTGATGGAACACTAGATGTCGTGTTTGTAGGTGAAGAATCATATATTCTCGATAATCCTACTCTATCCAGTTCACTATTGATATCAGAGTAAATCTGCAAAGATTTTCTTCTCGACAAATGATCTGTCGAAAACCTCTCTTCCAGAGGACCAAACAGTTTTTTGCACTGAGACTCGATAGAGTAAACGTCCAAAAACTTCACTTGGTCCAACTCCCTCCACTCATCAACTAACGCTGTAGAGTTTCTGTACACATTCAGGGGATCATCATTGCGAGAGTTGTTGTAACCGTCAGAAAGTCCTAGACTAATGTTAGTCATGTGCTCCTTTACTTGATCAGTCAATGTTTCGTTAACGAATGAGTAAATCATTTCTGCCGTTTTCAGCGGGCGGAGGGACATTGATGAGTGAGTTACCGTCTTTAATCTCTCCTTGAACCAGGCATCACCCTCAGCTAGCTCTAACGTTTTCAGGTGATCGGAGCAGTATTTAAAACTCTCAAAAGCAATCCTAATTTTTCTTTGAGTTTTATCACCTCTGATAGGATCTTGAAAAGCTTTAATGCTATTCCAATAGAAGAAATGCCTAAATTTCCTCCGCGATGAGGTAAGAGCGACGGGGTGTCTCAACAGCTGTATTACTCTGACATCAGCTGATTTAATCTTGGTGATTTTCAAGATATCTGATACTTCTTCAAGTCTGATAACCTTGATAGCTGTAGTATTACGGTATTTACATATTTCATGATAGGATACCCTCCCCGCTACCCGCGTTTTGTTACAAGCGGAACTGTTAAAACGGTGCCAATTTTCCACCTCAGTTCCACACTTCCCGTAAATTGCCCTATACGGTGAAGCAAACGCAGTGCAGTTATGAAGCAGTTGTTGAAGGTACAGCATTCGTAGATCTGACTCATGATGACGTGGGTGCTCTCCGATCAGCAACTTTCTATTACGGAGGGAACTGATGTACTTATCGTGGAAGGGTTCGAATAAATAATGAATAGCTGGGTTACCATCGAACAAATTGCCAAGAAATGAGGAACCACTTCTGAAGCCGGTTACCATGATGATAATCTTTTTGTGCGGACTCGGATCAAGGTTAAAAGCGTGGTCCTCTGTTCGATCAATTGATCTCAAGATGGAGAACTGTTTGTGGTTGTTATGAGTTTCATAACGGAGTTCTGGGATTAAAATTGGAGAGGTGTTCCCGCTAAAGAATATAAATCCAAAGAAGATGATTGATGCGCAGCAGAAAACGCAAAGAGCTCCGATTAATGTCCTCTCGGTAACGATGCCCATTGTGCCTCCGAGTCCAGTTACAACGAAAACCAACGAACAGAAGAAATGTAAAAGCAACAAAATGTTTACTGTGTGCTGTAATATAAACATCTTCAAATGTTATTGCAGTTAGGTGTAAAGAGTGGTCTTATTGTAATCTAGATACAATGCAAAGCAAGGTTACACTAACTGATGAGGTCCACCCTTTTGTTTGATTTTTATAAATGATCTAGCTAATGTGAGTAACTTAGCTAAATTTGTATCATTTGCGGACAACTAACATCTTTTTTTCAAGACAGAGATCGTAACTTACTATACAATAACGCTAATAAATTATTATCTAAAATTTGTTGTTCAAATAAGCTAATCATTAATTTTGAAAAAGCTGTTTTACGGAATTTGGAAAGAGTTAACCAGCTGAGAATGGAAGATTTATTGGATTACTGAACAATCAGTAAATCAGTTCGAACAAGTAGACAGGTGTAAATATTTAGGAGTGACAATGAATTATAACTTTAACTGGAATGACCATATTCTCACTTATCTTCCCATGGCCATGGTAACTTGATCTAGATTGGGTGAGAAAAGGCGCAACTGTGTGGCAGCCGTCTATTTAATTTGGACCACTTATTATACAAATAGTATACGAATGGTATACAATTCAGCAAAAATTGAGGCATAAAACACATTGACACCGTTACATTCATATTTTAATTTTTTGTGATTCCGACAAAGAATAAGAATTCAAGTTTGCTAAAATTCAGATGGGTTGGGATCAACCTTAGCCCGGGGTAGTTCTAACCTTGACAATTGCGGCAAGTTTTAGGACACATGACATTTCGGACTTTGCTTTGACTCTCACAGTATCCAATCTTCTTGAAGTATTCGCATTTGCCCGATTGTAGTCTTTTGTCCTCACAATTATCTAGAAAAGAAATTAATTTGAGATAGTATATGAAGAAAATGTTCATGACATCATGCGGAGCTGATTTAAAATCAAGATCTAAAAAAGTTTTTAAATAGCATTAAGATTTAGGGAGGAGGAATCAAATTGAATCATAAACATTAAAATAAAACTAGCTAGTAATTAAACTCACCCTCACCACACACGGCACATGTCTTCCGGCAGTGTGTGTACCGAATAGAATCTCTAACACAATAACCCAGATCCCTCCAGATCCTGCAGTTATACTCCCCTTTATCATCCTCACAAGTCAGATCTTCCTTCAGCTCTGGTACACACATCTTACAGGTTACTCTACACAGTGTCCTCTTTATGTTCGCGTACTCGCACATGTTAACGGCCGCGTAGAACTCACATTCTTGACTGCCATATTGGTTCTCGCAGGCTGGTTCTGAGCTACTGGAACTTGAGGCTAGAGAGACACCTGACTCTGAGGAAAACTTTAGCTAAATTCAAAACTAAATTGCAAACTAAATAACCATACCGATAAAAAATTTTTAAATAAAGATTATTAAATTGTAGCAATCGAACAACCTTTCTCACAAAATCCACAAGTTTTCCTGCAGTAACGTTCCATGTAAAAGTCAGAATTACAGCGGCCACTCTTCCTAGTACAAGTTGCCTCTCCGATCTTGTCACTGCAGCCTTCCAGAGCCTCCTCGGGGGGATCTGACTCTGAGAGGAGGTTTAAATTATTAAGATTATTGTCGAGGCGGAGCTAATCTTAATGGTTTGTTGGGTGAATAAAGGGAGAAAAACAATTTTTTCTTTAATTTAAATTTTATTGAAGCAAACGATAGAACTCTCGATATCATGTAAAGGGTGATAAAAGACTCGTGTCCAAATTTTAAATGGCTCTCAAAATCTTACAAATGAGTCAAATAGTTCGATTTTTGTTTTAAATTGTATAGATAAATTATTACATTTTAAGATACATATCATAAATAAGCCTACTATTTCAAAAAATTTTGACGATGTCTACTTTATTCTCGTTTGATATGGCAAATTTTGACATTTTTCAAAGAACATTTTAAAAGATTGCAAAATTGTGATAAAATGAGTTTTGAAACGATTTTGCAAGAGATAACTTAAATGTAAGACCTAACAAGCATCTAATTTGCTCCTTCATAAAATAAAAATTATAATTATTTCAAATTTGGGCTCGTGTCTTGGAACACCCTGTATTAAATTGATTAATGTGAACGATGAAACACTTATGGAATATCTTTAATAGCTTGCAATTCGTAGTGACCTTGTTTACAACAGAATACAGATAGTTTAGATATGAGAATGGAGTGGGCGACATCTGTCTCACAGCGACATCTGTCCGACTCAGAAAATAGGTTATTTGGACAATAGTTTATGTCGGATCCAACGATACGATTTTCTTGAAACTTTCTAGATAGTAAGATAGCTTTAAGACAAATAATTTGTGCAAGTTTGGATAAATTTCTATGTGCCAAATTTGAGATATCACTTCAAACACACGAAAATAGTGCTGTCGGACAGATGTCGATGTCGGAAAGATGTCGTGTTACCATGAGAATGTCACCACTACAGTACTACACTGACCATGCCAAGCACTCTGTTTATTCATGAGTACTCGATTAGCTATCCAAAATCTAGTACTAACCGTTACAAAGTCCGCAAGTTTTACGACAATAGAGTTGCAAATCATCATCATCTTCACAGGCTTCAATCCTGGAGATGCAGTGCGCTGTGCTGTACAAGTCGATACAGGTGTCAATAATGATGGTTGAATTATCGGCATCCCTAAAGCTGGAGGACAATGATCCTGCGGAGTGGATATTAAGTCTAACAGGTCCAAGTTTAATTATTTACTGCAAATGTTAGTTGTATTAGGCATTAGCGACAAGAGAAACGCCATTGTCGGACGTAAGGACTCCTCAACTCAAACTACATTAAATATATTCCTTCTGTACCGTCCTGAATAAATATATAGTTCTAGACATTATAAAACATTACTGAACACCAACAAATATTATTTATGCAAAGATAAAACGAGAAATAATTCAAAATATCACAAAAGAACAAATAATAAAAAATCAAAAAAATATATAAACATAATATAACATAATGGCAAAATAACAAAATAACAAAATAGCAACAAAACATACGATATTTGAAGAATGACTCAAAATCGTAAAATATAAAATTTACTCCTTCATCAAAGCGAATTTTGGAAAATTATAATTTTACAATTAAGGGCAATTAAATAAAACTGTTAGTTGTTAGAACCTCCCAAAACTTATAAGTACACGGGTGTTTAGCCTCTATGAACTTTTTAGCAAATTTATGTAACACATCGGGATTAAAATTCTGATAAAATAATTTACTTTTCAGAGATTTCACATTTCTAATAAATCCTTCTAAAATCGTATTTGCATTACAAAGTCTAAATAATTGTGAACAAAATACTTCGTATAATCTTCTATCAGGGACGTTGGATTTCAAATTAGGCATGCTATTAACTAGGTCTAGTTGAGTTCCTTTCTAGTCGGCAGCGATAAACATTAACTAAGAAATAGATCCCTACATATATATAATATATTACATGTACTAGCAGCTATTATAAATAATACGTACCATCGCAGTTTTCACATGTCACAGGACAGTAATCAGTAGCTATTTTACTATCAAACTTGCAGTAGCCGATACTTTTTAAATAATTGCATCTTTCTCCATCAAAGCTGTCTTTGCAACCGTCGGCTTCGCTACCTGGAAAAACAGATACTACAACTATACAAAAACCACGAAATTCCTTTTCAAAGTTGTAGGTTGTAGCTCAAGACTCGGCTTTTCTTCCGTCAAACATTACAGTAGCAATCATTACTGACCAACAACAGTAAAACTCTGATTTACCGTACAGTTTAGGGGAAAATAAATATTACAGTAAATCGGGGTACCGTTGGATCACATGGTTTCTCTCCGCACAGAAATTTTCCTTGATCAGGGACCCATTTATAATCCGTATTTCAAAGGATAGCGTGATATCAAACTAAGAATGCGGATATTCTTCCAAAGTTTGGGGAAAGGGGAGAGATATAACATTGTAAATCAGGGTACGTTAAATTGAACAACCATTTGTTGGTTGTTCGCGCTTAGTCGTCAACCACTGAACAACATCTTACCTTCAGATGAAGCGCTTAATTCAAGTTCTTTATCACATGTTCTTCTGCAGTACTTTTCCATGTATATAATGTACTTTTCGGACTTGCAGAAACCTTGAGATAAGCCAAATTGACAGGCACCATCGTCTAGTACGTCATCACGTCTCGTTTCTTCTTTACTGTTCGAACCTGAGTGAGACACCATGTGAGTGCGGAGTAAGAAGGGGATAACTCCTGTTCTCTGCGACCCCTATTTTTTGTGGGTCAGTGACTTGATGTACCTGGGGTACCTCAAGGAACGATAACGCTGATGATATGATGGGAGCGGTCAGTGATGTAAAATAATCTGATAAGTGATAATAATGACGAAAGAGGTTCTATAATTAGTTAGGGAATAATGCAAAATGTCTGGGAAAAAATTTGCGACAAGCTGATTTTTACAGGAATGTGTTGTCCATAGTGTCAGGAACCACCCCAAAGAGTTTTCAATCTGGATCTGTTGAGCAAAAAAAGTTACAGCCAATTTTCTTCAGGCGCGTATGTCAGCCTGAGGACCGCACTTGAAAAACTCGTAACTATCGTAATAAAGACCCCCAGGAACACCACAGCTCAGGGGGTGCAAAATGACCGCAATAGTGACATTATGTGGGGCGAATCAGTGTATTAGGGTCGTTAGATCTTTACTTATTGAGATAATTTCATTTTTATAGGCTAACCTCTCAAAAATTTACTAAAATTTTGAAATTTTACTTAAATTTGGAAATTTAGCAAAATTTTGTACAATTAAAACATTGTCTAGTTATCAGTATTCAAATTCTAAAATTTACTTTCAATTGTCAATTGATCCTCATATTAGTATAGTAAATAATATACATATCACATCAAATTCTGTAAAAAAAGGTCCTGAATTATTAGCATGGTGTCTTTGATTGGCAACTATCAGGTCACTTCTGGCTATCCCATTTCCTCAGAGTTGTTTGATTCTCCTGAATCGTCCTGTCTTTCGGGTGCATTGGTGCAACTTAATCCATGATATTGGCCACATGCAGGTAGACATTTAAAGCCATACTTCCGGCAGGAACACTTTAAGTACTTACAAGGGTTCTCAACCTCCACCGAGCAATTGCAGCAAATGAGGTTGAGCATCCCTGCCGGGGCAATCGCAGCTTTAGTCGGGATTGGCCGGTAGTATCCTTCAGAACTCATCTCCCATCCATAATGTAGTGGATTTAGACTTGCAGTGGCAGACTCCGGACTGGAAGACCTTATGAGATTAGTCTACCCTGGGGATGTAACTCACATAATGGACGGTGGATCCTATTACAAAGCACTGAGGGCCCAGTTTTTATGTTTGATTGAAAAATTGTGCTCTCTGCTGCTATTTATTTGAGGACAAAATAGCAGAGGAGGATCTTGAAGATATGGATAGCTATATTGCCAAGTGTAGCAATGAAAAACTCTGTGTAAACCACAAGACCAGAGTCGTACAAGAGTTATCAGAGCGTATAAAAAAGAAGTTCGAGATGTTATCGTCGAACAGCTGCTCTTTGGACAACTTATCATGGTTTCATTTGCATAATAAAAGATTTTATATAAAAAGATAAGAGCAGAACGGTTACATGACTTCGATCTACATCTTGCAATTGTGGCTAAGATGTTGCCTATCTTTGCAGCAGCAGGTCGAGGTCAGTACTCCAAAGCTCTACGGCTGTATCTTGAGCAGATTACCGTACTTGAGATTCAGTATGGGGCACTAGCCAAAACGTTCAAGGTCGTAGGTCTGCACACAGTTATATATACTGAACACGAGTGGTCTGGTGTGTGGACAGACCTGTCGATCGAACAGCGACTAATGAAGGCTGCAAAGTCATCAGGGGGTTTGTCTGGAGGGAGAATGCGAACTCATGAATCTGCCCATAAGTTATGGACTGCAACCCTCAATCAAATGGCGTTGATAAACGAGAGTGTCGATGAAGCTATTGCAGACTTATCCAATAAAAGAACAACAACAACAGCCTCTAGTGCTAATCACTCAGATCTTAGCAAATCTTCTGTACAGAAAAATATTGCAGTGTTTACCAAGCTGTTGTGTTGGTTTAAAGATACAGCTGATTTCGACGAATCTGAAGACAAGACTTAAATGCTATCGTACTCAACGGGTCTCATATCACAGAAAGAGAAGGATAATGTCAACCCAGAAGATTGCATTTCAGTTGGTACTGCCCTCGAGAAAGAGCTGGATGGCAAAAGCTTTAACATACGGCGACATAGCTAATGAATACCTTAAGCTAGTTCCGAAATCCGAACAGCGGAAAGTGATTGTTGTGTTTGATGGCTATGCCCGATCAACAAAAGATCATGAGCATCAGCGAAGAATCAAGTCATACTGCTCTGATATAGCTATTAAAAGTACTACTGTGTGCACAGGTCCGATGAAAAAACTGTTCAGCAACTCAAAGAACAAGCATGAGCTTATAAAGCTTCTGTCGAACGTTTTTACAGAACATGGAATTGAAGTACATGTAGCTACTGATGATGCTGATACCATGGTAGCTAATAAAGCTTTAAACTTGTCCTTCTACGAAGATGTTGAGGTAAAAGCAGAGGATAATGATATACTTTGCCTCCTTATTGAGAGAATCACAATGAAATTGTGATGACGACCAGAAACGGCTCACACTCGATCAGTAAAATAGTAAATGCTCCTGATGCCAACATAAAACGCATATTACTGTTTGTTCACAGTTTCTCAGGAAGTCAGGATGTGACACGGTCAGCAGTATACATGGCTTTGTGAAGATATTGAAAAAGGCAGTTTCTTTTCGTGAGGAGGGTCATTTAGCATCATTACTCTCTGTGAGAGTTTCAACAAATGAAGTAATTGAAGCTAGCCTCTCCTTGTTTCAACATATCTAAGGAGATAAAACCAAGGCACTTGAAACTCTCAGATTTCTCAGCTACAGTAGAATGATAGCAAAGAAAAAACTCAACCCATCAATGCTACCACCGTCTACATCCTCTGCAACTGAGCATATATTAAGATCATATCTTCAGTACCATAACTGGGTGACACTCGACACTGCAAGTCTAAATCCACTACATTATGGATGGGAGATGAGTTCTGAAGGATACTACCGACCAATCCCGACTAAAGCTGCGATTGCCCCGGCAGGGATGCTCAACCTCATTTGCTGCAATTGCTCGGTGAAGGTTGAGAACCCTTGTTAGTACTTAAGGTGTTCCTGCCGGAAGTATGGCTTTAAATGTCTACCTGCATGTGGCCAATGTCATGGATTAAGTTGCACTAATGCACCCGAAAGACAGGACGATTCAGGAGAATCAAACAACTCTGAGGAAATGGGATAGCCAGAAGTGACCTAATAGTTGCCAATCAAAGACACCATGCTAATAATTCAGGACCTTTTTTTACAGAATTTGATGTGATATGTATATTATTTACTATACTAATATAAGGATCAATTGACAATTGAAAGTAAATTTTAGAATTTGAATACTGATAACTAGACAATGTTTTAATTGTACAACAATTTTTGCTAAATTTCCAAATTTAAGTAAAATTTCAAAATTTTAGTAAATTTTTGAGAGGTTAGCCTATAAAAATGAAATTATCTCAATAAGTAAAGATCTGACGACCCTAAAACACTGATTCGCCCCACATAATGTCACTATTGCGGTCATTTTGCACCCCCTGTGGTGCTCCTGGGGGTCTTTATTACGATAGTTACGAGTTTTTCAAGTGCGGTCCTCAGGCTGACATACACGCCTGAAGAAAATTGGCTGTAACTTTTTTTGCTCAGCAGATCCAGATTGGAAACTCTTTGGGGTGGTTCCTGACACTATGGACAACACATTCCTGTAAAAATCAGCTTGTCGCAAATTTTTTCCCAGATGGTCCTGTATTAATGTTAATTGTCCCTAACTAAATAACTATATCCATATACCAGAGGAAATAAAAAGCTCTTGTTGGATATATCAGTATATCTGAGCGAAGCGCATGCGCGCGCAATTGATAATACGCGCTTTTATGTTAAGGTGAGTGTGACAAGATGTGCTTTCAATAATTTTAAAACCATTTTAGCGGCGAACCAGAAGATGAATCAGAGATTTTGGAACAGCTTGACTCAAACTGAGTTTGAGACAACTTTTGATAGATGTTTTTTGGCTGTATTTGTCCATAAACTAAGTTGAATTTCCTATGATATGATACAGGGGCATGTGTGCTGACATTTACAGCCACCTATGAAATATTAACCTGATTCATTGAATGAACAAAATGAATAAATAATGAACATTGTCTCGCAATGCCCTGCACTGTATTGAAAACGATCGGAATCGATTGGTATTGGCATGCTCAGAAATGGCTTTGTGGCAATGTTTCATTTTGGTTTCAAAGTAGTTGACATTCTGAGGGCGAGGGACTGCCAGTGGAGCATAAATTCTCCGCATTCACACGGCATCTTGTTCTTTTCATTATGTTGATTCCAATTATAATTATAGACCTGGGCCTGTCAAGGATTATGAGCTAATCAATTGCAGCTACTTGTGCCATATAAGGGTTAACTGAGGTCACATGACCGTCGATGCTATCACGTGTCTGCTGATCCTATCACGTGACCTTGATTCGTAAATCTTCGGACACGTGAGCTCATTCGTAACGTGTCGTATGTTTACAAAGATATCTTATGTCGTCACCTAGAGCTCATGCTACGAGATCGGGCCTTATATGGAATAATATTGTTTCTGGATTTAACTACTCTGAATCTATGTAAACTGGGTCTATTTCAAACGAAATAAACAAAAAATTATCCTAGAATCCGCTCGGCTTGAAATGTGCTGAAAACAGTTGGAATCGTAGGTCTTGATACTACAACCTCAATTTAGGTTTCCCTTTTCAGAGCATCTGAGGTTTTGAAAAAAAAAACACTTGTGAAACATGCTTTTTTGGATTTAATAATACTAGCTCACAACGTTAATTAATGATATGATGGCATTAGACGTAGCCTGAAAACTTCACCGGTCGAGCAAAGAATTTTATTGCAATCTTACGAGAGTGAATATGAGATACAGGAAACGAGGATGCAATTAGCTGGCCAGGTTCCTCAGCACCTATAATGGGAACCATAATATAACTAGGAGTTAAGGTAGACTAACCTGGCGCATTCCCTCCGCGAAAAAGTGACACAAGTCCCCATCCAGGTACTGGAACCAGTATATCCGGTCTATCCGGAGGAAACTTTGATGTAATGATAATTTTGGATATGGCCTACCAGTAGGACACTTTCAAATTTCAGCTTTCCGCAACCCAAATTTCACTGTTTTGACTGAATTTTTCTTGAATGACCGACCATCTAACAAGGGCACTGGGGATGGCACAAGACACGATTGTGGCCGTGGTACTAAAAGTTCTTTTCCCAAATAAAGCTTTAATGAACAGAAAATCATCAAAATATAAAAGGAGATTTTTGAACATTTTTGAAGAGAGGCTTTTCTGCAGTCTCCTTGACCGATATTCGGCGGTTTTGACTGAATTTTTAACCGGTGACCAATCAGTGAGGTCGGTTACATAGTACATACGTGCTCACTTCTATGCAGTGGCGTAACGTTGCCTGTTGGCGCCCCCTCCCCTTTTGGCGCCCCTCCCTAAAATTTGACAAATAAGGTGATTTTAGAGGATATGCCGCTAAAATCTCTAAAAAAGTGTGTTTCTAGAGCAAAACGCGCAGTTTTGCTAGTACCTTAGTTAAGTTTTTCAAAATTGTCCCACATTCGAACGACGATATGGCACCCCCCTAAGATGCCCCCCCCCCCCCCCAAGAAGGGGGGCCACTGCTCCCATATATTCCTCATGGGATGTGTCCCTCAGTTATCTTTACACTAAACCTCACATTTACACTAAACTTATTATCTATCGATCCAGTTTAGTGTAAAACTGTACAACTTTGCTTAAGTTATTAGTTCCAATCTCACTCTATATTTTATCTAGTTATTATACATAGTTATTAGTTATTACCTCACTTTTCACGCGGTTCATCCTTACCATGACAATCAACAATGAACTTGCTTACTTTTGTGCTAGTTGTTATATTCTTTTACTCTTTTTTCTGGTAAATTTAATAATATTCGAATGGGGTAGATCATTATTAATTGGATTCCCATCCATCAGTATTTCATATATTATTAGAACTACACTGCACAATTTCGGGACAGAAGTTAGTTGTCAAGAGTGCAAGTACCATTTTTGTACTATTGATCTAAATTTTGTCCTGTTCGTAAGCACATGACATGCCATCAGCCATGTTGTGAACAACCAACTTGAAATTTTGGGAAAGCACTTCAATTATCAAACCAAATATGTCTAGAAACTTTGAAGTTCCTTGCTGAAAGCGTTTTCACTTTCTGGTGACAATAGGGAAAAAGAGGGATTGGCGTGCCACACCCACTGTAATTAATTAATTTTGACGAAACTTTCAGGAAATCTAAGTTTGACCCATATAATCTATAATTTCTGAAATTTCTGTGCAATTCTAGGAAGAATTACCTGAGTTATTAAAGGGTTGCGTGCGGGCAGTTACTTCTGGGCCACCCTGTAGTATATCTTATATTGCACATAGAAATAATTATACATACACGACACACGTATTAGATACTACTGATATAACAAAAAACAAACATAAGTATGTATGCAGGCCCATTTCTGAAACAAAAGAAAACATCATTATAAATAGCAATGGATGAGATGACTATCAGTAACATAACACATCATTTCCTTTCTTGATACACGTTTCTACTGAGTTGCAACACTATCAGTAACATAACACATTTCCTTTCTTGATACACCTTTCTACTGAGTTGCAACACTATCAGTAACATAACACATTTCCTTTCTTGATACACCTTTCTACTGAGTACTATCAGTAACATAACACATTTACAAGGAAATACTTTCGAGAAAACCATAGTATATAGCTGACTTTGGCAGGGTAGTGTTGGTTATGTGCCTAACCTGGTGAACACAGTGGAATGTGGATATCCTTGCTGTACGGCTAGTTAAACAAGGAATTGAAACTGTGGGGCTCCGTGCAGACCAACCTACCTGTGGCTAAATAAAAGCTCTTATATACAGAAACAATACATTCCTTTCTTGATACACGTTTCTACTGAGTTGCAACACTATCAGTAACATAACACACTTCCTTTCTTGATACACGTTTCTACTGAGTTGCAACACCCACTCACTGTATCGCAGAAAATGGGAGATTCTACTGAAACAGAGAAGACCCTCCTGGACCACAGCCACAAGAAGAACAGCTGGACTACACGAGACTGCTTAGTTCTCACCCTTACCATTCTGGTAAAGTTGGGGGACTCAGTTGAGATCTACCTGCCGGGTATTATTACTCAAGACGTGTCCTGTCAGATGGGCGTGTCCTCCCTACAGGAGGGGTTTCTTGCTGTTATTTTATATGTGACTATGGGAGCGACTATTCTAGTAACTGCTTTTCTTACAGATAGGTACAAGCAAATTGTCTCTTACTTGGTACTTGATATTTTTCAGTATGTTCTTTTTACTTTAGTTCCGTCAATAGGACTTTTTGCACGGGGCTTTCTTTTACGAGCTTCAACTAAATTTGATATTAATGTTTATTTTTTTAGCTGATAAACAATATGTTCTTGTACAGGTTTGGACGGAGACCCATCCTCCTCTTCTCCCTCTACGTCTCAATACTAGTAACCGTGTTATGTGCCGTGGTTCCTAACTACTACACCCTCCTCCTCTCTAGAGCTCTCCTCGGCTTCTGTATAGGTCTCAACTCCTCTACAGTCAACGTGTTCTTCTCAGAACAGGTCTCCTCGCATGAAGTTTACAGAAGAGGAACTTTAGTCTCGGACATTGCATTCGCTCTCGGTGGGGGTTGGGTAGCAATTCTTGGTTTCTTCCTGCTGGAGTCTTCAGGTTGGAGAGTGTTTGTAGTATGCACTTCACTTCCGTTCTTCATACCCCCAATAATCATACTACATCTCTATCTTACAGAGGACGTTTCAACGGGAGGGGATGAGGAACAAATAAATGAGGTAGGTATCAAAGTACCGGGCCAGACAATTAGAGTGTGTAAAGCTAGCGCTATGAAGCTGATCAACACATTACAAGGGTACGGTACTATCATGTTGCTGCCTAATCTGATAAGGGCTGATAACAAGCTTACAAGCTCTACTACAGATTACTGTGATTATGTAGTTCACGGCATTCAGCTTCTTCTCCTAGCAGCGGTTTCCGGGGGTACTAACATCATTGGTAGATCTGCTGGGTACCTTCTTCAAAGGAAGGTGAGGTTTAGAACCTTGCAGCCTGTTTTGGCAACGAGCCTGGCTATCTGCTACATGGTTCTTATCTTTAAGAGTGATCTTATCACTTCTGTAGTGGCTCTGGGGACTGCAAAGCTTATCTACGCTATGATGGTCATTGAAATCAACTTACTCACATTCGATCGGGCGTTTCTTGGTTCAGAAAACTTTGCGGTCAACAGCGGAAAAGTCTTTACAAGTGGTATGGTAGGTGCAATTATTGGAAATACGCTCGCCGCATTCTTTAAACCAGAGGTAGCGGTGATTGCAGCGGGGGTTCTTAGTTGGGTTCAAGTCGCTGTTGTGAGTAGTGTCACTGAATTAGACTTACTTGTATAACATTATATAACATCTAGATTGTAGCTATTTAATTACTTACTTGTATAACATTATATAACATCTAGATTGTAGCTATTTAATTATGTCTTAATAAGTTTCTTTTATGGAAAGATTAGAAAACCGGTTTTTATTCATTCTATGTAAAACATTTATTGTAAAAATAATGATTAAGTATTATTTTCACTGTTAAAATCAAAACTGGGTTTCATTCGTTTTAATGAAACAGGAGTTTTATGGCCGCCCAAAGTCTCAATAATAGTTAAATCTCCAGATATATGCCTTGGTACTATACTGCAACTACCGATTTGGAGATATTTTTGGTGTTTAAGGTGATATCTCAAAGTTGGCACATAGAAATTCGCCCAAACTTTCACAGATTATACGTCCTATAACCATCATACTAAAATTTCAAGAAAGTCGTTTGGTAGGATCCGACATAAACTATTGTCCGAAAAACCTAACTTCGGAGTCAGAGTTCAGACAGGATCAGGAGTCGCCCAATCGCCACACCACCTTTGCTACTGTATCCGCTCTACCATACTCACTGACTCATGCAGAACTCGGGTTTAGTATGTAGATGTACGCATATAATTCACCAGGCGAAATTTCAGAATTAAGCTTAACAAAAAGTAACTCCTGTCTGGCAGGTGGAGTCAGTAGCCTGTGGAGTCAGTAGGTGGAGTCAGTAGGTGGAGTCAGTAGGTGGAGAGTTTGGTTTTACTCCGGACAAGGAGTGCCATTACTTAAAACTAATTGCTTTTCTGAAAGTCTGAATATATCGTGTTTCACAATTTGCTGCCCTTACGCTAACAAACGTTTACATTAGTTACACGAGCGTAATAATACATAGCTCAATAATATAAATTATAGTGTCGTTCAATTGCTCTCAAAACAGTGCTTTTAGTTTATAATCTCACTATAATACGATTACACCAGTTATAACACTCGGCTGCGCCTCGTGAAATAAATGCAATAATCGAACTCGGCTTCGCCTCGTGCGATTAACAATGTAATCGCATTATACGGAGTTAGATTAGCGTATATAATATAAACCGCGAAGCCGTCACTTTTATTGCCACGTATGCAAATTCGTTGAACTAATATTAGGTGCGAAGACCAACACCAATATACGCCATGTCGCCATACAGCCACCATATTAACAGCTTAGTGGGGTTGTTATAAGAAGAGTACTACAATACACATTACACGGCCACAATAAAGACCGTGTGATGGCCACCGGCTGTGCACCGCTCATATATAGCAAAGTAGCCCTACATAATCGCCCTATTTCTTATTTAATTGTGATGACAAAACTTAGAAATAATACATGTTAAAAAAAGTTAGATTATAAAGTAGCAAACCTTGTTGGTCGTAGCATCGTAAAATTCCCGAACACCAATTCGGATCTTCAGATTGGCTCCTCAGCTTGAATCTGTGTTTGAACAGAACACATTTGTGAGTCTTCTTACACAATGAAAATGCTTCGCAATATTTCGTTCTCTCGCAGAGATTCTTACAATCGTAGTAGGACGATGAATCGGACACTACCTTCATAATTCCTCCCCATATCCTTCTAGAATCGTTCATACACGTATCTTCGTCGATATTTTCATCTTCAACACTTTTCTCTCTACTTTCGTCATCTCCAAAATAGCATAAACGTTCAGAAGAAATGTAGGACCTCGTCTTTCTACTGTCTTCCATTTTCACAGAAAACGCTGAGAAATCATAGAGCCAGCAACGCTTCATAAGGGTACACACAGTAAAAGCTTCACAATCCGTTTTCCGTTTGCATTTTCCGGCACATTGCTCAACTGTTCCTGCACTCACTGTATCGATATTCCCCTTGGCATACTTTTTACCTCTGATTAGACAAGAACCGTCTTTCTCGCTTTCAAAACATGACATTAATGCTGACTGTACCTTATTTTTCATAGTTTTGCGACTTATTTCAAATTCAAGGTGATCCTCATCATACTTGAGGCAGCGGCCTTCCTCCTCAACAAAAGTGAAAGAAGCGCAATAATTACTCTTTTTACACGCTGCTATGCATTGACTAATCGTTTTAGACCTTGAAACCTCAACGGGCGAAGTTCCTTTAATGTGAAAACCAAAGTTGATACACCCATCTTCATCGTTTCTATTATTGTCGTTTCTTTCCTCAAAACATGACATCAACCCTGAAACTACCTCAAATGAATTGAGTGAAGCCGACGAACACACTTTCCCAACAGAACTATAAGTTAAACATTGAGAATAATCGATGACAAATGTGAAAGCAACACAGGTGGACATTTTGGAGCATAATGACTTGCAATCGTTGGCATCTTTGGCAGGACCAGTATTAGATTCTCCCGATTCAAACGCTTGTCTGTGTATAAAACAACTGCTATCTTGCTCAGTTTTCTCGTTTTCATCTTCACCCATTTCATTTGGTGATTTATAGTTATAACCTTTATCATGTGATTCTTTTTCATCTCCCTTTTCTGAAATTATGTTGGTTAAACTGTTAAATTTGTAAATTTAGACTGGAATTTAAGTGACTCCGCCACCATGACCAGTAACGATTGCTTAGTTTAGTGATAACATAAAAAGTTAAATTTATTGCAGTAAAAAATGTTAAGAACTACCTTCTCCACAGTTAAGAAACACACTTTTGTTACTGGAACACTTTATTCCCTTCGCACTCCAAGTGCAATCATCATCTGAACAGTTAATATCGTTTATTGTGACTTTTAGCTCATCTTGCAAAGTAAATTTGTATGCATCTAACCAACCCATTACTACGGTGATTCCCATCTTTTTGCATATGAAATCAGCAGCAATATCAGAGAAGCCTGGCGAGCACACCATGCCACCCTTGTACAGCAGTAAACCATACTGTCCAGCAGGTACGGGATCACCATTAGGGTCAACTACACTGAAAACACCAAGCTTTGGACTGGACTGCAAACCTGAACGTACATCATTTATAAATTATTTGATACTTCAGAAAAAAAGAACATTATAAATTTATATAACGTGAAAAACTTTACATAATTTGTAGTTGATCATAAATTTTCTTTTTACTTGAACAAAATAAGATCAAATTATCATTTAATTTAACATACTCGAAAGATATCATAACACTACCTAAAAGAAAGTTACTATACAGTTGTCAGCTAAAATAGAGACCTGAGACTGCCAATGCAATGGGCTACCTCATAATAACTTAGCACCATAATGATCTTAGAAAATTTGAAGTTCAGTAATTTTTTGCTCAGGTCTCTATTTGAATGTCGTATGTATAAGTTACCTCCAACAGCAAAATTTGGTACATAGTCGACTGGTGAAAAGCCACTTATCATATCATCTGCAGCTGATGACAGGTGGACTGAAGATAACATCCCTAAAGCAATCGAGCCTCCAACTGCTACTGACTCATTAGCTGGTATCATCTCTGAGAAAGCAACCAGTGTATCTCCCGATAAAGGAGGAAGAGTTAAATTTTGTGAGTTCGTCATTTGGAAGAAAATCATAACCATCAAAATACTTTCTGATGTTGAAATTTGCATGATGTCCAGTCAGAGTTTCATCACATGCTTCCTGTATGTGAGTTCTTTAAAATGTAGAAGAGATAATTTGTTTATATAATTTACTAATTAATTAGTTACAACTCTAAATATTTTGTTTATAGGTAAATTTGTATCTTTAAATCATCAAATAGGTGCAGCCACGGGTATAGTTAATATCATAAAATCAATATCACTGGCTTTATGGTTTTAAACTAAAACTCATCACTTAAATTTAATCTATGTGATTGCAGTTATTGTCACTGAAGCGGAAAAATATCGTATTATTGAATCTGACACTTAACTCAGTCACTGTACGATCTCTTTCAAGTAATCAACACAATAGACATGCGATTCCCATCTGAGAACATAGCTTGACAGGTTTAGTTAACGATAATGCATCTTAGAAGATCCACCTGCTCATACCTAAAATCGCTGTGATCTGACGTAGGCTATCCACTCCGATAATCGTAACCGATAATTATCTCCGATAATTCGTTAAAAAAAGTTATCTGTTTATCTAGATAAAACATATTTTTATCAGTATAAAAATTCACTAGATATTACCGAAAATACTGCCACAATACCGTAAAATTGTAAAGAAATATTAGTGTTTTTGCCTTCCCAAGTAATCCAAGAAACAGTCCCAAACGTCTTCTAGTATGATAGAAGAGGTAGTTTACTTAGATGTGAGCTTAAGAGGTTTATTTACATTTGTATACCTATGGAACTGTAGAACTGTATGAACTGTAGAAATCTAGAGAAGGTTATTGACATTGTTCTCTTGAGGGTGCTGGCGTTTTACCTTACAACCATTCTGGAGACGGGAACGATCAGGAGAAGGAATATGTTGCTCCAAGTTATCAACTGGACAAGAAAACGGTTCACTGAATCACTTTAAATGCTTTACTGTTTCGAGGAGAATTGGTATTTGGTGCACTACTGTTCTCAGGAGAAGGAAACCCTTGGTCTACTGTTTTGAAGAGAACTGGTGCACTACTGTTCTCAGGAGAAGAAAACCGGTGGTCTACTGTTTTGAAGAGAACTATTGCGTTCCTGTTCTCAGGAGAAGAAAACCGGTGGTCTACTGTTTTGAAGAGAACTAGTGCGTTACTGTTCAGTGTTCTCAGGAGAAGAAAACCGGTGGGGTCTACTGTTTTGAAGAAAACTAGTGCGTTACTGTTCTCAGGAGAAGGAAACCGTTGGTCTACTGTTTTGAAGAGAACTGGTACACTACTGTTCTTAGGAGAAGAAAACCGTTGGTCTACTGTTTTGAAGAAAACTGGTGCACTTCTGCTCCCCGGAGATTTAATAATAACAATTGCAGTTAGAAGTCGTACACTTGCTCTAACCAGAGCCCTCTCGCTTGCAGTAGCGCGACCGCCGAAGGCGGCAAAGAAGTATATACTACTGGTAAAACAAGCGCGTCACGCAGTACGCGTATACACACGGCTATGTGAAGTCGTAGACTTAGATGCTGCCTAAGCTTAAGCTATGCAAAATGAGGGCAAATTTACCACTTAAATATTCTTTCAAATAGATTATACACTGCTTTGTTATTATATTTCAATGAAACAAGAAATTGTTTCAGACATAGTTTGTAGATCCAAATACGATGTAATGCTGACTTTCATTATTTTGATAGTAAAACAAAATTTATTAAAACAAACATTAAATTTTATTGCCATTACAATGAATAATGCACAGGGGGGTCTGAAACCAGGTTTTCGATCAAATGCTGCCATTTGTAGTCAAACGTTGCCAACAGTTGCTCTCGTCCAATGGCAGCGTTTGATCGAAAACCTGGTTTCAGCTCCCACTGTGAATGATAAAGTAAAATACAATTTTTATTTTCCACAGAAGAATCAATACATATTGAATTATAAGTATCCGATAATTCCATTAATAATCATTAAAAGTTGCTTTCTCATTTGTAAAATCAAAAACGAAAACAGAAAAGCCATACGCTGAACGCGCGCGGCATCTTTTCTGCAGCTGCCTAACTTGTATAACAAGGCGCGCTAGCATTTTTACCGCCATTCTAGGTTTCACTGATTTCACAATACACGATACACAATATGTCCAATTTGATTCTAATTAAGTAAAACAAAATTTAAGTATATATATATGGGTAAACTAGACCTACATAAGCCAGGGGAACGGCCCATAGCAGGGTAACCAGGATGGCCCGGTACCCAAAAACCTGATTAACTAGCAAAGATAAAAAAATAACAATAGGTAATAAATAGATACCAATACTATACCGATATAAGATGCATAGTTCAGAAAGATCAAACCGGGATGTTCCTTCTGTTAGTCTTTTGTAAGAGTCCATGGCTGTCGTAATCTTGTCTTTATTACTTTTCTTCTCCGTGTTGTATTAGTCTTGCTGTAACGAGGAGTTAAAGAAATGTCTAGTATGGTATACTATGGTCCTGGGAGGTATCATGTTAAAGATATAGAGGGCTGGGGAGGTCACTGAATCATGTGATTGAGAAATAAAAGGAAACTGTGTAAGTAACGTGGTTGTCCCTTCCACAATCAAGAAAGAAGAGGGGAGGGAGAGAGAGAGACACGCATTGGGTCAAGCTAGAAGTGCCGACTGTCCTGTGGACTGATGAGCCCTTAGAACTGGCTGGCTAGCAGGACCTGTTGCAAGTCTGGGAACAATCTGGGGAGGGGAGGGTGATTGTGGTAGAGGGACAATTACGATTACTAAGGCTAATATAAAAGAGACTAAGGAGGTTCTTAGTAATCTAGATACTTGGTAGCTCTAGCGATCCCCACAGTGTTACTGGTAGAGAAGGTGTGATGGAAGGTATCCTCTCTGATGGTATAGTTACCAACGTAGTATTTCCTGTGTAAGGAGAATGCTGGACAGCTTGTGAGATAGTGTGCTGTAGTTTCATTGTCTTCATCACACTTTTTGCATGCTGTTGGGTTCGTTGCCAGTCTTGTTTTGGAAATATCCAGGGGTGTAGGAATGATTTTCTTCATGGGGGGGCCAAATTCTAAATATTTGTTGGCGCTTCGCGCCACAGCCTAAATTGTTTGGCGCTTCGCGCCAAAGCTTGAATTTCGAGGGTAAGGACAAAAGGAAATTGCAGCATGTGCGGTATCGCGATTTTTCACGTTTGCCGCGACAAGTCGCAATTTTTCAGATCCTGGCCTCACGACAAATCGCGATTTTTGCAGTTCTCCGCGTCAAATTGTGCATTTTTCTTTAAATCTGAGGACTAAATTCGCGTATTTTCCTTCAAATCTGTGGGCCAAATATCACGTTTTCTATAATTAATATATGAAACCAATCAGTATTACATCCACAACCTTTCGAATGTAGGTGCGGACTTCGGAAACCGAAAAAAATATTTTCGGCTCAGAATGATCAGGGTAGCATGAAACATGAACAAAAGTAATTTCCAGAAAAACTTTGCAAAATTTTGACTTAGAAAATTTTCGGTCCGAGTCATTCTCGATACGTACCTCTGAAAACAGAGCTCCCGCTTCCGAGCTCGTATTGCGAAGGGGAGGCCTGCCATCCGAGATCGCATCACAAAGAGGAACCCTCGAGTCCAAAATCGTATATCGAAGTTCGAAAACCGAAAAAAATATTTTTGACTCATAATGATCAGGGTAGCATGAAACATGAACAAAAGTAGTTTTCAAGAAAACTTTGAAAATTTTTGACTTTTAAAAATTTTCGGGGAAATTAAAAAGTTGGCCCTTTTTGGCCCCTTGCCCAGATTTCATGGGGGGCGATGGCCCCCCCTGCCCCCCCGCTTCCTACACCCCTGGAAATATCTGAGATGACTGCATCCTGTGAATAGATGTGTAAGAATTCTACTCTTGTCTCTATTTTGTCGTCTAACGTCAAGGTGTCTGTCAAAGAAACTAATAATGTTGGATTGGTGGAAAACAGTGAGGATCTGAAGAGTAATATATGATAAAAGTGAGGTCGGAAAAAGTAACTGTCTAGAATATTAGAAAGAGAGGAGTGAGTTTAAGGAGCCAAAGGAGGAGGTCCAATGGGACGGAGAGTGTCCTTCTAACTGCGTTGAGGGCTCCTAGAGTGTCTATGATGAGGTGGGATTGGGTGATGGTGCCCGATAAGGCATGAAGAACTGCTTAGTTGTCGATGCAGATGTGGAGCTCAGTAGCTGCGTAGTTGATCTTGGGGAGGTGAATGCAGAGGTGGAGTAAAGCCAGCAACTCTGCCTGGAAGATGATTGTGGTGTTTGGTGGTAATGTTCTGAAATAGTCGATGAGTTAGGATAGAGGACGAACCCCGCTCCTGCAAGATTGTTCTTCACCGAGCTGTCAGTGTACCCAACTAGTGTGTCAGATTTATGGAGGAGTGGGATCTGAACTAGGGCTTCCGAGCGTTCGAGTATATAATCCGTTTTGAATGATTGTGACAGGTTGGGTGAGGCTGGTGTTCCATGTCTAAAAGTGATGTATATCTAAAGGGAAAAGAAGTGGACGTATCTTCTTGAGATGGTCGGAGAGAAGGATAGAGTGAGATGTGAGCTTTCCGTCTCTAAGTCCGTTTGAGGCGGACGAAGTGATGTTAAGCCTGAGGAAAGTTATGAGAGAAATGGAGTGAATCCTGAGGTCAAGAGGGGGGAGTTGGGTGAGAAGTAACAGGTCGGTGAGGGGGAGATGGTTCCTGTGATCAGAAGTAGAGCTGTTCTTTGTACTGATCCATGTGAGAGGGCTGGGATAATGATTTGAATAAAATATTTTTGTGCCTGTCTCGAATTGTAGATTAAGTTTATGTCGTGCGGGTTAGTGTCTAGTGATTCTAGGAAGTCTACCTCCGCTATAGCAATCTCTGTATGGGTATGGAATGCGTCTTCTCTAGTCAGTATTCTACAGTCTGTCCTAGTAGCTAGGAGAGTCAGGTCGGGGTCTGCGGTGGAAACACCTGAGCTGGGCGCCCCGTTAGGGACAGCCTTAGGTGTCCCTGGCTCCTCTAATAAGTCGGCGATTCCACTAGTGGATGCCAACTCACCAGAGGGCCTGGAACTGGTCTGTAAAAGTCTGCGTGATGCAGAGTTGTAAGGGTAAAGTAGACAAAGGAAAAACTGCGCGCAAAGTGCGCGGCATGGCAGGGAATGAATGGAAAACGGTCTCCATGATAAAAAATGGAATGGCTTTCGCCGCGACCATAAAGGTCACGACAAAGCGGGAAAACGGGCAGGCTGAGGTTATGTCAAAAGAGGGATATAGATACAATGATCCAAAGGGGAGGCAGAGGGAGAGATACCACCGACAACCTGGGTGACAGGCCTCCGACAGTGCACCCACCTCTGTGGGTCTGAGGGCGACAAGTCCAAGAACCAGGTGTGACGGATGGCATCCAATCCCCTACCTCGGTGGTTAGCTTGAGATGCCTGTTAGTAAAAACAAAAATTTAAGTAAAACAAAATTTTAAGTAAAACAAAATTTAAATTTTATTGCCATTACAATGAATAACGATATCATAATAAATATAAGTAGACATCCGATAATAAACTTGTTACATCCAGTACAACCCAAGATGTCAGCCGACGCGACTTACAAAATAAAGAAAGCTAGCATGTTATGTTCATTGTTCATAGTTTTTCTAACGAGCATGCTTAGCACTTAGGCTGTACGGAAATAGCTTTAATTCTTCGTCATATTAAAAACTTAATACATCATTTTTGAGATACAAAAATAAATTTTAAAATAAATAACTCTTTTGCTGTTTAGGCGCGGCACCGCGCTTGACCCACATGCTATACAGTGTGTAGCAACACAGCGCTGAAAACAGAAGCTGAATGAGCTATAACATATCTATAACATATATATAACATATATATATATATAATAAGCGGTGCGTGCGCCGCGCCTAAACCTAAAACCATAAACTTTAAATATTGTCAAGATATGAAACGAGTTTTGCAAAATAATATAGCATGCTGACTTCGTAGGATATTACAATTATACCAGTGCCAGTTCCAAATGTGAGTCAGCGCTTAAACCAAAAGCAGTTGGCAAAAGGAGCCAGTTGCCTGCAAGAGCTTTACTAGCACCCGATTTACCACTTTTGGAGCACAAACTCAAACCTAAAACCGGCCAAGCACAAAAATATGTTATCGCCACGATTGGGTGGATTGATTCCCAGAATATTTATCAGCACGCGGCACTAATAATATATGAAGTTCATTATCGAATTTTAGATATGCCCTGGATCGTTTAACACATATATAAAAGGTTATTAAAGATTAATTAATGTTTGGTTCGTATATAAATCGATATTAATCAATTATTTAAAATAGTATTTGTGTTTGTTATTATTAACTATTGAGTTGCGTTCGATTTAAATATTAAAACACTACTACAATACATTTCACAAAACAAAACGACGGGGACACAGAAAGGAGAAGGACAACACATCACACGTAAGGAAACTGCTGCTGTTGACGAGTATCTGATTATATTAATTATGGGTCTTTTGTTCATTAAAATAAGTGTGATCATACTTCTAGAGTATATTGGGCTGACACAGTTGCTGCAAGGTTAACATTGGGGTCCAAAACCGGGAGTGTGATACAACTTAATTTCGCGTTACGTAGTAAGAGATACAAAATATAAAATATAAGTCACTGTAGGTTCACGGATATAGCGCGGCTTCATTTCATTATTCTGGTGCGGTAAATCACGCTGGGTAATGAAATGATAGAGTTATACAATATTTAAGTTTCGCGCGCTACGTTTACACAATATATTTGTGAGTCCGTCCCACGTTCCAGACGAACACTCCAGACAAGTCCAGACACTAGTGTAAAGCGGATGAGCTGATCAGTGTTTTGTGTTATATGCGTGAATATATAGTTTCTATGTTTGACTAAGGTGTGTATTGTGTGTGTTATTTTGTGTGTGTAGTATGAAATCTATATGGACTAGTTTGTGTGTTCTTAATTATAGGCACATGTCATTTCCATCAAAGTTGAGTTCTGACCATTCATCAGTGTTTACAGCTTTTTGAGCATTGAGTAGCATAGTTTTAATGCGACCTTTAACAAGTGCAATTGGGGACGAGAAGTCAATCTTACTAGAAGGTTTAAGGAATTTATTCCACATATTCGAGGTTTTATATACAAACAAATTGGTTGCAGCGGGGTTAATAAAGTAGTTATCACGTCGGGGTGACTTTTGAAATAAATTGTACATCGGTATTGGAGTGTGAAGTTTGATTATTTTAAACATTTCAAGTAGACAGTGGTACTTATACAAATTATGCACGCAGAGTATTTTGTTTCTGCTGAGAGGGGGTTTACTTGATTCTCGTTTATAGAAGTCGGCTCCGAGTTTTTGGGATCCAATTGGGCGGGTTCTAGCACATGTTTTGAACTTATTACTGTATGCCTCTTGATCACCAAATAGAATACGAGTGCACTTTTTTTGAATTTTAAATATTGGTTCAAGCCTATTGTTCGATATGCCTCCCCACACTGAGATCCCATATCCTAGATGAGATTCGAAGAGGGTGTGGTAGAGGTCATTATACAGCTCTTTAGGTATAAATCTTCTCATACGGCAGAGTTTACCGACTTCACACTTTAATTTAGAACTAAGATATGCAGTATGAGGTTTCCAGTTAAGGTTTTTATCTATAATAACGCCGAGGAATTTAGTTTCATCAACACGTTTAATGACTGTGTTATTCAACGTTAAAATAAGATCATTACTATCACTACTACTACTAGTTACATCCTTCCTTCCTGGTGTAAAGTGAATGTAACAGCATTTCTTGATGTTAATGTGGAGAAGATTGCATTTCATATAATTGTAAACAGAATTCATTATAGTATTAGCTTTTTGGTAGAGATTCTGGACAGATTTGTCGACTTATCTGATAATTCTAATGACAGTGACTGCTCCCTATTAACCAACCGACCAACATTTTCGGTCGAACCCTAAAATTACTAATACCAAATTTAAACCCCACATATGCGTGTATAGTCTCCAAATCTTCTCTCTGCTCTCGGACTTTGTTCTTTTGAATAGAACTGTTTGTATACTTTAACAAATAGTGATTTTAACTTTGAGATAAACTGCTAGATTATTATATTTTTGTACCAATGTTCACCTAACTTAACGTCTCTCACTGACACCATCACCCGGCAACCAATTTTAAAGTATAATTTATTAACGATCTGACTACAGACTGGCGGTCAACGTTCCTCGTATAGTAGCTCAACGGAGGGGGTAATCAGGGCACGTGTTAATGAAAAATGTACGTGTCCTTCCACAATCCCCTCTGTTGGGTCACACGTTATTGGGAACTGAGATCGCTATCGTGTAACTAGAAGCAGTATATGCAAAGTAACTTAGGTGATAGGTGATAGGCAATATGAAATTACACATCTTACTTTAACTTTATCCCGTCACCCATGGACTTATCAATTAACGGCTGGTGGTGGTGTCATCGTTTGTCGTACTCAAAACGTTTCGCGGTTGCGAATGCCGGCCCATCGAGGAAAATCTTTTTACTTTGTATTTTAACCATTATAAAGTGTGATTAGTCGGATATAGTACTGAGTTCAAACAGTCCCCGAAACGAAAAAGCAAACATTTGATTTTTGTTTCGGCGACTGAATCGTTGATGGGCCGGCAAATATTTGTTGTCGAGTAGTGTTGAATACTCATATTAACATGATTATTGATTTAATTTAGGAATTGTATATAACTATCTTTGACCAAGTTTAATTGTTAATGAGAATGCACCCCAGCACTGGGCGCGCGCGGCGGCTTTGATGTTAGCGCGTTCAGCGTAGGGCTTTTCGTTTTTGATTTTACAAATGACAAATCAACTTTAAATGATTATTAATGGAATTATTGGATATTTATAATTCAGTTATTTAGAATATATATTCGCATCTATCCACACTATATTTACATTACACGTACAACGTGATATCGTTATCAGTGCAGTGTGTACAACACCAACTACACCGATCAATTGCCAATCTGCGAAACATTTAATTATTATTATCACTTCGAGATGGCCAGGCCTACTCTCATGCTGTCTATATGTGATGATTAATTCTGAAAAACTAGGGACAACTGGGGAATGATCCCAGAACCTCGAGATTTCGCGTCTCTTGCTCTACCAATTGAGCTACTGACCCTGATTCGATTCTCAGAGCGAAATCACCACTCATATACAGCACAATTTCATGCTTTGTGTGGAATATCATTTATCAGTTATTTAGAATATATATTCGCATCTATCCACACTATATTTACATTACACGTACAACGTGATATCGTTATCAGTGCAGTGTGTACAACACCAACTACACCGATCAATTGCCAATCTGCGAAACATTTAATTATTATTATCACTTCGAGATGGCCAGGCCTACTCTCATGCTGTCTATATGTGATGATTAATTCTGAAAAACTAGGGACAACTGGGGAATGATCCCAGAACCTCGAGATTTCGCGTCTCTTGCTCTACCAATTGAGCTACTGACCCTGATTCTCAGAGCGAAATCACCACTCATATACAGCACAATTTCATGCTTTGTGTGGAATATCATTTATCAGTTATTTAGAATATATATTCGCATCTATCCACACTATATTTACATTACACGTACAACGTGATATCGTTATCAGTGCAGTGTGTACAACACCAACTACACCGATCAATTGCCAATCTGCGAAACATTTTCTAAATAACTGATAAATGATATTCCACACAAAGCATGAAATTGTGCTGTATATGAGTGGTGATTTCGCTCTGAGAATCAGGGTCAGTAGCTCAATTGGTAGAGCAAGAGACGCGAAATCTCGAGGTTCTGGGATCATTCCCCAGTTGTCCCTAGTTTTTCAGAATTAATCATCACATATAGACAGCATGAGAGTAGGCCTGGCCATCTCGATGTGATAATAATAATTAAATGTTTCGCAGATTGGCAATTGATCGGTGTAGTTGGTGTTGTACACACTGCACTGATAACGATATCACGTTGTACGTGTAATGTAAATATAGTGTGGATAGATGCGAATATATATTCTAAATAACTGATAAATGATATTCCACACAAAGCATGAAATTGTGCTGTATATGAGTGGTGATTTCGCTCTGAGAATCAGGGTCAGTAGCTCAATTGGTAGAGCAAGAGACGCGAAATCTCGAGGTTCTGGGATCATTCCCCAGTTGTCCCTAGTTTTTCAGAATTAATCATCACATATAGACAGCATGAGAGTAGGCCTGGCCATCTCGAAGTGATAATTTATAATTCAATATGTATTGATTCTTCTGTGGAAAACAAAAATTGTATTTTACTTAAAAATTGTATTTTACTTTGTAGCCGCTAACATCACAGTGGCCGCGCGCGCCAAGCTCTGGGGTGCATTTTCATTGACAATTAAACTTGGTCTAAGATATTTATATACAATTTCTAAATTAAATCAATAATCATGTTAATATGAGTATTCAACACTACTCGACAACAAATATTTGCCGGCCCATCGACGATTCAGTCGCCGAAACAAAAATCAAATGTTTGCTTTTTCGTTTCGGGAACTGTTTGAACCCAGTATTATATCCGATAGGGCCTGTCGTGATATCATGGATCGCTTAGGTTCCACCAGGATCTGGTAGTCCTCATAATTCTGCGGCCTCTATGTGTCGTCATCTCGCACAACTCCGAAAAACCGTTGTGAGTTTGGCATGTGAAAATTTGCAGCCTTCCAGACATCGATTGGGTTAACGAGTTGTCGTACGTCACCTCAAGATCGGGTGACAGGGGGCTGAACAGGCCAGAACCCAATTGATTGGGTCTGAGGTCACGTGATTATGAGCCTGAGGTCACGTGACTATGACGTCACCAGAGCTCGTTCTCCGTTTCCCGCTCTTTGGACCAGGTGAGCTTGCATGCTTGTGAAAGTGGGTGTAAGTACAGCTGTACTGTAGTTACATCCAATTACCCCTAATAAAACGAAGATTTATTTTCTGACAGAAAGCTAGAAATTTACCAAAATATCGACTTTGTTCAAAATTTATTTTGATGACCACTCCTGACCTAAAATTGCACGAGAAATCGATTAAACTTGGTTTCAGAACTCAACAATGCTTCCTTATGCCTTAAAATCCATTTTTATCGATACAATAAACATTTTGATCCTGTGGATTAATTAGTAACAGGTAACAAATGCACAGAAAAAACCACCGCACTTACATTGCATTCTTAACGGGTCGATTTCGAGTGACCAATAATCGTCGTGATGATATTTATACGTCATGCGTTCCTGATCATCATCAGCAATCAAGAGACAAAAGCGGCAATTGCTTTAAATCAACGGTTTACGTTATTATTGTGAATTCGACCCCTGTTTTAACGGTTATCACACTTTGTAATTGAATGTATTGAGGATAGCTTTACAAATAAGAGGACCAGTAAATAAAATTGCCACAAGTGTTTCTCTCACTCACTTTCGATAAGACACAATGAAAATTCTTACTTAACCATAAGATTCGGAATTTTTCAACCGTTGAAGAATATCGCAATTTTATAAAAGGAGGACTTAGGAGGAGGACTCAGGAGGAGGAGGAGGAGGACTCAGGAGGAGGACTGAGGAGTACTGAGGAGGATAGCTGAGGAGGATGACTGAGGAGGATGACTGAGAGGGAGGAGGAGGAGAAGGACTGAGGAGAAGGAGAAGGAGGAGGACCTAGGAGGATGAGGACCCAGGAGGAGGACTCAGGAGGAAGAGAAGGAGGTGGACTCAGGAGGACTGAAAAGGAAGAGGACTGAGGAGAACTGAGGAGGAGGAGGACTGAATAGGAGGAGGAGGAGGGGGACTGGGGGAGGACTGAGGATGCAGAAGACTGACGAGAAGGATGAGGAGGAGGACTGAGGAGGAGGACTGAGGACTGAGGAGGATGAAGAGGAGGAAGACCCAGGAGGAGGACTGAGGAGGAGGATGAGGACTGAGGAGAAGGATGAGGAGGAGGACTGAGGAGGAAGAAGAGGAGGATGAAGAGGAGGAAGAGGACCCAGGAGGAGGAGGACTGAAGAGGAGGATGATGATGAGGACTGAGGAGGAGGAGGAGGACTGAGGAGGATGGCTGAGGAGGAGGAGGAGAAGGACTGAGGAGTGAGGAGGAGAAGGAGGAGGACCTAGGAGGAGGAGGACTCAGGTGGAGGACTCAGGAGGAGGACTCAGGAGGAGGACTCAGGAGAACTGAGGAGGAGGAGGAGGAGTGAATAGGAGGAGGAGGGGGACTAAGGAGAAGGATGAGGACTGAGGAGGAGGACTGAGGAGTACTGAGGAGGATGGCTGAGGAGGACGGCTGAGGAGGATGGCTGAGGAGGATGGCTGAGGAGGATGGCTGAGGAGGATGGCTGAGGAGGATGGCTGAGGAGGATGACTGAGGAGGATGACTAAGAAGGAGGATGAGGAGGAGGAGGAAAAGGACTGAGGAGGAGGAGGAGGAGAAGGACCTAGGAGGAGGAGGACTCAGGAAGAGGAGGAGGACTCAGGAAGAGGACTCAGGAGGAGGAGGACTGAAGAGGAGGATGATGATGAGGACTGAGGAGGAGGAGGAGGACTGACCAGAAGGATGAGGAGGAGGACTGAGGAGGATCAGGAGGACTGATGATTGAGGAGGAAGAGGAGGAGGATGAAGAGGAGGAGGAGGACCCAGGAGGAGGACCCAGGAGGAGGACTCAGGACGAGGAGGAGAACGACTGAGGAGGACTGAGGAGGAGGAGGAGAAGGAGGAGGAGGAGGAGGAGGAGGAGGAGGAGGAGGAGGAGGAGGAGGAGGAGGAGGAGGAGGAGGAGGAGGAGGAGGAGGAGGAGGAGGAGGAGGAGGAGGAGGCTCCAAAAGCTGTGTCTCCAATGTCTCCAATGCCCCTAATATCCATTTTATGTCCCTATAATGTCCCCAATGTCTCCAATGTCCCCAATGTCCCAAATGTCTCCAAAAGCTGTGTCTCTAATGTCCCCAGTGTCCCCAATGTCCCCAATGTCTCCAATGTCTCCAAAAGCTGTGTCTCCAATGTCTCCAATGTCTCCAATGTCTTTGTCTTTTTCGAAAAGATAAGGTGCGGGAGACATTGGAGACATGTCACCCCCCCCCTCCCCCCCCTTATGTCAACCTGTGGTAAGAAAGTGGTAGGGGAGGATAGGAAGTCTGGGCAACAAATTGCTGTCGCAGAGCACAGACAGGAAACGAAAAAGCAGAAGAACTAACTGCTGATGGAATTTCATACGATTCGTTGATTTTTTGTAAAAATTGAACTTACATTTTATAAAATTGCGATATTCTTCAACGGTTGAAAAATTCCGAATCTTATGGTTAAGTAAGAATTTTCATTGTATCTTATCGAAAGTGAGTGAGAGAAACACTTGTGGCAATTTTATTTACTGATCCTCTTATTTGTAAAGCTATCCTCAATACATTCAATTACAAAGTGTGATAACCGTTAAAACAGGGGTCGAATTCACAAAAATAACGTAAACCGTTGATTTAAAGCAATCGCCGCTCCTGTCTCTTGATTGCTGATGATGATCAGGAACGCATGACGTATAAATATCATCACGACGATTATTGGTCACTCGAAATCGACCCGTTAAGAATGCAGTGTAAGTGCGGTGGTTTTTTCTGTGCATTTGTTACCTGTTACTAATTAATCCACAGGATCAAAATGTTTATTGTATCGATAAAAATGGATTTTAAGGCATAAGGAAGCATTGTTGAGTTCTGAAACCAAGTTTAATCGATTTCTCGTGCAATTTTAGGTCAGGAGTGGTCATCAAAATAAATTTTGAACAAAGTCGATATTTTGGTAAATTTCTAGCTTTCTGTCAGAAAATAAATCTTCGTTCTATTAGGGGTAATTGGATGTAACTACAGTACAGCTGTACTTACACCCACTTTCACAAGCATGCAAGCTCACCTGGTCCAAAGAGCGGGAAACGGAGAACGAGCTCTGGTGACGTCATAGTCACGTGACCTCAGGCTCATAATCACGTGACCTCAGACCCAATCAATTGGGTTCTGGCCTGTTCAGCCCCCTGTCACCCGATCTTGAGGTGACGTACGACAACTCGTTAACCCAATCGATGTCTGGAAGGCTGCAAATTTTCACATGCCAAACTCACAACGGTTTTTCGGAGTTGTGCGAGATGACGACACATAGAGGCCGCAGAATTATGAGGACTACCAGATCCTGGTGGAACCTAAGCGATCCATGATATCACGACAGGCCCTATATATCCGATTAGTCATACTTTATAATATAATGGTTAAAAACAAAGTAAAAAGATTTTTCGATGGCCGGCATTCGCAACCGCGAAACGTTTTGAGTACGACAAACGTTGTAGCGCGATGCGTTACTGTGCAGCGCCGCGCACTCAATGAGGCTTCTCACCGCGACAGATCGGCGAGATGAGCTACTGTGCCGCGCCGAGCTGCGATGAATTGACATCGTCAATTAAGACAAACGATGACACCACCACTACTAGCCTTCACCTAACCATGTGCTTTCGCGCCGCTGCGGGCGCGCTTGTTTCACAAATCAAGAAAAGGCGCTACTGCAAGCGCAAGGGCATTGGATAGAGTAACCACCAGCCCTTAATTGATAAGTCCATGGGTGATGGGTGATGGGATAAAGTAAGATTTGTAATTTCATATTGCCCATCACCTATCACCTATGTTAATTTGCATATACTGCTTCTAGTTACACGCTAGCGATCTCAGCTCAGGGAAGGGATATCATAATAAATATAAGTTGGAGGACTTCGCCGCTTTGAAGCGCCGCGCAAACTAGCATTCTTGCTTCGCATCGAAGCAAGAATCGACCATCGTCAATCGCGCTCCTTTGGTTCACGTGACTTTGGTTTTTTTGGTTTTGCAGCCGTACAAAACGGTTTTACATAAACCCTAATCCCAACCCTAACCCTAACCATAACCCCGAAGCTATCCATAATCTTTATCACAACCCTAACCTTACTGGGCCGCGCTCAGCCTGTCATTCCGCCAAATCTTAATTTAATGAACATAATAGCCTGGGGTCCTCAGGTAACCCTAACCCTAACCCGAGCCCTAAATAATCGAATTCACGTTTTACTAGCCTGTCACGTGACCAAAACGGTTTATTGCCTATAACTCTCCAGGGAAGCATTTTAACCCTACGTCATGGGGGGTGATTCGGAATCAGCGTCCAAAAATACACCGATCCAGATCACTTTCATGCCTAAAGGGCCATTTCACAAGAATTTTCTTAAAATTTGGGCAAGCGATTTAGTAGGAGCGGTTTATTTTATTGCTACACACTAAAAGTTGTTCACATATTACGTAATCACTTTTGGGCCAATTTTTGACCCCCTCCCTCCTCTGTTATCATTTTAACTCATAACTATTGTGTAAAAATTACACTATAACTAGCGTAATCATTTGGAACCCCTCTACGTAATATGTGAATTTACCCTTACAAGTACAGTTTGGCAATCTAATAAATCGCTGCATCGGACACAAAAAATATAATACAAAAATATGATACAAAAATATTCAGTATCTGCTTCGAAATATAAGCGAGGTTTGATTGACAATGTCAATCCATTGAGATCGTTGCTCTGTGAAGCAGAGCAACGATCGAAGCAAGAATGCTAGTTTGCGCGGCGCGTCGAAGCGTCGAAGTCCTCCAAAAGCGAGGTTCAAGACGATTAGTCAAATGCAAAATGTTCATGTTTTGCTGTACATGTGTGCGTTTTAAACTTGGTAAATTTTATAATTTATAAATTATACAAATCTTAAAGTATTAACTAATGAGACACAGGTTTGCTGTACTAAGGACTACGAACCCCCTTTTATTTAGCCCTCCCTATTGGAGCAAGGAGTATGTTATTGCTCAATTGAGGGAACGGTTAATAATTAGTTTAATTATTAGCTAACTTAGATTTAATAATGATAAAATGTAACAGTCTTTTACTTAGCCCACAATCATATAAAAGGTTGTTGCATCTACTGAAGCAATAACTATACAATTATCTATTTCCTGACTCCTACAGCATAATCTGTTGGGACTGCAACAAATATTTTGTTGTGTGCGTGGTTACTCTACCAGTCATTGCTTTAAGTTATTTTAAGACTCATTATTTACCAGTTTTTACATTTTTATCGGGAGTCAATGATATTGTGTACTCTTTTAATTGTCTCTTTCGCCAGAAAATGTTACATTTTTGATCTGAAGCTGTACCAAAGACGCAAGTCATGTTTCACAGATCGATGAAAGTTATCTCCCAGAATCCTTGTTTCAGACAGCATGTAATAAAAAGGTTTGGCCTTTTTGGCAGAAGTAATTTCCTTCAAGCACAATGGGATAGTGCCCATATATCTTGTGAGGGAATAAGGAAGGAAATTGAAACTTCTGGTATCGATGAAAGTTTAATTGCAAAACTTGACAAAATTTCTAATGAAATTTGTATAGTTGCTGATGCATGCAACTTCATCACATCATTTCATTCGTGTAATGATGTTGCCAATGCTGCTGAGGAGGTTTATATGCAATCTATATCTTATGTAGAAACTTTGAATACTGATAAAACACTTTATCTGAAGATCAAGGCATTGAAAGAAAGTTCTATGTGGCAATTGTTAGATCAGGACACTAAACATGCAACTAACATGTTTATTGATGAGTTTGAGAAATCGGGGACACATTTGAATGGTGAAAAGAGGAACATCTTTGTAGAAACCAATAATGAAATTTTTAAAGCTGGAAGCAATTTCGTTGAAGCTGCACATCAGCCTACAAGTGTTTCCATCACAAAGTGTCCAACACCATTATTAAATCTGATTCGTGGCAGTTCTCCTTTAATAACTTTATCTGAGGCTGACCTTAATAGTCGCTATGATGATGTACGAGAAGCCAGCTGGAAACTTTATCATCGGTTTGATAAATCAAGGGAAGGAAAATTGTGCGCATTACTAAATCAGCGTCAGAGACTCTCTTCCCTATCAGGTTTTGAAAACCATTGTGAAAGGGAAATCAAGGGTTCAACGGCCAAATCTCCAGTTGTTGTCCAAGATTTTCTTAATGAGCTGAACCACCAGCTTAAAGATTCTGTTGACTTTGAAATTGACTTATTCAGAAAATCAAAGCGAACTAGAGATCCTGTCGGAATATGGGACATCAGTTACTATGCAGTTGAAAGTCGCTGCAAATTTATGCAGAAATATGCAATCTTTCAGAGTAATCTCAATTTGACGGTGGTTATGGAAGCAATAAATAAATTGTCACTGGATATGTTTGATGTGGAACTTGTTTGTGAACCAATCAAAACTGATGAAGTATGGCATGCAGATGTTCTCAAATATTCTGTCCGTACTCAATGTGGTCAAACATTGGGCACCATATATTGTGACTTCTACAGAAGGCCTGGAAAAGACAAGCAAATCTGTTTGCACACAATTCAGTGTGGCACATTGACTCAGATACCGATTGTGGTTCTTGTTTGTAATTTTAATAAAGATGGCTGCATTCAAACCAGCAATGTTAATCTGTTGTTCCATGAGTACGGTCATGCTCTACATGCTGTGTTGGGCAGAACTCGGTATCAGCATGTCAGCGGCACAAGATGCCCAACAGACTTTGCAGAAATCCCTAGTATTTTACTAGATTCCATGATTAATCAAAGTAGCATCATGACGGAACTGTTTAACAGGGATGAACTCAAAGACAAAAGTTTACCAAGTATTTCAATATCTGACTGTTACAATGCAACTGAAACACAGGTACAGTTGTACTATGCAATGTTGGACCAACTGTTGCACAGTTCTGATGTCAAAGACACATGCAAGATAGCATCAATTGCTCAAAAGAAGTATTTGAATCAGTTTGAAATTCCTTCTTCCACTGCGTGGCATCAGCGATTTGCTCATTTATATTTCTATGGTGGAAGATATTACTCTTACTTATGGGCTCAGGCTATTGTTAATATTATCATTGAGAGACATGATTTGAAAAACACAGTTCAATATTCCCCCGAGATTAAAGCCTTGTTTGAGCAGGGTGGCTCAAAAGATTGTTCTTATCAGATAGAAAGTTTGTTGGGGGAGTCATTGTCAATTGACAAAATGGTCGCCTCATTGGTTAAGCCCTTATCCTCATTCAATACATTGATTGAATCTGCCGGTGCTTGAGCTTGATTTGATTAAATTCGTGAGAAATCAAATTCGATAGAAATCAAATTCGATAGAAATCAAATTCGATAGAAATCAAATTCGTTAAAAATCAATCATCATTGATTGGTATTTAAGTATTTGATGTATAAATTAATAAGTTTTTATTTTACCATCCATCCGATTGGTTCAGGCCCATTTTATATTTATACCGAATTTATAAATGGAAACTCTTTGAACCTAAGCGTTAATATACTATTATATAATATACTTATATTAATAAGACTTACAATTAACTTTGCTAATAATTTATCAATCAAGTTTTATCATATCAAACATCATAAAGTAGAGTTAAACAAATTAAAAGACAAAGTAAACTCAATTAATTAATAATTTGTCTTCTGTTGCTTCTATTGTTGTAACCAACTCATTAATATTAAAGTAAACATTACAGCTAGCTGACCATGTAGCCTGCATGGTGGAATCAAGATGTGAAAGAGCACTTCGAAACCTCAAGTCATAGACCTGTGATGTGAATGGCAGATCAGTCAGATAGTCCGACTGAGGACCAGGTACAGGTTACTTTAATTAATTACTTTGCTTAATTTTCAGTAAATTTAATTACTTTAATTACTTTTCATTGATTTACTGCTAAGTAAATTTTAATACTCTTATATCATCATCTTGTATGATCATCATCTACTCAATTTCCAAGATTTTTTAATTTAGATATAAATAAATACATATATTCTAACAGCTAAATATTCTAATTATATCTATAAATATATTTATCCTTCAGATTTTAGAACATTTCAGAAGCTTCCTTAGATCTTTCATTACATCTGGGCAATAAATTCATATCCACTAGACTCTTTTAGTGATTCATCAATCCTGATTTTATTAATATATTTATTTATCAACAGGCAACCAATGCAAATGGACAGGATGGCGAGTCTTCGGACAGCAAGCCAGCTTATGTTTCACAGGTTAGCTAGCGAGTCATTAACACAAAGCTATTAGCTTGAAAAACAATAAACTCTGCTAAAACTAGGCTAAACTGGGATACTTTTAGTCTCACAAAGCTTAATTTGTATGTGGTCAATAGTACAATCAGTGTGTATTGTGCAACTACTACACAATGTATTGAGAAAACAATGAAGAGTGAAGATGTTCTGTAGTATAGTTTATTGTTCTTTTATTTAAGATTGTAAACAAGATTACAAACAAACAAACAAGCTGACTTGTGGAACTAACACACTGTATTTTGCAGACCTCGCTAGACAGGGCCACTAAGGAGAGACTCATAAAGCAGAAGTCCGTTAGTTTCAGTGCAGATCCAGACGACAGTATGATAATCACTGGGGGTATGTGCTACCATAGTAACACTACTAGTTACCATAGTTACACTACTAGTTACCATAGTTACACCACAGTTTATATCTCTAGTTTTCCTTTTCTTTACAGTTTATATCTCTAGTTTTCCTTTTCTTTACTGGTGGTACTGGTATGTGCCACACTTTGATAGAATATGGTAAACTTTAAACTCATAATGATTTTTCGTATCGCCAAGTTTATTGTATTGAGTCGCTACTCGTTCATTAGTTCATTATCAAGAACTAAAGTCAGTCATTAACAAGCTTTTGAACTGAAAGACCTGCACTGATTGTAGATGTCACGGCTAGCAGATCACTAAATTAAAATGAGATGCTGACAGCTGCTAACAAGAGGAACTGATACTTTAACACCTGTTTATTAAGTCATTAGAAAAACTGCTGTCCCCTTCTCTGTTAACTTGTTAACTATCAATATAACCATATTATACATACTCAGTACTATTATGATGACTGAGTGTTATATTATAACTCCTTTATAAATAATGTTATTTCATTGTAATAAACTAATTACAGTTTATATAATATGCTAATAATCTATTGTATTAAATATCACTCTCTCTCACTCTCCTTTCTCTCTCTCGCAGCTAGGGACTGTTTGAGTCTTATGGCGTCAGGATCAGACTTCATCAAGATTAAACCTGGAGCGCGGGAGTTTCAGAGACAATTCTACTTTGATCAGGAAACTCTGTCTATTCACTGGCTCCCTTCTAGAAAGAAAACATCCAAAAGTTAGTAAAGAAAACTGGGGTTATATTGCTATTAATTAGTGATTTATTGGGGCGATCATGCCTTGTATGGGCAACAATCTTACCTTACAGAGGCAATTCTGAAGAAATGTATTGAACAATAAAGCTATGATTGAATTGCTTTAAGGATATGCTATCAAAAAGAAGTCCGTAAAGGTTCAGTCCACTCCGTGTAGTCATAAATCACAAAAAGCTAGCTGACGACCAACACTAATGCATTAGTGTTGATATATTGCATAATGACTGCTACTAACTTCAGTTCTAGTAGAAGACATAGTGTCAGTGCAGATGGGCCAGAAGACGGAGAGTTTCCGGACAGCAATCAGCGAGTACCCCAGCTCCAGGTGCTTCTCCATCATGTTGCGGGATAACAGCAGTGTGGATCTGGTGGCCCTGGTCCCAAACGAGGCGTACATATGGGTGAAGGGGCTGCGGTGTTTGGTTACTGGTGGATTAGGTGAGACACAATCAGCATTCTTAACACGTGTTAACTCGTGCCCAACACGTGGACGCTAGGCTATATTCCCTTGATAATTCAGAAGGACTAGAGCTAGGTAAGTAGGTAATCCAGCTTCTCAAACAAATCCAGTAATCAAATTAAGTGGGTGATATTCAACTGGGTGTACTGTAATAAATATTCTAATGAGATTTTATTAATGTACATTTGGTACCCATTACAGGGACTTTGCGAGGAAGGTGCTCTTGGAGTAATATTATGAGTAATATTATGAGTAATATTATGAGTAATATTATGAGCAATATCATGAGTAATATTATGAGTAATATTATGAGTAATATTATGAGTAATATTATGAGTAATATTATGAGTAATATTATGAGTAATATTATGAGTAATATTATGAGTAATATTATGAGTAATATTATGACTTATGAGCAATATTATGAGTAATATTATGAGTAATATTATGAGTAATATTATGAGTAATATTATGAGTAATATTATGAGTAATATTATGAGTAATATTATGAGTAATATTATGAGTAATATTATGAGTAATATTATGAGTAATATTATGACTTATGAGCAATATTATGAGTAATATTAAAACATGATGAATAATATATATCTACAAGGGTTTAAATATTATATTATAACCCTTGTAACTGGGTGTGTTCTGTAGACTCGTTAGGTTATTGCCTCCGTGCAGCGTGCAGCAGGGTGTGTTAATATAACGAACAGTATAGCAGGTACTATCTTGAAAACAACCTCATGGTCGCTAACTGTATTAACGTGTTAATCTATATAAAGTAGATCTTCTCAAACTCAAGGTCCGGGATATAGTCCTAATGTCCGTGTCAAGTTACATGTTATTGGTGCTCTGTTCTAATGTCTTATCACGTGCCTCATCACACATTTAATATATTATCGTGGGTGAGTTGACCTTTGCAACCAGTGAAATGAAAGAAAATATAAATATTTATACCTCGCCCAGTAACGCCCCAACAATTCACACTATTGGAGGTAGGGTCATGTCACAGCGGGGGGGGGGGGGGGGGGGGGGGGGGGCGTCACAGCGGCTCTACTGTAATACATACGAGTAAATAATACATAATATTACTATGATTTTTAAACGAGTTTAAAGACAAATTCAATTTTATCAGTCATGCTTTATAATACGATAATAATATTATCCCTCGATTTCTCAACCTTGAAGGCATTGACAGTTATATGAATTACATAAGAGGATTACAGGGAAGGTGCCAGTTAGACCTGGCACTCTGCCAGACCTGCCAGTTACAAGTCACCCCACTATGAACGGGTTTGCGAGTAACTTTCCTTATTACTTGAGATTTGAACATTTTGTTATCAACTAATAAGTGTGATCGCCAGGTCAGAGAAATCTCTCAAACGTCGATGAGGAGGAAAATCATGATGCAAATGTCGCGGGTCAGTAAATTGAGCACGCTTAAATGCGCGCCTCTGCGCACGTGCTTACTGCACGTGGGGTAGCAATGTGTTGTGTGAACGTGATCACTGTACTATACCTATAATCTTGATAGGCTGATAATCTACACAACCAGTGGGAGTTGTTTACTCTGGAGGTTATATAGCACGTGTTATTTATAGCACGTGTTATACATAGCACGTGTTCTTTAGCACGTGTTGCGAGAAGCCTTCTTGTTATGATTGTTGAAGTCTTTGCTCTGATTATTGAAATCAAATCTGTGCTGTCTTTTCTTGCTCTTCTTCTATTAATCAATCAATGTATGCTCACTTTTAAATATTAATTGAGGTGATCACCTGTTTTATGTCAGAGAGAAGGGAGCAGTATTGACATATATTATACTGGTACATTTATAGATTCGCCACAATAACCCCCTAACCTATTGTAAGAGGTATGTTAATTCAGAGAACGTGTAGTGTGTGTGAGAACTAGAGAGTGTGTTAGAGTACCTTTGCTAAAATTACTTGTATTGCAGAGAGATTGGGTATTATAGAGTATAACTTGACCCATATAAGTACAATATTATATTATGGTAATTCACCGAAAATGTAAGCAGGTAAGGCAAATGGTGGCTGAATCACTAGAAAGTACTACTAGAAACTACTATGTCTATATCGATTATAGAGCATGAGTTTAAGGACGAGATGGTTATTTAGGAGTTGCTTTGTTCAGTAATTGGTTACACTACTATTCTTTACTTAATGTCTGGGGCGTGGTCGATATCACTGGTAATTAGAAATAAACGCCATAATCAAGACTTTGTACATAATCAAGACTTTGTGCTCTATAGACATGTTATAAACGATATTTGATTGTTCTACTAATATTCTATTTTAAGCACGTGGAAAATCTTATTATAGGTCAATTCACTGAACTGTGGCTTGATCAATACAATGCAGTGTTCCACCTCCCCGGGAATCAGGGTAACTAGGGTAACTAGGGTAACTAAGGTAACTAGGGTAACTAAGGTAACCAGGGTAACTAAGGTTATCAGGGTACAGTAAATCTTCCTGTCCTCTGAAACGCTTAGGTGCCGCATACGGCATAACACGTGAGTGGTAAGTCACCCAGTGAGAAGAGCACTGTGTTACCCTGGTTACCCAGTGAGAAGAGCACTGTGTTACCCTGGTTACCCAGTGAGAAGAGCACTGTGTTACCCTGGTTACCCAGTGAGAAGAGCACTGTGTTACCCTGGTTACCCAGTGGGGAGAGCACTGTGTTACCCTGGTTACCCAGTGAGAAGAGCACTGTGTTACCCTGGTTACCCAGTGAGAAGAGCACTGTGTTACCCTGGTTACCCAGTGGGGAGAGCACTGTGTTACCCTGGTTACCCAGTGAGGAGAGCACTGTTACCCTGGTTACCCAGTGAGAAGAGCACTGTGTTACCCTGGTTACCCAGTGAGGAGAGCACTGTGTTACCCTGGTTACCCAGTGGGGAGAGCACTGTGTTACCCTGGTTACCCAGTGAGGAGAGCACTGTGTTACCCTGGTTACCCAGTGAGGAGAGCACTGTGTTACCCTGGTTACCCAGTGGGGAGAGCACTGTGTTACCCTGGTTACCCAGTGGGGAGAGCACTGTGTTACCCTGGTTACCCAGTGGGGAGAGCACTGTGTTACCCTGGTTACCCAGTGGGGAGAGCACTGTGTTACCCTGGTTACCCAGTGAGGAGAGCACTGTGTTACCCTGGTTACCCAGTGGGGAGAGCACTGTGTTACCCTGGTTACCCAGTGGGGAGAGCACTGTGTCCTGGAGAGTTAATGTGGTTTGGTGTGAAGCTGCGCGCAAGTTTAACCTGGTCCCTTGGTTCGGTGAATTGCATGAAACATCTTACCTAGATCCCTTCTTTATCATTATATGAATGGCTTCAAGGTGTTCACGTGTTTACAGTAGAAAAACATTTCATTTAGCTCATCACGAGTCTTTAAATGAGTTCCAATTCTTTTTATCATTTAATTCAAATCATTTCTTGAGCACCACTTTCTTGAAACGGGTCAGAAGACCCAGACAAATGGACCACTTTTCTAATGTTGCGAACATGAGACACATTACAAAAGCTATTTGTTGTTGCTATTTATAAACCATATTGATAAGAGAGCAGGTGATTGCTTGCTTGTCATGTCCATCAGAATATCAGTTAGCGCAACACCAGCACACTATTTAACATATTATGTTTTATAAACATAATATGTTAAATATTTCCGGGTTTCTTCTTCTACAATCATACCGTCAAGATGAGACATAATATCTCACGGTATACCAACTTAACTAAATAAACTAAATACTGATACTTATTAAACAAAGTAAGTTGAAGAGATTTCCACCATTTTTTGACTTCAAACATTTGAAGTGAATAGAGCATTGTTTTGCTTGACACATGATCAAAATGGTGGTGGCTTTATGATGGATTGTGAGCTAGCAACTAGCTGCTAGTTGCTAGTTGCTAGTCAAAGGGCCCCGTGATACACTCTCAGATGTGTGATTACATGTAATTATTATGTAATTATTATTAGACCCGCGTATAGAAGAGGTATAATGTTATATACTCTGATATAACATGTACAACTACACATAATATAACACGTCATGTAACATGTACCCTAAACCATACATCATCCTGATCCTAATATAAGGTGACTACTGACTACACCAGTGATACACCACGCACGCAACTATTTAATAACTCATAATTCTTCTCACGTGGGTAGTTACTTTTGGCCCACCCTGTATTCATCTATTAATACTACCGCTCTTACTTACTGTAAAGCAGTACCGCTCTGCAGGATTACATTAAATATTAAACGCCAGGAAACTGACTTCAGTAACTGAGGAGGCAATAACTCATGAGACACCAGGGAAAAAGTAGTTAGTACTTGATTTAACCATAATATTAGTTCAGCAGTTATAACCACGCCCTGATCTGCTTCTAAACCATGAGGTATCATATCCCGATATATACTCCTATGTAAGAACTGTAGTATGATTAATGAGTAAGGAGCACGGTCCCTTTATTACATTAGTCCTTATACACCCTGGCCTTATATTAGTTCAAGTATAATATTAGATTATACACATTGCCATGTCTCTCTTTCATCTGCTATCATGTAAGCGTCATGTTGACAGGGATACTAGTAGCTGTCAATTTGTAGTCACTGTTGGTCACTACTAGGCTCCTGTCACATATTAGCTGCTCTAGAGAGTGGTCACTGTTGGTCACTACTAGGCTCCTGTCACATACTAGCTGCTCTAGAGAGTGGTCACTGTTGGTCACTACTAGGCTCCTGTCACATACTAGCTGCTCTAGAGAGTGGTCACTGTTGGTCACTACTAGGCTCCTGTCACATACTAGCTGCTCTAGAGAGTAGTCACTGTTGGTCACTACTAGGCTCCTGTCACATACTAGCTGCTCTAGAGAGTGGTCACTGTTGGTCACTACTAGGCTCCTCTCACATACTAGCTGCTCTAGAGAGTGGTCACTGTTGGTCACTACTAGGCTCCTCTCACATACTAGCTGCTCTAGCGAGTGGTCACTGTTGGTCACTACTAGGCTCCTCTCACATACTAGCTGCTCTAGAGAGTGGTCACTGTTGGTCACTACTAGGCTCCTGTCACATACTAGCTGCTCTAGAGAGTGGTCACTGTTGGTCACTACTAGGCTCCTGTCACATACTAGCTGCTCTAGAGAGTGGTCACTGTTGGTCACTACTAGGCTCCTGTCACATACTAGCTGCTCTAGAGAGTGGTCACTGTTGGTCACTACTAGGCTCCTGTCACATACTAGCTGCTCTAGAGAGTGGTCACTGTTGGTCACTACTAGGCTCCTGTCACATACTAGCTGCTCTAGAGAGTAGTCACTGTTGCTCACTACTAGGCTCCTGTCACATACTAGCTGCTCTAGAGAGTGGTCACTGTTGCTCACTACTAGGCTCCTGTCACATACTAGCTGCTCTAGAGAGTGGTCACTGTTGCTCACTACTAGGCTCCTGTCACACACTAGCTGCTCTAGAGAGGGGTCACTGTTGGTCACTACTAGGCTCCTGTCACATACTAGCTGCTGTAGAGAGTGGTCACTGTTGGTCACTACTAGGCTCCTGTCACATACTAGCTGCTCTAGAGAGTGGTCACTGTTGGTCACTACTAGGCTCCTCTCACATACTAGCTGCTCTAGAGAGTGGTCACTGTTGGTCACTACCAGGCTCCTCTCACATACTAGCTGCTCTAGAGAGTGGTCACTGTTGGTCACTACTAGGCTCCTCTCACATACTAGCTGCTCTAGAGAGTGGTCACTGTTGCTCACTACTAGGCTCCTGTCACATACTAGCTGCTCTAGAGAGTGGTCACTGTTGGTCACTACTAGGCTCCTGTCACATACTAGCTGCTCTAGAGAGTGGTCACTGTTGCTCACTACTAGGCTCCTGTCACATACTAGCTGCTCTAGAGAGTGGTCACTGTTGGTCACTACTAGGCTCCTGTCACATACTAGCTGCTCTAGAGAGTGGTCACTGTTGGTCACTACTAGGCTCCTGTCACATACTAGCTGCTCTAGAGAGTGGTCACTGTTGGTCACTACTAGGCTCCTCTCACATACTAGCTGCTCTAGAGAGTGGTCACTGTTGGTCACTACTAGGCTCCTGTCACATACTAGCTGCTCTAGAGAGTAGTCACTGTTGGTCACTACTAGGCTCCTCTCACATACTAGCTGCTCTAGAGAGTGGTCACTGTTGCTCACTACTAGGCTCCTGTCACATACTAGCTGCTCTAGAGAGTGGTCACTGTTGGTCACTACTAGGCTCCTCTCACATACTAGCTGCTCTAGAGAGTAGTCACTGTTGGTCACTACTAGGCTCCTGTCACATACTAGCTGCTCTAGAGAGTGGTCACTGTTGGTCACTACTAGGCTCCTGTCACATAATAGCTGCTCTAGAGAGTGGTCACTGTTGCTCACTACTAGGCTCCTGTCACATACTAGCTGCTCTAGAGAGTGGTCACTGTTGCTCACTACTAGGCTCCTGTCACATACTAGCTGCTCATGCTCTAGAGAGTGGTCACTGTTGCTCACTACTAGGCTCCTGTCACATACTAGCTGCTCTAGAGAGTGGTCACTGTTGGTCACTACTAGGCTCCTGTCACATACTAGCTGCTCTAGAGAGTGGTCACTGTTGGTCACTACTAGGCTCCTCTCACATACTAGCTGCTCTAGAGAGTAGTCACTGTTGGTCACTACTAGGCTCCTGTCACATACTAGCTGCTCTAGAGAGTGGTCACTGTTGGTCACTACTAGGCTCCTGTCACATAATAGCTGCTCTAGAGAGTGGTCACTGTTGGTCACTACTAGGCTCCTGTCACATACTAGCTGCTCTAGAGAGTGGTTACTGTTGGTCACTACTAGGCTCCTGTCACATACTAGCTGCTCTAGAGAGTGGTCACTGTTGGTCACTACTAGGCTCCTCTCACATACTAGCTGCTCTAGAGAGTGGTCACTGTTGGTCACTACTAGGCTCCTCTCACATACTAGCTGCTCTAGAGAGTGGTCACTGTTGGTCACTATTAGGCTCCTGTCACATACTAGCTGCTCTAGAGAGTGGTCACTGTTGCTCACTACTAGGCTCCTGTCACATACTAGCTGCTCTAGAGAGTAGTCACTGTTGGTCACTACTAGGCTCCTCTCACATACTAGCTGCTCTAGAGAGTGGTCACTGTTGGTCACTACTAGGCTCCTGTCACATACTAGCTGCTCTAGAGAGTGGTCACTGTTGGTCACTACTAGGCTCCTCTCACATACTAGCTGCTCTAGAGAGTGGTCACTGTTGGTCACTACTAGGCTCCTCTCACATACTAGCTGCTCTAGAGAGGGGTCACTGTTGCTCACTACTAGGCTCCTGTCACATACTAGCTGCTCTAGAGAGTGGTCACTGTTGGTCACTACTAGGCTCCTGTCACATACTAGCTGCTCTAGAGAGTGGTCACTGTGCGACATGAACCTAGTAAATCAGATTGTCAGGTAAACACACTCAACCATATTATACTGGTACTGGTAGTATTTTCTCATAGTCGTGAAGGTTAACTTTGTCTCAACATCGATCAACGATTCTTAGAATTATATAATTCAATTTCTCGTGACATTGAGAGTTTAGAAATAACTAGTTGCGACGCCAAATACTATAATTTCACATTGACATTGAAAACTTGTCACTCACCAGGCTGTAGACAGTAAAACTGTAAAATTGCTGAAATATTCTCAACAAAACTCTACAAATTCATAACAAAGTCTAGCTTATACTTGAAACAGAGGTGTGCCAGTGTGATACTGTAATAATCACAACTCACATTCCTTTAAGTAAGTAAATCAGTAAGTAATTACAATTTACAGTCAGTTTTCTATACTCAGACTGGTATAAAGGGGTATAAGTGTGCCTATAAAGGGGAGTTATAGCCTCTATAATATAGAGGCCTTGTCAACTATCATAGCCTCTATGAGGGGTATAAGTGTGCCAATAGAGGGGAGTTACAGAGGCCTTGTCAACTAACATAGCCTCTATGAGGGGTATAAGTGTGCCTATAGAGGGAGTTATAGAGGCCTTGTCAACTAACATAGCCTCTACGAGGGGTATAAGCGTGCCTATAGAGGGCAGTTATAGAGGCCTTGTCAACTAACATAGCCTCTATGAGGGGTATAAGTGTGCCTTAGATAAAGGGGAGTTAATAGTTATAGAGGCCTTGTCAACTAACATAGCCTCTATGAGGGGTTTTAGTGTGCCTATAGAGGGAGTTATAGAGGCCTTGTCAACTAACATAGCCTCTATGAGGGGTATAAGTGTGCCTATAAAGGGGAGTTATAGAGGCCTTGTCAAAGTTGACAAGGTTAGTTCTAACATAGCCTCTATGAGGGGTATAAGTGTGCCTATAGAGGGAGTTATAGAGGCCTTGTCAACTAACATAGCCTCTATGAGGGGTATGAGTGTGCCTATAGAGGGAGTCATAGAGGCCTTGTCAACTAACATAGCCTATAGATGAGGGGTATAAGTGTGCATATAGAGGGCAGTTATAGACTATAGAGGCCTTGTCAACTAACATAGTGGACTGATACAAATTGTGACGTTATCTCCGAGCTCACCATACGTATGTATTTTACTTGATTCAGCTATTGTATTGGGTGTTACAACTCAGAGTTAGAGAGTATTGGGTGTTATAACTCAGAGTTAGAGAGTATTGGGTGTTTTAACTCAGAGTTAGAGAGTATTGATAGCTGTGATATGAGCTAAGAAAGCTATGATATGAGCTAAGAAAGCTATGATATATGAGCTAAGAAAGCTATGATATGAGCTAAGAAAGCTATGATATATGAGCTAAGAAAGCTGTGAGATGAGCTAAGAAAACTATGATATGAGCTAAAAAAACTATGATATGAGCTAAGAAAGCTATGATATGAGCGAAGAAAGCTGTGATATGAGCTAAGAAAGCTATGAGATGAGCTAAGAAAGCTATGAGATGAGCTAAGAAAGCTATGATATGAGCTAAGAAAGCTATGAGATGAGCTAAGAAAGCTATGATATGAGCTAGGAAAGCTATGATATGAGCTAAGAAAGCTATGATATGAGCTAAGAAAGCTATGGGATGAGCTAAGAAAGCTATGATATGAGCTAAGAAAGCTATGATATGAGCTAAGAAAGCTATGAGATGAGCTAAGAAAGCTATGATATGAGCTAGGAAAGCTATGATATGAGCTAAGAAAGCTATGATATGAGCTAAGAAAGCTATGAGATGATCTAAGAAAGCTATGATATGAGCTAAAAAAACTATGATATGAGCTAAGAAAGCTATGATATGAGCTAAGAAAGCTATGATATGAGCTAAGAAAGCTATGAGATGAGCTAAGAAAGCTATGATATGAGCTGAGAAAGCTATGATATGAGCTAAGAAAGCTATGATATGAGCTGAGAAAGCTATGATATGAGCTAAGAAAGCTATGATATGAGCTAAGAAAGCTATGATATGAGCTAAGAAAGCTATGATATGAGCTAAGAAAGCTATGATATGAGCTGAGAAAGCTATGATATGAGCTAAGAAAGCTATGATATGAGCTAAGAAAGCTATGATATGAGCTGAGAAAGCTATGATATGAGCTAAGAAAGCTATGAAATGAGCTAAGAAAGCTATGATATGAGCTAAGAAAGCTATGATATGAGCTAAGAAAGCTATGATATGAGCTAAGAAAGCTATGAGATGAGCTAAGAAAGCTATGATATGAGCTAAGAAAGCTATGATATGAGCTAAGAAAGCTATGAGATGAGCTAAGAAAGCTATGAGATGAGCTAAGAAAGCTATGATATGAGCTAAGAAAGCTATGATATGAGCTTAGAAAGCTATGAGATGAGCTAAGAAAGCTATGAGATGAGCTAAGAAAGCTATGAGATGAGCTAAGAAAGCTATGAGATGAGCTAAGAAAGCTATGAGATGAGCTAAGAAAGCTATGAGATGAGCTAAGAAAGCTATGATATGAGCTGAGAAAGCTATGATATGAGCTAAGAAAGCTATGATATGAGCTAAGAAAGCTATGATATGAGCTGAGAAAGCTATGATATGAGCTAAGAAAGCTATGAGATGAGCTAAGAAAGCTATGATATGAGCTAAGAAAGCTATGATATGAGCTAAGAAAGCTATGATAATAATATGATACCAGCTGAGAGGGTATTATAATTATGAGAGCTATTACAAGATATTATTATGCAGTATACTCACTGTGAAAAATTACAACAACACCGTGTCACACACGGTTCTATAATTACTAAGCAAGTAGTTGTGTGTAATTGCCATGGCAACGTGCGTGTGATATATTCTTTGTAGGTTTATTTATACCTGTACCGTTAACTGTAACTACTCAGTATGCACATATTATGATATTGTGACGGGAGACTTGTACACACTGCGCGCTGTGCGTCAATCATTATAACAAACACGGTATTATCTTCTCTAGCTCATAACAATTACAGACCAGTCTAAAACGCAGCGACTGTAAGAGTCTCGCACATTAGCAATATCAGAGTAATAAGGGCGTGGCAGCAAAACACCTCTCTCTACCGATCATTAGCTGTCAGCTGAGCCTCCTTTTAGATAGTGCATCTGTTTGTTAGGGGGGGGGGGGTCTGTTTCTTACTATACCTAGCCTGACCGAGAGGGACATTAAAGGGGCAGGGCCGGGGGGGGGGGGGTCTTCGGGAAAATTGTCTCGAAATTGACTTTACAGTTGTTTCTGAAAGAGGGGAGTATTTTCCTAAAGAGCTAAAGACCCCACTGCCCCCTCAAGAGAAGAGAGAGAGAGTGTACACACCCTGACAGAGATGGTGTGTTCTGAGAGACATCTTCCTTACACCTGGCTTATACCCCACTAATAATAAGCTTTTGTATGCGCATTAACAGTTCCATACAGCTTCTAGACACGTCGCACGTGCAGTATATGTGTGAAGTAGCACGTGCAGTATATATTATATGAAGTATGTATATTATGTAGCACGTGTATAATTTATGTGGTATGATATACTGGGCACATGAACTCATGTAAATGTACAGAGCATTATATCTCTCACATCACATGAAATAGTGTCTGTTTCTACTATCATATAATAGGTCACCACACTCTTATTTTAACAGCTATAATTGTTATATGCCCCTAAAAGCCTAAAGTCTCTACAATTGTCCATGTCGGGATATAATATTATATAAATAGTGCGGTCAACTACAATTAATAGTTACTACAATCCACGAATAGAAGTCTCATTTTATGCCACTATTTGTTGCTACACAGCGGTGCATGCTCAGCCTGTTACACAATGCTATCTGTGATCAGAATTAAGTCTCACCACTGAACCCATGTAGTAGAAGTAGTACAGTAGTAGTACAGTAGTAGTACAGTAGTAGAAGTAGTAGTACAGTAGTAGTACAGTAGAGTACAGTAGTAGTAGTAGTAGTAGTAAATAGCCCACTATTTCCAGCTGAATCTGTTACTCAGATGTTAGCTAATTTACCAGAATTAGTCTAGACTTCATTTAGCCCATCTTATAAAGTTATTTATAACTTTATGTTTATAAACATAATATAAACGACTCAGAGCGAGTCATCAAACCGAATAAAATTGGTCATTTATTGATCATTAAGCATAATGTAATTTTGTTGTTCTCAAGAGACAAATTAAAACTTTTGATCTTATATAATAAACTTTTATTAATTAATAAGATAACTTGCTATTGGATAAAATACAAATAAACTACAAACATTTTGATCCGGGCGCTGCCGGTGGAACCAATTTATAAAAAAAGGAAAATAATAGCTTAAGAATAAACTAATTTTTTCCATCCTTGAAAGTTGAACTTTTTACCAAGTACGTGTTTCCAATTCTATACTCTGCAGATTGTTGCTTAAAAGGAAAAAATGTACATACACTTCGCAGCCACTTTGTTTATACAAACTACCAGTAATGAATGAACTATAAATAAACTAGTTTCGTTGTCACGTGTCATTGTCACGTGTCATTGTCACGTGTCATTGTCACGTGTCATTGTCACGTGTCATTGTCACGTGTCATTGTCACGTGTCATTGTCACGTGTCATTGTCACGTGTCATTGTCACGTGTCATTGTCACGTGTCATTGTCACGTGTCATTGTCATTGTCACGTGTCATTGTCACGTGTCATTGTCACGTGTCATTGTCACGTGTCATTGTCACGTGTCATTGTCACGTGTTATTGTCACGTGTTATTGTCACGTGTCATTGTCACGTGTCATTGTCACGTGTCATTGTCACGTGTCATTGTCACGTGTCATTGTCACGTGTCATTGTCACGTGTCATTGTCACGTGTCATTGTCACGTGTCATTGTCACGTGTTGAAACAAATTTTCCAACCATGAGTCATTACCGCGTGATAACTGATTTAACCGATTATGAACTGATTAGCAGAATGAACAGCGAATAAGCTACGCGGCAAACAATCAAAGCGCCGATCAACTAACAAACTAATTATTTGATTTGCTAAATAACCAATAAACTAATTTAAATACCTATCTAACCACGTGATCCCCAGATGAGGAACACAAGAGTACAGCGGAGGAACTAAGGGACAGGTGGTTAGAAGAGATCTACTACGCAGCTGATCTGAACCATGATGGTACACTGGAGCACATTGAGTTCCTGGAACTGTTGGAGTCTCTTAATAAACATCTTACTACCCTCCATGTTGTCAAGAAGTTCAAGGTTGGTCTGGTTATTCTGCTACTTTTGGTCTTTCAACTTTTTGTAACGCTTTTATTTATTTTTCAGGTAAAATGTCCGTCAAGTTTAAGACGTGTTGACAACGTGAAATTTTTGAACATTATTTAAAAACACGAAGCTTTAGAAACTCTACTGCTGAGAAGCATAGTAACTCTTTTCAATGGACATCTTTTGAAAAATATCGTTTAACGATCCGTCCTCTTAAATCTTATCTGGGCCCAGATAAGAGCTTCAGAAAGAGGTCTGTAAACTGTAGCCAATAAAAGTAAAGTTACCTGAACAAAGCGAAACTTATTATTTAGCTGGTAACTACTTACAAACTCAACTGGCCAACTATCGAGTATCGAACTTACTAGGTAAAATAGGGGTACCGGGTACATTTTTACTTTATCAAGCTGATAATGGAGCACTAATAAATGGTAGCTGCAAGCTAAGCAATACAGACTGCACGGTTGCCATGGCAACCATTGTCCGAGCAACCAGTTACCACTTGCCGAGCTGGTTTTCTGATTTGCGAGTACTAACAACTGGTGTTTAATACGTTGTCGCAGTGAATTATAGTTCTCGACAATTTGCTGATTGTCTGTTAATATAGTCGTTATTTAAATTTTAAAGATTTAAAAGTAATCAGTGGAGAATGTGTGGTCTGGTGAAGGTTCTTTAAGAAAATGGAGAATGCCAATTAGAAACTTCTCGATTGATTTGTAGCTGCCTAAATATAATATCCATAAATAGTTTTGAAGGGTGGTGTGGGTTATTCTACTATGTAGGGCGCCACAGAAAAGTAACTTGTACATTTATCAATAATGTTGGTGTATGTGATAACTAAAAATAGCTCTTATTAGTGTTTTTATAATTGACACAGGTCAGAAAGTGTTAGAGCCAAATTCACAACATATTGTGAAGTATTTGTACATTGTAAGGATAGTGTTAATGTACCTGACAGTGGTTTCTGCTGGACACTAATAGCCTGCTTCATGTGTTACACGCTATATTGATCATTAAAACATTGCACGTGCACAAAACACACCACAGTCCCACGTTCCTCGCTAACTGCACGTGTTGGTGCGCGCGACCAGTGACAGCTCCCCATTGTAATAAACAAACGGAAGTTAGTTGTGGTTAAGTGGTTAATTAACTGTAACTATTACAGGTACAGTGTATTAGGTGTGTCCTACACACTACACACTACACACAGTGTACAATGTACCAGTAACTATGTGTTACAGGTACAGTGTATTAGGTGTGTTCTACACACTACACACTACACACAGTGTACAATGTACCAGTAACTATGTGTTACAGGTACAGTGTATTAGGTGTGTTCTACACACTACACACTACACACAGTGTACACTGTACCAGTAACTATGTGTTACAGGTACAGTGTATTAGGTGTGTTTACTACACACTACACACTACACACAGTGTACAATGTACCAGTAACTATGTGTTACAGGTACAGTGTATTAGGTGTGTTTTACACACACTACACACTACACACAGTGTACAATGTACCAGTAACTATGTGTTACAGGTACAGTGTATTAGGTGTGTTCTACACACTACACACTACACACAGTGTACAATGTACCAGTAACTATGTGTTACAGGTACAGTGTATTAGGTGTGTTCTATACACTACACACTACACACAGTGTACAATGTACCAGTAACTATGTGTTACAGGTACAGTGTATTAGGTGTGTTCTACACACTACACACTACACACAGTGTACAATGTACCAGTAACTATGTGTTACAGGTACAGTGTATTAGGTGTGTTCTATACACTACACACTACACACAGTGTACAATGTACCAGTAACTATGTGTTACAGGTACAGTGTATTAGGTGTGTTTTACACACACTACACACTACACACAGTGTACAATGTACCAGTAACTATGTGTTACAGGTACAGTGTATTAGGTGTGTTCTACACACTACACACTACACACAGTGTACAATGTACCTGTAACTATGTGTTACAGGTACAGTGTATTAGGTGTGTTTTACACACACTACACACTACACATAGTGTACAATGTACCAGCAACTATGTGTTACAGGTACAGTGTATTAGGTGTGTTCTACACACTACACACAGTGTATATAATGTACCAGTAACTATGTGTTACAGGTACAGTGTATTAAGTGTGTTCTACACACTACACACTACACACAGTGTACAATGTACCAGTAACTATGTGTTACAGGTACAGTGTATTAGGTGTGTTCTACACACTACACACTACACACAGTGTACAATGTACCAGTAACTATGTGTTACAGGTACAGTGTATTAGGTGTGTTTTACACACACTACACACTACACACAGTGTACAATGTACCAGTAACTATGTGTTACAGGTACAGTGTATTAGGTGTGTTCTACACACTACACACTACACACAGTGTACAATGTACCTGTAACTATGTGTTACAGGTACAGTGTATTAGGTGTGTTTTACACACACTACACACTACACATAGTGTACAATGTACCAGCAACTATGTGTTACAGGTACAGTGTATTAGGTGTGTTCTACACACTACACACAGTGTATATAATGTACCAGTAACTATGTGTTACAGGTACAGTGTATTAAGTGTGTTCTACACACTACACACTACACACAGTGTACAATGTACCAGTAACTATGTGTTACAGGTACAGTGTATTAGGTGTGTTCTACACACTACACACTACACACAGTGTACAATGTACCAGTAACTATGTGTTACAGTTACAGTGTATTAGGTGTGTTTTACACACTACACACTACACACAGTGTACAGTGTACCAGTAACTATGTGCAAATGTGTCTGACTGTTTGGTGTGGTGTTTATTAAATAATTATAATTTTGTTATTTTATTTGGATCAGTACATTACTACGACATAACATTATCATTTACTTTCCCTAAATAGATTAGCACTAAAGAACTGCAGATAAAACAGTACCCACATTACAGAGCCATTGCCCATTACTTATGCACACAATATTGAACAACCAATTACTGCGATCTATTAAAGCATTAACTAATTAGTCCTACATTAACTAATTATTCCTATTCAATGCTTTAACTACACTTGTCTTAGCTCAAGCTAAGTGCTTTTGCTATTGTATTTATATAATAAGGCCGGGTTACACTAGTATTTATATAATACTTACAATATTGAGCTAGATTATTACAATAGTGAATAAGGCAATCTCCCCACCGTGATAGTAATTAATTATATTGATATTCAGTTGTATTTTTTATTGCGATCTGTAGGGGCTTGAGTTGTCAGCACTGTTTTAATAGAACTTCAGTTTATGGGACATTACCTGTACCCGAATAAAACTTTCTGCCACTGTAAAAGTAGATATTCTGTATAATTTATAGGATATAAAGATCTCCCATTATATAAAAGGGTTTAAGTGTGTTTACAACTGATTTGATCCCCCCATTCATATTATAATGTATCCCACCTACCTACCTACCTCTCTTTAGCCGTTATATTATATAACGTATCCTGTATATTATATAATGTATCCTGCCTACTACTACTATCCTACCATATCAACCTATTTAGTGGTAGTTAGCACATCGTTAAGAGAGTGTGCCAAGAATCAAGATAACTGGGGGGGGGGGGGGGGGGGGGGGGGGTGTTAACTCTAGTTCTTAGTGTTCTAGTAGACTACTACAATTTACCAACATTCACGTATATCTGATTATTGTGTATTAATAGTTAAATAGAAATTTGAGAGTTCAGACAGAGTAACCATAGTAACCAGTCATTGAGTCAGCTGTTATGTACAAATAGTAAATACCGTATAGGTTAATATCTTGATCTAAAGATAGTAGCAGTCTCAATAATATAGGTTAATATAGGTTAATATCTTGATCTAAAGATAGTAGCAGTCTCAATAATATAGGTTAATATAGGTTAATATCTTGATCTAAAGATAGTAGCAGTCTCAATGATATAGGTTAATATAGGTTAATATCTTGATCTAAAGATAGTAGCAGTCTCAATAATATAGGTTAATATAGGTTAATATCTTGATCTAAAGATAGTAGCAGTCTCAATGATATAGGTTAATATAGGTTAATATCTTGATCTAAAGATAGTAGCAGTCTCAATAATATAGGTTAATATAGGTTAATATCTTGATCTAAAGATAGTAGCAGTCTCAATAATATAGGTTAATATAGGTTAATATCTTGATCTAAAGATAGTAGCAGTCTCAATGATATAGGTTAATATAGGTTAATATCTTGATCTAAAGATAGTAGCAGTCTCAATGATATAGGTTAATATAGGTTAATATCTTGATCTAAAGATAGTAGCAGTCTCAATGATATAGGTTAATATAGGTTAATATCTTGATCTAAAGATAGTAGCAGTCTCAATAATATAGGTTAATATAGGTTAATATCTTGATCTAAAGATAGTAGCAGTCTCAATAATATAGGTTAATATAGGTTAATATCTTGATCTAAAGATAGTAGCAGTCTCAATGATATAGGTTAATATAGGTTAATATCTTGATCTAAAGATAGTAGCAGTCTCAATAATATAGGTTAATATAGGTTAATATCTTGATCTAAAGATAGTAGCAGTCTCAATGATATAGGTTAATATAGGTTAATATCTTGATCTAAAGATAGTAGCAGTCTCAATGATATAGGTTAATATAGGTTAATATCTTGATCTAAAGATAGTAGCAGTCTCAATAATATAGGTTAATATAGGTTAATATCTTGATCTAAAGATAGTAGCAGTCTCAATGATATAGGTTAATATAGGTTAATATCTTGATCTAAAGATAGTAGCAGTCTCAATGATATAGATTAATATAGGTTAATATCTTGATCTAAAGATAGTAGCAGTCTCAATGATATAGGTTAATATAGGTTAATATCTTGATCTAAAGATAGTAGCAGTCTCAATGATATAGATTAATATAGGTTAATATCTTGATCTAAAGATAGTAGCAGTCTCAATGATATAGATTAATATAGGTTAATATCTTGATCTAAAGATAGTAGCAGTCTCAATGATATAGATTAATATAGGTTAATATAATATAAAGATAGTAGCAGTCTCAATGATATAGGTTAATATAGGTTAATATCTTGATCTAAAGATAGTAGCAGTCTCAATGATATAGATTAATATAGGTTAATATCTTGATCTAAAGATAGTAGCAGTCTCAATGATATAGATTAATATAGGTTAATATAATATAAAGATAGTAGCAGTCTCAATGATATAGGTTAATATCTTGATCTAAAGATAGGTCTCAATGATTATTCCCGGCTGCTAAAACCATTGTTATAAGAGAAGTTATCCAGGATCACAATAATATTACGCACTTTATAATAATACACGATATTACGCACTTTATAATAATACAGTATATAAGTAAAGTTGCAGGCGGTACTGTTTGATGCGCACCTGTTGCTGGGCAACAGCTGCAGTCATGATCAATGTTAATTTAGTCTCACTGTGTGTAATATTAGGTGTGTTATATTAGGTGTGGGGTGTGGGGTGTGGGGTGTGGGGTGTGGGGTGTGGGGTGTGGGGTGTGGGGTGTGGGGTGTGGGGTGTGGGGTGTGGGGTGTGGGGTGTGGGGTGTGGGGTGTGGGGTGTGGGGTGTGGGGTGTGGGGTGTGGGGTGTGGGGTGTGGGGTGTGGGGTGTGGGGTGTGGGGTGTGGGGTGTGGGGTGTGGGGTGTGGGGTGTGGGGTGTGGGGTGTGGGGTGTGGGTGTGGGTGTGGAGTGTGGGGTGTGGGGTGTGGGGTGTGGGGTGTGGAGTGTGGGGTGTGGGGTGTAAGGTGTGGGGTGTGGGTGTGGGGTGTGGGGTGTGGGGTGTGGGGTATCTTAAGTTGAACTAAAATAACAGGCACTCTGGTAAGTTGAAGCAGAAATCATATTTCCCACTAGCACTGCGTCACGTGGTACGTATGTAACCCTGGTAACCAGGCCATGGTAACATGTAACCATGGTTAACCACCTCGTGTGAGGTTTACCTACATCACGATCTATATATAGGACCCACTAAGTAACCAACTAGTGACCACTTACAGTTACCCACTTATATCTATATCGGGGGACTGTGAAGTGACGCTGGAGTTCTAAAAATTGCTTTCTGTAAATTAAATTGGTTAATAGGAGTTAAGGAGTTATAACATTAGGAGTTATATTAATGATTACCTATAGATGTGGATTCTAGTTGGGAAGGTATATTTTTTGACACGTGACAGCAACGACCCAATCAGCTTCACGACATTGATCAATCGAACCCCCAGAACCGCAACCTGACTAATACCTTGTGTTGTAAAGTTGTAACAATAGAATGATTCTGATTGGACATTTTTATCAGGCACAACACTGCTGTTAGTAGTAGTAGTAGTAGTAGTGAACTACACTGCTCCTACACTTTCCTACACTGCTCCTACACTGTTCCTACACTTTCTTACACTGCTCCTACACTTTCCTACACTTTCCTACACTTTCCTACACTTTCCTACACTTTCCGATAACACTCGTGTCTAGTGATTATTTGACGTGACAAGATGATACCAATAATATTGTTATTGTTTAATATTGGGGGATACTGAATTAGATAGCTAAGAGAATTAGAGCTAGTAGTATAAGTAGTAGTATAAGTAGAAGTATAAGTAGTAGTAGTAGTAGTAGTGAATAACGACAAAAGTGATATTGTTTTTTATCGGCGAGCTCTTGAAATACATTATATCTATTATCTAATACTATACTGCTGATACAATCCTTTCGTATCACTTATATGTTTTAAATATCCAACATTATATCTAGGTTATCCGGAGGTTGCTTTCGAGTTGTCAAATTGTTAATCTGTCAACTTTTAAACTTAAAGTAGATGCCTTCATCTGGAGTTGCATAAAAGCGATTCTTAATCAAATAAAATAAATTCTGCATTGCCTTATAAGAGTCGAATATAAATTCAAAAACGTTCTAATTTGCTGTATTGCTTGCGGAGGAGCCGTATTGCAAAGTTTATCCTTCATCGTGTCCACTTGTCCATGAGATTTATATTTATTAACAGTGCGTTTAATTGTAACAGTTTTGCCTGTAAAAATCCGGGTGGCCGACAACTGAACCCAATTAAACATAATTCCCACTTACCAATATCAGCTTAATTGGTTAGGGTTGGGGTTGGGGTTGGGGTTGGGGTTGAGGTTGGGGTTGGGGTTGGGGTTGGGGTTGGGGTTGGGGTTGGGGTTGGGGTTGGGGTTGGGGTTGGGGTTGGGGTTGGGGTTGGGGTTGGGGTTGGGGTTGGGGTTGGGGTTGGGGTTAATCTAAATGTCTTAATTGGGTTCAGTTGTCCGGCAGCCCAAGTTTATGAGGCATAAACTCATAGTATTATATCAGAGGAAGTTAGAATACAGACTCAGCTTGCGTAGGTAGCATGCCGTTTAAGTAAATTTACAGCTGTCAAAATAAATATTTTAAAATTTATAAAATGTTGTGGTATGACGTAGATGTGAGTCGATCTTTTAGATTGGCCGAGTAAGACGTCAAAACCAGCAGTGACTACCGTTTCACCTCATATCAGAGATAAATAAGAGTTCCACTTTAATAATATAGAATCTGATAAATTCTTCCATGATATTATCATGATTGATTTATCTTAGTTTACGTAAACAAACAAACTCTAGTAATTTTTGCACTCATTGATAATAGAAAAATACCTCAAAAAGATAATAATATATTCAAACGGTTCAAGTGGTGTGGATAAACAGTGGATTCTAGTAATCCTGTTCCAGCTGCAATCCTGTTCCAGCTGCAATCCTGTTCCAGCTGCGTATAAAATTATTTATAATAATTGTAATAACAATCTGTATTTAAAATCAATTAACTAAATTAGTTAATTATCTAGTTATTTATCTACAGGAATCAGATTTGTGTTTCGACAAAGGAGGAACTCTATCTCTGGACCAATTCAAGTCGTTCTACAAACAGATAGTCAACAGACCAGAAGTGCACGTTGTCCTTGCCAGGTCAGTGAATCACATATTTTATCACGTGTTTTATCACGTATTTTATCACGTATTTTATCACGTATTTTATCACGTGTTTTATCACGTGTTTTATCACGTATTTTATCACGTGTTTTATCACGTGTTTTATCACGTATTTTATCACGTTTTTTATCACGTGTTTTATCACGTGTTTTATCACGTGTTTTATCACGTGTTTTATGACGTGTTTTATCACGTGTTTTATTGAACAGCTTCTTCAATATACCTCTGTTTTTAAAAATGTGTCAGTTTGTTCAGTTTGTTCTGCCCCAGAACCTCCTGTCAACTTCCCAGGACCCTTATCTACCCCAATATAACCCTGGTAACTATGGTAACAGGTAACTATGGTAACTAATATAACCCTGGTAACTATGGTAACAGGTAACTATGGTAACTAATATAACCCTGGTAACTATGGTAACAGGTAACTATGGTAACTAATATAACCCTGGTAACTATGGTAACAGGTAACTATGGTAACTAATATAATTCTGGTAACTATGGTAACAGGTAACTATGGTAACTAATATAACCCTGGTAACTATGGTAACAGGTAACTATGGTAACTAATATAACCCTGGTAACTATGGTAACAGGTAACTATGGTAACTAATATAACCCTGGTAACTATGGTAACAGGTAACTATGGCAGCTCTTCTTGAACACGAGGCTCATGGATACAACACTCTGAGCATATTATATTGTTATATAACGTAAATATGAGTCCTGTGTTAACGTAGTATGTTAACATTCCCTATTGAGCTCTGTACTGTCTTTCTAGTTCAATTTTAAAAGAACATTTACCTCCCCACCGAGTCACCGACATTATTATATTTATAGTTTTCTGAAAGGAAGATGGCGTTTTGCCAATTATCAGAACATAAGATCACACATAAAACAATTACTTGTGTAATATAATACAAAATAAATAATAAGAAAATATGAGGGCAGTTGTGGGACTCTTTGGAGTACGTATGCTAGAAAACATGTCTAGTATTCAATACAAACTGTGTAGTAGTATGTGAGTAACGCATCATATTATGCCACATACCTTGATTAAAGTTTGATGTGCAGACAACATAACATTTTGTGCAGTTACAGTTAAAGTCTCAGCAAAATATTCTGTGTCAAACGTGTCTGTAAAAAAGTTATAGTTTAGGGCAGGATGGCCGAAAGCTGCATCAATTCCAAATTCTAGATAGCGTTCAGTTCACCACAGGAGAAACGTTTTTGATTTTGTTGGTGCAAAAGGCCTAAAATCAATTAATTGGTAATAGAGATCATTTTCAAACACAGTTGAAGAACGATTCAAAAACTTAAACTTAAAATAACGAGATTTCAAATGCATAATATATTAGGGCCTGCCAGTAGCTCTTGCGAAATAAGTGTGGCCTGAAAAAGAATGCATTATATAGTATGTAGTTTCTCGGAAAAATGTGAGAACATTTGCTTTCAGGACTGTCTCCTAAAAATAATTTTATTGATCTGCTGACTGGTTACTCGGTTATACTAGTCTTACAGTCCTCGCCGTCTCCTCTTATACGAGGGTTGTGATTCTAAAGTAAGAAGGTACCATAGTTACCATAGTTACTAGGGTTACAAGGGTTACCGTAGTTACCATAGTTACCTTAGGTTTGTGATTCTGGTGATATGCTGCCCATGTCACGCCCATGTCCTGGGGTGTGTTCTAGAGAACAAAGACCGTGTGTAACACGTGTAGTTACCATAGTAACACGTGTAGTTACCATAGTAACACGTACCTAGTGAACCCAGTAGTTAATATCCTTGTTGTACTGCTAAACAAGGGAGCTGAGAGCCCACGTACAGGGCCAGGGGGGGTCTTATTTTGAATCTTTCAGAGATTCAACTAAACACCACATAATACCTACCATTGAAAATAACGAACCTCTGCACTCTGCAGTAATTGTTCACTTTGTGTTGCAGCTACTGAAGATAAGCAGATAACTCTCTCCACCGTTAGGCATTATAATAGTTATTTATAGCACGTCTGCCTGCCTCACTACCACACCTTACCAACACTACACCACTATACCTCACCAACACCAACAGTAGTAGATCAGTAGTGTTTCTGAACGGATAAAGAATAATAACGGACACGCAGGGTTCTTTCTGGGATATTTCTGGGGTATTTCTGGGTTATTTCTCATTATAATTGCTAGTAGGTTGTCATGTTTTCTATTATTATGCCTTGTCGTGTTGTACATTATCCCTTACAGTAAACTTACGTCATATCCGACTATCTGATGTTATCTGATACCAGTTGCGTGCAACTCTGATAGTTGTAGAACATCTTGTCTCAGATAATACCAAATATCTAACTAAATTCCTTGAAATTAGATACTAAACATCACTGAAATATTATCTCGCCCTAAAACTACAAAGATCTGATGAAGATCTCAGTATATTAAGTTGCTAATCAGATGGTAAATTTACTAATTTCCTCAGATACGCTACAAATAACGATTATCTATGTGCTGAGGACTTGCAGCTATTTCTACAAGCCGAACAAGGGGTAGGACATTTATACATTATTCTTTAAAGTGAAAGTGGAAGTGAAAGTGAAAGTGAAAGACGGAAGTGAAAGTGAATTTATGCTGTCGAAAGATTTTGAAGTTGGCGATTGTGCAACTGTTGAATATGTTCCGTTACGATGAAAAGGGTCTCTCCTGTTATCGCAGCTGCCAACTTCAGATTCTTTACCGTCGGTTGCACATGATTATACTGCCAAACTTTATAAAACAAACACTTAGAGATATAGTCACATACCAGAACATCGCCAAAAGTGGCTTAAGTGTTTACATTAAAATACCTTTTATTTTAGGTGGGGACATAACAGTGTTTACATTAAAATACCTTTAATTTTAGGTGTGGAACATAACAGTGCAGGAATGTGTTTATATTGAAATACCTTTTATTTTAGGTGTGGGACATAACAGTGTTTACATTAAAATACCTTTAATTTTAGGTGTGGAACATAACAGTGCAGGAATGTGACGATTTGATACAGAAATATGAGCCAACCTCAGATGGTAAAGCTAATAACTACATGACCGTCGACGGTGAGTTATTATTATTATTTTTTATCCTGATAACCTCGACTTTCTTCGACTTAGGGCGGCTTCAATGTCCGAGCAGATATGTTTCTCCTCCAGATCTCTCTATTCAGCTTGTTTATCCCTGTCGTCAAGCCCCGTGTTCCTCCGCAATTATTATTCTGATTATGTCCACCAATTCATCATTTTACTTAAGGTTTATTCAATTATAGTTATTTTAACCCTCAGACACAGCCACACTATAATTAGTTTATGATTATCCTTTATGAAAAGTAGTTACACAACGATACAATTCATCTATTATTATCAACTCACTGTTCTCCATGAGACTCCAAATTCCACGTGAAGCCCAAAAAGCGTACACCACTAAAGTTGATACTACAGGGGCCGGGGGCCGGGAGGGGGGGGGGGGGGTCAGTATACATACGTTGGCTTTTATACCACCGCCGTGTTTCATATTTGGGACGTCGCTTTGCAGATGACATACTTTAGTACTACTTATAATACTGTACCATTACAGCTAGACAGTAAACACTTAGTTTTTTATAGATTATTTTACTTCTAGGTAACAAACTTTCACACGTCTTGTCAACACATTAGGTAATGTTAACGTAGACAGCTGCACTTTGTAGCTATTTTTAGATCTGCTGTACATCAACTTTAATTAAAGACTAATGTTACATCAAATTTATTTAAAATATACTCCATACTATACTGACAATCCGTCACTTAATTGTTTAAGTAAGCAAGCGTATTAATTAATCATACTAATCTTCCGTTAGTTTCAATTTAAAAGATTAGTCACATTATTTTAACTTGTGCATCCCTCACATATCAGGATATAATATTCCGACTGGAATTACATCGGGCAGTGAACATCATTTGTGTAAATTGAACTGCGCTGTGTAGATTACAAAATTAACCCGTTTTATCTTAATTATTAGTAATATTCAACCCGTTTTATCTTAATTATTAGTAATCATTACTCCGTTTTATCTTAATTACTTAATTATTAGTAATCATTACTCCGTTCTATCTTAATTATTAGTAATATCTAACCTATTGGTATTTTTTTCTCAGGGTTCAGTTGTTTTCTGATGAGTTCAGATAATCACTGTTACGATATTGGCCAGCTTGACACCTCCCACCCTATCACTGATTACTACGTCAAGACTTCCTTCTCGTCGTAAGTGGTCAATTAGTTAATTATCTAATTAATTAAATAATTACAAGTAAGTTATTAACTTATTTGTAATTAGCTAATTAATTAGTTATTAAATTAAATTAATTAGCAATAAGTTATTAACTTATTGTACGATGGATTTTATTGCAGTGGGGAGATGATAAAGGCTCGATTTGATTGGTAAATAACTTTAAAGTGCTGACTTTTATCACAACTCGTACTTTATGACGTGTCTAATATTGTATTGTAAATAATACTCGTTCATCTTGAATCACTGAGTTTTTGACGGAGTTCATCATCTGATGTCGATGCGAAACTTGTACGGATAGGTACTAATTCTAATAATATATATATAGTCACCTCACAATACCGCAATGAGTAGAACACAATATCTGATAATTCACACACCAAGATGAGACATGTGTGGAATGTTCTAGAATAGTAAGTAATAGTTACCACGGTTACCATAGCAGTTACCATAGTAACTAGTAAGCTGAGGTGAGTGCTCACTAAAACTTGATCAGGGGTAGACCGATGCCAAGGACTCCGTCTACCCTTGATCTTGGTATACGTACTAAATACGTACTAAAATGGTCATGAATACGTACAAGTGCTAGATGAAAATGACAGTGTTTCTGTTTGCAGGGGTTGCAAGGGGTGGCCAGACGAGCCCGAACTCTCTAAAGCTAACTACAAGGAGGTCCTTAAAAACAACTTCCGCTGTATCAGACGTGAGTTTTACAGTTTTATATACGTCTTGCTTGTACATTAGTGAAAGTGAAAGTGAAAGTAAAAGTGAATCAGACGTGAGTTTAACAGTTTTATATACTTGCTTTATAATTCTCCACTTATTAGTACTTTTTTAATTTTGTGCTCATTGGCTTAGAAACGAGGGTCTATAAGAAATGGTAAAGATCTTTACTTCACACATCGTTGTATGGGCCACTAGTCTGATTTTAACAGTTATCAATTAGAACATCAATATTTTAATAGCAAAAGTTGTCTGGACTCTGGACTCTGGAATACTTTCAGCCACAAAATTTCGGACAAATAATAGAAACATCTACTGAAACAAAATGAAATCTTAAAAACAGAAAAGTCAAGAAAGCATCTCCTGTTCTCAACAATTGTACCCGAAAGCGCTCCAATACACGTCACACTGGCTGTCAACCATATCATGAGCTGACATGTCCTCCACCGCGCCGTTTGTACATAAAATCCCGATTTGGTAATGTGTATAATGAAGATAGCCGGGCACTTACCCCCCCATTCCCCGCTCAAAGTGACAGTAACAACTGGGCTAGACACAAACCCACATCCCGGGTAGTCCGTATATTTATACGCTTTTCCGGAAAAGTATTTATTAAACCAGCTGCGGTCTTCTCCAGTCTGGTTGTAGCTTGAAACTCCAGAGCATGTCAAAGCACAGGGTCCGGGGTGGGTTCCTCCGTATAATCCTACGATAATCCTACGTGATTAAAAACGGTAAAAATTAATTTTCACTTTTTAAAGTTGTTAGGTAGAAGGTGTAATATTTTTCTTGTCATTTACAAAGGTGCTGAAAATCGATCCTATTGAGGGAGAACTGTGTTCTCTTCTTTTGATTGGTCGGCGTCGACAGTAAGCCTTCCTTAGGGTGGCTTTCACAACGCGTCCCCATTCTCCAACTCCTGCTGCCGGAGAGAGAAACTCCCAAATTATGGTCAAAGAACAGACAAGGCTGGTCGGTCGGCGCGGAGGTCGGTCGGAGGTCGGTCGGGCGCCGGTCGGCGGTAGGTTAACGCCGGTAGGCGGTAGGAGGTCGGTCGGAGGTTGGTCGGAGGTTGGTCGTAGGTTGGTTTTCAGCATCTTTGTAAATGACAAGAAAAATATTACACCTTCTACCTTACAACTTTAAAAAGTGAAAATTAATTTTCACCGTTTTTAATCACGTTTATTCCCTTATATTCTGACAATAAGTAACCATATGTTGCCCTAACTTCTCCGACAAAAGATCTAAAGACACGTCACAAACATAAAATCCACAGCAATATAATATAATCCTACGAAGGAAAGGTCACTTTCTTACTTTTTCAATTAGCGATCGTTCAAACTCTGCGCAAGATGAAACTTCTCGGCTATCTACTGACTGTGATGTTGCTGACTAACCCCACTCTCGCAAGTAATTTGAAGATCTTAAGCACCCCCGACGGAGGAACCCACCCCGAACACTGTGCTTTGAGTTTGACATGCTCTGGAGTTTCAAGCTACAACCAGAAAGAGTATTGGAAAAATCACATTTCCGGAAGAGCGTATAAAGGTATCGACTACTCGGAATGTGGATTTGTTTCTAGCCCTGTTGTTACTGCCACTTTGAGCGGTAACAACAAGGGTAAATGCCCGGCTATCTTCATAGAGCGAGATTACGTTACAAAATCGATATCTGATGTACAAACGGTGGAGATCATGTCAGCTCATGATATGGTTGACAGCCAGTGTGACGTGTATTGGAGCGCTTTCGGGTACAATTGTTGAGAACAGGAGATGCTTTCTTGACTTTTCTGTTTTTAAGATTTCATTTTGTTTCAGTAGATTTTTCTTTTATTTGTTCCATTTTTTTTAGACCACCATTATAACAATTACTGTCGCTTAAATTATGACACAAAATATGTGTAGTACTAGATCTTACCTTTTAGAAAATAAAGTTCTGCAGACCAGCAAGGAACTTCGCATGAAAATAAAGCCACTATCAATAATCTTTACGCCTATTATATAATGATGGAGAAATATAACACAGTTCTTCCTCAATAGGATCGACTTTCAGCATCTTTGTAAATGACAAGAAAAATATTACACCTTCTACCTAACAACTTTAAAAAGTGAAAATTAATTTTCACCGTTTTTAATCACGTTTATTATATTATTATATATTCCCTTATATTCTTGACAATAAGTAACCATATGTTACGCTAACTTCTCCGTGGAGAATTATCTAAAGACACACCGCAAACAAAAATCCACAAATATAATCATTCGAAGGACTGGTCACATTATTAGTTAGTTATACCATAAATATATTAAACATAGATATCGACAACAGACTCCGAGAGTCTTGAAGTTCTGTTACCACCGCCCCTGGTACAACCCCGCCGAGTTAACGACAGAGAGACAGGGACTTCCAGGGAAGGTCATAGCTACGTGCAACTCGTAGGAGTATGCAATGTTCCTGTAACGTCACTGTAGACCACTCCTCTGTCGTTGTTTTGAGTGTCCGATCCAAAAACCAAATCCTAGGGTACACGAGAAGCCTGTGAGCGTGTTAGAGTCTGTTAGGGTCTGCCCACACTACGCCTCTATTCCCCGAAGGTCTGCCCACACTACGCCATGTGACGACGGGCCGCATGGCGTGGGTCAAAAGGCACAGTGTGTTTAGAGCTCCCGCCATGTGGCCCGTCTATGCGGTCTATCTAAACACACTGTGCCACTTGACGTGGATTTAGCAATGGGAATAGAGGCACGGATTTTTAAAATCCGTGCCTCTATTCTCCGAGAGTTTCCACGCCAACTGGCGGGAGCTCTAAACACACTACGCGCCTCGTTGTGTGAATCCGGTGACTAGTGGCGGGAGCTCTAAATATACACTGTGCCTTTTGACCCACGCCATGTGGCCCGTCGCAACATGGCGTAGTGTGGGCAGGAAATCCGTGCCTCTGAATAGAAGCGCGGATTTGCTAACTCCACGCCAAGTGGCACAGTGTGTTTAGGTTAATCGGGCCATGTGGCCCGTCGCCACATGGCGTAGTGTGGGCAGACCCTAAGAGTCCTACTGTCCTAGGGTTACACGAGACGTGGTAGCCTGTGAGCGTGTTAAATCCTGGGGTTACACGAGACGTGGTAGCCTGTGAGCGTGTTAAATCCTGGGGTTACACGAGACGTGGTAGCCTGTGAGCGTGTTAAATCCTGGGGTTACACGAGACGTGGTAGCCTGTGAGCGTGTTAAATCCTGGGGTTACACGAGACGTGGTAGCCTGTGAGCGTGTTAGAGTCTGTTAAGTGTTAGAGTCCTAGGGTTACACGAGACGTGGTAGCCTGTGAGCGTGTTAAATCCTGGGGTTACACGAGACGTCGTAGCCTGTGAGCGTGTTAAATCCTAGGGTTACACGAAACATGGTAGCCTGTGAGCGTGTAGACCGCTCCTAAATCGTTGTTTTGAGTGTCCGATCCAAAACAAAATCCTAGGGTACACGAGGCGTGGTAGCCTGTGAACGTGTAAAATCCTGGGATTACACGAGACATGGTAGCCTGTGAGCGTGTTAAAGTCTGTTAAGTTTTAGAGTCCTAAGGTTACACAAGACGTGGTAGTCTGTGAGCGTGCTAAATCCTGGGGTTACACGTCATGTGGGAGCCTGTGAGCGTGTTAGTTTCCCGTGGAAGGTGTTATTTGCCTGTGGGAAAAGCGGTTATGCTGCGGTTCTAAGGTTAGTATAAGGCTATTCGAGCCTTTCCTTGTTGTAGAGATGGCTAGTCCCTTCCTTTGCATAGGTTAGAAACACCCATGCACTGCACCTCGTTCGAGCCACCCACCCCACACCGCGTGGAGGTTCGGTGAGGTTTTTCGTGGGGCGGAGAACTGTGTTATATTTCTCCACCATTATATAATAGGCGTAAAGATTATTGTTACTAGTGGCTTTATTTTCATGGATGTGAAGTTGCTCACTGGTCTGCAAACTTTATTTTCTAGAAGGTAATATCTGGTTTTTCACGGAACTTTTTGTATACTTATTGATGTAATAATACCAAAGACCTATAGTTAATTTAAACGACAGTTTCTGCAACACAATTTCAAAAAACAGATAAAACGTCTCGTATTATGACAATAATAATAATTGTAATAGAACGTACAATGTTAGCCTCAATAAAACTAAGAAAATTGAAATATTTTATAATTTGAAAACAGAAAAGTCATGAAAGCCATCTCTTGTTCTTTCTCAACAATTGTACCCGAAAGCACTCCAATGCACGTCACAAAGGCTATCCGTCATTTGACTAGGAGTTGCGTTCTCCACTGTTTTTACGATGTTATAACCATTCTCTACGATAGTAGAACGGATTAAACCTAAGCAAAAAAGCCTCTAAATAAAGGCAGGGCCCCTTTGACAAGTCTTATTGTACCAGCTGATGGCCTGTAATTATTAGGGGTGTTCTGTTTAATATTTAATCTTAAATAATTATCATAAGCATATTTAGCGCAGCTGATTATTCTGGGTACAGAAGTGTAGCTGCCTAATATATTAATAATAATAATAATATTGAGATGGATTGATAGTCTGATAGAAATTAATAAGGTGCTCTTAGACTGGCGGTATTAATAAGGTGCTCTGGCGGTATCTGATAATGTAGCCGTTGAAATACTCTTCGCATAGTTGAGCAATTTATTAAGTTTAACTTAAAAAGTTATTATTCTCTCAAAAAATAAAAAATACGATTTGCACTTTTATTTATATTTGAATCAAAATTTACTAAAAGTTTTTAAAAATGAACAATCGTGCCTCCTCCTCAGCAATTGTTCCCAGTTGCAATCCAATAAACGTCACAGTAATTACTCCTCATTTCACTGGCCGTAGTGTCCCCCTCCGAGACAACAGTGAAGTATGTCGGGAAACTAGCCCATATCAAGATAGAAGAACAAGTAGCTCCTCTTATTGAGGCTGTAACTACTGGGTCACTAACAAAACCACAGTCTGTTATGTCGATATGTTTAATCGCTCTATTTTGGATACTCGTCCATCCGTAGTCGCCAAGTACGTAGTATCTGGACGTTCCAGAGCAGGTCAAGGCACAGGGTGGGGGACCACTTTTACCATAGGGAATATTCAATATCTTCAGATCGCTTGAGAAAGTGAGGTTAACTAGCATTACAGTCAGCAGATAACAGAGCAGCTTCATCTTGGAACAGGTTGAGTCTTTTACACCACCTGAACAAGCTTATAAAGAAAGTGAGGATGGCAAGTTCAAAAGCGCAACAGTCAACTGTGTATCTTAATTAAAACTGGCTGCAGATGGCTGAATTCTATTGTTAATTAAAGGGTATAGTATGAACTTAATAAATACGGCATAAACTTAATATAAACTTAATAAATGCGATATAAACTTAATGTAAACTTAATAAATACGGTATAAACTTAATATAAACTTAATAAATACGGTATAAACTTAATATAAACTTAATAAATGCGGTATAAACTTAATATTAACTTAATAAATGCGATATAAACTTAATAAATGCGATATAAACTTAATATAAACTTAATGAATGCGATATAAACTCAATATAAGTATAATAAAATAAAGCTGATACAAAGGCCAATGCGCCTTTGACGAGTTTTAATAATATGGTAGCAGCTATTCATTATTTGCTGGTAAATTAATAGATGCTATTTCTAAAATGTATCCACGATACATACGTACCCTACGTAAGGACGATTAGTTTATCTAACACGAATAGAAGCTAAGATAGTTTTAAATGTTTGGAAAAGTTATAACTGTTTCAATTTTTGAGGCTGATAAATGATTTTTAGAGAAAGTGCCAATTCGATAATGTTTGCTTAAATATTATTATAATTATCGTGACAAGAAATGTGTCACTCGGGTGAAATAACGAAACATTGTGCTTTGTATTTTTATGACTCGAAGTTCAGGGCACAGTCTTCTTTTATTGATCGAACAAGTTTAATTGTAGCGTCCACTCGTGTTCTGGGAATACTCAATTTCGTTAAAGGAAAACTTACGATGAGAACAAATAAAACGCCTATTGGTAGAATGTAATTATATAATTCGAGGAACTTAAACAGAAACTTGAACTCTTCTTCTGTTCTGACTCAACAATTGTACGCAGTCGCAATCCAATGCACGTCACACTGATTTTCAATCATTTGACTGGCTGTTGCTTCCTCCACTGTGATTATAAAAAACGTGTCCTTGTACACAAACCTTAGAGAAACGGATGGGCACCGCCTGGCTCCAAAATACGGTCCCAACAAGGAGGCAGTAACAACTGGTTCTGTCACAAACCCGCACTCCGCAATGTTCATCTGTCTCACTGCTACGCCCGTTGTGTAGCTTTCCCATTGCCATTTCTTTTCAGACTCGCTATACTTTGCGACACCGGAGCAGGTTAAGGCACAGGGAGGCGGTCCATTTTCACCATATGGAACATTCAAGATCTTCAGATCACTAGCAAGGGAGGGCGTGACTAGCATCAGGGTCATCAGACAGCCGAGCAGCTTCATCTTGAAAGGAGTCAAAGAACAGAACGAAAACCAAACTCTTCTTAGATGTGTTGTGGTTGAAATGGTGACAAGTTTAACCTTTTATAAATTGTTTGAAGAGACTTTGACAGGTATTACATGTCACAGTGACAGATCGCTCTTGATAGATTTATTGTTTAGAGCCGTTCTGACATGCTAACTGACATGTTGTACTATCATGGTAGTACTATAGTAGTGTGCCAGCTGCTAGCCATTTGGGCGGTACGAGCACCTTATTTTCATTATTGTGGTTGTACTGAAAACATGGTAACGGTATTCTGATAGAATAAAGGCTCTTTAAGGCTCTTAAAGGCAGCTGTTTAACAGGGGGGGGGGGGGGGGGGGGCTTGGAAGGAGATCTGCATTGAAGTAGCTTAACAGCTGTTCTTATTCTTATCTTTTAGATTTATTTATACAGTATAAAATACAGTACACTCTAGTGTAGACAATAAACAACAATTTGAAGGCATTGTAGAGCAAAACTTCATTTTACTAAATTTTCAATAATTTTTAACCAAAATTTCATAAGAATTGTCAATCGTTTCTCCTTGAGCAGATGTACCCAATCGCAATCCAAAACACGTCACATCTACTGGTAGTAGCATCCTCCACCGTCTGTACAGCAACACCATATTTATCAATGTAACCTGACTCTATGAAGACAGATGGACATTTCACGGACCCGCTGGCAGACGTGACGTCATAACACGTGACATGACGTCATGTCACGTGTTATGACGTCACGGAGCTGCTGACCGTGGCAGTTAAAACTGGTGTAGATACAAATCCACATTCCGAGATATCGATGTCTTTCCACGCTTTGCCACTATCGTAACCCTGCCACCTAGGTTCATTGTATCTGGAGACACCGGAACAAGTCAAGGCACAGGGTGGGGGACCAGTTGTACCATCAGGATTACTTACTATCTTCAGGTCACCTAGTGCAGTGTTAATTAACACCATCAAAGTCAGTAGATAGCCGAGAAGTTTCATATTGAAAGGAGCTGGAACTTGATTAATGTGGAAAAGCTTACGTTAAAGCTATAACAGCTATTTAAACTAGGTGGATCTGCTCGACTTGTAATCGCATTGTTACTAAAAGTTAAAAAACATTTTTTTCAATTCAGCATGATCCTCGAGAGTAGAGAGGTGCTAAAATAATTAGAGTAGGGAAACAAACTCTTTAATAACACGGGCCACTTGAACGAACACCGATAGCGATAACACGCTATGTCGTTATGTAGCAGCACAGCTGCTGTTGGGAAGACTATCACTGAGAAGTGCAAAGTTCGTTTACCACCGCGAAGAAATTACATAAACAAAGAAGATGACACATGTAATTACTTTGTGTTAACTTGTTAATAATATAACTGTTCGAGTGTTCGAGACTTCTCATTGTTGTGACGTAGGAGAGATTGCTCTTTTCAGAAATTGCGACGTTTCTTGTCCTTTACATAGCACAATTTTAATATTATTATGTTTTCATTGAGGTCAGACTAACAATAATTTTTCGGGCACCTAACCTGTCATATTAGGGGTTCCCTCCAAGAGACCGCTGCACTGATCATGAGGTTATGTTATGAATTCTGGAATTATCAAATACCAATAGAGCCAATCAATCCTATTGTGCTTGTGAATCTGATGAATGGGTACTTAGTCGTCTTTCTGAATGTAAAAAAAACCTGATCGCTCAGGGACAGAAGACACTTGTCTTCGTTCAGATACAAGTTATTACAAGTATACGTAGTACTACATCGTTTCATAGATTGCACTGTACATTAGGGTAAACAATTTGACTAGGTTTAGAATAAGAGATAGGGTTAAGTTAGGATTCAGGGTACTTAACCTAACCCAAACCCTTACTGTAACTTTTACTCAACGTTGTATATCCTTAGTGTTAGTTAAAAATGAACATGTCTTGTGTTTTTACAATGATGCTTACAACTTAAGCTTAGGACTATAATAAAACAGATTGTTTGGAATAATAAATTTAGTTAAATGATAACTTTAAACGAGAATGAACAAAACACCATCCTCGGGTCCACCTCAACAATTGTAACCAGTTGCAATCCAGAACACGTCACACTTGTTACTGGTCATCTGACCGCTAGTTGCGTCCTCACCCGCCACTGCCTCGAACAAATTGTCGTAGATACCCCATATAGAGACAGGAGGACAGTTATACCCTCTCACTGTTGCTATGACAACCGGGTGTGTCACAAACGCGCACTCCTTGGTGTCTATATACTTGACAGCTTTGAAAAATATCAGGACTGTTCCAAAAAACAATGGGAGATAATCAACGGCCTGCTAAACAGAAAAAGACGGGGATCTGATCAAATCAGATTGAGGGATACTGACGGGACGATCTTGAGTACTAACTCGGCAGTCGCTGAAAAGTTCAATGGCTACTTTTCCAGCATCGCAGCCAACATCAAGTCTCAGATCAGTTCCCGACAGACCTTCGATCCTGGGGGGTTCCAGGAGTATCTGACCGGGTCATGTCCAACGTCTATCTACCTCGAACCTACTGGGCCCACCGAGATTCATAGAATTATTATTGGCCTAAAAAATAAGGCAACTCTCGATTCAAAGATTGAGCCCTTGAAAATAGCCAGCACATGCCAAAATTTTTTATGCGCCTTAGCAACAGTAGTTAACACATCTTTTGTAGAGGGAGCTTTCCCTAAAGCTTTGAAAACGGCAAAAGTTACACCTATACACAAAGGAGGTTGTAAACTCGACGTAGCGAATTATAGACCTATTTCGCTTCTGGGCTCGTTCTCAAAAATTTATGAAAAACTAATGCACAGACGCGTTTTAGAATTTCTCGACAAGAATAACTCTCTATTCGAGAATCAGTACGGATTCCGACCAGGAAGATCATGTGAGCACGCACTTCTCAATGCTCAGAGCTCTATTCTGCATTCTCTAAATAAGAACCAAATAGCACTTTTATTACTTTTAGACTATAGCAAGGCATTTGACGTCCTAGATCACGCGACATTACTCAGGAAACTTGAGCATTACGGTATTCGTGGCATTGCGTTGAAATGGTTCGAGTCATACCTCAGTGGTCGCAGTCAATTTGTTTCCCTAAACGGCTCCAATTCATCATTAGAATCTATGATATACGGTGTTCCACAAGGGAGCATATTAGGCCCCCTGCTTTTTGTCATATATATCAATGACTTACCAGGAATCAGTAACCTAGCTAAATTTATATTATACGCAGACGACGCAAACATTATTATCACCGGATCAAATGTACAAGACATTATATCCAAAGTAAACCACCTCACTGACGTGTTGATAAAATGGGTTAACTCGAACGGCCTAGCTCTTAATCTGAAGAAGACTTGCTATATGGTATTTTCAAAAAGACGGGTAGATCTATCGTCTCTACAAGTAAGTATCGACAACTCTCCTATAGAACGCAAAACGGAGGCCAGATTTTTAGGAGTTATCGTCGACGACAAACTAAAATGGGCCAGCCACATCCGAGCCGTCAAAACAAAAATGTCACGGTTTATAGGTATTATGTTCAAAATAAAACGCAAATTACCAATCAAAGCACGCTTACAGATCTTCCAAAGTTTTGTACAATCTCACTTAAATTTCTGTTCACTAGTTTGGGGCTTTGCTGCAAAATCCCATATTGAATCACTGTTCACTAAACAAAAGCAGGGAATACGAGCAGTTATGCCGGGCTACGTGAATTACTATTACAAGGACGGTAAGCTTCCGGATCATACTAAAACTACGTTTAAAGAGTACGAAATATTATCTGTACACGGGGTCATCATAAAAAATGCTCTGACTCTGATGCACAAGATAACTTACATGCCTGGCCTTCTGCCGTCGTCGATAAAAGACTTATTTCCTCCCGATATACCAAAGTATGGCACGTCTTATGACGACAATATCGACTGGCTAACAACGTACTCTCAACCAGATCTACGCGCTAGTGTTCTGTATAAAGGTCCTATATTAGCTATTACCGAGCACAACATTAGTCGCATAACTTGCCCATCTAGCATTTTCTCAATAAGCATATATAAGAAATCAGCGAAGCGTGTAATGATAGAACTACAAAGCTCAGGAAACGATGAAGAATGGCCACCTTTTCTGTTACATAATTTACCCGGGCTACGTAAATCGACAAGATCAGGCACACAACAAATCAACTACCGAGAATAAACTAAGGAATAAATAAAACCAGACGGTTAGCACACTAGTCACTATCAACCATATGCCACTTTTTTTCACTGCCCATTCACTGTCATATTAATAGCATCATATAGATAGCGCTAGCAGGTGCTGATAAGACATGGGCTCAGTTATTCTTTTTTGTTTTAACCTCAAGTAGCTTATAAAACAGTGCGTGTGATCATATTCTGTCGTATCAAATCAAATTATTTGTCACTATATGATAATAAATCATGATATACAAGTTTTAATTTTTAAAGTTTCTGTTTTTGTTTTTAATGAATAGACGTAATCAACATTTTCAATTTTCATATTCACGCATATTAAATAAAATTATATTGTTATGTATTATATTATTTTGTAAACATTGGCCGGGTATAAAAAACCGGTCCCCAAACAACAATTTACTCCCAATACCCCTCCACGCGTAGTAGGTATCAGTATCGTCATGTTTAGAGACTCCGGAACAGGTCAGGGCACAGGGCGCGGGTGCAGACCTGTTGAGGGGGTTACTCACTATCTTCAGGTCGCTGGACAGGGACAGGTGGACTAGCATCACAGTCATCACAATGTTGAGGAGCTTCATCTTGGAGAAGTAATTGGAATGAAACTACTCGAGTGACTTTTAGATGGAGAAGTTTTCTTTTTATATAAACAATTTGACTTGTGTAGTAATGCACTCTGACAGATGGCCCATTAATGCGAATTATTGTGAATGTGATCAATATTCAATACAATAAAAGAAAGAAGGCAAGAGCTCTTTGACAAATCTTTGTAAGTTAATATGGTGGCGTCCATCGAGTAGCTAAGCTTATTATACTTTTATAAATTATTAATTCTTATATACTTTAATATGTTACTGAATTATTATATTACCTCTATTTCGGTACAAACTAACCCTATTATGTTTTCCGAACAAACAAACAAACAGTTGTGATATGTGTTAAATTATTTCATGAAAGCATGGAGTAAGAACTTATTGCATTAATAATATAGTGTCTTTATGTCTTAAATACTTGATCGATTTAATCTGAATATTGCACGTCTGGTCTAACTACTTTAATTTCTATCTGTTACAATTGGCACTAAGCCAAGTGTTAGCAAATTGTCGTTGCTTACTATCCATGGTCTTATAGCGTATAATGCTATGCAGAATGCAGATGTATAAATAAATGTTGTGGTAAAGGTTATTATGGTCCCTCATCTACTTAGAATTAGTTACCTTATCGGACTTTATTTGAACGGACATTAATTAGACGCTAGGGGCTCTAGCGTTCATTTTCATGTCCGTTCAAAATTATGTCCGTTCACGCCATGTCCGATTAAATAACGTCCAATAAGGTAGTCTCTGCAAACTCTGATGAGTGGAGGTAGGATTAATTGGTACCCGCTGAAATTTAGTGTGAAGATATCGGTTCTAATATAAACATTGGTTACTGCGACTAACAAAATAACTCTTTCAATTAGAGTTTACCAAATACAAGGCTATTTGTGAACATTTTGCATTTTATTCTGTAGAATGGAATCTAGCAATTTCCAAGGTTCTATCGTTTCAAAACAACGTACTATGAGCTATTCAAAATAGTCCGATGTCGAGCTCAGATTTCAGCAAAATACATGGATATTTTGTTCAATTTTTAGCTGCACGGCGGTTTTTAAATAGCAATATCTCAGCAATCCGAGTGTTCTTTAAGAGTTATGGCCGTGCGTTCTGAGATAAGCTTGTAGCTAGATTTATACAGTGATACCAAAAATTTCAAAATCCGTGAAACTGAATGTTATCCACCTACTCTTTAGAGTTTGTCATGATGATTGGAGCTTCACCTGCTACTTCTGTGCTTTTGACTCGAACATTTATTCTGTCGAGGGTATTAACTTTTGATAACAAATTCAGAAAAACACGATCTAAATGTAAAATTAAAATGTCATTTCAACGGATCTTGAATTATTTGTAAACAAAAGTTCGTCAAACTCGTCAACAGTGGAACCCAGTAGCAATCCAATGCACGTCACATTGGTTACTGATCATTTCCGCTGCTGTTGCTTTCCCCACTGTTTGCACCACAAAATTGTTCTCGCGGATATAACCCCGCTCAATGAACACGGATACAGGGTGTCCCAGATAATATCCACTTACCGTGGCGGATACCACTGGTGCAGAAACAAAGCCACACTCTACAATGTTGATATTTTTAAAGCCTGCTCCACTTTCATAATCCATCCATTGGTAAGGTTTAGGTTCGTCGTATCTGGAGACACCAGAGCAAGTCAAGGCACATGGTGGGGGACCAGTTTCACCATCTGGAGTGCTCACTATCTTGACTTCTCCCTGGAAAGAGAGTTTAACTAGCATCACAGTGAACAGACAGCAGAGTAACTTCATCTTGGAAAGAGTTGGGACACGCTACTAAACAACTTGTTTAATTTATGAAGCTTGCTGTGCTTATGAGTGATCCATCCAGCCTATATGTCTCCATGAACAGTCCTTATTAAATTTGGATTATTAAACTAGACGGAATACTTGACATTATGGCCTAGTTTTCTAAATTCTATTGTTTTAACTCAACAGCTGTGAAAGTTGTAAATTCTCGTTCTGTAATTTTCATTGTCAAAGCTATACATACTGTAATTGTCAAAATTTGAAGACAAATTAATTTAATTATTAAACAAGTTTAGGGAGTTATTATTATTACTTTTATTTGAACGTTTTGACCTGCAGCTTATATTTGGAATGATTCCTCGATAAAAGACAACATCTCGATTCTCGCTATGTAATAATATATCTATAAGTTGATAATTGAGATGTGATTGATCAGTTATACCGTTCCATCGAAGTTCAGTCTTACAATAATCACAATACAATTCTGAGAGTTGAGCTAAAATTTCAAGCGGACCAGATGCAGAGTTAACGCTAAGATAATTATATATAAAATTAATACCGAGATAGATAATGCAGGTATTGAAGTATTAGCAATCCTTGACAAGATATCAGCGTTGATTCATTGATTCTGAGACGACAGTTATAACGTTAGTGTGTACTTTAAGGTTACAGTTACAAGAGAATGAGAAAACAATCAAACAATAGTTCAATTCAGAGAGAGAGAGTTCAATTCAACAAACATTAGTTTAAACTTTAACACTAACTGAACAATAGGAGAAAGTAACAATCACAATATATCTGGTAGATCAACAATTAAACCCGTTAGCAACCCAATAAACATCGCATCTATTAGACACCATCTGTAGGTAGGAAGCATCAGCTGCTGTCAGCACAGAGAACCCTGCCTGGGAAACATCCTTGATGTAGATAGATGTACACCTGTATTTAGGGAGGCCCTCCCAAGGTCCCCTCACTGTGGCGGTGATAACTGGGGCACTAACAAACCCACAATCTGAGATGGTGATGTTCTTTATTGCCTGTCCGTTTAGCTTCTTCCATATGTGATCGTTTGTTTCGTCGTATTTAGAAATACCAGAGCATGTTAACGCACAGGGAGGGGGCCCGGTGTCTCCATCAGGAAGATTTAGAATCTTCAGTTCAGCCGTGAGAGTGGAGGTGATTAACATCACAGTAAGCAGCCAGCTGAGGAGCTTCGTGGTGGAGGTAGTTGAGAAACGTTACTAAAATAGTGTTAAACTTCGAGGTTTAAAACTGATTATGATTTAGAGAGAATAGCCCAACCTATATTTATATCTTCTGATTGAATTTTGTACGCTATTAATGAGTGGAACTCGAAATTTGGCCCATTCTTATTTTAAGCTTAATTTGTAAATCTTATTATGTACTACCAGCTGCAGACAATGACAGTTCTTAATATTAATATTAATACCTTATAGACTGTAGTCTTGGAGCTACTATCGCATTAGCACGTACTTGTGAACTTGGCGACCATTAAATCTTAGTGATTTTATTAGATAGTTGTAAGACGTAAGTGTAACATTTCTATTTTACCGCACCCCGAACAGATTTACTCTTCTGTTATCTACTGAATATTTCTAAGACTCAGACTGTAGATGATAGCGGGGAGTAGGGACGTTTAATTTATAAAGATGATAAAACAATTAAAACGAGCTTGGAGGTCGGTGGAAGCTGTAGTTTAATTCAACAAAATTCAAATATTCCGGAATAACTAGTCTCTTGTGTCTTCTCAGCAATTGTAACCATGCGCACTCCAATAAACATCACAATCCACGTTGATTAAATCTCTGGGTTCCGCTTTCACAGCCGTTGTTACGACGAACCATGTCGTTTGACTGTACGCGTTCTCTATGTAGACAGGCGGACATGGCGCATTGCCAGCATGTCCACTCAGTGTCACAGTGACAACTGGTATAGATGTAAACCCACACTCCCCGAAGTCTACACGTCTGTCTACGTATTTACCCATACGGCTCCACCTGTATGAATTGTTAGCCTCGTCTCCAGCGGCGATGCATTTAGCGACACCAGTGCAAGTTATTGCACATGGTGGAGGACGGGAGCGACCGTCTGGAGTGCTCACTATCTGCAGCTCTCCCTGGAGAGAGGTTAACTAGGATCACAGTCAACAGACAGCAGAGTAACTTCATCTTGGTAAGAGTTGGGACACGCTACTAAACAACTATTCTGTTTTTATAGCTTGCAGTGCTTATGAGTGATCCATCCATATCCACTATCCAGCCTATATGTAACAGTCTTTATTAAATTTGAATTATTAAACTAGACGGAATACTTGACATTATGGGCTAGTTTTCTAAATTCTATTGTTTTAACTCAACAGCTGTGGAAATTCTCGCTCTGTAATTTTCATTTTCTTAGATTTATGAAAAAATTAAAGTTGTTTCAGCTACAATAGTTTAGTTTCTCATCTCAAAGCTTAAACTGAAATGATCAAATTTGAATAAACTAATTTCACATAATATAGCTCAACATAATACAGCGCTACATAATAAAGACTGCAAAGTAGAGGCTGCACAAATTACGATCCCCTGCACTTTGCAGTATATTGAACCTTGTTTGGGTTGATCTGCACTTGTACAGCAGAGAAGTTAGGATACTTTAGAATGTATCAATCATTAAAGAATTGCTCTTACCTTCGACTATAAACTTATAAACATCAGCACAAGATTAACTTGTGACTTTAAATAGCGCCCTCTGGGAGTTTATTCCTCTTCTCTCTGATAGGGTATTATTGCTAATTAAATGTGACAGTAATAATCAGTGTTATGTATATTTTGGGAGAAAATAAAACAGCCGCCGTGAATCTCGGTTCAGGCTAAATCAGGACGCAGTAAAACAGACACGGTAAATCGGGGTTTTACTGTACCATGTAACAAATATATGCCATCAACTCAAACTATTTAGCATAGTATTTTAAATGTATCGCATATTATGTACAAATATGTACACATACTATATTGTACTGTGTACATGTTCGTGTATGCCAGCTGCTGTACTGTTAATGTTGTACTGTAAGTTGAATTCTAATAATACTGCTGTTTACTAAGGTTACTAAGGTAACTAAGGTTACTAAGGTAACTAAGGTTACTAAGGTTACTAAGGTTACTAAGGTTACTAAGGTTACTAAGGTTACTAAAGTTACTAAGGTTACTAAGGTTACTAAAGTTACTAAGATTACTAAGGTTACTAAGGTTACTAAGATTACTAAGATTACTAAGGTTACTAAAGTTACTAAGATTACTAAGGTTACAAGGTTACTAAGGTTACTAAGATTACTAAGGTTACTAAGGTTACTAAGTTACTCTGTTTCAGTGGAGGTGTGGGACGGTACGGAGGGACCTGTAGTTTGGCACAAGTTGGAGGAGACCAACAGGTTGTCCTTACAGCGAGTACTGCAGACCATCAACACCACTGCTTTCGAGGACTCAGAGTACGGACTTTCTCTTCTCTTCTTTCTTTTCTTTCTTATCTTTCTTATCTTTCTTGTTTTAGGTTTTTGTTAATGATACCATATTATTTTATATGTCATATTTGATTAACATTCATGTTATATCATCGTTATCAGATCATCATATTATATTCCATCGTTCTTGTCATTTAATGACTCATATTCTTATATTCTTAACCCTGTAGAACATAAACTTAAGCTTGTTTGATCTTTCTTAGAAACTCAATCAATATTACAATATTTTTATCTCCCGGCCCCATTTGGTAATTACAGTGGTAAATACAATGGTTTATGGTCGCTTAAAGGGAGTCGTTATAACAAGATATCGGGTTTGTGACCTGATTATGCCATCAATCCCAGAGGGTGCACTAAGGACTCCTAAGTTCTAAGTAATCCCATGATTTGGTTTATTCAGCCGAATGATAGGGAAATATGCGATTTATAGTTAATAACGAGGAAGGACCCTGCCAAAAGATCTGGAATCTTCTAAGATTTAGTGCACTGTAAACTTTAGTAAAATATTAATTTCACCCCACAATACCATCTCCAAAATGATTTCAACTCTTACAAATTACCTGACCAATGCTATAATGTGATTATCACGTGACCACTGATCAGTAGGCATATCAGGGTGTCACGTGACCACTGCACTGACCAGTAGGTCTAATTCTAATCTATTCTAATCTATTGTAACTTGCTCCAGGTTACCTCTGTTCATTAATCTGGAGAGTCACTGCTCGCCAACTCAAAACGTTGTAGTCGCCAAACTCTTCAAAGACGTCTTCCAAGGTGGGTGATAATAGATATTATGTGGGTACATGCTTGTTCCATAGTTATACTACTAGTTACCATAGTTACACTACTAGTTACCATAGTTACTCAACTAGTTATCATACATACTTGTAAATAAGTGGGTACAAACTTGTAAATATGTGGGTGATTACTAATTATAGATATGATATGTGAATGATTATAAGGTCAAGTTCGTAGACAACCTGTACATAAAATCAGTCACTAATTACACTCATTTCACTGCCATAAACGGTAAAATTAATTATAATTCCTCTGACAGTCCAAGGGGTACAGGCTCTTCAGATATTATACTCCTAACCTTTCTATAATGATATCTGGGTTCAAAATTTAAATAACTCAACCTTGGTGGAGACAGTGGCCACCTGAAAATTACAAAAATAAAGGAGCTGTAAATCACTTATGAAAAAAATATTTACTCCAAATTTCACAATTTAAAGTTACGTAAGACAGGTGGGTACTCAAAAAGTGCCGGTTGAGCAGGTTTGTCTGCTCAACACAGGTGGAGCAGCTCACTGACTACATGAGCTAATATATGTGACTAGAACTAACCCTCTCATGCTTTTTAATTGCTCCAAAGTCCTAATATTTAATATTATGGGTTATACCTTGATCATATTTCATAGAATAGGATCCTCAGAATCGGCTCAACCGAGGTGGAGACAGCATAACATGCAGTTCAAAATCTGTTACTCTGTAGTTTAGGAGCTGTAGAGTGACTGTGGCAGTCCATTTGCAATACCAATGATTCTAAATCATCTACCAACTCATATTACAAGGCATCCTTGCTGAAAAGTACACTCAACATAGGTGGAGACTCAAATTTGGCAAATTTGGGCGTAAATTTGACCTCAGAATTCAAGGTTCTCCACCGCGGTTGAGTGGTTGATGGCTAGTTTTATGAGTTGTATACATGCTAAAGGGTCACCCAATGTTATTTCTTCCAGAAATCAACTGCCATAGCTTAACTCAACCCGGTGGGGCCAGTTTTAATACATTTTTTAATGTTTTAATGTTTAATCAACAATTTCTCCACCTTGTTGAGCACCTTTTCACAACTTTGATAGTTTTTTCATTTGCTAGAACACTTTGCTTTAAGACAGAAGAGGTAACAGTTTTATGATCCCCTACAGTAGCAGTTAACAGAGCAGATTAGAATTAGTGATAAAACCAATGAATTTAGGCATGTTTGACAGGCTTTTTACTGTTTCTTAATGAAAGATCTCCACCCTGTTGAGCGTCAATGGAAAAAACAAAATTTAACGGGAAGTAGAAAAGGCCAAGACACAACTCTCTAGCTAACCTAGAACTCTCTAAACCTTTCTCCACCCCCGGTTGAGCAGCTTTGAAAAGTGCATTTAATTTCTCCACCTCGGTTGAGCACTTAAATAAAATATTGATAAAACCATCAGATTGCAAATTTGATGTAGTTTGTGTTACCAATAACCTTTTCCACCTTAATCAAAAGTTTCTTCAACCAGAGCCAGTCTCCACCTTAAATCTCCACCTTTTAAGGGTTTGTTTAATACCACCTGTATCTGCTCAACCGTTCAACCTTTTATTTATTTATTTTTACTCAGAGAAAGTCCTGAAAAATGTCTTGTCAGCCATATAATCAGGGAGTTTCATTCTGTGTTGAGCTGGCTCCACCACACACTTCTAAAAAAGTAAAAAATGTACAGGTTGTCTCCGAACTTGACCATAACTTATTATTCCTTACAACTTTATGAACGTGTTATGAGTTTTAAGCTGTGAATGAAATGTTATAAAATATATCTTGCTATCTCAGCTCACATTGATAATTGGTGCGAAATTTTCCAATTATTTTATATTGTATAGCGTGTAGAAAAAGCATGATACAAATATTGTAGCTACTGTATAATGTGAAGTCCCTGAATGAGTTTGTAGGGCAGCTGATAACTTAATAATAGATATTATATATTATGAAGGAGCACTGATAACCTGCAAGTTATTAGCTACTCTTTAAATTATAAAACACACAGCCAGTTCTCAATATACCACTGGTAATATTTATTGGACTAAATATTAAATATAAATATCATATATTAAATAAATTAAATGTTAATTGAAATGTTGGCAAGGACTATTTTCACACAGGGCAGCTGTGAGTTATGAACTGATTGAGTTGATAGACGTTCAGCGTATTTTCTGTTATGAAATCATATGTCTATTTCTCAGAATTTAATATTCTAATTTTGTTATTAAATTACTAAGGAGCGTAATATCATTAATAATAATATTTCTCCTTAGCTTATCTTATCTTCTTATCTTATGCTTAGTTTGGTAATAATTCATTATAATCACCTTGCGAGAACAACTAACGTTGCAGCGGGTGGATTATTCATAATATTGAAATTGTAATAATATTATATGATTATGATAATAATATTATGTTTCTACCCTCGCATGGCAAATGTTGGTCAGAGCGGGGGGGTACCAATGGCATAAATGGCATAATGGAGAATTGGCCAAACAAAAATTCCATTTATGCCATGAAATTTCTATGCCATTTGATGAATTTTATGCCATTTGTCTCCATTCTATGCCATTCGAAATATGAAATTTTAAAACTTTGACCTGAGAATTTAATAACGAATTGTCTGCACCCCACTAGTACTGTCCACCTTTATCTCTATTTATTGTACTAGTACAACATCTATTTTCACCCATTAAATTCCTCAAAATATCCCTAGCATTGGGCATTATTGATTATAATGACGTTCAATGTATATCAATATGATATAAGAATTTGTTTGATAGTGGACAAGTGACCGGGCAGTATGGCATAGTTGATAGTACACGCTACACACCATATAACAGAGAGGACAGTCGACTGGGCTGCCAGACCTTGGGTCAGAAGTGATATGACCACCATATACGTCATCAAGTAATTAACATGCAAGCTTGAAGCTTGTGGCGTATAATTAGTGATGTGATCCATGGATTGAATATAATTGACCTATAAATGGCTAGATCTGGGGTAGAGTTCATATGGACTCCGGATCCTGAAGAATACTGGCGAAATGATTCCAGAACTCTAGGGGATATGTGGGAGGAACATATCAAAGAGGATAAATTGTTCGTCTCTTCTCGTAGATGTGCAGCTGGGAGGAAGAACGAATTCAAGAGTGGTCTTGACCCCTCTTGGGGGCCGGATCAGTTCTCTGACCCTAAGTCTCCCAATGGTCGACTGAATGCTCCGATCCCAGTCAATCGGATATCCAAATTAACAGTGGAAAACTGTAACATTACCAACTCGATTAAAATATTATTTGTTAATGATGTGTACAGATGTTTCGTGTCGGGACCGTGTTCATGTTGAAGGTTTTTAAATTTAAACATTTTCATAAGATTGATATATATATATAATAACATCTATAAACAAAAGAGCACCTAAAGAGGCTCAGCAAAGTGCTGGCCTATTTACGCTTACGAAGACTCATTCGTTCAATATGTCTCAAAGTAAATAAACTCCTCCATCCTACTCTATCTCTTGCTAAGTTCACTAAGTTGGTAAAATCATCTTCATTTTTCAAATAAATTTGTCTCTTAAATAGGTCCTTTTTCACAATAATATCATACAAATTAGTCCTGTGTCTACCCACTCGTCCCTTTAGTGTTTGACATCCTAGTGTAGCAAATAACAGAGACTGGTAGGCAGGCGTGTCGTTGTCACTGCGTAGAACACGACATAGCATTGTCCACCGTGCCTTTTCCACTCTCTCGGAAAGGGGCCTGGTCTGGGAACGAGCGTAGAGGGCCTTGTTAGATATTGAGCTAGGCCAATAGATGTGTAGGATGCGCTTGAGGTGCTTCCTCTGAACAACATCTACTGACTCTAGAACATGCTGAGGTACGGCCCAGCAGCAGCAGTTGTACAGGAGCACTGATACTACTAGTGAGTCGTAGAGTTTGATCTTTCTCTTCTCAGTTATCTGACTCCTCTCTGATCCCTGGCACCACAGCTTGTCAAATGACCAGAAGGCAGAGTTAGCTTTATTTATTCTATTAGTAACATCCTGCTCTGATCCAAGCTTAGTACCAAGAAGCGTCTCGTTTCTCCACTCCTCTTTTCCTCTTAGTTCATTATCCCACTCGTCACAGGCACCAACTTCTTCTAAATACACTCTGGTAAACTTTGTCTTTGTGTCATTGACAAAGAGACTCCATTCACTGAGAATATTCTTGGAGATCTGAAAGATATCCTGTAACTCCTCCATATCTTCACCAATCTCCTCGACATCGTCTGAATAGCCGGACTCAAGAGGCATGTGGTTATCGGCTATCGGAGGGTTGGGTCTTGAGGGGAGGACTGCTCTTATGTGCACTACAGCTCCAGCTAGATTGAGGGTAAACAATTTACCAGCTGTGCTGTCTCCTTGGGAGGCTCCTATGTTGAAAGAGAACATCTCTGAGTCAGTAGAACACACTCTGACTACTAGAGTGGTGTTAGCCATGAGGTATTGTACAAGCCTCAGGTCGTCTCTGGAGCATCCTGCAGCTTCTAGTAGTCTGATTGTTGTACCTCTGCGGATGGTATTGAAGGCAGATGACATGTCGATACTCACTTTGTTCCATTCAAACTCCTTCTTCATTACTACAGATATGAGCATGCTCTGTGCCCAAACTAGGTCGGCACAGCTCCTGCCAGCTTTGTAGGCAGCTTGGAACGGTCCGGTGAAGTTGTCCACAGCTCTCTTTATTCTGTTTAGTACTATCAGTGACAGGATCTTTCTAGAAACATTCAGCAGGGTCAATGCAAATGGTCGTATCGACTTAACTGGGCCACGAGTTTTACCAGGCTTAGCCAGTGGTGTGAGGATGCCTGCTCCTATTGCTTCAATGTGAATGTTTTTCTCGAAAGACTCGTTGAACACTTTAGCTAGCTCTTCATGAAGGAGGGGGGGGGTTGTTCAGGGCTTTCATGACCTCGCCAGGAACTTTATCAATACCCACTGCTTTACCAGACTTGAGTTTACTGATAAGATTGATAATGATCTGTAAACATGTTTCGAATGGGTATAGGTAGCCTCTTAAAAATAATATTCATTGATATCTCGAGGAACCTGTATATTAGTGTTACATAACAGTTCACCAAATGACCTGAAATACTTGCTTCCTATTAAATACAAAATGATGATGACATAATAAATGCTTAAATATATCCATATTCACTGCTGCATAGCAACATAGCACTCCTTTATTAGTTTTCTATAATAACGTTAATCTAGTATAATCTAGCATTTATTCGGGTTTCTTTTTCATCTGGTCGCTCAAGAAATATGGATGCGATAACTATTAACTATGGCCCATGGAATGGAGAGAAAGAATGTGTACAGTGCTTTATCATTACATGAAGACACATCTGCAATTGCACATGCACGTGGAAGTACAGTTTTGCATCCTGCAGTTCACCTCAAAAAGGTTAAATCTACAGGCCAGAAAGCAGAACGATTGAAATGGACTGGTGGTATAATAAGCCTAGGCAAGTTGGCAAAAACGCTGGACAGGGCATCGAGGGACTGCATTCGAGAAGGGAAAAGAAACAATTTCCCTGTGTTCGCCGCAGTCGCAGATCCAGAAGAACAGAGTGGGAAGCCAATCGTCCATGGCCAAGTACTTTCTTGGGAAGCTGTAGATGATGAAGCTGGATGCCTCGAGGATGAGGACGACTTAGCTTATGAGGTAGAACCTGGAGTTGATGATTGTGATGTTGGAGAAACGATATCAACAGATAAATATGGAACAGTTTCCTTCCGGTCTATTGAGACACTCACGTTCAATGGAGGAAGAAGCACTTTATCAACAAAATCTCGTCTTTCAAGATTCAAGGGGAACGCGTTTGGAGTGTCTTCTGATGTTCGCATATACAATCAACCTGAATGCGGATGTTCAACAGTTTTGAAAGCTGGCAGTACAGAAACTCTTAAAGTCTTCAAATCTCAGCAGGACTTTGCAACAGGAGTGGTTAGATTTATTTCTTATTATTCATGCCCGATGAAGTACTACTGCCAGGAGTATAGCCTAATCAACGGATCTCCTAATGTTTGGCTACTCGTCTAAGACATTTATACATCACATTCATTGTTCCTTGATGACATTCAAAATCGTTGTGTTGTCAATATTTGTATTGTGTACATTTTGAACATCTCACAATTTGCTTTTCTTGAATAGTCTTGAAAATGTTTGGTATATGTTTAATATAATACATTTCTATTTATTTATTTGTCATATGAATCTTTAACGATCATTCCAAGCGTTATAAAGCATGAAACATGTCTATTATTCAAGTACTAATAATATTTGCGAATTTAAAGTCATCCTAAATATAATAAAAGGTCAAATATGAAGACCTAAATTCATGGCATAAATTGGCATAAATGGAGAATTGGCCAAACAAAATTTCCATTTATGCCATGAAATTTCTATGCCATTTGATGAATTTTATGCCATTTGTCTCCATTCTATGCCATTGGTACCCCCCCCCCCCCCCCCCCCCGTCAGAGCATTTGTTTACTTTTAACAAACAACAAACGATCCGCTGAAATTACGTTATAACGTAATGATAAATCATTACCAAACTGCTTTCATAACCACATGTTTATATAATGAGCTATCCTTCAATACTTAAATCACATACTGCGCTGAAAAATCTATACTTCTCATTTCCCAAAGAAAAATAATAAAATACACTATCAATTTCTCCTACAATAGTATAGACTTCCCAATTAGCGAATAATAGTTAATTTACCGTTGGGTAATTTCCTAATTAATTGATATTTAATTTCAGACAGATTGTTCAGTTCCAGCTCCGTACCCACACTTGCTGATGTCAAACAGAAAGTCCTTATCAAGGTGGGTAATATTGAGCAGTGTAATGTGTAGTGAGATAGAGTTCCTTTCTAAGTTTCTACGTGCGAGAGTGATTTCCTTTATACGTGATAACTCATAATGCTGGTGCAGCGATGTTGGGCACCTGAGTTTCAGTATTTTAAATACTTTCATAAAGTGTGGTACTGGTATTCAAATATAGATTTTCAAAGGCCAGGCTGTTTGGTTGCTTTACCAGCCCATTATATAATACCTTTGTTACTATTCAGATAATATGATATACTCGAGCTCTCGCCTCTCAACTATAAAAGTATAAATAGTTGCCACTTGAACATACCAAAATTGGAGATATACTCACTCAGATGTTCTTAAAATAACGTAATGTCTCACTGATAAATATAACAGTAAATATTTATCAGTCCTAGTCCTGTTATAACAGGCTATTAACATGGTTAACCACCTTCCTTGTGTTGTTGGTTAATCATATGAGCGGGATATAAATACCTCATTTCATTTCATTTCAACTTAGTAACCCTAGTAACCTTAGTAACCTTAGTAACCCTAGTAACCTTAGTAACTAAGTAACCTCGCCGAGTCTCGTACGCAGTTAATATTAGTATTTATAGCATGTTATCTTCTTACATAACCATAATACGTGAATAAATCCCCCGGCTGAGCCATCAGATCCAACAATAAGACCAAACTGCATAAGTTAATAATATGAACGGGTCCAAACCCTCCTCTTTTATCAAACTAATCTTTATCTGTGAGTTTATTATTACAATAAAGTTATGAATTACTTACTTATATGTAGTGTCTTTATCTTAAACTGGTCTCTAAGATCTATGCCCCTAAAATACATATAATTTGATTCATCGCTCTATATATTATTACGTATATAATATATATATTATGAAGGAGCACTATATCCCTCCCGTCTGGTTAAGGGCGCAAGTTAAAGCTGCAAGTTAGTGAGTGGCCACTAGTTTATAGAGTTCTACAGGTCATGCAATTTAAACTTGTGCAGACTAATTTGAAATTATAGCCAGTTGTCACGCTGTCGAGGTAGGCACCAGTAACCATGGTAACCAGGGAGGTGGTTGTGAGGTTGTAGTCAGTGTCTGAGATGGAGCTCACTGGTTACCATGGTTACTGGCTCACTGGCTGGGCTCATGAGACTCACCTCACCTACTGTAAATGGTATAAGTAACCACACCTTCTCTCTGCGCCTTTCTTTGCACCCCTAGCTGCTGCAACCAAGAGAAGCATTTTATAGATTTTTAATACTTGAAGAAAAATTCATAAAGTTTATAAGTCTCGCCCTTTGGACCTGTACTGACTTACTTGACTGACTTAAGGCGGCTTCAGCGTCCGAGTATTGATGCGCTGTCTCCATAAAACTCTATCCGCCATAAGTCCGCCCATTTCTCCAGTGTCGTTGAGACCCGTGTCAGCTCGTAGGCTATCAACATAGGTCATGGCTGGTCTCCCCCTACTCCGCACCCCATGAGTTGGTTCCCAGAGTAGCAAGCGGTTTGCGACTAGTTCTGGGTGCCGGTGGATATGGCCTGCTAGTCGCATCCTGCGCTCTTGGATCTTCATGGTTGCTCTCGGTAGCTTGCCATAGACTTCTTTGTTGGTTTTTCGCTGCTTCCAATCCACATTAAGTGCCATCCTTAGCATTCTAGTGTAGCAGCCATCAATGCGTTTCTTCAATTGCTCTGTCAACGTCCACGTTTCAGAACCATAAAGAAGTATTGACTCCACAGTAGCAACAAATAGACGGATCTTTAGTCCTCTTCTAAGGTCAGACTTCCACATCTTCTTTAGCTTGTGGCAGGCTGCCCAAGCCTTAGCTTTTCTGACCCGCAGGTCCCTCTCTGTTGTTGCTATCCAAGCTCCAAGGTAAACAAAGTCTGTCACCTTTTCCAGCTGGTTTCCAGAACAGCTATTAAGACTACTCGCCTCCTCTGTCATGTTTAGAGTCATGAACTTAGTTTTAGAGCCGTTCATGGCTAGCCCAACACTCAGTGCTGCTTTCTCAAGCCTGTCCAGGAGTAGTTTTGCCCCTTCAATGGTATCAGTGATAAGGGCAACATCATCTGCAAACTCGACGTCTGCGATCTTCTCGGTACCAATCCTTCTACTCCGTGCAGGCCTGAGAGTAAACCCAGAGTCCGAGTCATCATCGTCTATAGTCACTGTCATGATATAGTCAATCACGATAATGAACAAGTACGGGGCAAGAGTGTCTCCTTGCAGTACTCCAGCCAGAATATCAAAAATTTCTGTTATACCATCGGCTGTAACTACTTTAGCCTTTGTGCTCGTATAGATACCCTCAATGAGCCGCACTATGGCTTCTGGTATGCCATATGCTTTCAATATCTTCATGAGCAAACCTCTATGCACACTATCGAACGCCAGTCTTCACCACGAGGAGGTAGCAGGATAGGACTTGTTGTGGAGAGGCTTCATCTTGCTGTTCGATGTGGTACTGGAAAAGGGCACCAACGGGGTAGCCCTTTTTCGAGGTTCTGGCTGCTGCAGGCAGATCCAGGGTTTCTATCCAGCGGTGACGCTTTGGGTCACCTGCGCTTCACACAACCATTGGAAGACCCAAAGGACCTGTAGGTTACATAACTATGAATTAGTTTTGGAAATCATAAAACTGATCACCTAATCTCAGTACACCTCGACTACTGACAAGTAACTACTGACCCTACTGACTGGTAACCATGGTAAATACTGACTGGTAACCATGTAACTACTGACTGTGTCTGGTACTAGAATCATATAATACGTGTGACACTAAAACTGCAACTGTTTAACCACTGAACTGTCTATTCTACTCTAGCATAGTATTAGTAGTTACTATATGGACACGTTCATTGAAGTTTGAGGATATTGGTAAATTTCTAAAATAGCGTTTTCGACGATAGTGGCTTAATTTTAGCATCTATTAATCTAGCGTGTTCATAAGTTCTGAACATTAGCCACGTGACCCATACTCCCATATGCACTGCTCAGAAATAAAATGTATTGCTTTTAGGCACTATAATGTAAAAAATGTCACATTTTTGTGACATTGTTTACCATAGCTGCCCAATTATCATTCCTTGGTCTGAAATATAGTAGATTAGGTCAATCTAACAATTATGATACAGCATTGGTTAAAGGGCACGGATCGAACGGCTTTAAGACAATATTTCGTAAACTTTGTCACACTCAGAATACGAGACCTCTTTTCTACTGTGAGGTGTCCTCAAAACCCTTTCAACTCATTATTTGATGGTTCTTCTGCCAATCATAGCCCTAAAATATGTTGTTTTGAAAAGTTAGCTAATACATGCACTTGGTTATTGGGAAATGGTGTAAATTCTGTCACATTATATAATGGAATTTGAAATTCTGGGTGAATTTCCGAAATCATTTATATCTGATTTTGGTGTGGAAGGCGGGAAAACTCTATATAAGGACAATACACGGATACAGTTGATTCAAGTATAGGGCAGTTGATGTAAACATCGTTATATCATTGTTATATCATTGATTTTGCATTTGTTGCGTTTTTGTTACTCCCTTATCAGCAAATTCCATTTGAGATAAGACGTACAACTCATCACAGTGTGTGTAGTGTATACTGGGCAACTTTCGGATACTATACATTGTACATGCACAATTATGATTGAAAACTTTGATGAAAAGGTTCGGTTGGTCATTGGTGGTCTCATGGCGAATCCAAAAGCAGATGCACTTATGAAGTCTGTTCTCACGGCCTATGATCCATCTAAGGACCGATCCAATAACAGAACTGTTCTCGGTGGTTCCAGATTTCAAGTACCAACACTTGACGCCTGTGCAAGCTTCTTTAAGATTGCGACAATTGATGATAATAGTCGAATCTACAGTAATAAGCCAGCTCTTGCTATGCGCATTATTCTTGAAATTGAAACCCTTTTTCCTACCATCTGTGGGCAGTGTGATGAAGAATATTGCAATAAGTTTGAGTCTCCAACTTCTCCTGTATTGCGTTGTTTCTTGTGCTTTCAAGGCTCTCACAGTTGCGAACAAACCACTCAAGCTGCAGCTAATCTCCACAAGTCACCAACAGCGCTACCTCATGGTACTGTGTGGCTCTGCAAACTGTGCTTAACGCAAAATAATCCTGTGCCCAGCAAGCGTTCCAAATCAAATCGCCACCGCTATCCTTCAACTGTTAGTGTAGCGGTTTCAACCCATCCTTCACAGACGGCAACTCCTAATGAAAATAAACATCCGGATATCGACGCAGATGAACTATCTAAGAAACTGGATGCAGTTCACCAGCAGCAGCAACAACCTACGGCTATCAAACCGAGTGAGGATGATACAATCTGTGTTGACTACACAATGGGGAAATGCCCTCACGGAATAAGTGGACGGACTCTCCACCAGGGTAAAACTACATGCAGCAAGCTTCATCCTAAGCGCTGTAAAAAGTTTACACGTTTCGGCACTGATTCTAATGGGGGATGTAGTTTAGGTTCAGAGTGTCAGCTCTACCACCCAAAGCACTGCAAAAACTCGGTTCAACACAAGCAGTGTTTTAAAGAACAATGCACTCTAGTTCATCTGGTGGGAACTAAGCGTGTGAAACCCTCCAAAGATAAAGATACTCGGAAGAAGGACGGCAAACATCCAGGTGGTGAGAGCCGTCCAGATCGGGGATCTTACAGGCGCACTGAGAGTACTTCTGCTGCCAACGAGCCTTCGGAAAAAACGACCGGCAACTCTCAACATTCAACCTCTTTTTTAGAGATACAGAACCTACTCAAAGTGACACCAGTTCCTCAATGGGCTCGATTTCATCAGCACTCTTGCTGAATGTGCAATCCATTAACCCTAGTGCTCGCAGCTCAACCAGATGGAAAATCCCATACACCCGGAATAAAGTAGAGCAGAAATCTAAACATATTTCTGTTCCATTTATTGCCCTTACTGAAACATGGTTGAAACCTTATATCCACGATTCACAGTTAGATATTGAACATTATAATATCTCTAGATGTGATCGAAGTACTAGGGTAGGTGGTGGGGTCCTCCTTTATTCTCACGAAAGCCTCCCCATCACCAGCTCTCAGACATTTGATGATAAGATCTGTCAAGCATTACTTTGTAAATGTGAAACAGCAAAAATGATCATATGTGTCCTTTATCGTCCTCCTGATGCCCCAATGGCCAGTTTCAAAGCATGTTTAGAGTATATGGCTGATTATATATCTGGACATGAATCATATGAGACATGCCTCTTAGGAGACTACAACTTCCCTATGATTGATTGGAAATCCGGTGCAATTCTGTCTGGTGCATCGTCTGCTACAAATCAGTCGGCAGTTCTTCTCTTTGACTTCATGGCAGACAACTTCCTCAGTCAGTATATTCTGGAACCTACTAGGCTGAACAACTGCCTTGATCTTTTTCTCTCCAATGCTCCTAATCTTGTGACACACGTTTCGGTGACTGATACACCTTTGTCTGACCACAAGCTTCTTGAGATCTTTCTGTCACATAATCCATGTCGGTCAGATCCTTCCGTACCCCCAGATTTCAGTGTTCCTTCGTTTCGGTCACTGGACTTCTACAAAGCAGATTATGACAAAATCAATCATCTCCTTGATTCTGTTAACTGGAGTGAACTATGGGAACTTTGTGATCCTGAAGAATTTCCTGAACTGTTGAACCTTGTCCTTCTTCAGATATGTGAGATGGGGTGCCCAAGGAAAAAGGCATCTAGCAAAAGGCGAGGTTCACCGGTTAATACATTGTCTCGCAAGAAACGCAAATTAAAACTTCGGTTGCATTTGGCTGAACAAAACCCAGTCGCTACAACAGCTCACTTGGAGTCACTTAGAAACCAGATTTCGAGTGTGTACGCTGACATGCGAGACGCTATAAACCACGACCTTAACTACCGTGAACAACAGGCGGTAGATAAAGTGCACAGCAATCCAAAATATTTCTACAGCTATGCTAAAAAGTTCTCCAAGCAGAAACGCAGTATTCCAATGCTTTTCAATGAAGCCAAGAGAACTTGCACCAATCCTGAAGAGATTGCTAACATCCTCCAGCGTCAATTCAGCAGTGTATTCAGTGACCCTTCAGCCACCAACATCAATGATGCATTATTTCAGTCACCTTCTCTACAGAAGCCATTCATTGATGACATGTTGGCATTCTCGGTTGCTGATATAATGGAGGCTATTGATGAAATTAAGCCGGGTGCCGCTGCTGGGCCTGATGATCTTCCAGTCCTGCTTCTGAAGAAGTGCAAAGAAGCACTCTCCAAACCTATACACATGATTTGGCAGCATTCTATGTCTACAGGCACAGTGCCGAAGTTCTACAAGACATCAAACATTGCTCCACTTCACAAAAAAGGCAGTCGTGCTATTGCGGGAAACTACAGACCTGTGTCGTTAACTTCTCATGTCATTAAGATCTATGAGCGAGTTCTATGAAAACAGATGGTGGCCCACCTCGAAGAAAACAACCTTCTCAATAGCAAACAGCATGGCTTCCGATCGGGGAAAAGTTGTCTCACTCAGCTGCTTCATCATTTTGATGACATCATCGAGGCGTTATCAAATGGTGACGACATGGACGCTATATACTTGGATTATGCCAAGGCCTTTGATAAAGTAGATCATCAACTTCTTATCAAAAAACTGCAGCTATATGGTTTTCATCCCAAAATCATCATCTGGATCGAGTCATTTCTTACAAATAGAACTCAACAAGTTGTTGTAGATGGTCACATGTCTATCATTGCTCTTATTATGAGTGGTGTCCCCCAAGGAACAGTTTTAGGTCCCATACTGTTTTTAATATTCATTAATGACATTGCTAGCTGCGTGTTGCATTCAACGTTAAGATGTTTCGCTGACGACACAAGAATTTGCAGATCCATCAGTGATTCACATAATGTTACTGAGCTTCAGTCTGATCTTGACAAAGTCACTGAGTGGTCATCAAGAAACAACATGGCACTACATGAGGATAAGTTTGAGTACATATGCCATCTTACCAACAAACGTAATCCTCTCTATGAGCTTCCTTTTGTCCATGAACAGTTCCAATACAGAACATCAACTGGTACTATACTCAGTCCTGTGGATCAGCTCCGTGATCTCGGTATAACAGTATCCAGTGATACGTCCTGGACATCACACATACGATCTAGTTGTGATAAAGCGAGGAAGATGGCAGCATGGGTATTCAGTGTCTTCCACTCTCGCAATACTGGTGTTATGTTAACACTATACAAGTCACTAGTCCGTAGCCACTTAGAGTATTGCTCTCCTCTGTGGAATCCGGCGAAAGTGTATGAAATTCAGGAGCTTGAAAGTGTACAAAGAACTTTCACTTCAAAGATCCATGGTTTACAGCATCTCCATTATTGGGATCGCCTAAAAACCCTGTCCCTCATGTCACTTCAGAGGCGCAGAGAACGTTACATTGTCATGCACATGTGGAAAATCCTACATGGTTTCACATCCAACGACCTTGAAGTACAGTTCACAGTAAATCCACGATTGGGTACCCTTGCTAAGGTTCCAGCTGTCCGTACAAAAAGCTCAGCTGCTCACCAGACTCTATATGAAACATCATTTGGTGTAATGGGTCCCAGACTCTGGAACTGTATACCTTCGCACATACGTGCAGTCTCCAAACATGATGGCTTCAAGCATCATATGACGGCATTCATGCTTTCCTTGCCGGATAAACCGCCAATCCGGGGCTTCACATCACCGAACTCCAATTCTATACTGGACTGGCGTAACGATCGAGAGGCATCTTCTCTCTGGGGTGGTCAGCAACTCTGATGGCCTGTCGAGTTTCGACGAAGCAGATCAAAGGTATCAAAGGTAAGGTATCGTCACAAAATGATACGACATCATAAATAGGTTACATTTTGCGGGGAAAATCTATATAAGGACGATACACGGATACAGTTTATTCAAGTATAGGGCAGTTGTTGTAAACATCCTCACAAAATGATACGACATCGTAAATAGGTTACATTTTGCGGGAAAACTCTATATAAGGACGATACACGGATACAGTTGATTCAAGTATAGGGCAGTTGATGTAAACATCGTCACAAAATGATACGACAACAATACAATGATACATTACAACAATGCGACTCATAAATAATACTCCAATCCGGATTTTACATGATACGACATCATAAATAGGTTAAATTTGGAAGCAATGATTATAGAATGAAATAGTCTGTGATTAACATATTACATACATTATTAAATGGGCAGGGGTTTTTATATTTCCTGTATCTCTGTATTAATCATTTCGGACTGTAATTAGGACTGTTCACGTGAAAGAAATTGTATCTAAATTTTACAATGACGTACTCGTATGTGACGAAATTTACATTTCTTGACCCTATTTTGAAGAACCATACCTCGGTTAGAATTCAATGTTCTTCCAGGAATTATAGGTTGGTTATTGTTTAGCAAAATAGAACTCAAGTTTAACAATGCTGAGTTTAATTTTACTAAGTTACTGAAATGTGACGAAATTTACTTTTCCTGCCCCAACAGTATAATTTCAATGTGATGAAAAATTGGCATGGGTTTCTACATTTCTTGTATAAATCCATTCCGACTATAATAAGGACTATTGGTAGGAAATAAAATATATCTAAATTTTAAAATTACGTATGTGACGAAATTTACATTTCTTGCCCCTATTTTAAAGAACCATACCTCAGTTAAAATTCAATTTTCTTCCAGGAATTATTGGTTGGTTATTTTTCAGCAAATCAGAACCCAAGTTTAACAATGCTGAGTTTGATATCACTAATTTACCGAAATGTGACGAAATTTACTTTTCCTGCCCCAACAGTATAATTTCAATGTGATGAAAAATGGGCATGGGTTTCTATATTTCCTGTATAAATCCATTCTAGCTATAATAAGGGCAGTTGATATGAAAGAAAATCTATCTAACTAATGCTATGGCTGATGTGACGAAATTTACATTTCTTGCCCCTATTTTGAAGAATCATACCTCAATTAGTATATAATGTTACTTTATCACCATCACTATGTCGATAAATTAGTTATTTTGCCAACACGGAGCAAATAAAGTTATAATATTTTTTTGTGACGAAATTTACAAATTTTTACCCTGTTCAGGTGTTGAAATTTTGCCAATGTTAACATATCACTGCCATATAATAATTTATATGACCGGCGTATGGTTGAAATATTGTTAATTGATCCATAGTACGTAATATAGGGTGTTTAAGTTGGTATACTAATATTTACTCAATTTCACACATGTTGAGATATCATACAAATTTATGTGACTAAATTTACCTATTTCTGCCTTCTGTATTTGTATTTGCCTATAACAATGAAATATGTGAACAATTCCAAACACATTCAGCTCACAAAATAATGCTAGACTATTCGGCATTTCTTGTCAGGATGTCATAAACATCCCTCATATAAATTTCTTAAATGTGTGACGGAGTTTACATGGTGCTACCATTTAACGAAAAAAGTAGCTAAATATGTAGATAATAGTCATATGCAACTATCCTATAAATTTGAAATTCGAAAATTTGGTCAAACACGGCAACAAGGGGTCCATATAAACTCTGTCACATTTTTATAGTGTGACAAAGTTTACAACTCACTGCCGGCCGCATTTAAGCGATATCTTATCGTCTGATAAAGATATCGTTATGCGACAAAGTTTATCTAGAGGATGAAACGATTATCCTTACCATTGAGGGTTTATATAGTTTTATAGTGTGACACATTTTACATCATCGTGCCATTTAGTAGGGTCACTAATATTTACCAATATCCTCAAACTTCAATGAACGTGTCCATATATATATATAGGTACCTATATATAGGTACTACTAGAGTATTTATACTAATAATATAAAACGTCTCAAGTTAGCTTTATTTGGGAATGAAAATGATATTTATAACAGGCACCAGGTGGTTTATTTATAGTAATGAATGGTTTGCTCCAATTTTAAAGTTTACGTGGGCGACAAATAAGCTGTCGCCATATTACCATAAATACTAAATAGTATTAATAAGTATTATAGGCGTTCTTTACCTTTTATTAGCTATTTTCATAGTACTGTATAAGTTTAAAAATACTAACGTCAATCTTAGTAATTATCCTGACTTTACATATATAATCAAGAGACCAAGTTATGATTGTTCAGGCAAAGTCGCTGTACAAAGAGATAGGATCTTCTAATGGGACCGTTAACTCTGATGACTCCGATAACGAGATTATTAATTCCGCTGCTACTCTGAGGAAAAGGAAGAAGAAGGTAGATATTTACTTACTGAGTTACTGCTTACTACTTACTTCTACTTATATTTACTGCTGTTACTTACTAGTTACTACTACTTAGTTACTATTACTTACTACTTACTTATTAGTTACTACTACTTAGTTACTACTACTTATACTGCTTATACTGCTGCACAAATTCCTGGTTTCTAGTCTTACGAATGAACGAAAGTAACTGATTATCAACGCATTTCTTAAACCGTTCTGACGTGCGAATAGGCATGCTCATCGTTCACTTCAATATTACTCACATTCAGAAGAAGCTGTGAACTTTCACAGCCTATGCGGGTGAGAAATTGAATAATGAATTGAAATAACTTAAATAATTAAAATTCCTGATAATTTGTTAAATGTAAACGTTTTGTAATTTTTACAGAACGGCCCCACTTTGGATGATAATCTGAACATGCCGACTTTCTTTGCGTCCTACGTCGACGAAAAGGACGGCGCAAGTAAGTTACATTAAAATTTAGGTACAAAATAAGATCACAATTTATTAGAATTTGCTTTATGTTTTGGATTTAATATTTAATGAGAAGTTTTACTTTTTAATTGGATTTGGCCCAAAAGAACCGATTCGTTTGGCGAGTGGAATGCTGCAGAGTCTTATTATAATTATAAAGCCTTCTCGCCTATTTCAACAAGAATTACTGTATAGTGTATAACGCTGGTGATAGAAATAATATTTCCATGCTATGACGTAGCTATGACGTAGCTATGACGTAAGAATACACGCACAGTTATAATTTAGTTCTAATTTACTTTAAATGAATCTGAATGTCCAGGTTGCCCGTCACACTGTGACGTACAGCTGCTGTACAGGCTCACAGTCGACCTAGTAGTAATTATCACGCCTAGTAACTGTAATAATGATGTGATGTAGTACACACAATATTTACACGCTTCACTTAGTTTCCTAGATCTGGTAACAGTAATATTTAAACAGCCCATTTAGTTTCCTTCACCTTGACTGTGTACACCATTTAGTTTCCTTCATCCTTCAATGTTAACCTACAAATTTTCTGTTTAATACAGCGTATTATTGAGGCTGTTATCCATTATTATATATTATCTAATTGTGTAAAATAATAACCTTGCCCTGATCTTACATTAAGGAAGCATAATATTAATATTTACAGTAACACAAACCATCTTGGTCACGCTCTCGGTTCTCATGTGAAACAAACACGAAGCTAACGTGTACGAAATAGCATTTATAGTGAACTATATTTATTGTGCTGTAATAAAGTATTTTAATTTTAAATGCCAACTTTAAACTCTTATTTGTCGTGGTAACCTCTTAAGAAGTTAGTGTGGTTAGTTATGAAGGAGTACATTATGTCACTAGTTAGTGAACTGTGAAGTACATTATGACACTAGTTAAGGAAGTACATTATGACACGTAATTTGCTGTACTTGTAAATATTTTAATTATTGCACAACGCGTCCAGTTACAAGTAATAGTTAAATGCGAAACAAGTAAATATAGTTTCCTATTTCATTACATAACCATCCTAATACATAGTTAGTTAATTAACTAATACATAGTTGACCCCGGTCATTAGGAAAGTTCGCGAGATGGACCACGTTTTTTCCCTATTTAACTTTAGAAGATTGTTACAGGAAGAACTTTTAAGATAGGCATATTGATGCTTAATTTCATACAAACAAGTTGAACCAAATTCTTTATGTCATGTATTCTGGGTTTGGACAGGATATGCCCGCTTAAAATACTTCCATCGCGTTTCACACATGTCTGTACTTCTATAGTTCAACTAATTGAGTTTCGATCAGTAAAATTTTTGAAGCATTTAGTCGAGGGCAAATTGGGGCTAACGAGTCATTTTACATTTCGTTTTCTAATGACAGCTTCCAAGCATGCAATAAAAGTTTAAGCGATTTTCTATACGCATACCAAAAATCAAATGCGTAACTAAAACAGAAATGAAATTACAGAAGTTTTTAATTTTTGTCAAAAAACGAACTTTTAGGGGTCTTTATAATGACCAGGGTCAGTAAGTTAATTAAACACATAACTGCATATTGTATATACATATTATCTGGTACTAAGTGCATATATTTCCCCTAAAATGTGCATGTAATGGGAATTTGGAGTATCATGAAACCTGAGTATGACTATACAGTGTATAGTATAGTATACACATTGTATACACATTGTATACACATTTTATACACATTGTATCAGAGTGCAGAGTTTAGAGTTTCACGAGAAATTTACTGTATCATTTATCAAGTAGTTGCTGCTGGGATATGTTATTTAATATAATTATCACAAAATAGTGAATATGTCTCATATCAGATCACAAAACACATCGCAGAATACGTTACATATTACTATAATATTGATAATTATATATCTCAACTAGTTCCCAGACCTGAAGTAATGTTTACTATAAAACATAATATTATATTGTATCTCAGTGTACACTGTACTGAAGTAGTATGTTAATCCTTACTGTTAAACATGAAATACGGCTTTTCTGTGAGGCAGTGTTCTATTTTTATACTTTTATATACGGTGCTTAATTTAACAATATTATTAACAATATATATCTGAGGAGAATATTGTATTATTATATATAGTAACGAGTTTATTCGAGGAGGATATCGGTCTACACGGTCGTGACTATTGTGGCTCTACAGTCTACATAGTTTTATATATAGTGTTTTGACAAATTGTAAAGTCGTTGAAACCGCGCTATATTTACTGTGTCTTTATTTACTGTCCATTATAGACACTATCGTGTACCCCCACTACATAGCACTCACTGAACACACACACACTTACAACATAGACACTATCGTGGGGGGCCGGGGGGTTCGTGGTCAGTCTTCAAATTAAATACTCCCCCAATGGGCTGGAGGTCATTAAGTACCTGATACCATTTAGCTCTTGGGTGCTTCAAAATCGCATAATATAGTAAAATAATACACGGTGTATTATATATTTGTCAAGAGAAACCCTAACTCTATTCTATAACTAAGGAAATACCTGTAGAGTAATGCCAATAATTTCAATTGTTCAATTAATAAAAGTTAAATACTCTAGATAATGTCCTTCAAATACTCCTGAACTCAAAAACCAATACTGCACCTCCAAGGTGGACCCACAGTACACAGTATTCTGGTTATTGTATTGTACTTAAACTAACCTTACCTTCACTAACACACGGTACTGCGTACACTAGGTACACTAGTACGTGACACTAGCTGCCACTTGCCAGGTTCACTTAATTGCCACCAACCACTTACACTCACATACCAGATACCACACATTACACACTACATAGCACTCACTAAACACAAAAACACACAGACACACTTACAACTTACTAGTGCGCTAAATACCCACACCTACAGTAAACATTGTATAATTACTAAACCCAGGCAGAATGCTAAATCCCTAGCGCTGATGTAACACTCACTAACGCTGATGTAGCACTCACTAGCGCTGAAATCCCTAGCGCTGATGTAGCGCTCACTAGCGCTGCTGAGCACTCACTAGTGCTGCTGAGCACTCACTAGCGCTGATGTAGCACTCACTAGCGCTGATGTAGCACTCACTAGCGCTGATGTAGCACTCACTAGCGCTGATGTAGCACTCACTAGCGCTGATGTAGCACTCACTAACGCTGATTTATCACTCACTAGCGCTGATGTAGCACTCACTAACGCTGATGTAGCACTCACTAGCGCTGAAATCCCTAGCGCTGATGTAGCACTCACTAGTGCTGCTGAGCACTCACTAGCGCTGATGTAGCGCTCACTAGCGCTGATGTAGCACTCACTAGCGCTGATGTAGCACTCACTAGCGCTGATGTAGCACTCACTAGCGCTGATGTAGCACTCACTAACGCTGATGTAGCACTCACTAGCGCTGATGTAGCACTCACCAGCGCTGATGTAGCACTCACCAGCGCTGATGTAGCACTCACTAGCGCTGATGTAGCACTCACTAGCGCTGATGTAGCACTCACTAGCGCTGATGTATTACTCACTAGCGCTGATGCAGCACTCACTAGCGCTGATGCAGCACTCACTAACGCTGATGCAGCACTCACTAACGCTGATGTAGCACTCACTAGCGCTGATGTAGCACTCACTAGCGCTGATGTAGCACTCACTAGCGCTGATGTAGCACTCACTAGCGCTGATGTAGCACTCACTAGCGCTGATGCAGCACTCACTAGCGCTGATGTAGCACTCACTAGCGCTGATACACGCAGCTACCAATAAGTGTCTGATCGTACAAAACGTCCGTACTGACGTCACGTAGCACTTACACTTACACTATTAACCTGCTGCCGCACTTTGGTACATGTACCAAAGTGCGGCAGAAAGGCCATTGGTATACATATACCAATCACTAACCACATACTCAGTTCATTACAAGCTCACTGTATTGACCCTGCTACCAATGTTGCGCTGATAAGGGCGGAGTCTGAAAGGTTATTCAAGATTATTATTTAAGATTCTGTGAACGGCTGGCAGTTGTGCTAATTTAGCCAGCACTCACAACTTTGTACACTACTAGTGTACCCAGAGTGCTAACTCCACACACAATTATTACATAATAATACAACTGCCAGTACAGTACACATTTTACAGTGTCCTAATTGTAGGAACTAGTAGTAGCCTTCTCTCTACTCCTCTACTTGAGCAACACGTGTGAAATCGTGTGTACGTGTGCAGTACGTGTGTACGTGCGTACGTATGTACGGGTGTACATGCGGTCTGTGCTCTCCGTGGATTTTAGTATAGTCAGAACTGTATTCACTGAGACTCATAATATACAGTTCCGATTATTATAAAATCCACGGAGAGCACTGAGTCTCAGTGAATAATCTTGCATCTAAATATATTATTCTAATTGTGATTACTAATTAACATAATATTGTAATTGTGACTAACAGTACACCCCAGTCAAAATTACTTTTGTTAGTAACACAAGTAATTTTGACTGGGATAGACATTCAGCTCTAGATTAAATCATACCTGTCTCTCTTACACGGTGTAGTCAGTAAATTATAGACACTTTTAGTGAAACTAGTTTTAAACTCAAGAGCGCCTAACCACAGTAACTCTAACCTTAACAAACACTCCTGATTCCTGAACTCCTCAATCATTGTTCAACTCCTTATTGTGAAGGAGTCCTCAACCATTGTACAGCTCCTCATTGTTCAACTCCTTATTATGAAGGAGTTCTCATAGTTCATCACGTGACTAAACCAGCTCCTCACTCGAAATCAGTGTCCAAACTACGGCTACTCAAGTGTTCTGATATTGAGATGATTATTGAGCTCAGTACTAGTAGAGCGTGGGAGCCGCCTCTGTGTGTGATGAGACATTAGAGAGTGTGTGAGGGGTCACAAACACACCACTCATCTCAAAGTGTTCTATAAATGTGTTCTGTAAAATATACTGAATGTAGGAAAACAATATCACGGGAGATATTGCTGAGAGTTGGCAGTGTAAGCTATACAGTATGCAGTGAGTGTGTGTAATGTACTAACGTTCTCAGTGTCTCAATACACTTGCTAATCTTTCTAGGAGTAAGACTAAGGGTTATTCGGCAATAAAGTCAGATTACATTTCAAAGCAAACCCGGTCCTATTTGTTGCAATACCTACATCACCAAGGTTTACAAAGGTCTATAAACACCAAGGTTTATAAAGGTCTATAAACACCAAGCTTTATAAAGGTCTATAAACACCAAGGTTTATAGCCCCACCTGTTGTGTTCTACGTTTGAGTGCGTGGGGCTATAATCTATTCACCCCCAATTTGGTATTATGGAGATCATTTTAACCTTTGTAAGTGTGTATTATTGTAGCGGGAAGCGTCAGAGGCGTGGAGATATTGAATACCTTTATGATTTTATCTATTGGAACTTATTTTCGATGATCTTTGTGATGAAAAAACTTATCAAACAATTTTCTACAATGTGAAAAACTAAAGCTTAAGGGTTATCCTAGAAAATTGGCTATTTGCCCCTAATTATTGAAGCAATAACTGTCACAATACCATTTTGTCTTACACACGAAGTAACGACCGCTGTAATGAGTTTTACAAATAAATACCCACAGCCAAGACTAAATTGCAAGTAATACTGCCCTTCTGAAAAGTTAAATTTGTATGTATAATTATTCACTAGTAATGTATAACTGTATAATTATTCACTAGTAATGTATAATTATTCACTAGTAATGTATAATTATTCACTAGTAATGTATAATTATTCACTAATTATGTATAATTACACAGGTTGTAACTACGCCGCGCAGCTGCAGGACGCTAAGATAGACAATGTGATCAGATCCAACTCAGGAGACCTGATCCGGCACAACAGAGAGAACTTCTCCATCATCCAGCCCCAGACCTTCTACAACAACATCGTGTCTCCGCTAGGACAGTGGCAGTGTGGCTGCCAGTTTGGTGAGTTTGACTGCTTTATTTGATAGACGATAACCTGCAGCTGCACGGGGGGGGGGGGGGGGGGGGGTGGGGGGGGTGGCCTGAGGTGCTTATCTCCTTTTCAGTTACCCTAATAAGGCACTATACACGCTGTAGGGGGGTTAGTCCTACGAGCCAGAGAGTGTGTATCACCAGCCGAAGCTGTACCAAATCACAGCTTGGTAACTGGCTTACTGGCCGACTTGCATCCGACCGGATTAGAACCCGGGCGGCCCGGGTCGGGCCTTCTGTTACCACTACACCACCCAGCTCTGTTGGAAGGTTATTATAAACAAGCAGCATTAAGAAATTAAGCTTGTCTTGATTTAACCACATAGCCCGTGGTTCTGTTCATAATGTTATACCATCATGTCCTGTTCATAATAATGAAAATAAAATATTGAATACCACCAAATAAGCTGCTAATATGAGTAAATATTGATTATTGTCTGTTCTGTTTACTGGTTAATATTATATATGTATGGTTTATATGTTTAATTTGAGGCAGACTGGTTTGATAGAGTTAGTGACGCATAGATCTCATATTTAAACCCTGTAAAGTTAATCACGTGGTTCCAAGACAGCTCCTGGCTGCTTTGGTTCCAAATCTGCACGTGCTAAAGCTCGTTTTAGCACGTGCGAGATAACGCGCGCTCAATCTTGTTTTCTACCAGGACCCTGTCATATAATACATAATATAATATCATGTAATGGTGTTCTCAGTAAAGTTTATTATAAAAACCAACTGTCTATGGTATAAATTATATTATGTCTGGAGATATTGACTCTTTTCAAGGCACCCCGTACATCTGTCAACATCGCATTAATACTTTATTAAGCGTGTTCTCCGTGTACGTAGACATAAGTTTAGTCACGTGACCATATAGTCACGTGACCATATAGACACGTGACTAGTTTAGTGGACCTCATTCATCAGAGTCCTATTGAAGAAGGTAATAATATGTCACAATCACTACTTGTGTGAGTGACAGGGTACAACATTATAACTGTCTATTGCGGGAGTTGTATAGTAGCATAGGGGCTATTACTCTATTACACTAAGATATACGGGAATAGAAACAGGTAAATCGGGGTTTTGATTGCGGTAAATGGTCGCGGTAAATCGGAGTATGTGACGGTAAATCAGAGTATGTGACGGTGGTATATTATAATATGGATAATGATGGCTCTGTTACAGTTAACAAGGCGTCAGATCACTCTGTTTATTATAATCAGTCTATGAGAGATCTCTATGAAAAAGTGAAGCTTTTATCCTCTGTCATAGACCTACTTGTCCGGAAAGTAATTCCATTTGTGAAGATGTAGCGAGCTACTATCTGATGCTTTAAGGAAACAGTTTTATAGAAATATCAGAGAATTTGTTCGTGTGGCTTGCGCTTCATGATCCTACCAGTTTCCATCAAGTATTATTATATATAATATTGTTAACTAGCAGGGTACGGTAGTGGGACTATTATAATTATTTATATATATACCGTATAACTACCACAGTTTAGTCTGGAAATAAATTCCGTGGAACTTACCTGGTGTTCTGGTATTCTGGGCTGTGGAGCAGTTGTAATTATAATTATATATTTAAATTAAATATTATAATGTAATAATGAACTTTGCATAACTGACAGATGTGACTGTTATTTTAATTTGTCTATAACTTGATAGATGGGTTAATATAACTTGTCTTCTTATGGTCATGAACTGAGAAAAAAACTACCATGACATATTATTATCGTAAAATTAGCTGTTATTATCAAATATAAGTACATTTCAAATATAAGTACATTTCAAATATAAGATTTGGTTAGTAACTAAAATTGAGAGTTGTCTTGATTTAACGAGATAATTTTCAGTGTCAGTTTACAACGCGCAACAGGATTTCACAACCATGCTCAACCGGTGCATGTTCATGCAGGTCAGTTACTTTTATTATTATTTATTAACTTATAGTTTTATAATTTTTATAATTATACAGAGTCAGCTCAGTGGAAAGATGAGCGGAGGGTGATTTTGAATTGTATCTAGTGAATCAGAGTTAAAAGTAACAAAAGATTGATTATTTATATAATAGTTGGTACGGGTATATGCCTCACAGAATGGCCAAAAAAAGGAAGGTCTCTCAAAATCACAAACCACACTTTATTCCATTTTTTATCTCATAAGAAGCTAAGTTGACACTCATATTTTTCTTCCCAGGGGTTGATTTAATCTCATAACCATTTTTTCTTTGAGAAAAATTGGCCGGAAAATCTTCCTCCAAAAAAACATGCCTCACAGAATGGCCAAATCTGAATTTCTATAATTTTGTGATGGAGATACTTTTTAAATTTATACCACCACACGTTGTTAGAAAACCTATTAAGGAATGGGGTAATAACCTAAAACTCACGAAAAAACTGAGCTGTGAAAAATTATTTCACAAAAAAAAAATGCCTCACAAAATGGCCAAAAAAAAAAGAAAACGAGAAACTTTTATTTTTCTAAAACCTTTGGCTCTTGTTTCAGGCATGCTGCTGGTATAAATAAGCCTTGTTAACACCCCCATATAGGTGAAATTTCTTAGAACTGAATAAAAAGGGCATAATTTCCTACACCAAAAATGGCCATTTTGTGTGGCGTTGTTCATATTCCCTGATTTCATGATTTATAACCTTCATTCGGCTGTAAAAACACTCCATCTGGGGTGTTATTGTATGATAAATAGCTTGTGAATACTTTAGACTTATTGTTTCATTGAATAAAAGGAGTTTTAAATTTTGGCCATTTTGTGAGGCATATTTTGGCCATTTTGTTAGGCGTTTAGCCATTTTAGCATTTTTTTCTTCCTATATTGAGCAATGTTCGTATTGTTTGATGAATACTATTCTTTAAACATCTTCTGTAATACTGGTGCCAGAAGTTCTCACCAAAATGCAAACTTAGTTCAAAAATTTGAAAACAAATTTTCAGTGCTCAAAATTTCTACATAAACAGTCATATTTATGCCAGAAAATGTGGTCCTAGTTAATGATTTCACCACAGGAAGTGTTGCCAGAAGACTTTTGTTTCATATGGTATCCACAAAACTACCAGTCTTATATAAAAAATTAGTTACAAAAACATTTACAAATTTGGCCATTCTGTGAGGCTAGCCATTCTGTGAGGCATTTACCCGTATAATTTATTTATCAAAAATCCAAATATGTTTACTTTAAACAGGCATTACTTTATAACCAGGCGTAAGATGCATAAGGTACAAATAAGTGTCACACGTGCAATATAAACTGGACCTCTCAGAGAAGGGTAAATGTAGGTGTGTAGGAATGTAGGGTTAATACGGTATTTTAAAGGTAGGATGAAAATCGAGGGTATCAGTAGCCAGTAAAACGATTTACGTTAATTTTCCTGCCCGTGTTCAATTGATCGAAGATAATTGCATCTGTTTGGTTACAAGTAATTTATTGTTTTGTAACGGCGTTTAAAATTCAATACTCTGATTTAAAGGGTAAATCGGATAACATAACAGGATCTCCAGTGTTAATCAGATAGCATGACAATATATTCAGATAACGTATTAGTGACAGCAGTGTTGCCCTGAGGTACGCCCTACAAGTGCATTGCGTTCGTTATCATATTAAACTCATTGATAATGATAACGATATTAAACTTTCCTTTCGAAATTATTTCCGACATTATCGACGTTATCTGTGTGTGGCCTAGAGTTTTGTAGGACTTCCTGCCCGTTCATAAGATTCGCCATGCCCGAGCTGGGATTGTTTGAGGGTTGGGTATTAAAAAGGGGGGGGGGGGGGGGGGGTAAATCTCCTACAGATTTGGATTATTATATAATGTATTTTAATGTATGTTAAGAACACTTTTAAATATCCCAATGCTCAAAAAAAAGTTGGAGAGGGTACTCTCCTTGTTTTTTTCTGTTATTATTAGAGTATTATCGACTGACAACCGCCTCCCCCACACAGGGTGATGGTCAGATTGGTGTATATTCCCTGCAGAATAGTTATCGTTTCTACCTAGCTTTCGGCGGAGTAACTTGTCAGACTATTCTGAAGTTCTGTTAAATTATACGTTCGATTATGAGTACTACAATAGACCCAATGTTGTTGTGCAAAAGTTGTATATATACCGGCGTATTCTAGAAAATATTTCCTTGTGTTCCAAGTCTGACAATCGTTCTATCGTTTATACTGCTCATTATGACATGTCGTGTATCTAAATATCATCTAGATAATACTCAAGATTTGGTTTCACTCTCAATTACCAGATGCTCGTCAACATACCTTATATTAGTAAACTTCTTGTCCTCGTGTAATTATTTTTATTGTGTCATAAAAACGTCTAAATGTATGACATGTGCTATGCTGCAATGTTTATTATAACATAATAACCTGTTGCATAATATTCAATATCATATTCAGTGTTTCATAGGAATATCATCACACAGTGCACAACTACTATGTTGTTTGCACTGAACAGTTTTGTATTATATTATGTATATTGTATTATAATTATCAGAGCTCTTTAGCCTAAATATTCTCAACTTATTGTTAGCCAAATCTTGTTAATGATACCAGTAAGAATGAACAATGAATTGTAATATAAAATTATCTCATTTATGTCACGTGTCATCATATATGCAATATTTTTTAGTAGTCTCATTGTGCAAAATGCAAGTTGACCAACGCTTCTTTTTTTTAATAATTTTGTGGAATTGATGTTTGTGTATTCAAAAATCATGATCGCAGTTCTTTTGAAATTCCAATTTGGAGGAATTAATTTGGTCACATTTACAAAGCACGGATGTTGTCCACTTTGAGGTTAAATTACACCCTTGAAGATGAATTCATAAGCATACAAGTTTGATGATGAACCACTTAAACAAATCCAATGATATTTTTTAATTTTTTAAAAAGGTTGGAGAGAATTCTTTTCTTGTTTGATTGATTTGTATTTAATGCTGACAGACGACCACCTCCCTCACATCTAGTGCATCATAAGTCATAACTATGGTTACTATGGTTACTATGGTAACTATTGTAACTATGGTAACTAAGCTATGGTAACTATGGTTACTATGGTTACTTAGGTTACTATAGTAACTGAACTCATTGATAACAATATTAAACTTTCCGTTCGAAATTATTTCCGACATTATCGATGTTATCGTGTGTGTGGCCTACAGTTTTGTAGGACTTCCTGCCCGTTTATAAGATTCGTCATGCCCGAGCTGGGAATGTTTGAGGGTTGGTTATTAAAAAAAGGGGGGGGGGGGTTAAATCCCTTGCAGATTTGGATTAAGATGGACCGCCTCCTCAGTAAGGTACACCTTAAGTACCCAGCTGCTCCAAAAGAAGGTGGAGAGAGTTCTCTCCTTGTACTTTGATATTGGAGAGAATTCTCTCCTTGTTTGTTCTGGTAGTATTTATATTATCACTGGCAACCAACTCCCTCACACCGAAGTGCTGAGATGGTCATATTGGTGGTATCTCTGCAGAATAGTACTGGTTTAAGCCTCCAGCCGGCTGTGTTGGACCCGGCTTTCGCCGGGCCAACGAGTTTAAGAGATTGTTTGGTTTACTATTCTGAAGTTGTTTTGCCCCGAAGGGCAATGTTAATGTGCAAAAGTTGGATATATACCGGCGTATTCTAGAAAATGTTTTCTTGTATTCCAAGTCTGACAATCGTATAATCGTTTGTACTGTTCATTATCACATGTCTTGTATTTAATTATCATCTAGATGTAATACTCAAGATTTGGTTTCAATTTCAACCACCAGATGCTCGTCAACATACCTTAGTAAACTTCTTGTCTTCGTGTAATTGTTTTTATTGTGTCATCAAAATGTCTAAATGTATGACAATGTGTTATGCTGCAATGTTCAATATACCATATAATAACCTGTTGCATAATACTCAATATCATATTCAGTGTTTCATAGGAATATCATCACACAGCGCCTAGCTACTATGTTGTTTGCACTGAACAGTTTTGTATTATATTTAAATGTATATTGTATAATTATCAGAGCTCTTTAGCCTAAATATTTTTTTAAAGCCTAACCAGTAAGAATGGACAATGAATTGTAATATATAATTATCTCATTTATGTCACTTGTCATCATTTATGCAATATTTTTTGGTTACTATGGTAATATAACTAAACTCATTGATAACAATATTAAACTTTCCTTTCGAAATTATTTCCGACAATATCGACGTTATCTGTGTGTGTGGCCTAGAGTTTTGTTGTACTTCCTGCCCGTTCATAAGATTCGTCATGCCGGAGCTGAGATTGTGTGAGCGTTGTGTTTTAAAAAGGGGGGGGGGGGATAAACCCCTTTCAGATTTGGATTGAGATGGACCACCCCCTTAGTAAGGTACACCTTAGGTACCCAGCTGCTCCAAAAGAAGGTGGAGAGAGTTCTCTCCTTGTACTTTGATATTGGAGAGAAGTTCTCTCCTTGTTTGTTCTGGTATTATTTATATTCTTGACTTGCAAACCAACTCCCTCACACCGAAGTGCTGAGATGGTCATATTGGTGATTTACCTGCAGAATAGTACTGACTTGCGCCGGGCCAATCAGTTAACGCCTTAAGTTTTACTATTCTGAAGTTCTGTCAAAGTCAATGTTGTGCCCCGAAAGTTGTATATATACCGGCGTATCATAGAAAATATTTTCTTGTATTCCAAGTCTGACAATCGTTCTATCGTTTGTACTGCTCATTATTACATGTCGTTTATTTAATTATCATCTAGATAATACTCAAGATTAGGTTTCACTCGTCAACACATCTTACAGCACGGCCCCGGTGTGTCTATACACATGGTATCCGAGTGACGTAGTCACGAGGTAATGTCACGTGGTATGACCCGTGATAGTTCTTTTAGAGGGCTGATACACCCTGGTGTATTAGTGTTTTTTTTTACTTCCTTCCACTTTTTACTTCCTTCCACGCTTTAACCTTAATTAACTCCAAATTTCAAATTTTTGGTCCCAAACGATAAGTATCACCGTGATCTTTAGCCGTGCTGTAAGTAAATTATAAAACTGCTGACAAAACTCGTGCCTTCGGCACTCGTTAGGTCAGCAGTTCCATAACTGACCTTAGTAAACTTCTTGTCCTCGTGTAATTGTTTTTATTGTGTCATCAAAACGTCTAAATGTATGACAATGTGCTATGCTGGGGGTTGGGGGTGGGAGTTTAAGTCCCTTACAGATTTGGATTAAATATAATATATTAAGGTATATTATGAACACTTTTAATATCCCAATGCTCCAATAAAAGTTGGGGAGGGTTCTCCGCTTGTTTTATATGATTTTATTAGAAGTATTATTGACTGACAACCATCTCCCTTACACCGTAGTGCTGAGATGGTCAGATTGGTGAATTCCCTGCAGAATAGTACTGGTTTAAGCCTCCAGCCGGCTTGTTGGACCCGGCTTTCGCCGGGCCAACTAGTTAATATGTTTGGTTTACTATTCTGAAGATCTGTCAAATGTTAGTATTGTATGATTCTTTGTGTGTGCCCCGAAGGGCAATGTTACTGTACAAAAGTTATATATAAACCAGCGTATTCTAGAAAATATTTTCTTGTATTCCAAGTCTGACAATCGTATAATCGTTTGTACTGCTCATTATAATTATCACATGTCGTGTATTTAATTAAATCATCTAGATAATACTCAAGATTTAGTTTCACTCTCAATCACCAGATGCTCGTCAACATACCTTTGTAAACTTCTTGTCCTCGTGTAATTATTTTTATCATGTCATCAAAACGTCTAAATGTATGACAATGTGCTATGCTAGTATGCTGCAATGTTCAATATAACATAATAACCTGAACTTGCATAATACTCAATATCATATTCAGTGTTTCATAGGAATATCATCACACAGTGCATGTAGCTAGTATGTTGTTTGTACTGAAAAGTTTTGTACTATATGACTATTGCTGAAAGCACAGTGTAAGGCCTACACGGACCGCCTCTAACTAGCCAATCCCTGTTTACATGCCGTGTAGCAGGGGACTAGAAAAAGCTTAATTAGTAAGCGGCGCATAGCCAATATACTATACTTCCATCATTGAGTATATAACCAACCAGAAGGAAAATTTCCTTGTGTTTGGAATCTACCAAGACGAAAGTTGTACAATCCAGCGAAATTCCGAAGAATCATTCCAGTAGACTAGGCGCATTGCAACCACAGCCACGGAAATACTTATGAGTATTGCTGAAAGCACATATTATGTATATTGTATAATTATCAGAGCTATTTAGCCTAAATATTCTAAACTTATTGTTAACCAAACCTATATTAAGAACTCTTTTACATATCCCAATGCTCCAAAAAAAGTTGGGGAGGGTTCTCCACTTGTTTTATCTGATTTTATTAGAAGTATTATTGACTGACAACCATCTCCCTCACACCAAAGTGCTGAGATGGTCAGATTGGTGTATTCCCTGCAGAATAGTACTGGTTTAAGCCTCCAGCCGGCTTGTTGGACCCGGCTTCCGCCGGGCCAACTAGTTAATATGTTTGGTTTACTATTCTGAAGATCTGTCAAATGTTAGTTTTGTATGATTCTTGCCCCGAAGGGCATTGATACTGTGCAAAAGTTATATATATACCGGCGTATTCTAGAAAATATTTTCTTGCATTCCAAGTCTGACAATCGTATAATCGTTTATACTGCTCATTATGACATGTCGTGTATCTAAATATCATCTAGATAATACTCAAGATTTAGTTTCACTCTCAATCACCAGATGCTCGTTAACATACCTTAGTAAACTTCTTGTCCTCGTGTAATTGTTTTTATTGTGTCATCAAAACGTCTAAATGTATGACAATGTGCTATGCTGCAGTGTTCAGTATACCATAATAACCTGAACTTGTATTGCATAATACTCAATATCATATTCAGTGTTTCATAGGAATATCATCACACAGTGCACAGCTAGTATGTTGTTTGTACTGAACAGTTTTGTATTATATTATGACGTATATTGTATAATTATCAGAGCTCTTTAGCCTAGATATTTTCAACTTTTTGTAGATGAATTCATAAGCATACAAGTTTGATGACAAAACACTTGAAAAAATCCCATGATATTTTTTTAATTTAAAAAAAGGTGGAGAGAATTCTCTCCTTGTTTGATTGATTTGTATTTAAGGCTGACAGGCAACCACCTCCCTCACACCTAGGTAGTGTGACAACTAGGTGACACTGGGATTCGAACCCTGGACCTCCTGCGCAGAAAGCAGAAGCTCTAACCACTAGGCCACCTAGCCATATGTAGATGCTTGGGAGATGGCGAATTGGTGGCTACTCTGCAGACATTTGCTGGTCAATTAGCCTCCAGCCGGCTTGTTGATTTTCACACGCCGAATCAACTTGTCATACTGAGAACTACTGTCCTGTAATCCTCAATATAACAATCCTCAATATAACAACGGCAACCTTAATGTGCAAAAGCTAGATATATACCCGCTTATTCAAGAAAATATTTCCTTGCATTCCAAGTAGGATAATTATCCCATCTTTTGTACAACTCATTATCACATGTTAAATACTTGGTAATCATCCTCACGAGACAACTTAGACACGTGTCAAGGATTAGTCTTAAATCACGTGATCCTTATGCTTGATAATAGTTCTAAGTATTATATTTTATAGGAATATTATCATATTATTATAAGTTATAACTTTATAATAGTATACACTTTATTGTTGGTATACGCTGTTTGTGCTCAAAATGTTATCATTTATCATGAAAATATGGTCAAAACATTGTTATCATAATATCATCAGTGCTGATCGTTATTTTTATATCAACACTTTTGCTTATTATTTTATCAACTCTTGTGAATGGTATACACGCCTCTTCTTTTTCATATTCATCAACATTAACGATGGATAATGACTGACAAAGAAAGATTGACTGTTGAGATTCCAGAAACAAATAAGTCATCAATATTACTAAACTTCATCTCGTAAAATTCTAATGCTTCATCAAGAGATAACGCTCATTTTTCTTATATTTGGGCAGACAGAGTACAATTTGGGTAGGTTGGAATAAGTTATCTGCAGTACAGTCTTCTTGGCAATGAAGGAGCTGAAAACATCGAAAGCAAGCCACAGAGGAATATGGTGTGTTTTTGTGCCTTGTTTGGGGTATTGCAGCCCTGTTGAAGCCCTGTTGAAGGTTGCTGGAGTTTCTATGAGGAGATGATGGAGGTGAAAGGTGAAGTTGCAAGTAAAATGTCGGGGAGTGAGTATATGTTTTAGTGCCGAATGGATGATGACCATTATACTATTAGTGCCGAATAGTATAATGAGCTAAGCCGGTATACATGTCTGACCTGGAGGTATCTGAACTAAAGTGGCTTTATTCTTGTCTTTTGTTCCATCATCGACATTGTTAACAATTTTCTTGTGAGTCATAACCGACAATTAGTCCATATTGCACACAGTAGGTTGAAGAATATGATATTATAGTGTAACCCTGCCTACGGCGTGATTCCACAATCCACTGTCGCAGTTGAAAATCGAAAGTCGAAACCCGCATCATTTATGGCGAAGTTTGCTAATTTTATACCGCTGGATAGAGCATGCGTCACTTTATCATTGTTTCCATACATGGATTGTGAGTGGCTGCAGATATCTAATGTCATTACCTCATGGATAATATAACGTTATGTTATGCTTCTTAGTTTCCTCAGAGTTTTTTCAACACTATACTGAAGAAACCTGTCTCATAACTCTGACAGTCTGACAGTCTTACTGTATCCGCGATTAAATAGTACCAATATTACACACACACGGATGTTTCACTCTTGACTTTGAAAGTTTATTTTATTTTGCCAGTAAATTGAAGAATATGAGATATTTTGCTAGTAAATCAAAGAATATGAGGTATTTTGCCAGTAAATCAAAGAATATGAGATATTTTGCTAGTAAATCAAAGAATATGAGATATTTTGCTAGTAAATCAAAGAATATGAGATATTTTGCTAGTTAATCAAAGAATATGAGATATTTTGCTAGTAAATTGAAGAATATGAGATATTTTGCTAGTTAATCAAAGAACATGAGATATTTTGCCAGTAAATTGAAGAATATGAGATATTTTGCCAGTAAATCAAAGAGTATGAAATATTTTGCTAGTAAATCAAAGAATATGAGATATTTTGCTAGTTAATCAAAGAATATGAGATATTTTGCCAGTAAATCAAAGAATATGAGATATTTTGCCAGTAAATCAAAGAATATGAGATATTTTGCTAGTTAATCAAAGAATATGAGATATTTTGGTAGTTAATCAAAGAATATGAGATATTTTGGTAGTATATCAAAGAATATGAGATATTTTGCCAGTAAATCAAAGAATATGAGATATTTTGCTAGTTAATCAAAGAATATGAGATATTTTGGTAGTTAATCAAAGAATATGAGATATTTTGGTAGTAAATCAAAGAATATGAGATATTTTGCTAGTAAATCAAAGAATATGAGATATTTTGCTAGTTAATCAAAGAATATGAGATATTTTGCTAGTAAATTGAAGAATATGAGATATTTTGCCAGTAAATCAAAGAATATGAGATATTTTGGTAGTAAATCAAAGAATATGAGATATTTTGCTAGTTAATCAAAGAATATGAGATATTTTGCTAGTAAATTGAAGAATATGAGATATTTTGCCAGTAAATCAAAGAATATGAGATATTTTGGTAGTAAATCAAAGAATATGAGATATTTTGCTAGTAAATTGAAGAATATGAGATATTTTGCCAGTAAATCAAAGAATATGAGATATTTTGGTAGTAAATCAAAGAATATGAGATATTTTGCTAGTTAATCAAAGAATATGAGATATTTTGCTAGTAAATTGAAGAATATGAGATATTTTGCCAGTAAATCAAAGAATATGAGATATTTTGGTAGTAAATCAAAGAATATGAGATATTTTGGTAGTAAATCAAAGAATATGAGATATTTTGCCAGTAAATCAAAGAATATGAGATATTTTGCTAGTTAATCACAGAATATGAGATATTTTGCTAGTACCACGTGTGTTGGAATGATTTATCGCGTGGTTTCAGTTATATTTCATATTAATCCGATGACAGATTCTAATGGGGTGTCAAAGCCAAATAATATATTAAACTGTATAAATAATATTTATTAAACTGTATAAATAATATGCCCATGATATTATTATATATAATATATAGCGTTTGAATTTAATTCAATCAGCCGTGTGCTGAACGGAGTTCATTACCAGATTGCATCTCCAAACCTTCATCTAATGTCCTGTGAGTCTCACATAGCTATAGGCCATAGGGGTATCTCAACATTACTATTCACATCATATACCCATTATAGCTTAGGGGAGAGTGTACCCAGTACCCTCTGTTAACGAGGGATAACTTCCAGGCATTTCAATAAAATATGTTGTACACCATTTATCAACAAAGCTACACTGTACATCAGCTGGCTAACATAGCGGTTATTAGCCAGGAACAGTGCTAGATAGCGAATGTGTAAACGACCTGTTCAAACTACAGTATTGTATATTATATAATATAAATAATATACAGAATTTAACTATGGGTTCAATCAAACAAATGTTTCAATCATAATAATATATATCGTATGTCAATACAAATATATATATTATATATTTGTATTGACATACGACTCGTTGTTGTTGTTGTTGTCAATACGAGTCATTACACCATTAGTCATTACACTATTAGTCATTATACTATTAGTCATTACACTATTATTCATTACACTATTAGTCATTACACTATTAGTCATTACACTATTAGTCATTACACTATTAGTCATTACACTATTAGTCATTACACTATTAGTCATTACACTATTAGTCATTACACTATTAGTCATTACACTATTAGGCATTACACTATTAGTCATTACACTATTAGTCATTACACTATTAGTCATTACACTATTAGTCATTACACTATTAGTCATTACACTATTATTCATTACACTATTAGTCATTACACTATTAGTCATTACACTATTAGTCATTACACTATTAGTCATTACACTATTAGTCATTACACTATTAGTCATTACACTATTAGTCATTACACTATTAGGCATTACACTATTAGTCATTACACTATTAGTCATTACACTATTAGTCATTACACTATTAGTCATTACACTATTATAATAGGAGGAAAACATGCTACCAAATGTAAAATACCACCAAAATATCAAATGACAGCTGATCTAGTGTTTGCATATTATTTTCCCATTTGACCTTGAGAAAAACCAAAAGGATCATTGCACGTGATGGCACCCTAACATTGCACGTGATGGCACACTAACTCCTGGTTGGAATGGAGACAGAAATAGATCGTATACTGTATAGGTGTAAAGCCTGAAATTCAAAAAGGCGCACTGTGCTCATAAGTCATAAATATGACTGTTTATGCAGAAATTCAACCTGGTTTGTAGATTCATTTACCCAGAAAACTGCATGCAACAGAATCCGTCATAATATTAATATTATAATCATCTTGAGTAAAGGATACAAGTAACTGCCCCTGTTTTACGACGTCTTCTTTTCCATAGATTTTCTTCGGCATTGTAGTGAATTACTGACCTGTATGTATATCAATTACTTCATGTAGTTTGCAGTGAACAGAGAGTTACTTTAGTACAACTCATTCCACTAAGTGTACTCTCTCCGAGGGTGGTACGGGGTACCTAAAGAACTGTCTCATGTTACGTCTCCTGAATAGATAGACAATGGGTTTTCGTAGGAGTGGCTAGGATTGAAGAGAATGCTAAGAAAAGAATACCTCGGACAGGGGATCCTGAGAAGTTGATTGTTCGAATCAAGGCTATGATATCTTCTGTTATAATATGTAAGAATTGAAGAAGAAGAATTAGTATAAAGAATGAAGGCAGTACATTGCTTGAAATGCCCTTTGTCTGCACTTATAAATCTCTTCTGTGGCGAACTAAGGGGCGTGAGATACCTCAATACTAGTACTATAACAACTGTCTAGGATATGTATGTCGGATAAAGATCCTCGCAACGCTCGGACACTCTAGTGTAAAACCTACTATCCCTATAATAAACTTAGCTAGATTCTGCATTGAGAGGTCCTTGACGGTATTTTAGTATTTTAAGCAATAATAACTGTACATCTACCCGCAAAGCATATCGACAATAATAAATCAGCATTGGAATAGAAGGATTGTAATGAAGATACCAAGAACTAAACGTTTTCTTGATGTGCTGATACGTAAGGCAGTGACGACACTAAAAAGCTGTAAATATTGTGATTAAGTGTTTGAATTATGTAAAATCTGCTTCTGCAAACAACTGGGTACAGCTTTATGGATAGTAATATAATATAAAGTAATTCAGATAAATTAATGGATTTAAATAGGATTATAAATTAATGGATTAAAATAGAATTATAAATCTCCATATGTTTCCATTAGAATTACATTTAGACGGTATAAGTTGCACGTGTGTAAGTGTTTGTTATGTATAACTTAAAACTGTTTTAAGTTCTAAGAAACCTGCACCGATTCTCAGATTCCTTTTAACTAGGTTCCCTTACAAAGCATGGAAAACCTGTGTACAGGCTTTTAGTTTAGTGTATAATTGGCAGTTATAACGAATGTACTATGCATTAGCCTCCAATACTACTAGTAGCTTACCTTCTTTGTGTGCTAGCAGTACGTGTATTGACACAGCTCCTTTCTGATAAATACAGGTGGCTCGTGTAGCCTAGTTTGTGTATACGGACACGTTCATTTGAGTTTGAGGATATTGGTAAACAAAAATGATAGCGTTTTCAACGATAGTGGCTTAATTTTGACATCTATTAACTTAGCACGTTCAGAAGTTCTGAACATTAGCCACGTAACCCATACTCCCATATGCACTGCTCAGAAAGAAAATCTATTGTTGTTAGGCACTATAATGGTTCAAATGTCACATTTTGTGTGACTTAGTTAACTGCAGTTGTCTAATTATAATTACTTGGCCTAAAATATAGTAGATTAGGTCAATCTAACAATTATGATACAACATTGGTTAAAGGGCACGGATCAAACGGTTACAAGGCAATATTTGGGTAACTTTGTCACACTCAGAATACCAAACCTCTATTCTACTGTGAGGTGTCCTCAAAAACCTTTTAACTCATTATTTGATGGTTGATCTACCAATCATAGCCCTAACATATGTTGTTTCGAATAGTTAGCTAATACAGGCACTTGGTTATTGGGAAATGAGGTTAATTCTGTCACAATATATGGAATTTTAAATTTTGGTGGAATTATTTATATCCGATTTTGGTTTGAAAGGCGGGAAAACTTTACATGATGACAATGTAGTTGATGCAAGTTAAGATCAGTTGATGTTTACATTGTCACAAAAAATGATACGAAATCGTAAATAGGTTAAAAACAATGATTATAGAATGAAATAGTCTCTTATAATAACTCTTATAATGACTGATGTGACAAAGTAAACATGTCTTGCTCCTATTTTGAAGATCTATATATTCTATGACTCTATTAGAATTCAACATTCTTTCAGAAAAAAATCGGTAGAATATTGTCCAGAACATCAGAGCTCAAGTTTAACAATTTTAGATTAAATTTGTTAAAGTCACCAAAAATGTGACAAAATTAACTTTTCCTGCCCCAAAAATTTCAAGATAGTGTGTAAAAATTAGCATAGGCTGCCTTATTACCTATATAAATCAATCCAAACTACGAAAAAGATCTGTTAATCTGATGACGATTACCTAACTCTAATAATAACTGATGTGACAAAGTAAACATGTCTTGCCCCAATTTTGAAGATCTATAACTCTATTAGAATTCAGCATTCTTTCAGAAATGATTGGTAGAATATTGTCTAGAACATCAGAGCTCAAGTTTAACAATTTTAGATTAATTTGTCAAAGACGCTGAAAATGTGACAAAATTAACTTTCCCTGCCCCAACAATATCAAGATAGTGTGTTAAAATTGGCATAGGATGCTTTATTGCCTATATTAATCGATCCAAACTACGAAAAAGATCTGTTAATCTGATGACGATTACCTAACTCTTATAATAACTGATGTGACAAAGTAAACATGTCTTGCCTCTATTTTGAAGATCTATAACTCTATAAGAATTCAGCATTCTTTCAGAAACGATTGGTCGAATATTGTCCAGAACATCAGAGCTCAAGTTTAACAATTTTAGATTAATTTGTCAAAAACGCTGAAAATGTGACAAAATTAACTTTCCCTGCCCCAACAATATCAAGATAGTGTGTTAAAATTGGCATATGATGCTTTATTGCCTATATTAATCGATCCAAACTACGAAAAAGATCTGTTAATCTGATGACGATTACCTAACTCGTATAATAACTGATGTGACAAAGTAAACATGTCTTGCCCCTATTTTGAAGAGCTATACCTCTATAAGAATACTATGTAACTTTATCATCAATGAACTAGTTATTTTGCCAGCAAGGAGCTAACAGAGTTATAATAATTTTTTGTGACGAAATTACCCTATTTTTGACCATGTTGCGGTAGTTTAATTGTGACACTATTAACATATTACCACCCGATAATGATTTATGTGACTGGTGCGTGGTACTAGCAGTTTTGTTTGATCCATAGTACGTAATATAAGGGGTTTAAGCTGGTATATCATTATTTGTTCAATTTCACACATGTTCAGATATCATCAAGATTATGTGACAAAGTAAACTTGTTTGTGCCTTCTGTGTTTTAATTCCTTACGACTATATGATATAATAACAATTCCTAGCACTTCCAGGCCATCAAATAAACCTACACTACTCAGCATTGCTTATCAGGGTGCCCTAAACATTCTTCACATGTTTTCTTAAATGTGTGACAGAGTAAACCTGAGTGCACCATCTAACGAAAAAACTCGTCAAATATGTAGGTAATGGTCATATGTAAACATCCAATCAACTGGACACTCAAAAATTTGGTCAAAAACGGCAGTAAGGGGTCCATATTTACTCCGTCACATGTTTATAGTGTGACAATGTAACCATTTCCGTGCCGGCCGTATTTAAGCGATATCTTATCAGCTGATTAAGATATCGTTAAGTGACAAAGTTAGCCTAGAGGATGAGACGATTATCCTAACCATCAAGGGTTTGTGTAATTTCATAGTGTGACAAAGTCAACTACACTGTGCCTTTTAATAGGGTCACTTATATTTACCAATATCCTCAAACTCAAATGAACGTGTCCATACACTACACAGGGTGTACCACATAAAGCATAGTAACTATTTGATTGTGTAGTTTGTGAGCTTATTATTATCCTACTACTAGCTCTCTAGAGCAGCTAGAGACCGTTCTGACTGAGAGGGTGTACCAAGTTGCTATCAGATAGTGCAGTAAGGGGAGTATTCTTTGTACTGTGGACTATCCTGTTATTAGAGTATTAGGATATTGTGGATATATTACATTTATACAGAGACATATCCCCCATTGTTTCATTACGGTCTATAAAAAGGATAGATGAGATACTGTTTTGAAACAATTGTGCTGGCCGCACTGTTGTGGTGCTGTAAGGGGATATAGCACACGAGGGGGAGGGGGGGGGGCACACGAGGGTTAACGGCACACGAGGTTATTAGAGGATAGCAGCTCAGGAAGGTAAAGGAGATGATATAGAAGGTCAGGGAATAGTAGGTTTGGGAATAGTAAGTCAGTAGGATCCATTAAATTTGGATATTTTAGTTCCGACTACAGAATATGTTATGGCTAGGCTTAACAGCTTAATGCAATAACGCCGTCTAATTCTAAATAACAAAATATTATTGTTACAAAATACAATGCTCTAGGTACCATATCGTCCCCTTGGCAAATATTGCTATTAATTTGATATTTAATGGATGTTTTTCAGCAAGGAGGAAAAGGACTAGCACTAAAACCCGAGATATTGAGAAGGGAATGTTACCACTACTCCTTGGAAACGGAGACCCACATAGCTGGCATCCAGCCAAAACATCTCAACATTCGGGTAAGTCACATAGCTGGCATCCAGCCAAAACATCTCAACATTCGGGTAAGTCATATATCTGGCATCCAGCATAACCATCTCAACATTCGGGTAAGTCACATAGCTGGCATCCAGCCAAAACATCTCAACATTCGGGTAAGTCACATAGCTGGCATCCAGCCAAAACATCTCAACATTCGGGTAAGTCACATAGCTAGTATTCATCATAAACATCTCAACAATCTGGTGAGTCAAATATTTGGCATCCAGCCAAACAATTTCATTAGAGTATCGTATCTCTGACATTCTAACTTATTATTTTAACTTAGTTCTGCTAAGTACTAGTAAGTACTACTTTAATGTGTCAGGATGCCATTGCATCACTTACTTTCAAAGTTCTTTAACTGCATCACACTTGAGTTGTAAGTTGAGACTCAATAATACTAATACTTGATTAAATAAGCGGCAGTATCGTTATTGGCAAACTATCCACAAAACTACACGATTGATTGCACTCAGCGTGTAAACCTCGGTGCGTAAAACCCTCGTAACTATTACTGACATGAAAATAGTTCAATGTACTGAACATTCTTCAATGAAATGTGCCTCTGATAAGACTGCTCATACTAAGCGGTGTCGCTTGTAAATTGATTTTCTAATCGGTTCCAATTGTCAAAACAAAGATGCGCCGCCTCACAAATATCTAGACATACCAGGCATTTAGTCATAACATCAGATGCAGGTGACAATATCTTCAGCTCTTCTCTGAATAACTGAATAGAAATAATATATATAATAGTGAGAATTATTATGATAGTGGGTCATGCAACTAATCAACTATATTTTCTCCAAAATCAATAGCCAGATTAATGGGCAATACGTTTTATTATTACTGGTGATCTTCTCCAAAGTTACCACTGCTGTTTTCTTAAAATTGAGCACATGCACATTGCAAAGCAGTAACATTTTCTTCTTTCAGTTGATAAGTGCACAGCAGCTACCCAAACCAGAGGGGTCCGTCAGCAAGATAGACACAGTGGACCCGTACATAGTGGTCAGGATTATTGGCATTCCTCAGGACTCCCACGAGTACCGCACGTACGCTGTCAAGAACGACGGTATGTGATATCTCTCTCTCTCTCTCTCTCTCTCTCTCTCTCTCTCTCTCTCTCTCTCTCTCTCTCTCTCTCTCTCTCTCTCTCTCTCTCTCTCTCTCTCTCTCTCTCTCTCTCTCTCTCTCTCTCTCTCTCTCTCTCTCTCTCTCTCTCTCTCTCTCTCTCTCTCTCTCTCTCTCTCTCTCTCTCTCTCTCTCTCTCTCTCTCTCTCTCTCTCTCTCCTCTCTCTCTCTCTCTCTCTCTCTCTCTCTCTCTCTCTCTACGCCGTCAAGAACGACGGTACGTGATCTCTCTCTCCAGTACTTTTAATTAAAACCTTATCTTATATGACGTGTTAATTAATGTTACTTATGTTAACGTCAGATGTGAGTGTCAGGGGAGTTTTAGTGCCTGGAACTAATTTCCCAGAGTGATAAAAACGACGTTTTCTGACTCCTGCAAACCCTGTACAATGTACATGCCTAATTAAGTGCAATTACCGTATCTAACCATAAACTGGATATTTTAACGCAAGAGTACACGTCTTACACGGTGTTTAATTTACCATCGTTAATTAATTTCAGGAAAATGTTACTAAAACAGGCCTGCACGAGTCAAACATTCCATTGTGTTTCTCCTCTCACGATACTTTACTCTTATGTATCCTCACTTTAATGATCTTGTCTCAGGTTTTCACCCGATACTTTACTCCTCACTTTAATGATCTTGTCTCAGGTTTTCACTCAATACTTTACTCCTCACTTTAATGATCTTGTCTCAGGTTTTCACCCAATACTTAACTCCTCACTTTAATGATCTTGTCTCAGGTTTTCACCCAATACTTTACTCCTCACTTTAATGATCTTGTCTCAGGTTTTCACCCAATACTTTACTCCTCACTTTAATGGTCTTGTCTCAGGTTTTCACCCAATACTTTACTCCTCACTTTAAGTTTAATGATCTTGTCTCAGGTTTTCACCCTATACTTTACTCCTCACTTTAATGATCTTGTCTCAGGTTTTCACTCAATACTTTACTCCTCACTTTAATGGTCTTGTCTCAGGTTTTCACTTTACTCCTCACTTTAATGGTCTTGTCTCAGGTTTTCACCCAATACTTTACTCCTCACTTTAATGATCTTGTCTCAGGTTTTCACCCAATACTTTACTTCTCACTTTAATGATCTTGTCTCAGGTTTTCACCCAATACTTTACTCCTCACTTTAATGATCTTGTCTTGGCTCAGTTTCACCCAATACTTTACTCCTCACTTTAAGTTTAATGATCTTGTCTCAGGTTTCACCCTATACTTTACTCCTCACTTTAATGATCTTGTCTCAGGTTTTCACTCAATACTTTACTCCTCACTTTAATGGTCTTGTCTCAGTTTTCACTTTACTCCTCACTTTAATGGTCTTGTCTCAGGTTTTCACCCAATACTTTACTCCTCACTTTAATGATCTTGTCTCAGGTTTTCACCCAATACTTTACTTCTCACTTTAATGATCTTGTCTCAGGTTTTCACCCAATACTTTACTCCTCACTTTAATGATCTTGTCTCAGGTTTTCACCCAATACTTTACTCCTCACTTTAATGATCTTGTCTCAGGTTTTCACCCAATACTTTACTCCTCACTTTAATGATCTTGTCTCAGGTTTTCACCCGATACTTTACTCCTCACTTTAATGATCTTGTCTCAGGTTTTCACTTTACTCCTCACTTTAATGGTCTTCTCTCAGGTTTTCACCCTGTCTGGGAAGAAGACGTGTCCTTCTCAATCCTGAACCCGGAGTGCGCGCTCCTGCACATTCTCATGTTGGACGATGACTTTATTGGAGACGACTATATTGGCCAGGTTAGTTTCTGTTTCATAAATATCGCACGACGCCTTATAAGGAAGTCACACCACACCATATAAGCTAACACCATATAGCACTATATTATAAAGTAGTCACAGTTATTGTATCACGTTATTCTTCATTAAACTGTGTGAGAATTTGAATGTATCAGAGTATCAAGCCTTAGTTCATTTGTTGACATCTCATAATAAGATAATAAACGAATAATTGGACATGAATTATCAAACTTTCCATGCCACCGGACGACAAAAGACCGCATCATACTCGCAAACTAAATATCTGGTGCCACATTCTTGCGAGTACTCCGCACTATGTTGTGTACAATTGACGATATACCAAGCGATGTGCGGAATGTTAGTGTCTTTTAGAGCGGGTTCTGAGGAGATGATGCAAAACTATTTTGCGGACATTTTTACCAGGAAAAATTGCCACTTGTAGTGAGTAGGGTCTGAAAGTCTAAATCGGTACACTATAATATAAACTCTATATTATAGTGTGCTGAAATACGTTTAGAAAAGGTGCATTCAGGGCTGTTCCTATCGTATCTAATAGAAATAGAGTGAGGCCTTCTATCATAATCTCAATCGCCAACTCTAAATAGTTCCACTATAGTTATAATAATATGAAGCTAAGACACCAACTGAGTAGAGATTGTAATAAGGTAAAACTGTTTTCTCAAAACATATCAGATATTGGTATCTAAGTATGTGTACTTTTGAGAAAGTCTCTAAAATACATGTTGTTTAATTCTAAAAATTGTATGTTGGAACGTGTGTATGTCATGTTGGAACGTGTGTATGTCATGTTGGAACGTGTGTATGCTAGAACGTGTGTATGCTGGAACGTGTGTATGCTGGAACGTGTGTATACTGGAACGTGTGTATGCTGGAACGTGTGTATACTGGAAGGTGTGTATACTGGCACGTGTGTATGCTGGCACGTGTGTATACTGGAAGGTGTGTATACTGGCACGTGTGTATGCTGGCACGTGTGTATACTGGAAGGTGTGTATACTGGCACGTGTGTATGCTGGAACGTGTGTATACTGGCAACTGTGTATACTGGCACGTGTGCTGTGTGTATAATAAATGTATACGTTAGAGGTTGGAAGTGTTGAGAACCTGAAACCTTACTAGGGTCTGAAGTCCGCAGTTCCACATTTGGGAGTGTACAAAAGAGTAAACTGATTGTAGAGTGCTGATTGTAAACTGAGATATTTCTCTTTAACAGCACTCTACTAGTACTGACTATTTTGTTTGCAACGCAAGTGAACCTACAAATATCCGAGAATAATAGGAAATTAAATATAAATCTGGAATATCTGTATTATGTAGCACCCTTCTTTCCCAACCATCCTATAAAGCTATAAATCACCTTTTTAATCTTTATAAAAGTTGTATGATATTAAAATATGCATCTTTGCCTAATATATAATCCTGTAACAGGCGGCCTGTTACAGGCCAGTCTTCGTGGGTAGCTGCACTAGCACCTCCAAAAATAACTTTTTATTGGACAAATTAACGATTTCCCTCATTGTTGGCTAATCCTGGAGCAGGTAAAAAGTTAACCACTCTCGTGGGAGGTCCTAACCGTTTATAAATGTCACCCTGAAATAACTTTCAGGTGCTGGTACCGCTGAAAACAGTTCGACAAGGGTTCCGTCACCTGCCGCTGTGCGCGCGGGACGGCTCTACCCTCGAGCCAGCCTCCGTCTTCGTGCACATCGACCTCAAGGATCAGTTGGACATCAGTATCAAGAAGGGGATTGTTAATGCTAAGAAGAAAGCCATTGTACCGCCCAAAACTGAGCGGTTGCGAGAAACTGGGCTCCCTAATATCGGTAAGAGCGTCTTCATTTCTGTCAACATTTTAAAAGAACTTTATAATTGTATTTACCAATTACTGATGAGTGGTTCAAGTTATTACAAATCAATTATCTGATTAAAAATCAATTATATAATTATAATGTAATTGTGTGTTACATGTCGATATGTTGAGGTGCAACTTAAAAATGTTTCCGACACTCCATTAGCCAGTCGCCATGTCGCACCGAGCTTCATATTGAACATTAAACAAATTTATTACACGTACCTATCATTAATTTGATAAACTTACAATCTTTTATTGTCCTTAGTTAATTATAAGTCTTATAATTATAATTTTATATAATTTTTTGGCTCCAAGGTTGTAATTTAAACATAATTGTAATACTGTGGTCAACGAAGAATCATTCTGGATTATTCTACAATAGTGCTGCATGGCTTTAGGTTTGTGATACCCAATAACTCGCGGCAAACCTGAAATTAACACTGTCGGAGCAAATTCAACATGTTAGCTCTATAAAGCTATAAGTGATAAGTCACTAAGGTGGAAGGGGAGTACTGCCTATTTGTCCGCTCATTTTAACAGCAAATTGACTTATGACTGTGAGAGAGGGCCCCCCCTCCTCGTCAAGATAGCAGTGTGATGTGAGGAATAATATTCTGGTTGAATCTTTAACCGCTTACGATGAATTTGTCGGTCCCTCCCTTTTATTCGGCCCCTTCCTACAACATCAGATATTTATTATTTGGATTCAGCTGAGGTATTAGATATTAAATATGCATATTTTATTTCCAGCTATATGGTAACTTAGATATTATAGAACATAATGAAACAGTTTTACCAGTTTTATGTCAGTACCATATCCGAGGGGGGATCCGAGGATATGGTGTAACCTTATAATAGATTACCTGAACGAACACTTAAAATGAAATTGAATCCTTTAACTGAGTTATGGATGATTTATGATTATGATCAGCGATGCGCCAAATTGATACCGTATTATACGATGGAACGTGCCAAGTGCCAACACCCGAACATTGACAATTAGTCTTAATAAACTCCCTGACTCAGTGTATTTTCAGACTCCAAGCTGAAAGAGAGTCAGGCTACACTGGATGTGTTGACCAACCTTGTCTTAAGGTTCCGGACCTCACTAGTAGAGTTTAAGATCTCATCTGGTCTCGACTGTTTCGCTCACGTCAGACACTGTCTTCGTTTGCTGGACCTCCGGCTTCAGACAAACGACTGTTCTCTTTCTATCAGGTGAGTTACTAAACCCCTCCCTCCCTCCCTCCCTCCCTCCCTCCCTCCCTCCCTCCTCCCCTCCTCCCTCCATTCCTCCCTCCCTCCATTCCCTCCCTCCCTCCATTCCCTCCTCCCTCCCTCCCTCCCTCCCTCCCTCCCTCCCTCCTTCCCTCCCTCCTTCCCTCCTCCCTCCCTCCCTCCCTTCCTCCTTCCCTCCCTCCCTCCCTCCCTCCCTCCCTCCCTCCCTCCCTCCCTCCTTCCCTCCCTCCCTCCCTCCCTCCCTCCCTCCCTTCCTCCCTCCCTCCCTCCCTCCCTTCCTCCCTCCCTCCCTCCCTCCCTCCCTCCCTCCCACCCTCCCACCCTCCCTCCTTCCCTCCCTCCCTCCCTCCCTCCCTCCCTCCCTCCTTCCCTCCCTCCCTCCCTCCCTCCCTCCCTCCCTCCTTCCCTACCTCCCTCCCTCCCTCCTTCCCTCCCTCCCTCCCTCCCTCCCTCCCTCCCTTCCTTCCTCCCTCCCTCCCTCCCTCCCTCCCTTCCTCCCTCCCTCCCTCCCTCCCTCCTTCCCTCCTTCCCTCCCTCCCTCCCTCCTTCCCTCCCTCCCTCCCTCCCTCCCTCCTCCCTCCCCCTTCCCTCCTCCCTCCCTCCCTTCCTCCCTCCCTCCCTCCCTCCCTCCCTCCTTCCCTCCCTCCCTCCCTCCTCCCTCCCTCCCTCCTTCCCTCCCTCCCTCCCTCCTTCCTTCCCCCCTTCGTTTGCTGGACCTCCGGCTTCAGACAAACGACTGTTCTCTTTCTATCAGGTGAGTTACTAAACCCCTCCTTCCCTCCCTCCCTCCCTCCCTCCCTCCCTCCCTCCCTCCCTCCCTCCCTCCCTCCCTCCATTCCCTCCCTCCCTCCATTCCCTCCCTCCCTCCATTCCCTCCCTCCCTCCCTCCCTCCCTCCCTCCCTCCCTCCCTCCTTCCCTCCCTCCTTCCCTCCCTCCCTCCCTCCCTCCCTCCCTCCCTCCCTCCTTCCCTCCCTCCCTCCCCCCCTCCCTCCCTCCCTCCCTCCCTCCCTCCCTCCTTCCTTCCCCCCTTCCCTCCATCCTTCCCTCCATCCCTCCCTCCCTCCCTCCCTCCCTCCCTCCCTCCCTCCCTCCCTCCCTCCCTCCCTCCCTCTTTCCCTCCCTCCTTCCCTCTCTCAGTCTGTTCAAATATAACTAAGTAATTTCTGGCCAGTGACCAAATTAAATTACTTTCCAGACGGTAGTCAAGTTAATGGAAGGTAATATAATAATCTACAGACACTTCACTAAATGCGGTGTATCGGCGCATACTTCTAGGTACAAATAGCATACTGCTCTGAAGTTGAATCTGAATTACGTTAACGCTGCATACAATATTAGGGTTAACTGGTTTCACGCGGAATGCTTGAAATACCTTACTTATCGTTACTTATATAAGTGTTATACTTATTATATATATATTATACCTTACTTGTCGTAACTACAAATCGTCAGCACTTGTGACATTTTGAGACGTGTTCCGAATGACGGACGGTTTGTCTAGCTACTAGCTAGGGTCTAAGATACTAGCTCTAAGACATCGAGCATTAGACAAAATTACAATTAGTAATTACAATTAGTAACCAATTAAGTCGAAATCAAATCTCTGTCTTTACTAGATAGTCTGTCTGTTGGAACTGAGATTTAATTAGCCAACGCCCACTTTTAATGACAACAGACTTAGTAAAATACGAAAGTATAACAGCATAATATCTCTCACACTGTTCTGCTTTGTCACTCCTTATTTGGGCACCACGTGGTTCCACTTTCACATTCCCAACAATCCTCAGTGAGGACGAAAGTCGAGGTGTCCCCAAGTTATCTGTATCTGGGGTAGTCCAGGTGGCAGCTGTGCAGAAAGCAATACAAGCTTTTGATAATATGACCGACTCCATCCACCAAATGCAGGTATTAACATTTTACTGTATTGACATTGTAAACAGGTATTAACATTTTACTTAGCTTCCTTTTTATTATAAATCATGGTTTGTTGCTCGGACTGGAATGGTATTGTCTGGTTTAATGAGAGATTGTGGAGGTTACTCTTTTGTCCGTGTACTCAGTGTCCTCCGTGTCCTCAGTGTCCCCTCCATAGCTCTAGTCAACGTCCATTAATATTGGTCCTGTCACAGGTCCTGTGCTAGTAACACTAACCTGGGCATGAACTGGACATGAAGTTGTGCAAGGTTGATGGAAAAAATGCTAAAAATGAAAATGAACCCCCATTTTCTTTCAGACGGAGGGTGACTCAGCTCTGGAAAAAGTAGCCTCTCTCATTACAAACTTCGATATGTACCGGGTAAGCTATCATTTAATTAGCAATATCAATATCATTCATTAACATTAATAAGTTTAATACTGAATATTACACTATTAAATAGTAAGTGCACTTAAGTGGTCGATCTAATTAAATCCAAATAGACTGAAGCGGATATTGAAGTTCCGGGTAGACCACGTAATCATGACGTGAGCGCGAAGTTTCTACCTTTTTATGTCTTTTAAAGCACATCAAAGTTTTATATACTACAGGGTGGCCCAAAAGTGACTACCCACACGCAACCTTTTAATAACTCAAAGCGTTCTCATTTTATGACGAAAATAGCGAAAAAGAGGGAGTGTCACGCCACGCCCACTGTAATTGGGCGTGGCTTACGAAACTTTCAGGAAATCTAAGTTTGACCCATATCTATAATCTCTGAAATTTTGGTGCAATTTGGAGACGAATTACGTTAGTTATTAAGAGGTTGCGTGTGGGTAGTCACTTTTGGGCCACCCTGTAATTTGGTTTTATCGAAGTACCTACGTACTATGCAGTCACTAGAATCACGTTTCATAACGCTGAACTTATTGAATATTTCTTTCTTTGCGTTTTTCAGCATTGCACCAAAGTTTTCATTAATCATTTTCACTTTTTTATCCCTCCTCCTCAATGCTTTCTGAGACCCTGTCTATATGTTCCAGTCCAATTCATCAAAGAAGTGTTATCTCTGAACAGTCCGAACAACAATGCAGTTAAGCACGTTTTAACGCGGTTAAAATAGTTCATTCCCTCAACAATCTCTACCCAGATAATATTAATTAATTAGTTAATTAATAAGTTAATTAAATAGTTGAATTCGCAGAAGGAACTGATGGAGTTTGTGGAGGGTAACGCTGGTAAGAAGATGCAGAAAGCATTGCAGAACTACAGTCATAACTTGTGGTTACTGAGGGAATATAGGGAGCTGTACAACGACACTCTTCTAGAGAAACAGAGAATGTTACAACATGTTAGTTAGCTTCTCCCTTATTTATTATTTTCCTTCCTTCTTCCCTAGGCTGGATTGTACAAATTAATGTGTAAATAAATAGCTATATATCCCTGAAGAACCTATTCTACGAGTTCTCGCCATTTGTCTCTTACAAGGATATTAATTAAAGTTGAATTTCTCAAGATCATTAATCAATATTAAACTAAATGGGTTACTTTGATGATTGCCACAGCCAATTTGAATATAAGAAATAACATAAATTGTCATTAAACATACCATTCAAGGTAAGTAAAGGTAAACTCTAAAATTAACCGTATACCTGAAAACAACTACCTTGTCAGTTTGACAAGGTGAAACAATTTGGCTCATAAGTTGAATATTAATGATATTAATATAAGCTATTTGAAGGTTCAACTCACTGCTTATTTAACTTGTGTAACTCATTGTATTGATAAAGTAGTTCTAACACAAGTCTGCGTAAGTACTACTTACTTCGACTAATTTATAAGACATAATATTTATTAGACATATTTATTCATGACATTTAAATTAATAAATGGCTGCACACTCGTCCTGCAACTTTCTCAATCGTTTAACAAAGTAACATAGTAACCACACAGTGGTTATTACCTTTTAGTTTAATATTACTGCCCAGTTTTATGATCTGCTACCACTTAACTAAACTCTAAATATTAAGTTAATGACTCCATATTTTCACATTTATTCACCGCAACTTTTGGGCAGATCTACGCGCATACCAGTTCCAAGATTAAACGGGGAAGCTGGATGTTGAGGAAAGCTGGAGCCCCTGCAGCAAAGCTGCTAAGTATCTCAGAGAACAGCTCCAGTGGCAGTATTGGAGAGGATGATCCGGCCGAGGTCAGTAATTTCTTAACTATTTCTCTTTCCTTTTTCTGAGATTTCGTCGCAAGGTTACCGGGTTTATATTTGGGTGCACTAGGGAGGGATCTTTTTATGACCAGCTTTCCTAAAGAAAGAAGTGTTTAAAGAATAATGACATTTCCACATTCACCTGGGACTTTCTGCTAACACCTTTCTGTCGAACACCTTAAAAGAACATCATGGAACATCATGGAAGAAACTTCCAAATATGATGAATCCAGCAGATTGAACATTATAGTTGCCCTGTGAGCTTGTAATAGTGTAATAGTGCTGTGCTCCGAGCGTTATAATATATCGATAGCGTTATAACTTTATAATATATCGATCGTAGCGCAAAACTCATTAACTAGCCCTGCACTCTGCACTGTGAATATATTAACTAGCCCTGCACTTTGCACTGTGAATATATTAAATAGCCCTGCTCTTTCACCTAGCTTACATTTTTACCTAATAACACTGTTTTATATATTATAATAACATAAACCCGCCACGCAAAGGGTTTATATAACAGATCATCCCGCGCTAGCGGGATGATCTGATAAACACATACGAGTGCGCGCAGCGCACGAGTTTTGTGTTAATATGTAATCCCGAAGCGCCAGCTGAGGGATTACATTTATTTAGCCCTGAGCGTGAAGTGTTTATGGATTATAATTATCTCCGGCGATTTCGACAAGGGATTTATACTTTAGAAGAGAGTGATAAAAGCAGTTCATCAATCTGAATGTCAAACCGATCTGTCATAGTGGAGCAATAGCTTGAACGTTAGCAGGAACAAGAGCTGGAAGGAGAGCAAGCAAAACAATACTATTTTAGGGCACGGACAAGGGTAGCTGGCTAGTCGCCAACTTCTCACGCCACGCGTTGGAGAAATTCCAAGAATTAGCTGCTTTGGCAACTTTCCCAGGAATTTGCGTGTAAAAGAAGTGGACGGTTACGATGTTTCATTTCACGTGGTGCGCTTTCGTGTCACGTGGTATAGACTCGGCGTATGCTATTGGTGGCACGTGGTACGCACGTGACGCGCCCACGTGATCGCGCGTCTAACTGTTCTACTATTATCGAGTTCTAATCAGCAGTATCATTGATTATTGTAAGTCGGAGAATTGAATCATAAACATCAGTTACGACTAAAAAGCGGGCCGGGTTTATACAAATTTCCGGGGCGGGATGATATCACCTTGAGATGTTTATCTAACAGCGGGCCGGGCTGAGTGATAATATGATCCCGCGTCGAAATCCCGGAGATATTTATAATATATACGCCACACAGTTTACTTGTTGATAACTAGTAAAATATCCCCTTTAACTCCCCCTTGATATAACACAAGAAATAAGAATATTACAGCCTATTAGTCTAGAGAAAAGAGAAGGCGAGAATCGTATAACAACATCTTAACAAAGGCTTTATGTGTCGCTGTGTTGATTAATTGGACACTGTTAGGACTTGTTACATAGGACTATTATAATATGCTATATATTATACTATATTATACTATAGCACCTCTAATATAATAGAGTATTCGTAGTGACCAGTAAAGCAGTAAGCAGAGTTATACGTGTTGCACCTCTAATATAATAGTAAGTATTCGTAATATAACTAATATGATAGTAAGTATTCGTAATATAAGAACTTTAAGAAGTTACGGTAAGTTATAAGGTTTAATTTAACATTATAACATTATATAATGTAAGGGTATATTACTTAACATATCCGTAATAACACATATTTAAGCAAGTCTCTGACTAATGTGGATTTAGAAGCGTAGTTATTGGAATTAAGATTATGCGTCAATTATAGGTCTGGGCCCCTTATATAGTTTTGCGTATTATAAGTTGTACATGTCTATTTAATTCTAACAGCTCACAGTGGCCAACACACTCGCCGGAGTGTGTTTTCTAGAGAGAGAGAGAGAGAGAGAGAGAGAGAGAGAGAGAGAGAGAGAGAGAGAGAGAGAGAGAGAGAGAGAGAGAGAGAGAGAGAGAGAGAGAGAGAGAGAGAGAGAGAGAGAGAGAGAGAGAGAGAGAGAGAGAGAGAGAGAGAGAGAGAGAGAGAGAGAGAGAGAGAGAGAGAGAGAGAGAGAGAGAGAGAGAGAGAGAGAGAGAGAGAGAGAGAGAGAGAGAGAGAGAGAGAGAGAGAGAGAGAGAGAGAGAGAGAGAGAGAGAGAGAGAGAGAGAGAGAGAGAGAGAGAGAGAGAGAGAGAGAGAGAGAGATAGAGAGAGAGAGAGAGAGAGAGATAGAGAGAGTGTGTGTGTGTGTGTTATCTCTGTGAGCTGTCCAGGTCTTTAGCGTGCTCTAGGAACTTGTAAATTATACAGGGAGTCATGTATTTGTGAATATACATTCTAAAACATCTTCTTATATTGTGATCATCACGTGTGTCAACATTACCGCTGGTATTTGTCAACATTTGCCTGACGTCTTGTCAACTACAAGCTAAATCAATCGAGAATCATTAAGAATTAGGACGGGAAGTGGGGGAAGTGGGGGAGTAATGAGTATATACCTTAAACAGACTAAGAAATAAGATATATCTAATCTGACATTCCCTTGCAGCCTGAAGTATTTGAGGGATCTACAGACGGTATCCTACGACCCAGCACTAAAGTTCCTACCAAGAGCTCGCTGAAACAGTCCGCCTCCTCTCCAGTTATAGACTACCCAGCTCTTCTCAACTCTACTGAGCTGGAGGTTGGAGATATATAGGGTGACATGCCCTTATATGGTCAATTAGTTGGTCACGTGATACTGTGACATGCCCTTATATGGTCAATTAGTTGGTCACGTGATACTGTGACATGCCCTTATATGGTCAATTAGTTGGTCACGTGATATGTCCTTATTTGGTGAATTAGTTTTGAGACAGTAAATGTGATGATCAACCTTTGAGGATAGAAACTGTCGTCGTGTTGAATCCTTTTTTCATCTTGACCGTTGTGTCTTATCTACTGTTAAAACGCACAATCGCTAGCAGCATTAAGACATGTGTTATTGAATTCTTCCTGTGGATTGTATTTTAACAGTAGATACGACGGTAGCTGTGGTAGTATATAATGACAGGTAAATAGTTGTGAACTTCATTTTCATAGTATCAAGAGTAGATACAGCTAAAGAGATAAGTTGTGAGTTTGCAACTACAAAGATAGAGCAGTTCTTACCATTCAAATACTTTCATTCTTTACACACGTAACGTGTTTATGTGCTTATATTAACCCAAAAACTTGGCCTCTGTCAAAATATGACCGGTGTATTGAGGTTTTCTAAAATTTATTTTCATTTCATAACTGAGCAACCTCCCCCAACGTGATGCCCAAATAAGGTAACCTCCGATCTATTCTGAATTATTTGTTATTGTAAAGTGTTTTGTTTGTATGAACTTTCAGAAGCTTCAAATTTAGTCCTCTCTAATCTGCTCCTTGTTTATTTTGGCGTAAGTAGTCGAGTTACTGTGCTATAAAGTTAACGAGTTTGTGAGTTTGAAATTTAGTGAGTTAACGAGTTTCTAATCCTTTACTAAATTGATCGCCCAAAGTTTTACAAACTTTTCGAATTTCGATCGCAAATTTAATTGCTAATGGCTGTAGAATGTAGATAGTTACAATACTCACGTGATACATTTTGGGCGGGCTCTTTAGGAAGGGCTGATCTTGAGGGATCCTTTAACTTTATCTTTTTCCCTTGACGGCTAATTTTTACCTCTGTTTTTGTCACTCTCGTTAAATTTACGTAGATGAGCGTTGTGCTGGGAGGAAGATTGTATTATTGTCTACTTTTCCGGTGATACGTTTTTGAAGTAAGCCGATAAGGCAAAGCCGAGGAGGCAAAGATTTTCATTTCTCCTGAATTTTACACTTATTCATTCGGATGTTGTGTATTTTCATTGTGTAATAACTTATAATAATATGTGACATCTGCTATACGAGCTTGGAATGTAAATAATCGATATAGTTTTCTGTAATAGAGTTATTATAGCGAAGGGATTTGTTTCTATTGATTTTATTGCATGAGCCTAACCGCAAAAAGTAAATAAAACTTGGATCTCTTCACCGACCTTGTACCGGATGGAACGCGCAAGCAGTGTAAAGCTTACATAATCTACTTCTGTTAGTAGTTAGGTTGGCGGAAATGGTGCGCGCGGCGCGTTATCACGCTTGAAATGATTAACGGGTGATACTCTTAAAATATCTGTTTTGACATACGTTGCATGCCACTTTTCGCGCGCGAAGCGCGCGCATGCCGAAACATGTATCAATGCAATATCTGTTCCATATACAGGACCGTCGACGAGTCCAACTCGGCGCGCGTCCTGGTAGGTTGTAAACCTACAATTGAAATGATTCTGAGTCGTCTTTGGTCTGATATATTTTAACTACCTAATATATTTTAACTACCTGATATATTTTAACTACATACGAGGCCGTTTTGATAGGATGTTGATTGACGATGTCTGATGCAGTGGCGTAACGCTGCCCCGGCCAACCTCAGGGGGCGCCAAAAAGGCGCCCTTTCTCAACGAAAAGTCACCCCTAGGTTTTTTTTCTTGAATTTTATGACCTCTCACTGAAAATAACGCCTTATTGGTGTATTCCCCTGTCCAATTTAGCGCTCAGTCGGTGTGAACAAAATTGTTGGGGTCCTTTTTTGCTCCAGGGGCGCAAAAAGCTGTAGGGGGCGCCAAAAAAAAGGTTCCCGACTTTTCTTTTCTTTTAGGGACACAAAAAATTTGGGCGACTTTTTCGAGCCGCCGGGGGGCGCCAAGTTAAATCAGCCACTAACGTTACGCCACTGGTCTGATGCCAATCCTTCGCAGCTCGGCGTGGCCCAGTGGTGCATCGTGCTACAAGATATGATCAAGGATGCACATATGACATAGTATGTGTAGTCGGTGGCGTGCACGAGCTTCAAGTCGCTCGTGCACGGTGTGACTTCCAGTTAATAGTTGCGCGCTGTGTCATACTCGATCATCGATGCTGGCAATAGTCCAGTCATTTATGGAAATGCATCTGCAAATCTTCAGATACTCACGAAACTTTAAACAGACTTTCCCAAAGGTATGAATAAACGATTTTCGGTTGGAGACATTTTTATTACCGTGGGGAAAACCCAGGAGGGCCACGCCCATATTGACCTAATAATGTAACTGACCCTTTGCTTCTGAAGGTCGTAGAGACTTCATAATAGGCTTAAACGAAGCCGCATATGCATGTTTATATAGAAGTTATTGATCAACACATTGACATGGCCTAAAATCCTTACTTTTCGAGAAATTCGCCAAAAACCATTTTGGGCGTGGCGCTGAGCCCATTTTATAAGGGCATGAAGATATAAAATGGCTACTTTTAACGGAAAATCAAGTCATTCTGTGATATGTAGCATCCTTTTGTTGTTTAAATGGATGGTGTAGACTCTAGAACATTGTGAAACTTTCTATTAGTAAAGCTCAAAGTATTTCCATTCTTATAAACTTTATTCTGAACTAATTCAAATTGCATGAAAGATGTTAAATTGGTAACACATTGATTTAGGCGAACTTGACATCAAATATTACGTCGCTAAATATGCTAACACGAGTGCGCGGCTCCCCCTGTATCGTAGAGAAACGCTACACTTAGTGAAACGACAATGGGGGTCACGACGTGATACAAAAGAGGAGCAAGCAGGAGACTAGTCTATAGCAAGCTATGTAAGGTATTACTATATTACAAAGCGCAGTATTACAAGTAATATAATATATACAAGTAATATAAGGGGACTCGTACAGCGCTTCATTGCTTGCTCTAAGTCTAACCAGAGCCCTCGCGCCCGCCGAAGGCAGCACGGGAAATACTTGCTTACTTGTGAAACAAGCGCGTCACGTAGTACGCGAAGACTCATGGTTATGTGAACAACAATGCCAAATAATAATTCTTAGACAGCTGGCTGGTTACACACTAGTCTTATCCATTATCTAGTTGGTAGACTTTTGTGCAGTAATTAGCGCTTGCTTATTTAATACAGTTTGGATCATGGATATATAAAATAAGACATAAGACAACGATTTAATCAAACAAATAAAATTACTCAGAACAGCTGATTCAATTTCAATTTTACCCCCAACATTTTAAAGCATTAGCTTGATGATCAATGACACATTTATTCCACTCTCGAAATATTTTCGTTTGCCAATATGCACTATTTGAATCTTTAGTAACGAAATAAAAATAGTGGTTAAGTTAAGAATAAGAGTTATCGTTTTCCTGATAAAACACGAAAGTCTAAAAAGATTCCTGTTGGCCTGGGCATTTTTTATCCGAACACAATTTCGTAACAGCTAAAAATTATTTCTTTCCCCCGGATTTCTTTATTCCACCGGTAGCAAGGGGACCCTTTCCTTTGGCCTTTGCCTGCATATCCTTCAGAGCTTTAGCATCATCCTTAGCCTTCTGTTTAAGAGCCAAGTCATCTTCATCCAGCTCTTTACCTGATGGAAAGATTTTCTCAACTATTATTCTATTTCTCATACTATTATGTAATTTCACTCTTATCGATTAATTTTTTGCACTTTATTTTGAAGATTTTGAACGTTGTAAGAAAAAGGAATATATACATCAAAAATTTTATACAAAACATAATGACTAATGTGACTGATTGAGAAGAATACCTTGCTTCTTGGGCGCCTTCAGAGGTTTCTTTTTACCACCATCTCGACCACCCATTTTAAATTTATACCTAACACAATAATTGAATTAAGGATAACAATCAACATTTCACATACAATAAATTCAATCGAATCGGTTTCCCGTAAAGCAGTAAGAAATAGAAAAATATATAATTCTAATTTGCAACAGCGGAATAAAAAAGAGTTAATCATCACAAATTGGAATAGATAAGGCATCAAATAAATATTGATATAAGGCTATAGTGTTACAAATTACTGGAATAACAGAACTGGTGATATGGCTTTAAAATGTTCAGATAACATTACCATTATGTAAATATGGGAATGAAAAACAAATTCCGTAAAAAATTCAAGTCACTGGGTCGTCGAGAATTCAAGATTGTACAAGGGATAACTCTGAAAACTCGTCAATCATCCGACATCAATCAAATTCTTTAACTTGAGCTGCTGAATTAAATAATCAATAATAGTAAAATTAATCCTCCCCTCAGTCCATCTCCCTGCTTTCCTCTTCCTCCTCCTCCGGGGCTCTGTTAGCAGCGTTCATCCTCAGTATGGCCCCAGGAGCAGGGTAGGGCCTCTGTTGGAATAGGGGCCCATTAGCCGTCACGTCTACCCCTGTCTTAGCGTCACCTTGCTTTGGTAGCCCCCGTCCCCAGTCTCCCCTTTAAAACAGGTGTTATCAGTTGTCAAATTAGAGGAGTTTAAATAGTTTGTCACTTTTAAAACCAACTTCTAGTGCCGAACAGTATTATAAGCGATTCTGAAATACACGCCATTAAATTGCTCTTAATTTACTTAGGAGCGTCTGAGTAGGAAGAAGGGTCCATAGGATCTATCTCGTCCTCTCCTCTAGGCGGCTTGTAACGTCTCGACTCTGTCTTCCGCTGTTCCTTACGACCCTGGGTCTTTATTACGAGTTAGTTACAGACTTATATACTTTAAGATCGTAGAAATAACATTTTTATTTAAAATACAAATGGGTATTTTAGATAATACCCATTACTCTGAGATAATGGGTCATCGTCCCTACCGAACTAAAGACACAGTGTTCCTACCTGAGGTGTGGGAACCTCGTCAACAGTTGGCATCTGTAAATGAGGCGGGGGAGCACGTGCATTGTCACGTGGGATGTCGCTCAGCGTATCACGTGGTTTATCACTTGCCTCCAGCTGGTAAGCTGGTGCTGACTTAGCTGCATCCTCTGAGGATAAGAGGTAACACCACGGACTTTTTAAACCAATACCCTCGTCAGTCGTCACACAAATTTTATCATGTAATGAAAATTAATAACATTAATGATAATTTAAATCCCAAATCAAAGAACACTTACTGTCGAGCAAAACAGGGCACCTCCACTGTACTACGTTAGTGTTAGTGTTCCAGAAGTAACAGTAACCCGTCTCCTCGTCCGGAACTAGTCTCCAACAGGTCGGTATCTTATCAAATATCTCTTCTATTACCAGCTGAAGTGGTTACATCTTTAGCTAGTGGTTACATCTTTAGCTAGTAGTAATCTATAGAAAACTAAAATAATACGGTTTTCCGAAATTTATTTTTCTTAAATGGGCGTGGCCATCCAAGGGCGTGGTTCTCAACATCATCAGAACTTAAAACCCACATGAAACGAAATGCCTTCATGACATTTATGTTTGAATAACGAATCTTAAACAGCTAAAATTACTCCTTCATACTAAAAAAGCCGATTCTAGATATTTTACCTGTATAAGAAACCAATAAAATATGGGCGTGGTCGGTGGGGACCGAAGATGGAAGAGTTGGAAGCTGAAATTTTTTTTGGTGGTCTTTGAACCTAAGGATCAACAGATAAGAACATACTCATAGGGTAAAGCACATAATTTTGTCATTTTTTGGCAATTTTCCGACTGCCTGATATAAACCATGGGTTTTAACCTCGTCTGAAATTCCGATTTAGATGAAACCTCCACCATGTTATAGTAGACAGTCTAGGCAAGTTCTAACACAAAAATGATCGAAATTGCTGGGGTTGAAGATGTTCAAAAAAATTATTTTGAAAAAATGACAAAATTAGGTGACTTTACTTAATTTTGTCACCCCGAACCTAATTTTGTCACTTGAAGATTGTGCAAAAAGTAACCGTTTCTCGGTATTTTAGACTACCTGGATGCATCATTCGAGCGTTTTTTACCAACATTGACCTCAAAAATCCCAAAGATATGATGTTTTCATAGTTTTGTAGCTTGATGAAAAGATGACACTTTTTGGGTATCTAATCTTAGAAAATAGCCCCCAAATGCCCCTGAAACCACTGGTATCTTGAAAAACGATTGGTTCTAGGTCTAGGTTGAAATTTTCATGTCTGTAGATAGATCACTTGCTTAGTAATTTCATCAAATATTTTTTTAGTCATTTTAGATTGAAAAAATCAGATTATCCACCTCGGCGAAAATATGCTATTATAAGTGTTATGCTATTATAAGTGCCTTATACATATCCTATGGGCAAAAAAACTTCAGAATAGTTGAATAAGGCCATTTTCAACACAATCTGTGATTTACAAGAAATTTGAGAAAGGTCGATTTTTTTGACAAAATTAGGTACTTTTGGCAAAATCGAACCTAATTTTGTCACCCTCTGTAACTTGAACAATAATTGCGCTAGAGACTTGAAAATTTGTACGTATACTTCTGCTGTAGAAGATATTTGAAATATGCAATGGCATGAAGCTAGCTCAATTACTTTTGAAATAGCAATAAATCAAAATTTTGAAAATTCCTTAAGAAAACCTTAAGGATCTTATTTATTTTTCGGGTTAACAGTTTCGCCTTCATTTTTGACACAGATGCAAAAGAGCTAGAAACTTAAACTTTGTAGGAGCAGTTTCAGCAAAGTCTAAGCTTTCTTTTTATACACAAACCTTTTCTTTCAAGCTGAAATTCCGAGCCGAGGCAGTTTTTAAGAGCAAAATGACAAAATTAGGTACCCTGACAAAATTACGTGCCTTACCCTAATTATTCAAGGACATTTTGTTTTTTTGAACCGGTCTAACTTACATAGACGTGAATATCTTGAATATTTATCGAATAATGATAATCTCAAATTTCAAGACAAATTAATGTCAATTAATGTCAATTAATGTCAATTAATGTCAATTAATGTCAATTAATGTCAATTAATGTCAATTAATGTCAATGTCAGTTTGGGGTTTTCATGGAATACTGACATTAATTGACGTTGCATTCCCCCCGGTACGGGTTACACTAGTGTTTAGATAATATGATAACATAAGCATGAATCTAATAGCAGTGTAAAATATTAATTGGTAATAGATGTGGATTCTGGTGGAGAGGTGATTATAAGATTTGATTGATCAATAGTTGAAGGTGATTGGTTAATTGCTGACATGTGTCAACAAATATGCCCCACCTCCCCACCAAATCTACAGCAACTTCTAGTTAAATACCTGTTTTTGGTTCTTGGATTTCCAGTTATTTTTGCACCAGTCGCTACAAGAGTGAAACTTGTTCCAAATGTTCGGACATTCCCACCCGTCATCCTGTGGTTCCTCCTCTGAAATATTTTACTTTACCGAAACGTAAAATGTTTTCGATAAACTTTTATAGAAGATTCCATAAAATTCCATAAAATTCCATAATCAGTAAGAATTGTTAAATACGTCGCGTAGCAACACAGAACAGAAAGAGCAGCTGAAATTACAAAACACATCGAAGAAAAACAATGAAAATAAACTCCTACCAACGACGGACTTGACACCCTTAGCTTTCAGTCTCTGAAGAAGGGCAGCGGATAGCGGCATTACAGGGTTGCTATGGTAACCGTGCTACAGGAATGTCTGGAATGTCAGAACTGATCAACTACTGCAGGTTAAGATGACGCTGTTGGTTAAGTGTAGGGTGTCAGCGATCAGTCATGGTCCTGAATATTTTAAGTTCATTTCTTGTTATTTTAAGATAGGATTTTGTGATAATTAATAGCATAAAATCGCATCTTCAGGAAAAATGAATAGCAGCTCCTTGTAATAAATGCTGTATATTGGAGAATGAATAGCCTCCAAATGTCACTAGTTTTAACCAGCCCAGTTATTGTCCAAAGGTGGTTTACTTGAGGTTTAAAGACTTAAATAAGAGTAATGACACCAACGTGGATGTTTGAAATATTGAAATAAATTGATAATGGTAAGAAATGTTGTATTACAAATAACAAATAAAGGCCAATAAACAATTGTATAAATAATTAAAAATGCTTTGATTAAACGATATTAAAATACATACTATGTATGAAATGTGAGAACAGCTAAGAAAAAAGGATCCACGAGTTCGACAAAAAAGGTAAATCCAAAATTCAATATTAGAATTAAACTGAAAGTTTTTATCGATATTTTTATTGATATTTTAAACAAGATATATAATGATAAATAGCACAAGCCAAAAATATATCATCTCAGCTGCCAGAAACATTCGTTTTCTTGACCTGGTTTTCGTCAGGCTCTATATTGCCACGTTTACCGTTGGTAACAGGTTTTTCAGAGTTACCAAGGTTGTTGCTATGGTAACCGGTGCTACCAAACCCTCCCTCGCCTCGCTCAGTTGAATCTAAATCCTCCACCTGGACAATATAACGTGATAAACAAGGCTGACTTCTTATAAGTAACACGAGACCCGCTCCCCTGGCCCATGGCTTACGTAATGTATATGAAAGGTCCCTAGACCCTAACACACACAAATCCGATAAGACGCTATTATTATTAATTACAGTGATAACACACCTGAATCAATCAAACTACACATAACAAATAAACAAGATGATTTTCAATTGAAACCTCTAGAACAGGTGGAGTGAGTATCCTCTCCAAAACTAACTGAGCAATCCTGTCACCACGCGTCACCTGGTAATCAGTCTGAGCCAAGTTGAACATCACCACCCCTACCTCACCTGTACAGAGAGTGTTAGGTTGAACATCACCACCCTTACCTCACCTGTACAGAGAGTGTTAGGTTGAACATCACCACCCCTACCTCACCTGTACAGAGAGTGTTAGGTTGAACATCACCACCCCTACCTCACCTGTACAGAGAGTGTTAGGTTGAACATCACCACCCCTACCTCACCTGTACAGAGAGTGTTAGGTTGAACATCACCACCCTTACCTCACCTGTACAGAGAGTGTTAGGTTGAACATCACCACCCCTACCTCACCTGTACAGAGAGTGTTAGGTTGAACATCACCACCCCTACCTCACCTGTACAGAGAGTGTTAGGTTGAACATCACCACCCCTACCTCACCTGTACAGAGAGTGTTAGGTTAAACATCACCACCCCTACCTCACCTGTACAGAGAGTGTTAGGTTGAACATCACCACCCCTACCTCACCTGTACAGAGAGTGTTAGGTTGAACATCACCACCCCTACCTCACCTGTACAGAGAGTGTTAGGTTGAACATCACCACCCCTACCTCACCTGTACAGAGAGTGTTAGGTTTACATGTCCGGTAAACCTCCTCTGAAGTAACATATCACACCTTCGCCTAATAATAGTGGTTCAAATTTCCTGATAAGGTTTATCTAAACTACATTTGTGGTACAAAACCATCAATTAAACCACTTACCAACGACCGATTTAAAAAACCTTTATCATTTAACTTCGTCAGAGTTTTGTCGGCACTTTACCGAAAAAATCAGTCCCGCAACTCTTACCGTTTTCTTGATTAAGCCGCTCGGAAATTACAAACAGACAGACAGACACACATTCTGGGATTATAAGTTAGATTAGCTAGGTTCAGGATGATTTCGTAATATTTGTTCGATTTCATAACAGAAATTTACTTAAATTACCGATTTACAAAATGTTTATAATTATCCTAATGGTCTAATACCCTCTAATACGATTACTTGCTAGTTACATGATGTATATCAGTATTCAGTATATAACGGGACGTACCCACTACTCATTTTTTGTGTACAATTATTTTAGGTTTGTTATCAACCTCGTTACAATTTAAACATTTAGTTCAATGGGTCAACGTTATTAATTAAGGTTTTTAAATTTTTTATTATTTTGAAAATGTGAATAAATCAACATAATATGATTATAACCAGTCTCATGACACTTGTTTGTACTTCTCTTTGGAGGGGGGGGGGGGGGGTCACTTCTCTTTAGGGGGGGGGGGGGGGGGGTGGGGGTCACTTCTCTTTAGAGGGGGGGGGGTGGGGGTCACTTCTCTTTAGAGGGGGGGGGGGGTCACTTCTCTTTAGGGGGGGGGGGGTCACTTCTCTTTAGGGGGGGGGGGGGTGGGGGTCACTTCTCTTTAGAGGGGGGGGGGGGGGGGGTGGGGGTCACTTCTCTTTAGAGGGGGGGGGGTCACTTCTCTTTAGGGGGGGGGGGTCACTTCTCTTTAGTCACTCAATTAGAGAATCACATGACCTCAATTATAACAGTTAACAACCGCAGAATAGGTAAAATATAACCACGTGTGATACCACGTGTGATACCACGTGTAATACCACGTGTGATACCACGTGTGATACCACGTGTGATACCACGTGTCATACCACGTGTCATACCACGTGTAATACCACGTGTAATACCACGTGTAATACCACGTGTCATACCACGTGTCATACCACGTGTAATACCACGTGTAATACCACGTGTCATACCACGTGTAATACCACGTGTCATACCACGTGTCATACCACGTGTGATACCACGTGTGATACCACGTGTAATACCACGTGTCATACCACGTGTGATACCACGTGTAATACCACGTGTCATACCACGTGTAATACCACGTGTCATACCACGTGTGATACCACGTGTGATACCACGTGTAATACCACGTGTCATACCACGTGTAATATCACGTGTAATACCACGTGTAATACCACGTGTAATACCACGTGTCATACCACGTGTAATACCACGTGTCATACCACGTGTCTCCTTACCTCTGTAGTCCTTGTCGACGACCCCAGCTCCAATATCGATGTGGTGTCTGGCTGCCAGTCCGGACCTGGGAGCTATTCTGCCGTAACAACCGTCCGGGAGAGCAACAGAGATACCCGTTTTTACAATAGCCTGACAGTGCAGTGTCTATATTAATATATCGGACATATATCCGACCTTACCTTATCGGACGTTGTTTGAACGGACATAATTTTAAACCGACATTAAAATGAATGTCCGAAGGCATTCATTTGATGTATTCAATTTAACTACTTTGTCGAGACTTTATTTGTAGGCCTCCAGCGTCCAATTGATTCAAACAAAGTCCGATAAAGATTAAATAGTTACTCAAAATTAAAAGCCAGCTGGATCACAGCAATGTGGATTATGTTTTAATCTTGTGCGGCTAAAACTGTAATATTTCTAATTTCTAGCCTTAAGAGGTACGGAGTTACAGACCTCCGCGGAGGTAGGGTTGTTTATCAGTAATGTGCGACGTTTAGCGCGGACATTGCCACTCTGTTAGTATAACCCCCTAAGTAAGGCTGTCTTATAATGTAAATTGTCGAACTGTGCGCACCTTTTCTAGATTACGATTGGGAATAATTCGGTATATAAATGGAGAAGGGGAAAAGGGCTAATATATCTTAAGTCGTCTATACTCTATATTTATAATTATAGTAAATAATACATTATACATATAAAATATATGTATAACATATTATGTATAAAATATAAAATCAAAGATGGACACCCGCCAGCTGATAAAGTAAGATGATCGGTCACAAACCTTGCCTTGAGCAGGAATAAGACAGTCCTGGCAGCTGTAGAGGTCGTACCCTGCAGCTCCTTCCGAGGTCCGGGTGGGAAGTTGAGCTTCCGGTACCCGCCGCTTCACTCTCAGTTCCAGACTCATGGCTAGGGAAGTAACTCCAGGTCAGTTTAAACTTTAACTCTGCTAATTCTTCTAGAAAAAATGATATTAAATATTGTACATTTTATCTTTTACTTCTTTTAGAAAATATGATAAATGTTTAAAAATGTGCAGCTGATAAACAATCGCCCGATCATTCAAAATTCAAGTTTAAATCTCAATGTGATCAAGTCACAGTGCAGATGTATCATGGGACCAGTAGACGGCCTCTACCACAATTGCAGAGAATTAACGCAATTTAGAGTACTGTACGGATCTCTACAAGGTATTATATTACTTTGCATGAGGCAGCCTAGAGGCAAGGGGTTTGGTTCAACTTACGCTAGTGTTATTTTTCACAATAGCTGTATAAAGTGGGGTCTGAGAAGGTAACAATGTTACGTAATGTAAACGGTCCCTAAGGGCTAAGTGTGGACAATACTGAAGGTCCACGTATCAATTAAAATAAGACTTGGTGCTGAACAAATAATTTGAATAAAAATATAATTTGATCGAATTTTGGGAGCCCGTTTAAACTCAAACTTCGACAAATAATTTAGATATACAGTCATGAAATAAAATGTCTAAAGCAATTATAAAATTATGTGTCACAGACTTCGGGGAAATTTCAAATGTGCTTAAAAACAATTAATTGACAATTAATTAATAATTAATTACAACATTAAGACTTAGATCGTTAACCATCACAGGACACAGTGACCATGGGGCAATATGTTTGGTGCGAATCATGCTCTAAATTGTCATCTTGGTGGTAACATTATCATCCGGAAGAATTCAGTTCCGGATGTTTTAGCTAGCATGCTTAACACAGTATGCTTAGGTGTTGAGGTTGGAACTTCAATAACTGGAAGTAGAGCAGTCCTCAACACTCACGGGTGACCAGGCAAGACCAGGCAAGACCAGGCAAGACCAGACATTAGGGCATGTGGTGCCAGGCCAAGTGGCCAATAAGCAAACGAAAAGAGACAGAACTTTAACGACATAATAAATTATCATCGTTGTAAACTATCGTTTTAGATTATAAAAATGATTTTATTAAGTATAAGAGAATCAAGAAAAACCTCAGATGCTACCAACGATTTATCCAGGATGGATGATATCGAATTCGGTTCTATCGAATCAAAAGAAAATTATTTTGGTCCTATGGACTGGTTTTTTGGATCGGAATGAATCATTAATATCATAAAATCGATGATATCATTTACAATACATAACATGAACTGTAATAATATTTTGTATATAATAATATTCAATTTTGTCTTCAAAAGAATACAAGGAATATTCTGTTTAACGGTCAGTAGAACAAACGATAAAAATCTTGCTTCAGTAGATAAACGTTAGCTTTGGTACGAATACTGCTGCATACCCTGCATACCATTGCTTCAGTAGATAAACGTTAGCTTTGGTACGAATACTGCTGCATACCCTGCATACCATTGCTTCAGTAGATAAACGTTAGCTTTGGTACGAATACTGCTGCATACCCTGCATACCATTGCTTCAGTAGGTAAACGTTAGCTTTGGTACGAATACTGCTGCATACCCTGCATACCATTGCTTCAGTAGATAAACGTTAGCTTTGGTACGAATACTGCTGCATACCCTGCATACCATTGCTTCAGTAGATAAACGTTAGCTTTGGTACGAATACTGCTGCATACCCTGCATACCATTGCCCGAACCAGGCAAATAGCTGGAATAGTCTGTAGCTGAGATTGCAGCTGGGTTTGGATAGCTCTGGGCTGAGTAACCAGTACTTGCAGTAGGGTAACCTGGGTAACCAGCATAAGAGTCTGTGTAACTGGAGGTAGGACCTTGATATCCAGGGTAAGGGTTTTGGTATCCATAATTGGGATCTTGATAAGCGGAACTAGGATCTTGATAAACAGAATTAGGGTCCTGATAGGCGGTATTAGCAGCAGGCAAAGCCGGGTAACCACTATTATACACATCCGTGTTATCACCGTTAGTAGCAGTGTCAGGACTCGGGTCCGTCGCACTGACCATTAAACTCATAGGCTTCCTACTGAACCCTGTACTACGAGAAGGGAACCCTCCTCGTGGAGGTCCTCCTCTACTCCCCCTGGACCGCGCCGGGATACCTCTACCTCCGGATTGGGACCCTCCACGCGCCGGGATACCACCGTTGCCCTGGAATCCTCGCTTGAAACGGCCACCGCCTCGTTCGTTATCTCTCTTGTGTCGCTTGTTTGAGTACTCATCCTCAGCTGAACAAAATGTTGCGGTGAAAGTTAATGAACAGAGAAGTAACGATCAAAACTACAATGTCTTACAAAAAAATGTGTCAATTCGATTACTGTGCAACACAATCGCATAGTATGCAGATCAACAAAATATTGTATATTATAAGGAATCAACTGTTTTTCGATTTCGGATATCTGAAATCGAAAAACAAAATCTACGTTTTGGTCATGATTGGCAAAGACAATAATATTACCTAATTTATAATCATAGGAAGCGATAGGTCGGACAGCACCAGCCATGAGTCGTTTCCTAACAGGAGGATCAGAGCCATGTGAAGCAGAGGGATAGTGCTGTTGAGGGGGTTGCGCCCCTGGATATGGGGCAGGGGGTTGTGCCCCTGGATACGGAGGCTGTCCTGCTGACGGAAATTCAGCTGGTGGGGGCACACCACGTGCTTGTGCTATAAGATGCTGAGCAGTCAAGGTCACATCATGTGCAGACTCGTTCTGAGGAGCGGGCGGTTGCAGCCCGTGAGCTTGAGCTATCAGCTTTTGTGCCTGCGTCACTGGGTCTTCCACGGTGCCATTTTCAGCTGAGGACTCGAGGAAAAGGTCCACATATCGAGTATCTGAAACAGAGGATATCGTAACATTTTGAGGGGGGGGGGGGGTCCAGATAATAAGAGTGTACTCGTTAAATGAAGGAGTCAGAAATCAACCAGAAGCGTATAGTAAAATTTCACATGTTTGGTGTGCAGTGAAGCTCAGTAAATTAATTTCGCCGGGAAACCAGATGTGTTCATAATCATAATTAATGATCATTAATCTGATTGTAATTTGTTTAAGGATTGATTGGTACACATTCAAGGGAGTACAGAGGGTAGTACTTAGATCACTAAGTGTTGTCATTGTGTCACCATGGTTACTTGAAATAACGGGGGGGGGGGGGGGGGGGGGGGGGGGGGGGGGGGGGTTCGTCGATAAACAGGGTTTTAAAAGTATTCGGGACAAGAGACAACAAATATTTGCAACAAATAAACCCACCCATGGTCTCTTTATCCTTCTCCATCGCCAGCAGCGCATCTTCGTGAGAATGGAAGAACGCGAAGGCAGTCCCCGAGGGCCGCCCATCATCCCCAATTATGATTTCTATGTGGCGGGGCATTAGGGGGGCGAAGAATTTGATGACATCCCCTTGTGATGCCTTGAAGGGGATACCCCGCATAAATACCTTATGATCTTTTGGCCCACCCCTGTGACAGTAAGTTCCTTGATTAGACAGCTATCAGATATTATCCAGATATCAGATCTCTACTTGTACAACAATTCAAACTGGAGGGGGGTTCTGGAAACATTTATACGTTACAGGTTGTTCAAACCTTCTAGGAGGTGTCTCAAATTGTGGGTTTGTTAAAGAGAGGTACTAACATGTAGGCAAGTTCGCCTCCGTATCCCAGTTTCTTGGGTTTCTTGCTGTCCAGCGGTATTTCTTCCCTCATTTCCCGTTTTGATCCTTTGAACACTTCTATATATCTGCGTGAAGAATAGTATTTAACAACTGAACAGTGAACAACTGAATAACAAATTGTCCAGTCTTATTTTGCGGAAAGGAAGAAAAACTGTTGGGGAAAACTGAAGATTTTATCTAAGGTATATAATGTATAATATCTTTAGCAATATATGCCTCTAGTCGCATATTATGTGACAAGAAACACATACTGCAGCAACTAGTGTTATCAGTTATGGTTAACGGATAAAATGGCTGGAACATACAAACGATATAGAAACAGTTTTCCTTTATATACAAATCCTTAAATGATGACGATTCAGATGTCTCTAAGAGTGTACTAAAACTTGGGACGTTACCTGTGTCCTATCTTCTGCATGTGCTTTTCGAGAGCGGTAGTTGCCTCGGACTGTTTCCCGAACTTAACATAGCCCTCGCCTGTAGCATCACCGTCCTCTTTTCTTTTGACCTGAAGAGGGAGTTTTTGAAGATTGTTGGGATTGATGAGCTAGTTTTCAGTAATTTGTCTGTCATTCGAGTCCCGATCCTTTGCGTTGTAATTTCTGAATTCATCGTTGAATGACGTGATACTTCATAGAGATGACCTGGAGCCCAGCAATTTCAACATCACACCAACCTTCATAGAGATGACCTGGAGCCCAGCAATTTCAACATCACACCAACCTTCATAGATATGACCTGGAGCCCAGCAATTTCAACATCACACCAACCTTCATAGAGATGACATGGAGCCCAGCAATTTCAACATCACACCAACCTTCATAGAGATGACCTGGAGCCTAGCAATTTCAACATCACACCAACCTTCATAGAGATGACCTGGAGCCCAGCAATTTCAACATCACACCAACCTTCATAGAGATGACCTGGAGCCTAGCAATTTCAACATCACACCAACCTTCATAGAGATGACCTGGAGCTCAGCAATTTCAACATCACACCAACCTTCATAGAGATGACCTGGAGCTCAGCAATTTCAACATCACACCAACCTTCATAGAGATGACCTGGAGCCCAGCAATTTCAACATCACACCAACCTTCATAGAGATGACCTGGAGCCCAGCAATTTCAACATCACACCAACCTTCATAGAGATGACCTGGAGCCCAGCAATTTCAACATCACACCAACCTTCATAGAGATGACCTGGAGCCCAGCAATTTCAACATCACACCAACCTTCATAGAGATGACCTGGAGCCCAGCAATTTCAACATCACACCAACCTTCATAGAGATGACCTGGAGCCCAGAGAAGAACTCCGTGATCTGCTCGTCCGTAACGCTAAAGGGAAGTCCACGTAATTTAACGATGGGTGCCTCTGTACCGCCGTAATACTGTCTGTTGACTGCCCCTTTTTGGAGGGCGCGGTTCATGTCGTCCCAATCTGACTCAAACACTTCGATATACCTGCGGATACAAAACTGTTATATATAACAAGTACTAAAACTCCTTACAACAAGGAGTTTTATTACTTACTTTTGTGAACTGTTGCGCTCATTTTTATTAATTGAGTCTAACGTTCAATCTAAATTGTATTGGAGTTGCATGTAACTCATGTCGGTCCAACCGCAATCAATCTTTAACTACAATATATTCCTAACTACAATGTCCTAGTACTGCTCACCACAATTAGTCAACTCTATCATCACCAGCTTCTATCAGTAAAATGTATTATCAAACTCCCGAGTCAACCGCTATCTCTTTTTTGCAAATAGCAATGACATCCCATTCCCTCTAGGACCTAGGTCCGGAGGTCCATACCAAGAGCCCAGAGGCCACAGAGTAACCCCTTATAGTTATAATCCCGTATGTATCCCTTACTCTGCGGCACCGGAAGAGAGCATCTAGCCGGAGAGTCTACCAACCATTAACACATTAGAGAAACGTGGAGACTGGAGTAAGGAGAGAGAGAGAGAGCTCACTGGCTAAGCTCGTTATGCTCGGGTAGGTTTTTATTTATAGACATGTAATTATAGCTACACCGGACAGATTGCAAGGTTTCACTGGGTGAGCTGTAGTTTTACTAGACAGTAGGTAGATATAGATTTGTGTCTGGTTGTATGGGTATTATACTTCATAACACTGTTCCGGGGTCTGGAATATACTAGATGGGGGGGGATGATATACTTTAATATGGTCATCCCCCCATTATACTTTAATATGGTCATCCCCCCCCCCCCTAAATGTTATATCCCGGTCTCTATCAATCTTTAGAATTCTAGCAGCGCTCACTTTCACAATGTTATATTAGTTACAGTAACTAGTGGTCATCAGGTAGTTGCACATAAATTATGCTCGTCACAAATCCAACCATTCTTTTAATAAGATGATACTTCAAGATATTGGGCTTTCAAAATGACGTTCTACTACACTACTCTAAAAGTTCCATACAAGTTCTGACAATATATCTGATAACACGTCAGTAACACTTCAGGGACACTTCAGTAACACTTCAGTAGCACTTGTTAAAACACACAGAGAAACACACTCTTACCACACACAGCTGCTTGTCATGTATTATATGTGAGCTTTTAACGGATCACAGCTCGAACAACTCGAAACTTCTTTTCGTTCTCATCTATGTCTGTCTATCAGTATTATGTGCTTATAGTGATTTTAGAGCATTTTACTAATTTTAACTTTTGAACTTATCGTCGTTCTGATCTAATGGATAAGTTGCAAAATTGAACTAACATCTTCGTTCGGATCTAATAGTTAAGTTGTACAATTTAACTTATATCTTCATTCTGATCTAATAGTTAAGTTGTACAATTTAACTTATCTTCATTCTGATCTAATAGTTAAGTTGTACAATTTAACTTATCTTCGTTCTGATCTAATAGTTAAGTTGTACGATTGAACTTATATCTTCGTTCTGATCTAATAGTTAAGTTGTACAATTGAACTAATATCTTCGTTCCGATCTAATAGTTAAGTTGTACAATTGAACTAATATCTTCGTTCCGATCTAATAGTTAAGTTGTACAATTGAACGCTTTATCCCATAAGTTGTCGTCGCACGGACGTGACATAATCAATGTCCGGTCATTTCCTTTGTCACGGAATGCCATCTTCAGAAAACAACGAATATAGAGTCATTAAATTCAAATACCAGCGGCTGTTTGGAAAATTTCTATAATTAGCCGCGTGCAATACGCCTGTGATTTCTTTCAACCAAAACAGATCAAGACGACCAATTAGGTAAATTAGGTAAATTATGATAATCAATGCTATATTCTAACCAGATATGACATCAAATTTGTAAATTGACATGTCATGTCAATTTACAAATTTGATTATTCCATATTTCATGCGATCTCCGCCTTTATTGTTCTTGTAATGAACGCCTAAAACTCATGTTTTCAGCTGATCGTTGCTTTTGTTTGGTTTGTAGCTGTTTTATTGCTGTTTTATTGCTCACAGTGCTGAACACTGAACAATTTGTCCCGTGTATTTGTATGTATGAGTGGTGACAATGTAATTGTTGTACTGCACAAATGATTTTGGTTAAAGGTATTCTCGGCAATTATTTGAAGTTAAAAATGGTTGGAAGTTTGAACTTTGAAGATTTGCTATTTCCCGTTGCTTATAATAATAATGCTGGATAATAACCCACCATCAACGACAACAGATTCAGAACCTGATGACTTAGCAACCACGATGCATTGTTCGCTGTAATAAAGATTAAAGACACTGAAAATAAAGCCATCTATGATCCAGAAAAGCTGAAAATTTGTCAAAATTACTGTTTCTGGAAAGAACAATCCTTCAAGATCAAATCTTCCATCTCGCCGATCCTGAGAATCCTCGTTCTAACTGAGAGCATGATAAAGTCCCCAACCCTCCTCCTTATTCCTCTCCTCCTCTCTCTTTCGAGCCGGGTAGTAGCCGGGTTAGAATGTGCAGAATGTTCAGAGTATAAAACTAAAGGGTATACTCAGTACACGGCCGGGGTTAAGAACAGTGCTGGGAGGCTTCTTCCATATTGCTCCCAGGTGAGGACATTGCAACGCTCTTCTTAATAAATACTGATTTAGTTTTGAAAATATTTAAAATTTAAAATGGGTACAAAGTATTTTAATAGCAAGATTTAGAGAAGAAGGCTGAGAAATGAACAAAAAAATCTGTCAATTCAAATTATGGTATAATTCTATAATAGTAATATGCATAGTGCGACCAATAAATGATGTGTTAAAACCGTCCCTTCAAACTAGAGTAAAGGTGATTTTCAGGCAGAGGAGTTTGGAAGAGTGAAGTGTGAAGACAGTGAGACGTATTGTGTTGATTTTAGAGTTACCACTGTGTACAACAAGAAGGCTAAACTGCGCTACAAGGAGGAATACCGCTTCAAAGGGTGCTCCAATATTACTGTGAGTTCCTTAATTAATTGTTAATTATTTAATCAATTCTTAATTACTAAATTATGAGTTAATTACTTAATTAGCTTCCCTCATTTGATGATTACTTAAGTAACTTCTAACTTAATTAGGTTTAGGATGATGTTATAATTATCAATAATATGCGATACAATAGGCAATAGGCAATAGGCTACACGCACGACAATTTTGTCAAGCATTTCCAATTTTTAAACTCCTTTATAAATTTATTTTAAATACTTTACTTTATAAATGAGCATATAAATTTGATAAGAGTACGACATAAATGTTTCAATCCTATCTTTAATGCGAGCACCCAATAAAAGTTTCTCCAATATCAGTTTTTGTAACTTTTAAGCAGTTTAAAGGAAAATGAGAATTTTTTGTTGGAGAATTCTAAATTATTATAGTTTTCTCTTTGTTATGAGAGCCGCTCTGACATTAGTAGCTAGTACCATTCTTGGTTACTAGTTGCTAATATGAGCGAGTTATAAATACTTTGTTATTATTATTATTATTAACTAAAGTCCCCTCCCCAGGTCACGTGTGACCCACTCAGAGAAAAAGCCCGTCAAGAAATAGCGGATGAAGACAGCATAATTGTGGAGATAACTTGTGAAGCGCTGTCTCGCTGTCAGGATGATTATTGTAACGGCGGACTCACGGGAACAGTTTCAGCTGTGTTAGTCAGTTTTGTAGTGTTTCTAACGGTTCTAGCACCTTAGAGTGATGGGCTTATTTGTTTTTCATTTCAGTTTGAAATATTGTGCGAGCATGTTTGTCAGACATTTTTCAGAAACTTCACGCTCGAGCACAGTTGACGATTGAATTAAACCGGATTTTTGAGTTACATAAAGCCGTTCATTTGAGGTCTAAAATGATGTGATATCTCATGTAAATTCTTAAATTTCATTTAATTTAAGTTTTCAGTATTTAAAATAACAAATTATTATCTCACCTGGATTTAAGGTACTCGTTGTTTTTTCTAAGGCCGTTATAATAGCTCTCCTCATTCGACATCACCACAAAACACTCGCCGGACGGTCGACCTGTCAAATGTAGTTAATTAATCCGTCTAATGTAGTTAATTACCCAAAGAACTGTAATTGATTTGAAAGATTTCATTTAACAATGTAGTCTGGCAGAAGATTTGTTATAATAGATGAGTATGCTTGATATTCTCCCTATTTTTATCCTTTTTTACGACTTAATGGTTTATTTTGTTTATCTGTATGTCAAACATAATATCGGTTGCCCTCTCTAAGACCATAAATTAAGGTCATAACTTAAGCGTACAAATTATTATTAATTGTTAATGTTTCGGATCGGATACATGTTGCATATGATATTGTTCGAAAGAATTTTCAAAAATTTGTGCAGACCAAAAATTGAAATTTATATGAGAATCGGTGATCACGTGTAGTAAAATAATGATCACGTGTAGTAAAATGATGATCACGTGTAGTAATATAATGGTCACGTGTAGTGAAATAATGATCACGTGTAGTAATATAATGATCACGTGTAGTAAAATAATGATCACGTGTAGTAATATAATGATCACGTGTAGTAATATAATGGTCACGTGTAGTAAAATAATGATCACGTGTAGTAAAATGATGATCACGTGTAGTAAAATGATGATCACGTGTAGTAAAATAATGATCACGTGTAGTAATATAATGATCACGTGTAGTAATATAATGGTCACGTGTAGTAAAATAATGATCACGTGTAGTAATATAATGGTCACGTGTAGTAAAATGATGATCACGTGTAGTAATATAATGGTCACGTGCTACAAACCTTCCTCGTTGTATGTGATCTGAACACAGTCCTCAGTATTAGTAGCCAGGGTCGAAGTGTCGAAGAACTTCTCCATCTCCACTTTGGTGATGGAGTAGGGTAAGCCACGGCATCTTAGAACCCAATCGACGTGGCTTTCCATCCTTTAAAATATCTTTTTATCTTACGTGATGAAGTTTTGGTTACGATTCAAATAGAAGATCGTTAAAAATTTCTAATTGATGAAATGGTATTTTTCGGTTCAAGTCGTTGTAAAACTTCCACGAAATCAAGACCAAAGTCAAAGCTTGCATTTGCGTGTACATTGTAAAGGATAGCATTTTTTATACAAATACAAATACAATGTGTAACTTTACAAAACTTTGGAACTCAAACCGACATCTAAATAATTTCAGAAGGTAGATTATATGGTTTCAGAAAACTTATCATGCACCCAAATTAATACGCGTTATATATGAGATGAATTTAATTTAACAATGCAATAAATAATTAACAGATGATGCATGGGTCATTTGAAATAGCAGATATTAACTATTTGTTGGAGACTGAAAACATCCTATACAACACGGGTTCTTGCTAACAAATTCCCTCCGGTCTCAAACCAAGTTCTCAGATTGGGACATGTGTATTTTTGACACATTTCCCAGATGATCCTTGAAGGAGACCGGTTTTAAAAGGAGTGAGTTTCTCAAGAGGAGGCGCGGATTTTCCTGCAGATCTCAGCCGTGTATTGGGGGTTGGTGGCCGAGCCTCCGATGTCACCGGTCACAAACTTTCTCTCCTATACAATAGAATTAGAGTTAGCACAGCTTGTTGTAACCACGAATCCATGGGATTTCGTGTCCAGAGAGTAATATCTAATCTCTACATAATTCAGAGCAAATGAATATTTCGATGAAGTTAAAGCTGTTTGGTAGAGTCAGAAGTTGATTCTGTACAATTAGTAAACCCTTCTTAGAAAATATAGATTTAATAATGTAATTAAATAATTCTAATATACCGTGAGAGTTTCCAAGATTGCTTTCTCGATCGTATCTGCGTGAGATGTAAGCTCCAAATGTCGCAACATCATGAGTCCAGACATGAGGAGAGCGGTCGGGTTTCCTTTGTTCTGAAAACGAAGTTAAGATTATGATTTATACTCTTTTAAAACATCAACTCCCTTAAGAAGATCTCGTTCATTAAGTAAATGTGGCAGACCAAGGACAAACGCGAAATATTCCACAAAATATCAACTCAAAACAGATTTTATAATCTAGATAAAATCTTTACCGTAGCTGTAAGATCATCAGCAGTGCCGTGGACAGCCTCATATATTGCAATACCGTCCTTACCCATGTTACCACTCGGGGCCAGACCTAAGCCTCCGATCAGACCTGTCAGAGTGAATAGTAATTAGTAGATCAGACCTGTGAGAGTGGATAGTAGATGCTTGCAAGCATATTCTAGTAGACTGTGGTAGCTCATTGCACACTGTTTGATGATTTTTAACTATTATGAGTTTTAAGAGCGAAATTTGCAGAAAAGCACTTAATGTAACCAAGATGTTTGGCCAAAGTTGGGTACATCTTGAAATGTCTCGCTTACCCGCAGTCAAGTCGCTGAAAATATCACCGTACAAATTGGGCATGAGCATGACATCAAATTGTGAGGGGTCTTTAACGATCTTGAGGCACGCTGAATCCAGGTACATCTCACGGTACTTTATTTGGGGAAACTGCAAAGTTAAGACTGGTAAGAGAGACACGAAAAGAAAATAAAAATGCTAGGGTTTAAGATATCATCAAATATTTGTTGACTTTATTTCATAAATCGTAAAAATACCAGACAATGTAGATACACAATGTATTTTCACACAAACCTGCTCAGCAACAGCTCGGCACTCCTCCAGGAAGGTTCCATCCGACATCTTCATGATGTTAGCTTTATGAAGTGCCACAATGTTGGACCTACCGTTGTCTACGGCGTACTTGAAGGCGTACTCTGCAACGTTGCGGCTTGCTACCCGTGTTATGAGCTTCACGCTCTGCACTACACCCGGTACTACCTGAAGGGGGGTGTCAGGTGAGTTTATATTTTATCCTTATTAAAACATTGGGAAGTTATACACGTGGTATTTAGCTAAAATTACGATTATGCAGAATATGAAAGTTACTGACCGTATGCAGAATATGAAAGTTACTGACCGTATGCAGAATATGAAAGTTACTGACCGTATGCAGAATATCAAAGTTACTGACCGTATGCAGAATATCAAAGTTACTGACCGTATGCAGAATATGAAAGTTACTGACCGTATGCTCGATGCCGGAGTATTCCCCCTCCGTATTCTCCCTCATGATGACACAGTCCACGCCCTCTTCAGAATAAGGAGTTTTAACACCAGGCACTGTCTTGGCTGGTCGGACGTTGGCGTACAGACCGAACGTTCTTCTTATCGTGAGATTCAGTGACACATGACCTTTACCAATGGCCGTTCTCATTGGTCCTTTTAATCCAATCTTGTTCTTGAAGATTGAGTCGATTGCTGGCTGCGGTATTCTCGTTTTTCCGTTCTTTTCTGTAATTTATATACTGTTATTTGGGATATAACCAAATTTCATTAAAACCTTTAAAGCTTCAAAGGTCGATAAGGTATTATATTAATATCGGTGGAAACTCCATGCCTTACAGTGAGCATTTGTTGGTGAAAACGCGCACGGTACGCGCGCATTTAAGTCGGTTTTAAGGAAAATTAACATGTTCTTATAAGAAAACGTATTCGCGCGTTACACAAACTGAAGAATATTTGTGGTACCGACCACCATTGTGGCCAGCTCTTGGCATGAAACGATGTCAATCCGACCAACCAAAAAGTACAAGACGACAGTCTAAAGCGGAAAACTAACCGAGAATTGGATAAACTTCATGCTCCTCCCAGGTAATTGGCACGTCTGCAGCTGCAAATATCTCCTTGACAGACTCTGATATCTGAGGTCCTATGCCATCACCAGGGAAGAGGGTGACAGTGTGGTTTGAGCGGCATAGCGACGGAGACACAAGTCGTGAGATACGGCCAAGCAACATACTCCTAATTGGTGGGTTATGTTGTCAATACTGAGTTATGTTATTAGGACTATAAAGTTGTAACAGGAACAGAATTTATCAGTCACATTAATGCGTAACTGGGTAAATGTTGCTTTAAAGTATTCGTGCAAATATGTATCGATAATTATCTTAGAAAACGATTAAGACTATGTAATGTCGAGGAATCTCTTTTTTCAATTTGAACCAGGTAGAGATAAATAAAACAAACTCATATGATATTCTAAATTCAAGAACAAATAAACGTTTTAAAAAACAAATTAGAAAACCCCATTTCTTCAAGACTTCACATCTATCTCAGCTTCTGGAATCCAATAGCTTTTGAGTATTGTTGGAAACACTGTCTGCACATGTCTAGACTGTACTTTCTGATAAGACCGTGGTGATTAGCGCAGACTCGGCACTTCCTGGAGCCTGGTCCGTATTTCCTGGGGTGAGAGTACCATACGTTGTCGTGACCCATTGTTGTGGAGTGGAGACTTGCTAATAATAAGGTAGTCAGTGAGAGATCAACATTTATTGAAAGGACTAAAAAATAAACCAATAAATGTTTTTGCCATGAAACGGACCAAACTGATCCTAACTCATATTCCACTCATCATAGCATATCGCTTCAGCATGTACAAAGGGCATAACCTCAATCAGTTTAATGTAGTGAAATGACTGGTGTGAATGAAGTAGTGTACTAATACAAGTTGGAGAGGATCAGGTAAGCTAAAAAATAAACCCTTTGAAAATAATAAAAGTCAAATAATTAAACAAATTTTAAATTCTATCCCTTATTTTACAATCAAATAATATTATAAAATTATAATTAATAAGTTTCTGTGTTATCAGTTTAAAAAAGAAAAATACAATATTAGTAAACCTGTGTATCATTAATTGTTAATGATACACAGGTAAGATCACAATAGGAATCATATAATGTGAAATAGGAATGTTAAAAAAAGTGTTCAAACAAATTACAAGTTGGATTAATAAAACAAATTTAAATTGTATCCTTTATTTATCAAAGTTTTCAACAGATCATAAAATATAATGTCCTTCCGGTAAAACATATTCAAAACTTTCATTGCATCAAAGTTTTCTCCGGATATACTGGTTCCAGTACCTTAATGGCGACTTTAAGCTTTTAAGGCACTTTCGCCGACTTCACTGATTGGTCACTGGTCAAAATTTCATTCAAGGGGACGGCAGAAAAGCTCCTCTTCGAAAATCTCATTTATATTCTGATGATTTTCCGTTTATGAAAGCTTTCCTTGAGAAAAGAACTTTGAGTATTATACCTCAATCGTGTCTTGTGCCATCCTCAGTGACCCTGTTAGATTCAAGAAAAATTCAGTCAAAACAGCGAAATTTGGGTCGCGGAAAGCTGAAATTCGAACATGTCCTACCGGTAGGACACATTCAAGATCTTCATGGGCCAGTACCGTGCTGAGGTTTTTCTCCTTTGTGTTTGATCCGTTCGTGAATGATAAGAGTGACTGCTCGACTCGCTTTATAATCACACAATCTGCAAGAATAAGGTTTCTCTCCTGTGTGTGTCTGTTTGTGAACAGTAAGAGCACTCGATTGACTCGTTTTATAATCACACAAACTGCAAGAATAAGGTTTTTCTACGGTGTGTGTCAGTTTGTGAATAGTAAGATAACCCAATTGACTCGTTTTATAATCACACAAACTGCAAGAATAAGGTTTTTCTACGGTGTGTTTCCGTTTGTGAATAGCAAGATGGCTTGATCGACTTGATTTATAATCACAAAAACTGCAAAAAAACATTTTTTCTCCTGTGTTTGTTCGTTCGTGATTAGCAAGAGTGCTTGTTTGTTTGTGTTTTTTCAACTTGTGTCCAGTCCCAGATGGCGCGGTTTCTCCCTGACTACCACAGTCAGACTCGTTGGGAACAGATGAGCACTCTATTTTCACACGCCTTACTTTCGATAGTGACAACGGGAGATTACATTCATCACTCTGAAGTCCTTTACAGTCCAAAAGCTCAGCGTTAGCCAGGACACCACGGGAAACCCTGTCATCCTCAATCTTTACATCTTCACCTACTTGGTTGAAGTGTTCTGAACCAGCTTTAAACTGATTAGCCGGCAAACCCTCAGCTTTCAGATTGTTATTTTCGTTGTTTTCCTCACATTTACAAAAGCATACTGATGATGACCAGGTTGAAGTACTAGTGTTAACTTGTTGAGCGTCTGTCATCTCTTCTTTGATATAAACCTCCTCAAACTTTTCTGTTTCTTGAACTGACATTCCTGATAGAAAGTTTTGTATATTAAAATATTAATGTTGTCAATTTAAGCTTATTTAAAAACGGGAATCGTGATCACACTTATCATCAAGAATACCAAATAAGATATTATAAACAAGCCACAAATTTTATTCAGTAATTGGCGCCACAAGTAGGAAGTAAAATGAGGACCCCTGTTCAAATCAAAATAGTAACAAAATCTGATTCGAGGATTTCGCTGCGTACGTGACTGCACGCGTCCAATGGACTTAATGGGGCATTGACCGAGAGTGCCCTTTTTCCCACGGTTTGTCGAATAATGTCGTATATTGTCATTTCCTGTCAAAAATTGTTATTCCCTGTCAAATCTTATCGTATGTCAAATCCCTGTCAAAAATTGTCATTCCCTGTCAAATCTTGTCGTATATTGTCATTCCCTGTCAAAAATTTTTATTCCCTGTCAAATCTTGTCGTATGTCAATTCCCTGTCAAAAATTGTCATTCCCTGTCAAATCTTGTCGTATATTGTCAATTCCCTGTCAAAAAATGTTATTCCATGTCAAATCTTGTCAAATCTTGTCGTATATTGTCATTCCCTGTCAAAAATTTTTATTCCCTGTCAAATCTTGTCGTATGTCAATTCCCTGTCAAAAATTGTCATTCCCTGTCAAATCTTGTCGTATATTGTCAATTCCCTGTCAAAAAATGTTATTCCATGTCAAATCTTGTCAAATCTTGTCGTATATTGTCAATTCCCTGTCAAAAATTGTTATTCAATGTCAAATCTTGTCGTAAACTTGTCGTATATTGTCACATATTGTCACATATTGTCGTAAACTTGTCATGAAATTGGGCACTCTCGGTCACTGCCCCAATAGATTACCTTCCGGCGCTAGCAGGTAATTATTATATTTTGCAAGTCAGGTTCTATGATGCAATTTCAACGTGTTTCCTTGTGTCAGTAATCTCTTGCTGAACTTGTAAATTCTATTCATATCATTTTAGATCAGATCAAAATAATATTTGTTGCAAACCTGAACGAAAGGAAGCAAGCCCACGCTCTCTCTCCTTCTTCTTGCCCTCTTCGATTTTCTTTCTCACGTCCGCTGCACTCGGTATGGTGGGATGCGCGGCTTTAGCATTTGCCCACTCTGTCTGAGTACTACTACTACTACACTCTGTCTGCTTCTTGATACAATACTTTGTGTGCCTGGTGAATTATAAGATGTTTTTATTTTTCTTGACACATAGATAATGTGATGTAGTAGTTGTTTGAAAAGTTTAAACTTTTCAGACAACTACAACACATTACATTTGAGTTCTGATGAAGACAATACGTCGAAAATTAAACGAACCACGCAGCTTCACTTGTTCTATATCTATGTGTCACAAGTATACATAATCATTACCCATTGAGATCTCGCTTACTCGTAAACCGTTTTTGACAAATGGGACAAACATATCCAGCAGTCTTTCTTTTCATACAGATATCTTCGTGTCTGATAAAGATAATCAATCGAATACCTTATTACATGAAATTAAGATTGGATAAAATTAAGATAAGTTCATAATTAATATGTTTTTTCGAAAAATATCATAATTATGTATTTTATAAGGAAATTATCATTACAGAAAGCATATAATAATTAAGACATTTTTCCGGCCAATATCTTAATTATGTGTAATCTTAATTTCATGTAATAAGGCTAGGTATATGCTGCTCCTTTACTTGAACAGCACATATCTATGTATTTAAATAACTTTATCAGTTATCTCAATTTGTTTATAACTTCTGAATGAAACTTTGTGATGGTCACTAGTTAATGCTCCAGTCCAATCTATTTCTCTGAACTCTGATATTATCAAACAAAATAGAATATTCAACTATCCTCAATAAACTTCACATAAACACCTATGGTATTAATCAATAATCAGGGTTTTGAATAGTCGTTAAAACAACCATTTCAGATTCCGACCATAGGTAAAATTAAATATCCGCGGATTTTCATGAAGACCCACCATGCCCATTTTAAAGTTTTAAACCATTATAGTTTTAAAACTATCGATGCCACCAATATGAATTTAGTGGATACTCGAATACTCGATTCGAGTATCCACTTAATTTATACCAGTGGGATCGATCGTTTTAAAACTATACTCGATCGTTTTAAAACTATAATGGTTAATGGGGCATGGGGGTCTTCATGAAAATGTTCCCGTTCCCTTAATTAAAATGCACACAACCGATGCCCCAGCTTGACCAATGCAATATATTTTATTAGGCTCACATTGTCTAAGCGGGTTATAAATGACGAAATATCATTAAATTATTATTTTATATTATATATATTATATATATTGTATAATGACACAATTACACCTACTTCACTTTATTTTGGGTGTCATTGAAGTGTCCATGACACAGTATGCAAGTGTATCCTCCACTATGCACCCTCCTTTTGTGCTCTTTCATCTGTGAAAGTGATTTGTGTAACGTGTTGCTTTTGTTAAAACTTTATAACTAATATAATGGTGGAGAAAATGTGGTTACTCGAAAACCTAATCTTTGAAGTGTAGCCGAGAGGGTTGGTATCAGGGGGGGGGGGATCAGGTACTAACTGCATATTTTCCGAAATTTCAGCTTTTCAACTTTACTACCCGGTACTGACTGATTTTGACCTTGATTCGGAGACACCCACCCCCAAAATGTTATTAAGCTTTTTTTGGACTCCGGTTAGGGGTTCATGATAAAATATTTCAAAAAAATCTGACTTTCGTGTCAGTGGGACAAACTCTTCTCAAAATTTTCAGAATTGAATGCTAAAAATTGTTGTTTTCGGCCGAGTTTTCGTGATTTACCTACTGACTGATTTCGTGATTTAAGTACCTGGTACTAACTGATGTCTGGATCAGCAAGACACCCACCCACCCCACCCTGTGTCATGAAGTAACTGCCAGATCCCCCCCCCCCCCAACATTTTAAAATTCCTTAGATTTGGTTTGATTATTAACTTAATTGTAAATATCTAAACATAATATTAATTGGAATATATAAGTTTTACTTACGTAATCCTCCGTTCCCGTGTAACTACATCCAGGAGAATCGCATTTCGTCACTACGGGAAATTAATTTGTCAGAAAAATGTGTTTCATTATTCATCAGTAATATACCAGCTATCCTCCCAGCAAAGATCATATTGGGGGGGTGTGCTTATAATCCCGGTATTTATGATTATATTTACCTTTGTTTGAAGCACAATCATGTCCTTTCATTCCTCTTGATGAAGCGAACTGCTTCGAGCAGGTGCCTGAAATTAATTTATAAATATATTACTTAATGTCATCAATTTGGTAATGTTATGTATTTTTGCATAGATAATTAGGAGCTCGCTAGTATGTGGTAATAAGAGCACATATTATCAACCTGAGATAGTTCTATGTTCCTCCAACTTAATATTTATTATTGATTTTTATTAATTTATTTACGTAAATTAATAAATTTAATAAATTCTGAGCACTGTAGAAATTTTCCCAATTTTACGGATCCCAATTCAATCGTTAAACACACAAGTTTAAGTTTCAGAGATGACTAACCGCATTTGTATTGTAATTGATTGTGTTTGTTTGCCATGTGCCCATCCAAGGATCGTTTCCCTCCCCATACGTCTTCATTGCACGTTGGGCACTTGTACATGTTTCTACACTAAAAACTGAAGTACACTACACTAAAACTCAATGAAACAAGAAATTTAGAAATTTAGAAATTTCATTCATGTAGCATAATGTGTAGGAGTAAGATCGAGACAATAAAACGCCAAGAGGTGCTGTTTATATATATATATATTATAATTATGTCATGACAAAAATGTGCAAACGATGTCGATCAATAATATCAATAAATTAAACATTATGTAAGTTCCGCTAGACCCTCATCAAATTTGTCTCATTGTCTCAGCTCCATCAGCTAGCCACTTGGCCCTGATCTCCTTTGCCCTTCGGAAGGATCTGGCTTGCCGCTCACGGAAGTCGTTTCAAGCACGGCACTGCATTGGCTCTGCACAGTCACGTTTGCAGTTCAATGTGCGCTAACAGGAGCGTCAACCGTCAATCTGTAAGTAGCCCTAACACAGACTGGTGCCACTCAATAAGCCACTTAAAGCGTATAATAGCATCTATGACATTCAAGTACACTTTAAAGCAATTTGCCTTCGAGTATGATAATTATAACCAGTTTAATCTTGTTCAGCGTCCTCGAAAACATAGAGTTACAAGGTTTTCGCTTCGATTTTCATCAGTAAAAAATCCTTCTATTTTTAATTCTATGGGCCAGCCGTCTGCCAATTGCATCATTTGATTAAATTTATTGTATGTATATTGTTTGACATTTAATTTTTTCCGTTCACCCTTTTGTAAAAAGGCCATAGTGAAAGGTTGCGAATGGACGTTTTTGCAGAAAAATGTGGATTTTGGAGAAAGTTGTAGGTGGGTTTAAATATGTCGTCGGTGCGTACTTCCGTTAGTAACCAAGAAAACAACAAATTTTTTCAAGAAAACAACAAATTTTTATTTAAATCAATTATAGCAACAATTTGAACAACTTTAAAGCTCTTCTATTACCATGGAATATACTACGGGTATGGTGACTTGGGCTATTGAGTTGTTAAGTAGATTAAGATTAGTAAACCTGCACTTGCATTGTATATTTTATAAAAACTAGAAATTAGGCTTCACGGTAAAATGGAGAAGCAGGCTGATCTTGGAGAGAGCAGACCGTAAAGTTTACGCACCCACCAGGGCTACCTACCTACCCCAGTTGTTCTTTTTGTTCTTTTTGGTTTATCAGCTTGTATTGTTATATTTATGGACCCCAAGTCACCACACTAAGAAGGAGTATGTAAAAAAAAAATAATAATAATAAATTAAGTTAATATCATCATATCTGTTTAAAACAGTAAAAGTCAAGTTGAGGATTGACTTTCCTAGTTAATTTAAAGGTTCAAACGTTTGGGAATATAATAATGTTGGTATTTGTATCCATGTCAACTAGCGCGCAGTGCAGCGCGCGAGTATCATGCTTGCGGAGATGTGATGTATATAGCTAGCCTGTCAATGAATGCGCGGCGCGAGTGTATTTTAATGTATACTATTAAAGCTTTTCATGCAAACAAGTATAATATTAGGTAATAAGCCCAATTTATGTACATGGCATGCTTAGTATAGTGTACTGATGTGTATCAATATTATTATTATGAAGTGAGCTGATTGGAGCCTATATTTATAGTTATAGTGAATGGAAATCTAGCGTCCGCCAAAACGAAACAACGGGCGCAATTCTTGTTTTAAACTTTTAAATTTTTCGGACACTTTCCTTGTAATTCAATGAGTAAGCTAACCAATTTTTGTTGCAATCGGAGGTCGGGAAGTATACTGAATATCTATTTGTTTGAAGAAAATTGTGCTGGCCGAAATTAGCGCTAAAAAACCATCCTACAGTCGGCACGCGCGGCTCACTGTCGATGGCGCACTACCTATATTGTGTATTTAAATTTAGATTTATTTGTAAATGTATAATAATACCTGCACACATGATATCTCTCTCTGCCATGAAACATGATATCTCTCTCTGCCATGAAACATGGCGGGGGGGTACCAATGGCATAAAATGGCATAAATGGCATACGTTTTATGGCATAAATGGAAATTTTTATTGGCCAATTCTCCATTTATGCCATGAATTTAGGTCTTCATATTTGACTTAAAATTCGCAAATTATTATTAGTACTTGAATAAGAGACATGTTTCATGCTTTATAACGCTTGGAATGATCGTTAAAGATTCATATGACAAATAAATAAACTAGAAATGTATTATATCAAAAATGGCATAAATGGCATACGTTTTATGGCATAAATGGAAATTTTTATTGGCCAATTCTCCATTATGCCATTTATGCCATTGGTACCCCCCCCAACATGGCTAACCTTTCAAACTATGATTTAAAACATAAACCTATTAACTAAAACTCAACTGGGCTCTCCTTACGCTAATGTTGTTTTGTTGTGCGGGATCAACGAAGTGAAGCAGCCTGATGTTAAGAGTCAGTCTGATATTGTTGATATTTACCAGAAACTAAAGCTGAAAGTTAAACAGATACAGAAACTTAGCCACTTCTGTATCTGTCTGTAGATTATTACCCACTAAGGATATGTTACTGAACGAAAAGGTTGATACATTTAACAGGGCTATTCACTTCGACTTGCCTCAGACCTGTAAGGGTGTTCAGCTTGTTGATGGTTTTATGCAGTTTGTACAGAACAATGTCCTTGCTTGGGAACTGTCTAAGCAGTTTGACAGGCATGGGCAACCCGACATGCTGCACCTAAATAGGACTGGGGCTAGAGTTCTTGCAGGGATAATTAAACAATCAATATTTCTTAGACTAAATGGTGGAAAAGACAAGAGAAGACGCTCTGGTAGAGTGAATGGAAGACTATACAGCAATGTGACTAGAGACCCGGCTGCATCTCAGCAGACGACGTCTGGCGGTTAAATCAGGTATGATTAATCGTCTTCAAAAAGAAATTTGCAATCACTGTCAAATAGCCCGGTTCATAAAACAAAAATATTATCCAATAATTACGGCGATAGGCTTATCTGTTGTTCCTTAGGCCAAATAACTACCAAAAAAATTTTGAAGCTTCAACTCCAACCGGAAACACCCCCACATGCCACGCCCATTTTTTTCATCAATTTTTAACAGGTAAAAATCTTCATATCATCAATTTAGGCATGAAGGAGTGCTTTTAGTGCTCCAACAGTTTGGGGTCTAATAGTAATGGTAGAAAAAGGTTAACTTTAGTCAAAGTCTCAAGTCTCCACGGCGCTTGGTTTAGGCGCACCGGATCTCGCGTCTCCGCCTCCGCTGCGTGATTGGTGGCGCCAGAACTAAAGGTCGTAGAGACATGAGACTTCAACTAAAGTTAACCTTTTCCTACCATTTATATTAGAGTAGCACAGATTCATAGCTCTAAACACATTCCTTCATCCTTAAAACGACAATCATATGAATTTTGCCTGTAAAAGTTGATATCTTGATGTCAATTAACATCGTAAGCTTTTAAAACTAAAATTAATTAAATGAGTCATAATACTTCACACAATATTTACACACAATATGAAAATATAAATACAGGAAGTCTCTTGGATTCGACATTGAACTTTTCTCGGTCCCTGCACTGGAAAGTGGAACTGATCCTTTAAAGAAGTCAGCAGGTTCTGATTTAGGTACCCTGGTTTTCGGATCGCCAAGTCTTCACAAGCAAGCTGTCTAATCTTCGTTGCCAAAAGGAATTTTGTTGCCAGAGGAATATTTTCGTCAAACTAGGATTTAAATGAGGTCTTTATTTCTTTATAACTCGTCACCGATAGGATCAGCATTGATGAGGTCCAATAATTCCTTCATAGCTCGTCACTGACAGGATCATTATCAATGAGATCCAATGATTCCTTCATAGCTCGTCAGTCGTCACTGACAGGGTCACCGATCACTATTAATAAGGTCTGATGATTTCTTCGTAAATAACGAGGTACAGTAATCTCTTACTGATACGTCAAGACAAAGTTAAGTAAATAACTATAAATATCCAAGCATTAGCTAACAAAGTAGCATCTGGTTCTAATTCCTTTACCAAGTTATCAGTAATGGATCTAACATCTAAATGAATCTCTTCTGTAAACTGAATTTCTTGAAGCTGAAGGACTGATTCCCTCTCCAAGATGGGGGAATACTTGTTAAATTCTTGTAGGATTCATGAAGAGGGGAAATTCTCCACGGTATAGAGGGGAAATTCTCCACGCCATAGATGGCATATTCCCAATACTCGACCAGCTCGTTCTCGACAGTGACTGCTCATTCATAAACATTAGTCTCCGGAATGCGACTTCATTGTAAGAGAGCTTGGAAGAGGGCAAATTCCCCCAGTAATGTTTATTTTCACTAGTATTGTAATGCAAGAAATTTTGCAACACAATGCAACCAACGAAGTTTCAACTGAAAAGGTTCATATAATATGATTGTTGGATTATTAATAAAAGACTGTTCTAGTGTTCTTACCTCTGACAGTTCCAGGGTGTGAGACGTGGAATCCAAAAGACTTCCTGTATTTATATTTTCATATTGTGTGTAAATATTGTGTGAAGTATTATGACTCATTTAATTAATTTTAGTTTTAAAAGCTTACGATGTTAATTGACATCAAGATATCAACTTTTACAGGCAAAATTCATATGATTGTCGTTTTAAGGATGAAGGAATGTGTTTAGAGCTATGAATCTGTGCTACTCTAATATAAATGGTAGGAAAAGGTTAACTTTAGTTGAAGTCTCATGTCTCTACGACCTTTAGTTCTGGCGCCACCAATCACGCAGCGGAGGCGGAGACGCGAGATCCGGTGCGCCTAAACCAAGCGCCGTGGAGACTTGAGACTTTGACTAAAGTTAACCTTTTTCTACCATTACTATTAGACCCCAAACTGTTGGAGCACTAAAAGCACTCCTTCATGCCTAAATTGATGATATGAAGATTTTTACCTGTTAAAAATTGATGAAAAAAATGGGCGTGGCATGTGGGGGTGTTTCCGGTTGGAGTTGAAGCTTCAAAATTTTTTTGGTAGTTATTTGGCCTAAGGAACAACAGATAAGCCTATCGCCGTAATTATTGGATAATATTTTTGTTTTATGAACCGGGCTACTGTCAAAAGAGTATTGGATTAGGGCTTCCCCACTTTGAATGCTTTAACTGTAATAGAATTCTCCATGCTAAATGCTTCAAGTCATCTCAAGGACAAATAATTAACGAAAATTTCTACTGTACAAACTGTAAACATTCTATCCCTATTAAACACAATCCTTTTAAAGTAATGGTCGACTCTGAAGACCCTTGTATTCAGAAAATCTCTGATATGCTAGAAAACTGTAAGTCTTATACACTTAAGGAATTTAATATACTAATGAAACCGCACTTTGAAAATAACTGCTCAACGATCTTTCAAAACATTGATGGTAATAAAACAAATTTTGACGCCTTCACCATGGAGTTAGACAGAATAGCCGGAAAGTTCCAATTCATTGGACTTGCTGAAACTAATGTTACAATTGACGAAAGTAGTGTTTACCATTTAGAAGGGTATAATCGTTTTTATCAAGATAAATATGTCAACAAAGTAAAAGGAAGTGGTGTAGCGTTATACATAAAAGACACTCTTAATGGAGTCGTATCATGGGTATCAGAAAATCTAGAAACTATATTTGTAACCGTCCAACATGATGAACCCCTCCATGTAGGCGTAGTGTATCGTCCCCCAAGTGGAAATTCCACCGAAGCACTCAACGAACTTAAGAAGATTATTGAACAATGTCCAAAGAATAATGTCCACCTAATTGGCGATTTTAACATTGATTTACATGATGAAAACACCAAACTTGTTCAGGAATTCGAAAACTTGATATTAGGCCTTGGTCTGTCACCTCTAATCTCCACCTACACGCACCACAAACCAGGATGTAAGCAATCATGCATTGATAACATACTCACTACCAACATAGAAAATTCTGTTTACTCTGGATCAATAAGTACTTGCATCAGCCATCATCACGCTGTATTCCACATATTCAAATCACCCCTAGTCAGTAATGAGGCCCACGAGCAAAAGTACACCTCTAAATCTTATCTCTAGTTATTTATCTAATAGAAAACAATTTGTGGACGTTCTTGATGTAAAATCTGATGAATTACCTGTAGAATTTGGAGTCCCCCAAGGGAGTGTGCTCGGACCTCTACTGTTCATACTGTACATAAATGATATTTGTAATATAACAAGTCTAGGTAAATTTGTTCTATTTGCTGACGACACTAATATATTTGTTGCAGCCGACTCAAAGGATAAGGTATATGACATGGCTAACAAAATACTGCAGGCTGTTAATAAGTACATGATAGTAAACCTACTACATATTAATGTAAAAAAGTGCTGTTACATGTACTTCTCTCCAAATAAACGTAACAATAATGAATTAGACGCCGATATAGATAGCTATTGCCAATGAAACTAATAAATCAATGAAACTAAATAAACCTATCCATGAATAACAAGGTAATCAAGCGTGTTAGTCAAACTAAATTCCTTGGAGTAATTATTGATGACAAATTAAGTTGGAAACCACACATACAATCTCTTAACAAAAAACTAAGCAGTGCTTGTGGACGTATCTACCGTATTAAGAAATGCTTACCAGAATCACTATATAAACAAATTTACCATTCTCTCTTTGAATCACATCTCGGTTTTGCTATTTCTGTGTGGGGAGGTATTCCTAATATCCAGTTAAAACCACTATTTATTACTCAGAAGAAATGTATAAGAATTCTATTCGGAGACCATAAAAGGTATGTAGACAAATTCAAAACATGTGCTAGAGTTAGACCGTTCGGCTCCCAACGTTTGGGTTGCGATTTTTATGTTAAGGAGTCTACCAAACCTCTATTTGCAAAACATAAATTACTAGCTGTAGAGAACCTATATAGACTACGTTGCCTAATGGAATTTTTTAAGATAATTAAGACAAGAGTACCAATTTCAATGTTCTCTTTGTTCACCATATCCCATAGGAAAGACAATATGTTAATCACACCTTCTCCAACTAAACAATTCATCTATAAATCAGCGTGGCTGTGGAATGAGTTTTGTAAAATTGGCTCATTTAATTTTAATTCCTCTTGTTCTTCTGTTAAGAATAAATTACAAAAGTCATTGATGAATGCCCAAAACAGGTATGGTGCTGAATGGAATGACCAAAATTTCACTGAATTCTAAGTTAAACACAATATAATCCAGGTATCGACAGGCGCTGCCGCCAAACGACATTATCATGCATATACTTCTTTATTTTCAGCAGCTAGTATGTTAGCGCGCATAACAAGGCGCGCTAGCTGCTAGCATTTTACCGCCATTCTAGGTTTCACTGATTTCACAATACACAATACACAATATGTCCAATTTGATTCTAATTGTTGCTCCTAATCTGATAATTCTAATGACAGTGACTGCTCCCTATGAACCAACCGACCAACATTTTCGGTCGAACCCTAAAATTACTAATACCAAATTTAAGCCCCACATATGCGTGTATAGTCTCCAAATCTTCTCTCTGCTCTCGGACTTTGTTCTTTTGAATAGAACTGTTTGTATACTTTAACAAATAGTGATTTTAACTTTGAGATAAACTGCTAGATTATTATATTTTTGTACCAATGTTCACCTAACTTAACGTCTCTCACTGACACCATCACCCGGCAACCAATTTTAAAGTATAATTTATTAACAGGATTATTATTATTAACGATCTGACTACAGACTGGCGGTCAACGTTCCCCGTATAGTAGCTCAACGGAGTCGAGGGGGTAATCAGGGCACGTGTTAATGAAAAATGTACGTGTCCTTCCACAATCCCCTCTGTTGGGTCACACGTTATTGGGAACTGAGATCGCTATCGTGTAACTAGAAGCAGTATGTGCAAAGTAACTTAGGTGATAGGTGATAGGCAATATGAAATTACACATCTTACTTTAACTTTATCCCGTCACCCATGGACTCAATTAACGGCTGGTGGTGGTGTCATCGTTTGTCGTACTCAAAACGTTTCGCGGTTGCGAATGCCGGCCCATCGAGGAAAATCTTTTTACTTTGTATTTTAGCCATTATAAAGTGTGATTAGTCGGATATAGTACAAACAGTCTCCGAAACGAAAAAGCAAACATTTGATTTTTGTTTCGGCGACTGAATCGTTGATGGGCCGGCAAATATTTGTTGTCGAGTAGTGTTGAATACTCATATTAACATGATTATTGACTTAATTTAGGAATTGTATGTAAATATCTTTGACCAAGTTTAATTGTTAATGAGAATGCACCCCAGCACTGGCAACTGGGCGCGCGCGGCGGCTTTGATGTTAGCGGCTACAAGCTTGAAGCTAGGCAGCTGCAGAAAAAAATGCCGCACGCGTTCAGCGCGTGGGGCTTTTCGCAGCTTTTTGCAGCTTTTCGCAGCGTGGGGCTTTTCGTTTTTGATTTTACAAATGACAAAGCAACTTTTAATGATTATTAATGGAATTATCGGATATTTATAATTCAATATGTATTGATTCTTCTGTGGAAAATAAAAATGGTATTTTACTTAAAAAATTGTATTTTACTTATGTCACCAAACTAGACCAATAAGCAATTTTAGCTTAGATAATTATATTTTTCTATATTTGTATAATAAGTATTATATTGACGTAGTGGATGGTTGAGGGGGTTTCAAGCACAGGTCACACTCAAATCCTAAAGATAAGCAGTGGCTGGGATCAATTTGCTTGCATTGGAGTGGGCTGGGGCATGAAATACCCTTACATCAAAAGATGCCCTCTCTGAACACTGAAGCATTCCAAATCGATCTTGCAGAAATGTCCAGCCTAGCTTGGTCTCCTAGGACTGTTCCCTTTGGTATAATAAGTATATTGACGTACTAGTGGATGGTTGAGGGGGTTTCAAGCACAGGTCACTCTTGTAGCGCGATGCACTACTGGGTCGCGCGCGCATCAAATAATGCTTCTCGCAACCTTCGGTAGATCGGCGAGATGCACCACTGTGCCTCACCGAGCTGCGAAGGATTGACATCGTGAATCAAAGGTCACTCTCAAATCCTAAAGATAAGCAGTGGCCTTCGGCACTTGAAACCTTTTCAAACCTCCCCTGATTTATTTATTATTGATATTGTTTGATTGTGCAGTAAAAACAAATATTTGTTTTATTAAATATTTGTTTTATTGAATAAACTCGTTATGTTTCATATTTCGGTCATATGAGGAGCTATAACAGTTTTAATTTTTTTTCAGGACAAACGTTATTCGAATGGCCAAAGGCCAAACACAATTCTATAAAATTGAGCTTGATCCGACAATCCACATTATCAAATGAATGCAAAATCTCGCCGATCTACTGAAGATGCGCGGCGCGGCTCAAAAGTGCAATATAGCGCTACACATATCGATTTATTTGTATTGTAGGTATACAACCTATCAGGATGCGCGCCGAGTTGGACTCGTGACCCCCACGGTTGTTTCATTGTGATAAAACGTGTATCGCGTTTTAATTAACGATATATGGCGGGTTATACTAGTGCGCGGCGGGTCATACAAAGTATGACAATGATTTATGAAGTTACTGAAATGCAAATACTGAATGCGCGCAATTTGGGGAGTGTGCTTTCGATTGCTCTAACCAGAGCACTCTCGCGTGCAGTATTGTAGGTTTTTAACCTACCAGGACGCGCGCCGAGTTGGACTCGTCGACTAATATATGGAACAAATATTTTACGAATATATAATTAATTGCAGTAGCGCGTCACTTCACATAGCCATGTGTATACGCGTACTGTGTGACGCAGACGTGCTTGTTTCGGTCGCGCGCTACTGCAAGCGAGAGGGCTCTGGTTAGAGCAAGCGCGTCACGAAGTACGCGTATACACATGGCCATGTGAATGCTTTCGTTACAGGCCCGCCGCGCACGAGTTTGTAGCGCGATGCACTACTGGGCCGCGCATCGTGTCGCAACCATAGATCGGCGAGATGCGAAGGATTGACATCGTGAATCAACGCACGAGTGCGCGGCTGTATAAGTATTGTGACTTTCACCCAGACACTGAATGAAATAAAAATGACCCAAGACGTGATACAATTACAATGCTTTCAGTGGAATTGGCTAAAATCTTGCTGACGTCATATATGTGAACGCTCCCTAGTCCCTAACCAAACGCAAGAAATTTAAGTTTGATGTAAAATTAACAATTAAAGATACTTTTGTTTTTGTATATGAAAGTACATGAATTAGCAAAATTATTAAAACATGGTTCATTTCCATTTACAATTCTTACTCACACATTTCATTTACATACTGTTTTACAGCTTTCTAAAGTTTAAGTAAAAGTTGAAAGTTAATGAAACATCGCGTACTATCATGATATTCAAAGTGGAAGTTTTTTATTACAAATTCAAACAACAAGCTTCATATTTTATATGAAACAAATCTAAGAAATTCCTCGCCACGAAAAGTTCCAAAGAACGGAATTTCGAATACACTCCCAACTTACATAAGCAACATTTACAAACTGACAATGCAACTTCAACCGATCATACATATCTTCACTACATAATATTAGCGTAAAATATTAGTGCCCAAACATAAGTGACTATATTCTTGGGACTTTGTTCAGACAACAATTCTCATGGCGCCCAAATATCTTACTTTATCGAGTATAACGCACCTCAAAGTAGCAAGGTATTTTCAAATGGAACCACGTAATCAAAATTATAGAAATACTGGCAAATGCAATATAATCGAGCATGCAGTATTTATGACGATATAACGAAGTAGCAAAACGTTGACGAAAAAAATATATATAACATTTAATGTTTTGATTTGTGTTAGGATTTAAGGAAGAAAATCGATTTAATATCAATGGCGATTTATAGAATTCAACATAATGATAATGAATCAATTAATTAATTAGCATCAAACCACCATGTATATCATATACTAGGTATACTTATAGAAGTTGTTGAATATGACACTGTAAACATTCAAACTCCCAAAACTTCATTTGTTTGATGATAATACGATCGTTAGCTTGTCTCCTAAACGAGAAAATCCAACCAATTGATTTGATAATAAAACTAAATAATAATATAATAATTAATTTTCATCAACCGGTATAGAAAAATAAAATTCTAAATAAATGTATTAAACCAAAATTCGTTGGATCGAAAATCACGCCTTGCATAAATCTCAATCTGCTGTATTAAAACCACGGCAAATCATAGCAATGCGAGCAAAATACTAAAACAACCTTGCTCCCACACCCTGGTTAACAAATGTACAATAACCCTGCATCCCGCGTTCCCCGCTATCCTACCAATCCAGGAAGTTATCCAGCACGTTGTTGGATTTGTCCCGCAGAGGGTCCGACTCACCCGGAGCCCTGTTACCCTCCTCAGTGTTACTGAAAGGGTTTATTAGGGGGCTACTGGTTGTAGTGTCTATCATTGGACTCTGAACGCAGGGTGAACTCACAGGCCCCTGGGCTGCTACCGGGTAACTCCCGTTGTTACTCGGAAAGAAGCTCCCGGGAAAGTTGTAGTTGCCATTACCAGGGTGCTGGTAGAAAGGGTTGGTGCCGGCCTCGTACGGACCGTGAGGCGAGGCCGAGGGAGTGAGAGTCTGGTACATGTGGTCAGGTTCAGGTTTGAGGTAGTTAGGAGGGTAGGGCTGCTGGTAGTGAGGGTACATGTAGGAGTCAGGGGTGAGGTGTAGGGGGCGGAGAGACGACATTTCGGGGTGGGGAGGTTGGAGGGGTGGGGTTAAGAGGGGGGTCCCCGGGGTGGGTCCTGTGTTGTACGGAGTAGGGGTGGGTCCTGTGTTGTACGGAGTAGAGTGTTCCGGCATTTGCTTTGCTTCTGAAACAACTTCAGTCAAGATTTGTTGGTTTTTAATAAGTCCTGTTTACAGGAACAACATGATCAATTTACAGTGAAATCATTGGACTTATGCCATTTGTCAATTAGAAAATATGACATGCAGCTGCAGAGTCTTGATTCTGTTAAAATGCATGATAACATAATAATTTCTTACCGGATTTTTCAGCTTTTATTCGTGGTTTAGTTTCCACTTTTTCGTCCTTAGGTGTTTTTTGACTTCGTGCAGATGGTCTGGAATTGAAGAAATTTAGAAAACTATCTTTAAACTGTTCACACTTTCAGACTGTCCGACAAACGGCAACAAATATTACTTTGTGATGTACAATCTACAATGTACATACGGTAGATACAACTAAACTATTAAAATAATAAAAAAGGGATTTAAAATACTAACCTAGAAGTCTGGCTTGCTTTTTTGTTTGTTCTCTCAGGATTATCCTTAGCGTAGGGACATATATCTTTGTTTTTACACTCGAAGCAGCGTGGTTTTGTGGGAAGACACACCACTTGTCCGAAGCCAACCATCATCAGGTTTATTCTACCCCACTCTTCTCTGAGGGATTTTCAACCTTACAGTTCAATACTTGTTAATTCTTATAGTTTGAAAGCTATGAGGAAGGGACCACAAGATACCGTAATTTAATTTTTTCCAACTTCTGTGAACTAGAGTGAAGTCTGATTGACAGGAAACCTGGGGAACTGTGAACTAGAGTGAAGTCTGATTGACAGGAAACCTGGGGAACTGTGAACTAGAGTGAAGTCTGATTCACAGGAAACCTGGGGAACTGTGAACTAGAGTGAAGTCTGATTCACAGGAAACTGTGAACTAGAGTGAAGTCTGATTGACAGGAAACCTGGGGAACTGTGAACTAGAGTGAAGTCTGATTGACAGGAAACCTGGGGAACTGTGAACTAGAGTGAAGTCTGATTCACAGGAAACCTGGGGAACTGTGAACTACTCCGGGGGTGTTTCAGTAACCAGAGAACGTATAAAAAAGTTTATAAAAGCAATAAATCACGTACTTAGGGAGCCAGTGTTCGAGAAGTTTCCTGGTGTCGTCAGGGTGTTTTAGTCCGGCGGGAGTCCAGCCTAGCCTCTGGCAGATCCTGTGGACGTGGGTGTCCACTGAGATTCCTGTCAACTTGTTCCACGCAAACTCCATACACAGGTGTGCCATCTGAAGAAAAATTAAGATGATTAGTTCAAGTTGTTTAAAAGATTCTGAAACAATTAACTTTCGTATCAATAACATTTTCCCACCTCCATGTAAAATGTATAATGTATAGTGTATAATATGTATAATATTGTATACTTTCTATATGCGAGGTAAATTAAGTCCTGAAGAAGTTGTTGACAACCCTTCCACTGATAAACAATTCACTGGTTGGATGCGCATTGAGCAACCGTCCGTACTTTGAATAATATTGTTGATTTTGATACATTTAATTGTATGTACACATAACATAAGAGCGAAGGGTAAGTGAACTAATTGATTTTGTCTCGATTGTTCAACAGCATGACGTTTTTCTCTGATATATTGCTCGAATATTATTTCTTCGTAACATATATATATATATATTTAATTGATGAAGGAGCAGTACCTATATTAGCAGATCCCATGGTTCATGTAACTGATAAACAGTACAAGAACTGCCAAATTCGATTTAAAGTGTATAATTAGACCGCAATATAATGTCATAATATGATAAGATAGCCTGCCTCGATACCGGCTTATATTATCAGACACCATGTTCTCTTACTTATCATTTTCGAATTTCGCTTATGTTGCGTCTCATATTTCCACAAGGCCCACCTTTAAAATGCACCTTGAGTAATTTGCTGAAAAAGTGTATTTCCTGTACACATTTAACCTCACTAACCCACATGTTAACCCCTGTAGCAGTTACCACACTCACTATTTACAGCTAGCGATGTTGTTCGTTTGTTTCCTTCTCCTCCTCGCTCCCTCTCTCATCTCAGCAGACAACACCTACAACTACTTTGACTTCGTGAGGCAGTGGTCGCCCAACTCCTGCTACAAAGCCAGCCACGGATGTAAACAGCTGCCTCAGCAGATAAACTTCTGGACGATACACGGACTCTGGCCGAGCAGGGACGCTAGCCACTACCCAGCTGACTGTGCCGGCAGCCAGTGCCACCTCAACACCACCACTATCCCCGACCTGCTGGACGAGATGCACCTGCACTGGCCTACTGACTACTCGGGGGGAGACACTAAGTTCTGGTCTCACGAGTACTGCAAACACGGCACCTGCTGTACTGACGTCTTCCCTGACGTTCATCACTACTTCAGTGCTGCCCTCACACTCAACCACCGCCTGGATGTGGACACTGCCCTGGCTAAAGCTGGCATCTTGCCAGATCTAAACAAACCTTACACTTTCACTCAGCTTGACTCGGCAATGAAGAGCAGTTTTGGAGTGGATGAAGCGACGTACTGGTGCAGGTTTGTAAAGGAAGATGACGGCTCATCCAGGCAGCTAGTGTTCCAGATATCCGTCTGTATCGCCAAGGATTCCGCTTCCCTCAATACCCAGAATTGTCCTGCTCCAGGAAAAAGCTGTGTCATAACCAAACCTTTCTATCTGCTTCCTTTCAGTGTTCTTAGGGATTAGGAGGGATAATTGGAGAGACTTATCTTTCTGAGTATAGAAAGAGAAAAAACACTAGCTATACCTAGTTTTGTTTGAAACTTGAAGAAGATGGCCCCTGATTTGTGTGCGTGCTAACTGAGAAATGACAGTCAGCTCGATTTGAGAATTGTTTGTTGACCAAAAATTTGAAACAAGATAGATGTTTTTCATGCATTTTTACTGAAATTGAGTTTTTATGATGATCAGAATTGTGATAGTTTAAATATCATGTTCAAAGTTGATTGATATTGATTATTATTTGGTTAAAAGAAGTTCGAAATATCCACACAAATTTGAGTATTATTTTGTCAAGTTTTTGAAATTACCATTTCATATTGTATTAAGTTTTTCAAACATACTTAAGATTGAAGAACTTAATACAGTAAAACCCTGATTTACCGCACACCCTGATTTACCGCGGCGTTTTCCTTTCTCCAAAACTCCGCGGTAAATCAGGTTATAACTGTAGATGGCCCAAAATTGGTAAACTTATTCGTAATATAACCTCTCGTGAGATACACATTACGACTGTCGTCAACAAAGTTCGAAGTATTTAAGACATTTAAAATTAGTGCCCATTACATTTAACGGAAACATTATCTAATTAAAAAAGAGAATATTCCAATACAGGTCATACCAACGTGCATTTAATTAACACTGTTCATTATATACATGGTTATAAAGTTCTGCCAAGATCAAAGTTTGGCACTTTACCAAGTACATGACCAGTTGGTCCGTTACTATTATTAGCGGGCAAAGCAAAATATCGTAACTATTAACTAACCTACTCAAAGGTAAGATTTATAGAACTCAGAACTAAGAAGAGACCGATCTGTCTAGAAACTGGTTACATTGTTATTCCTTGATGTTTCTCCTAGTGTTACTCCTTAATGTTACGTACGATCAAGTTCGGTTGCACCCAGGTCCCATACATACCTACTCAAAGGTAAGATTTATGGAACTCAGAACTAAGAAGGGACCGATCTGTCTAGAAACTGGTTACATTGTTATTCCTTAATGTTTCTCCTAGTGTTACTCCTTAATGTTACGTACGATCAAGTTCGGTTGCACCTTTGCCAGATATTCGATTAGTACTAAAAACTTGCTGTGAAGTGTGAGCAAGTTGCAGTAGGATAATCGTACCCGTTTACATTAATGTTGATTTAAACTATGTGGATGTAAACAATCTGCAATGAGTCGTATCAGTATAATAGTCGTATAGTGTTGTTGAAATATCAAACAATGTTTACAATCGTTAACTTGCCTGGCCTGAATTCAATACGAGCACGAGGGACTGGTTCTAAGTTTTTATCACTACTTAAGTTGTGATACTTTGTTCGGCTCGGTGATTTATTCAACAATTATTCACATCTCTTTCATTTTCTCACGGTTTCTGAGAAAAGATTTTCGCCGTTCTATTTTCTAGAATAGCGAATAAATTAATCTGTTAAAACGTAAACATTAAATTCCCGGTTGAGTTTTATGCCTGTCTCAAATTCAAAAAGATTTGATAAGACTATCAACAAATTAACGATCGTCCCATTTTTAACCAGAGCCAAACTGGAAATGCGTGTCTATTTTCCAAGTCTGATTATGTTTAACCCCTGTTTATGTATTCAGTAAAATAGTATGTCTGCTACAGACATCTCTGGTCAAGTAAGCGAGCCAACAGGAGCCAGTGACGGAACAGGAGCTAGTGACGGAACAGGAGGCTCACAGTATGGCACCGACCACCCACCTGCCGTTACCATGTCATCACAAACCCTGACTGCTCTAACAAGGCTGTACGGCTGTATCGGGATCATGTGTCTACTATTCGGACTAGCCCTGAACGGTCTGGTGCTGGGGTTCTTCTACAGTCGGAGGAAGACTGTGAGCAACACACTATACTGTGTGATAGTAGCAGTGGACTGGTGGTATCCGCTCTAATGCTACCCTACATCCTACCCCACTTCTCCCCAGCCAGAGAACCTCTCCTCTTCACCTCCCCGGGGTTCTGCAAGCTGTGGACTGTGGTGTGGGGAGCAGCCTCTAAAACCACAGTGGTCCTGGTGGCAGTGCTGGGTATATACCGTACTATCCTCCTCATGGCACCCCTCAACACGACTATTAGAGCGCTGAAAAGACGCCACTTCCTGGGAGTGGTGTTACTCTACTTCCTGGTGCTGGTGGTCTGTGAGACCGTGCCAATGTGGTGGGGATATCACTGGTACTTTGACCAGCTGAGGATGAGGTGTGAGTGGTACGATACAGCTGAGCCTCAGTGTAACGAGCGGTGTGATAGAGTCAGGACCTTCGGATATGTTTGGAACTCGGTCACCTTGGCTCTCCCGGTTGTGCCAATGTTGGGTAGTGCTGTCTTGTCGGTGTATGGGCTGAAGCGGGGTGAGAAGGGCGAAGATAGAGGTAAGAACTACGCCAGCATGACCATTGTGCTCTTCACACTGCTCTACGTCGTACTGAATATCCCCACTCTGGTCTACTGGATCATGATGCTGGCTCACTGGAGCTCCGGCTACACAACCTCCCTGCTCAAGTTCGACCACCCATACTACTTCTACTCCAACTTTGTGGAGATCCTCTCGGTGGCCCTCAACTCCCTCTTCAACCCTGTCCTGTATCTGTTGCGGATGAGGGAACTGAGAAAGTACCTCTCACCACAGTTTGAAGTCTGGAGAGGATTACCTCGACTGGCCACTGCCTCGACCATACAGTCTACCAACTCTACTGCCACCTCAAAGCAGCCAAAGATGACATCGGTAAGTAGAAATCGCAGTTTGGGCCAGGGTAAAGGAGAGAAAGACGTCCCTATGGTGAGGATGAACCACTGAAAAACAAGCTGCGGTTTTAAAGGTCTTAATATTCATTATTTTGGACTGATGAATAGTTAAACTTAGGTAATATATGTAAGCCGTGATCAATTGAGATGAATTTAGGGTAATATTGTGTAATATGAAGTTAGTATAGTGATTATTCATTATAATAAGGTGGTCGTGGTGTTCAGTATTTTACGGTAGTATTTTGGGTATATATTAGTATACGACAGTTATTGCAGTTTAAGTGCAGAGAGGTCAGTTTAACATATGTTTGGGTTAATACGAGGTTGGTTTATGGGGTGTTTAGAGATTACTAGGGTTACTATGTTTTGGCTATCGACAGGATAGTTTGGGATTGTTTAGAGATTGCAGGGAGTGGGAGATTGTTTAAACTATCTGGGGGCGAGAGGGATAGGAGGTTGGCTTTTTGGGAGGGAGGAGTGACAGTTTACCCGATCGACGTGTGGGTCAATTTGATGTCTGAACGTTTTATTTTTTACAATATGCATGTGCTATTTTACCTTTGTAATAAATTGTATATATATATATATTATATAGTACGTAAGCAACGGTTAAATAAAATCACTCAATTAATTTTTCTCAATTTTTTACTGCAAAACCTAACGTCACTTTACTGATCGTAAAATATTTCAACATTTACTAATTGCAGACATCAAATGACGTTCTGATTAAGAAATTAGCCAATTAGGTTCAATGACAATTGAGGTCATGTGCACTTCTCGAAGAAATAGACCGAATTGGTTCAAGACGTTATCAATTTGCATATATAATAGCAAAATCATTAATCATAATAATATATTATAAATATAATAATATATTCCAAGATTGTTAATGAGAATTATCGGTACCAAGTTTGCAGTTTTTTAAAAGCAATACGATTACGACAGACGAATTATTTAATGATTTGATTGGCAATATTATAAGGGGTCGTTTACATATTACATGATCAATTACGTGAACAACGTGGACAATTTTTAACCCCCTCCCCCCTCCGTAATCAGTTTTACACATAGCTATTGTGTCAAAATTACACTAGCGCAATCATTCGGAAACCCCCCCTCAGCTGATTGCGTAATATGTGAACTAATCGATAATTAAATATGTGAACAACCCCTAATTAATAATTAATGAGTGCTTATAAACCATTTGTGAGATTTTTAAAAAATGTAATAAAGAGGGTACTCAATTTTACTGCATAAGAGTATGGAATTTAGTTGGTCGCATTCTTGGTGTATAACTGCAGACTACACGACGCCTCTTAATAAGTTTATCCAATTAGTTTTACAGTAAAAAATAGCTATAACATTCCTCCAAGCATTCCTCAATCAGATCATTGAACAATAAACATAAAACAAAGAACAGAAATAGGTATGACGGATACAGTGCATAAATGCAACATCACAATTCTTTAAAAGAAATAAATAGATGATTTTATTGCCTAGGTGATCTGTAATAATTTTGTGTGATATATACCTATACTTACTGTTTATTTTTACAAATAACAGAAAAGTCGATTACTACTCTTTTGAGCCTCTTGTCGTTGTCCCTAAATTACCTCACTTTATTTTTAGACACTATCTAAGTAGCCCGTTATTATCAACCTCTCCGGTGTTTTAGGGTACAATATGAGTAAACTGCTACGCATAACTAATCTAAATCATAAGTAGAGTAAACGTGGGGTAACAGGATCCAGACAGAAAGAATGCCGAGGAAAATTATTATCTGCTCTTAAATAAGCTTCTACACTGGTTCCGGAGTAATACGGCGAATGATGCCGAAACCCCCGGCCTTCTTTTTAGTTTTGACACTTCCCATTTAACGGTAAAATTAAAATAAAGTTGCAGCAAAAAAATTAAATAAATCTTTACTTGTTTGGAACTTAAATTGTTGTTATCACCGAACAATAATAAGAAGTTAATTTCGGCCCGCTTTGAGCTATCGCAATGAAATTACAACGAAATAGGCAAAATCAAAACGCGCGCGTCAGCTACGCGCGCGTCATAGTGGCTGATGTAATCTGCACTGTCTGTACTTGTGGACACTGCCGGCGTGTCACATTAAATAGCACCAGATCGTCTGGCATACTTCAGAGAAGTTACTTTTGGGGGAACTCCAGTCTCGATATCAGATGAAGTACAGACCAACGAAATATACCAGAAACAGTTTTAAAACCTGTGGATAACGACAGCTTCTTATGAAATTTAAACAAAAAGCTTAAGTCCTGCAGCAGCAAGAAGAAAGCTATTTCATCATCTATGTATGACAGATATAACACAATGAAGCCCAAAACAAGATCGTAATATTCCCCAATCCCATACATGTTTTCGAGTTTATTTCCCTACATCCAACCACTGGACCCTTTTATACCGTATAGGGTATAAAAGCTTTCCTGCGACACTCCCTAAAGCATCACCACATACATATTGTTGTAGTAACAGGGCTCCTTTCTACCCTGTTTTCTTTAATAGAGTATATGGGATATGTGCGCCACACAAATCTCAAGACAGTTCTTGCACTAGGATGAAAACAAGAATGCTATCAGTATTAGCTCAATTTGTTTTATTCATTACTCTTTAACTGTTAGCTTGACAAAATGCCACTAATGTATATTTAATAGTTTTAACCATTTATTTTAAAAATAAAATGGATCTTTACACAAAAGTTAAAATCACCAACATTTTGTACACCCTGCCCAACCAAAAAAGATAGGAAAGATTTTATATAATGATAGGGATGAGGAACTTGGACACACGATGAACTTAATTTAGCTTTACTCGTAGACCAGCAGTTTGGGAAATATTGTTTTTAACTTGCTAACATCCCTTTTATTTACCCATACTGTTCAGTGTTCCTTAACATCGAATGATATATTAATGTTGATAATTATTAGTACATGATAATAATTAACAACAGTAATTATTAATTAACAATACATAATTTATGAAACAATAATAACTCAGAGAGAGTGAGTGAGAGAGAGAGAGAGAGAGAGAGAGAGAGAGAGAGAGAGAGAGAGAGAGAGAGAGAGAGAGAGAGAGAGAGAGAGAGAGAGAGAGAGAGAGAGAGAGAGAGAGAGAGAGAGAGAGAGGGAGAGAGAGAGAGTGGGTGGGAGAGAGAGAGACAGAGAGAGAGAGAGAGAGAGAGAGAGAGAGAGAGAGAGAGAGAGAGAGAGAGAGAGAGAGAGAGAGAGAGAGAGAGAGAGAGAGAGAGAGAGAGAGAGAGAGAGAGAGAGAGAGAGAGAGAGAGAGTGGGTGGAGAGAGAGAGAGAGAGAGAGAGAGAGAGAGAGAGAGAGAGAGAGAGAGAGAGAGAGAGAGAGAGAGAGAGAGAGAGAGAGAGAGAGAGAGAGAGAGAGAGAGAGAGAGAGAGAGAGAGAGAGAGAGAGAGAGAGAGAGAGAGAGAGAGAGAGAGAGAGAGAGAGGGAGAGAGGGGGAGGGAGGGGGAGAGGGGACCCTTAGAAATGTCTCCTGCCAGTCTACTCTACATTGCAATGAAACACGGAGCACTGCCCCTAAGTAGATTAATCACAATACAACAGTGTCGTGGTAGAATCTACTTTGCAGGTTCTAATTTCCTTAATCCAATAAACCGGAAAAGTTTCCGACTGGGCATTATCGGGATAGTTTAAACAATAAACATGGATAACGGCCCAATTTCCGGCTATTTAAGGAGGGTTGGAGCTGAAACAAACGATTTCCACGTTATATCCTTCAAATAAACGGTAAAAAGTGAGGGGTTCTCAGCGATCTCTTTAAAATACGAAGAAGCGGAATTGGGGGGGGGGGGGGGGGGGGGGGCAGCATTAGGGGGGGGGGGGGGCAGCATTAGGGGGGGGGGGGGGGGGGGGGGGGGGCAGCATTAGGGGGGGAGGGGCAGACAGAAGGTGGCAGACAGGCAGTCTGGTGAGAGTAGTGTACATTATATTATATATGTACACTATATATAGGTATAATGTGTTCATTACTACACATATACTAGACAGGAGTGATATTGGGCTGTTTTTTGATAAGATTCTCTTTTATTAATATATTTAATACTATGTAGCGTCTTCTCCATTAAGCTTTTCATTTAACATTATCTTAAATTATCTTAAATCATCTAAAATTACCTACATTTTTGCCCTGTTTTTGACACTACTTTTCGTGTGACACAATGAAAATGTACATAATATACATGACACAAAGGTAAACAACGTATTATTTACTGTTCGCATATTGCAGACACAACATTTTAACCCCACACTTATCAGTAAGTACGTGACTGCCCGAGCGCTGCCCCCCCCTCCTCACTACCCGAGCGCTGCCCCCCCCTCCTCACTACCCGAGCGCTGCCCCCCCCTCCTCACTACCCGAGCGCTGCCCCCCCCCCCCTCCTCACTACCCGAGCGCTGCCCCCCCCCCCACACTGCCCGAGCGTTGCTCCCCCCACTACCCGAGCGCTGCCCCCCCTCCTCACTACCCGAGCGTTGCCCCCCCTCACTGCCCGAGCGTTGCCCCCCCCCCTCACTGCCCGAGCGTTGCCCCCCCCCCCCTCCCCCTCACTGCCCGAGCGTTGCCCCCCCCCCCTCACTGCCCGAGCGTTGCCCCCCCTCACTACCCGAGCGTTGCCCCCCCTCACTACCCGAGCGCTGCCCCCCTCCTCACTACCCGAGCGTTGCTCCCCCCACTACCCGAGCGTTGCTCCCCCCACTACCCGAGCGTTGCTCCCCCCACTACCCGAGCGTTGCCCCCTCCTCACTACCCGAGCGTTGCCCCCCCCTCACTGCCCGAGCGCTGCCCCCCCCCTCCTCCTCACTACCCGAGCGTTGCCCCCCCCCCTCCTCACTACCCGAGCGTTGCCCCCCCTCACTACCCGAGCGTTGCCCCCCCCTCCTCACTACCCGAGCGTTGCCCCCCCCCCCTCACTACCCGAGCGTTGCCCCCCCCCCCCTCACTACCCGAGCGCTGCCCCCCTCCTCACTACCCGAGCGTTGCCCCCCCCCCTCACTGCCCGTGCGTTGCCCCCCCCCCCCCCTCCTCCTCACTACCCGAGCGTTGCCCCCCCCCCCCCCCCCCACTACCCGTGCGTTGCCCCCCCCCCCAATAACAACACTAGAATTACACAGATCCAACAATCAGACACACCACTCTGCTAATCAGTGACTGATTGCTGCTTGACTTCTAAACGCACGCTGATTGAGCTTCTATTGACTGGAACTTTTCGAACATGCAATGTTTTCTGTGTTGGAAAGGTCACGTGACTTGTACGATAGCCCACGTGACATGTGCAATAGCCCACGTGGCGTTGTTTTATGTTCATGCTAAGTTTCGTGTGCACGTGTTTACAGAACACACTGTTAATAATACATATTATATTAATACATGATACTTACTTTGGAGTACAATAGTTTATCTCAAATTAGTTATTTGAGTTCCGTGGAATCTTGCTGTAAATTAAATCTAATATGCAATGTGTATTGTGAAATATTTCATTTTCACGGCTATGTTAATACATGATACTGACTGTTACTTAACATGAAATATTTCTATGTTGATCGCGGGACCCTGCAATAATGTATATTTAATCACAACTAGAACATTAATTCCTTTTTAATACTGCCTTTTTAATACCACCTTTAAATACATATTATCACATACATTATACAAACTAATATAATATTGTATTGTAATCTGTACACGCACAGGGAAATGTCAACTCCGTATGAGGGGGATCGTTAATAGATATTAAATCTTACGTAACAAAACAACACATTACTTTATAAGATAATTATATAGATGATTATATAGATAATTATATAGATAATTATATAGATCACCAACTGGACACGTTATTGACCGCTCTTGGAAAGGTCTTTGCTGATGGCACGAAGCTTATTTAAGTCAAAAAAGTTATGGAGTGTTATAAAGTTGTTGTACTCTATAAGTGTATATTCACCTACAAGCATAACTGCTTGGCGTGATGAGGTACATCTTTGATTGGTCGAAGGTCTTTCAACAACACAGCATCATCACTTTCATAGTAGTCCCCGGCTTATGACGGGTTCATAGCGGTATTAAACATGTTTTTCTGGGCCCAAACATTCTACGCTCCTACTATGCTATTACTGGTCTCTTGACTAACTCCCAATCATCTGTCCATATGGTATTGTTTCTGGACAAATAGATGGTATACGATGCCCTCAGGCTGATCTCAGCGATCTTCATGCAGGCCTTCTTCTTCTCTTTGTTGTTTACGTTCAGGTGGTTCATAAAGGTTGGGAGGCTATAGTTGTAAATGCCTCGAGCTCCCACTTCTACTGTCTGGAGCTTGCAAGCCCATCCGTTGGCTTCTATCTCTTCTGTCAGCTGCTGATATCTCTTCATCTTTCGCTTCTCTTGATCAGCAAAGTTCTGCTCATTTCCACAAGTCAGCTCCATTAGATAAACCTTCTTTGCTTTATCTGAATAGATCACTACATCAGGTCTTAGTGGTGTAGCTGCAATGTGCTGCGGGAAGTTCCTCTGTCTCTCATCCTCATCAAATATTATCTTCCAGTCGTTGGCATCTGAAAAGAAATATCTTTGGGTCTTATGATGAGTTGGGTCAGCTAAGGTAACCTTCTCGCGCTTATTGCCTGCCTTGTGAAAGACCGACGGTGCCCTCTTCGATTCCTTGGCGATGTCGGAATTAAACTCTTCAATCTGTGATGAAACGGTCTTCATGATTTCACGTAGGACCTGATCATGGCGCCAGTTGAAACGTCCCTGTCTTAGTGCAACCTTGCAGAACGTCAGGATATGATTGAGTGTCCCTTGTTTGCTGCAGAGTTTACAGTTTCCTGAAACGGCTTTATTCCAAAGCTTTAGGTTGCTAGGTGTTGACGCAGTGTCATGAATAGCATTGACATGAAACTTTAACAGTTCCGGACTAAGTTGATAGATCAAGTTATTCCACGTGGTGTCAAATGTCATTGTATTTTCCCATGTGAGAAAGAGGTTTTGCCGCTTTTTGTCAAAGAGTGAACAAATAAGTGTCTCTTCATCAAAGGTCCTCACCATGTTGGTTAGCAGTTTCCTCTCTGATGTGTCCTCATATCTTGTCCCATACCCGAGGCCAGTTGTACCAACTGCAGGTTTTCCAACTAACTCTTGGAAGTAAAGTTGGCGCTGACGGTCTTTCAGCTCTTTGGGATAAGACCACATCTTCTGTGTGTCTGCAATAGCCTTATGGTTAGAGTACACTTTTTTGATGTAGGGGTCACTTGAGTTACAAAGTTGGTGTCCCTTAATAAGTTGGATGACTTTGTACTCAGTGCAGATGTTTTTCAGCTGCAATCCTTTCTGGTCTCTACTCCTGTAGAGGACGGTGGTGGTACAAGGATGCGCAATCCCTAGCCACTTCTTAAAGTATCTGTTACACAGTGCCTCAAGCTCTCTCACAAATGTGATGGGTAGGTTATAAACAGTAAACCCCCATGACATCTTACTAATGATGAGGTGGTTATACACCCACGCCTTCATTGGACCGGTGATTTCATCATTAGACGTTGTTTCCAAAAGGTCCTCTAACTTCTTCTTGATCATGGACCGAATTTCCTTTACCTCAAGATCTACATACATGTACATTCCTAGGAACTTCATTGGTGCTTGGATAATGGACGGCACCTGTTGTTCGCTTAGTACAAACTCTGCATCATAGGTATTGTACTTTCCTCCAGTACACTTCATAGACATAGACAGGCACTTCGATGGTTTAGCCTTCATTTTCTTCGACCAGTCCAGGAACTCTTCTACTACCTTCAACATCTTCTTCATCTCCTTCTCGCTCTTCGACAACAGGGTTAGGTCATCAGCAAATGCTTTCTTTGAGGTCTTGCTATCACTGAAGCTTGGCTCATACCCAACTTGACTGCACAGTACAGCTAGAAGTTCCAGTAGGATGTTGAATACTATAAGGAACAGGATCACGGACAGTGGGTCTCCCTGGAACAGGCCTAGCTCATACCAGAATGTTCTGGATGTCCATTTCCTGCACTTAACTAGGACACTGAGGCTTCCATAATACTCTATTATAAGCTTAATGAAGCTTTCAGGTAGGTGGTACCGGCGTAGGGCATAAATAATAAGGCTGTGCGGGACTCTCCCATACGCATTCATAAGGTCAATCCAGATCACGTGGACTTGTCTTCTGTGGCTTTTAGCATCTTTAATCTCTTCAAGGAGGGCTTGAGTGTGTTCTAGGCAACCAGGGGTTTTCTTCATGAAACCTTTCTGTACTGAGGTGTCAATGAACAGATTTCGTGTCATGTGCTCAAGTACACGGTCTCCCCAGATGGCAAAGAACAGCTTCCCACTACAGTTTTGGAGTGTGATGTTACGGAACTTGCCAGGATCTTTTAGATCATCCGTTTTAGGAATTAATGTACTCACTCCCACCTTCCACTGTGGGGGGACAACTCCTGTTTTCCAAATCCTGCATATCAGATGGTGTAGATGGTGACTAAAAGTTCGACACTTTTATATCACTTATATATACACTTGTATATCTTTTACGTTTTTTGCGGAAAGTCTCGTTAAAGTTGATGCCGTGGTGTCAGTAAAATGGTACGGATAAACACATCCATCTATTTATTATATCGTCTCGCTTTATATATACTAGCAGGAACCCGTCTAACCCTAAAGTGGTGTCAAGACTCGACAGACTAAAATAATTATTACCTATTTAATTCGCATTTTTGACACCACTTGAGAGTCCAAATTTTGGGCACTAAAATTATTATTCCTTGGCCAATTTTTTATTTTTTCATGCTGATTTGAAGGCCATTAAAGCATTTGACCCAGTCAAAAAAGTTTCAGTTGTATATATGTTTTACGGTTTTTGCGGAAAGTCGCGTTAAAGTTGATGCCGTGGTGTCAGTAAAATGGCACGGATATATACACATATATATATATATCGTCTCGCTTTATATATAGTAAGATATATAGTAAGATAGTAAGATACATAGTTCCCGGAAATCATCAGTTTTCCGGAATAAACAATTCCGGAGTCCGGAATTTCACAACAAACTCTAAAATAAGTTACATTAATCATCACTGTAACTCGCTGGAAGAAAGTAGAATTAGTAACCTTGGGTCCAATGCCGGGTAAGGACGTTAGTCCCTCCACCGTGTTAGGAATATCATTATCATACTCAGTGTGTACAATCCGGGAGGCGTTCTTTATATACGTTGCTTTCTTCTGCAAATAATAGAGATTAAGTTATGTTTTTAAACATTTTGATGAATACATTAATGGTTTTGAAATTTTAAACATTTTGATTATTAAGTTATTACATTAATGGCGTTTAAATTTTAAAGATTTTGGCGACATCGCTATTTTCACCCGTGATTTTAGCTTCTGGAATTTCTCAGATATGTGGCGAAAATGAAGGAGAAAATTGTTGCTTATTTTCGTCATCACAAAAACCGGAAATTACCGGAGCAGACACATTTATATAGCGATGACTCCACCGGCCGAGCCTCAATAAGCGTAATGAGAGGTGACATATACGTGTAGTTGATGCGGGGTCGCACTTTTCCGCACCACTAGCCGATATTCGTTCTATCAGAGTTGTGCACTTGGTAAGTTGCTATGTACAATAAGAAAGATGGACAAGTTTTTACATTTAACAGTAATGTTTGAGTAAGGAGAAAGCGTAAGTACGGAAATAATTTATTATAGAACTTTGGAAATGAATTAATTAACCGTTTAGAGGTACTTTATTCTTATTTAATATCATTATTATAATATAATATGCAATCGTAAACTACTCTCTCCAGAACTTAAGTACTCAAATTTACTATTAATTACAAATTATAATATCTCTGTCAATACACAGGAGCCCCGTGTATTAAGTATTTCCAGTGATTGATCGGACCTATATAACTGTGGTATTTGTTTTTTTAGTTTTTGTGAAATATATCAGTGTATATATAAATAATATATCACTATATCAGTGGGCGTGTATTGTAAATAAGGAATAAAAGGGCATTTTAAATTCAATAACTTAACTCTATACTTATAATTTGGCTTTTTAAATGGAGAAATGTTCAAATTTTTGCCTAGAGTACTTTTCTTAAAACGCTGTTTTTGTCTGTTATCACGTGATCAGCTCTAATACCAGTACAAAGAACCCAAAATTATGTTTTATAAGAAAGGTTTTATATACAAAGGTCTTATAAAAGTGGAGCTCTAAAGTTTATGTTAAATTTATAATCATAATTACATAATATACATACATAATTATACATAAACTCATATAAACGGTTACGACATAATTTATGCCGGTTTTACTCATGTTAATTATCTTAAGGAACGTGTGGTGAGAATCGTTTAAATCACAATAATTCGAATGGCTAAACTCATCAGTTATAATATACATTAAATTAATGATGGGTTAGATTGATTATACTAGTATATAATATTACTAAAAGATACTAAAATAATACAAGTCGGGTAGGCGAGGTGTGACTAGCAGTTCTAGTCACATTATCACGTGACTAGCAGTTCTAGTCACGTGATCATGTGAGGTTTTACCACATTTAATGGAACCAGTTTTAATAGAACTCACTATTAAATTCTATATCATATCCCATATTATTACTACTACTATACATTTCATTATCGTTCGCATTAAATAAGACTGTCACTAAGTGGCTTTCTCTAGCAAGTTCTGAGACTCAGGTAAACCTTCCAATCCTACCCAGAACCATGAATATTCCCGGTACAACACCCGGGTGAAAGTTGCACAATCTTATTATCATAAAATCATAAAGTCGTGTTAATATGTGATATCTAGACACGGTAGAAATATCTGGGGTAATGAGATTGGGAGATATAGCAGGGTAGACAAGGTAAAGTAGACAAGGTAAACTGGTAATTAACAGGTTATCTTAAGTGTAATACCATTTTACACTATCTTCCACTGTAAACTTCCACCGTTTACCCGGATAATTATAAAACTGTCGTTCAGTGTAAATGTGCGAGGGAGAAAAATACATTTCTGTCTATTTTTGTGATATAAATTCCCGTAATATGAAGAAATGAAGAAAAAGGTGGAGCTACCAGAAATACCGTCTCGCCTCGTCTCCCCCTACCAGTCACACTTAACTCGGTTACAACGATTCTTCTAATCCCTGTCCCTAACTGATCGCTCTCTGCATACACCCGCTCTTATCTTATATACACACCAAATCAGGGCCCATACACCCGCTCTTATCTTATATACACACCAAATCAGGGCCCATACACCCGCCCTTATCTTATATACACACCAAATCAGGGCCCATACACCCGCCCTTATCTTATATACACACCAAATCAGGGCCCATACACCCGCCCTTATCTTATATACACACCAAATCAGGGCCCATACACCCGCCCTTATCTTATATACACACCAAATCAGGGCCCATACACCCGCTCTTATCTTATATACACACCAAATCAGGGCCCATACACCCGCCCTTATCTTATATACACACCAAATCAGGGCCCATACACCCGCCCTTATCTTATATACACACCAAATCAGGGCCCATACACCCGCCCTTATCTTAAATACACACCAAATCAGGGCCCAGGTCAAGATTCATGCGAGATTGTGAGCTAGGCTCATCGCACAAAATTTGTAAATAAATGAGAAAACAGAAAAAGTTTAACTCAAAAGTTGAGGGACACAATAATTAGGAACTTAACGTGTATTTTATACACTTAACGTGTATTTTATCACTTGTTCATAGCGTGAAAACAGGGAGATCATAAGATTACATTGCCAGGATTATCTGCGCTACAGGCCTGCAAGTAACATTCCTTCCCCCAACAACATTCCTTTACATTACTTTGGGGTGCCCGCACGTGCGGAATTAACGAGACACCAGATTTAATTATTGAATTGTGGTAATATGTGAAAATCTAATAAGGTGAAAGGTAAACACGGGTAGAGATAAGGTTACTTGATGCGACTAATGGACGGTAACCGTGGTATCAGCTTTCTCAGCTCTCTCCGAGAGGATGCTTTTAGATCATCAGTGATCATGTTGAAACAATTTAGCATGACGGACTTCAGACTTGGAATAAAATAACAATGGCACGGACAATTAGTCGTTATTATTTAATGATAATGTGATAAATGATAGAGCTAGGCATGATTTTGGGTTTTCAAGAGTTGGTTTTATTTAGTAGCTTCTGACTAATTTGGTCGGCTAGATTCTAGAATTAAAATTATACAGAATTAGAGTAATAAATGAAGATGAACCAAGAATGGTGCCAAAAATCTGGGATATTCGAATCAATCAGCAATTTTCTTTTGGTAATCGGAGAGTTTCAAGTTGCAATTAAAATCATGATCGTCAAAATGTGGCGGTTTTTCGGTCAATATTTTTAACGGTCATAATTTAACCCGCAATGACATTAACGAGTAAGGTAAATAATACACATGTTACGAATAAGTCTTTAGCTTTGATTATGAGTTATTGTTGTTCTACTGGAGTAACATTCACTAACCTATTGAGCGTCATCTTTCATTGCAAGCCAATACACTATAAGCATAGTTAGGATAATTCATAATAATTTTTCTTGGAGTTTGAATAAATGTCAATTTTTGAATTTAAAAACGGGTTTATTTCAGTTTTACCAGAAAACATCGATTATTGTGTTAGTGTTAGATACCAATATCGACTACATATTTTTATTTCAAACTGTAACCAAGGCGAGTAATCGTTAAAGATACAAATTAGGCTAATGGCCGATCATTGCTTGATAATGTTTACTGTACACATATTTTATTAGCTGATCGGAGGTCAGCTTGTGAAATTTGTGATTAATTAATTACGTCATTGTGGAGAATTAACGTTTGTTATTACGAGCTGATGATTGTAAATCTCCGTAATATAATACTGGTGAGGTTGTGAAAAACGGTAAAAAACATCTGAAAATTATTGATTGGAAACCGTTTTGGTTTTCTCTTCGTCGACGACAGACATTTTAGGAGATATCCAGTCCAAATTATTATCAGGTATATCCAATTATGTGTAGTTATGGGGGGGTACCAATGGCATAAAATGGAGACAAATGGCATAAAAATCGTCAAATGGCATAGAAATTTCATGGCATAAATGGAAATTTTGCTTGGCCAATTCTCCATTATGCCATTTATGCCATTGGTACCCCCCCCCCCCCCCCGTAGTTATAGTAATAACAAGAAAAAGAAAAAAGAAAAGAAAAAGAGACTTGGTGCTACTCGTTGGGAAGGTAACACAAGTTTTTTGTCACGTGATAAGAGTCTGATTAGTTGCCTGCTGTCACGTGCCAAACAAATTTACACACATAATATCACAAAGGGGACCTTTACCGATTGTTGAAATTCGACATCTACCGTCATCTAGCGTGAAATGAGGCTAGATGACTCTAGAAGGTACCATTATTCAACAGTTTAACCTAAAATCATTCCGATACTCTTCACACACATAGCAAGGAAAGTTCCCAGAACTAAACTTCATAAAAATCTCACTGCCCCGTCCGCTCTTTTTGACAGGCATTACGAAATAATCTACATTTTCTCTCTCTTATCGTGTTTGTTAGTTTCCTGAGAAATGCTGACAGGTATATATATAATATTTATATTATATTATATGATATATAAAGTACCACGACACATTCACAAACTACAAATGTAAGTGAATTATCCCGAATAGGGTTTAACTACCCACCAGTACCAATAGCTCTCTCTCTCTCTCTCTGTCTCTTAAAGTTACGTAACCTCTCTCTCTCTCTCTCTCTCTCTCTCTCTCTCTCTCTCTCTCTCTCTCTCTCTCTCACTCTCTCTCTCTTCTCTCTCTCTCTCTCTCTCTCTCTCTCTCTCTCTCTCTCTCTCTCTCTCTCTCTCTCTCTCCTCTCTCTCTCTCTCTCTCTCTCCTCTCTCTCTCTCTCTCTCTCTCTCTCTCTCTCTCTCCCTCCCTCTCTCCCTCCCTCCCTCCCTCCCCTCCCTCCCCTCCCTCCCCTCCCTCCCTCCTCCCTCCCTCCCTCCCTCCCCTCCCTCCCTCCCCTCCCTCCCTCCCCCTCCCTCCCCCCTCCCTCTCCCTTCCACCCACCCTCCCCTCCCTCCCTCTCCCTCCCTCCCTTCCTCCCTTCCTTCCTCCCTCCCACCCTCCCTCCCTCCCTCCCTCCCTCCCTCCCTCCCTCCCACCCTCCCTCCCACCCTCCCTCCCTCCCACCCACCCTCCCTCCCTCCCTCCCTCCCTCCCTCCCTCCCTCCCTCCCTCCCTCCCTCCCTCCCTCCCTCCCTAGGGTTGGAGTTAAGCTTACGGTCAGGATTACGGTTAGAGCTAGGGTTACAGTTAGGGTTTTGGGGAAGCGGTAGGGATTCGGACGTAGCCTCCTTACTTCTTACTTAGGTATCAATGTGGATTGTGGGTGCCTTACAAACGAACAGCATGTGTTGTTAGGTTTAATCTGTATTGTTAGGTTTAATCTGTATTGTTAGGTTATCTGTACTTGGCAAAACAACTTGTAAAACTTGTAATACTGCATGGTAAGTGTACGGTGTGTGATTATAAAGTTTGCTTACAAACACCTGCAAATGGTTTAAGGTTATGAGCACTGGAAGAGCTGACATCCACGCGATGAAGTTCGGAGGATAACTGGAAGGTTTCACTTTAAATAGATTAAATATTTATAATATATTTATATGTACTAGAGTTTTGCGATCTCAGAGATGATATTGATCTATGATGTTAAATATAACATTCCACGATCAAGATTGACTAATTAATAAATCATGAACTTTAAATTTTTGTCGGACATAACAAAATCCGGAGTTTAGAATTTAGATATGGACATTTTTATTACTGATTGCGATCCTACAGTACATAAATATTTCTCCATTATATCATAGTGTCTACTTATCTGACTTCTACAAGCGGTACATTGACGACGCCACCAGCACAGCTGTAACAAGAGAAGAAGCTCTAGCACTTGTTCAGAGTATCGCAGACCAGGACCCTGACAAGAAACTCAAGTGGGAGGTAGAGTTTCCGGAGAACGACCAAGAGTTCATCCCATTCCTTAACACAGAGCTTAGAGTGGAACCTGATGGAACTGTGACGAGCCGCTTGTACCGTAAGCCACAGCAGAAAGACATCACACTTCACAAGAATTCATGTCACCCAGAATCTGTGAAGACGAACACCGTGATCAACCTGTATAAAGAAGCGGACAAGATCTCGTCAGGACCTCAGGAGAGAGAACATTCATACAGCATTTTAGACCGTCTTATGACTAGAAACGGGTATCAAACACCCAGAAATTATTCCAACAGACGTCGTAGTAGTATTAGTAATAGAAATAGGGAGGATAACAGAACAGTGCTTAAGTTAGATTTTATCTCAGACAGTATCAGTAACAGAATTAGGAATCATATTAAACAGAACAATTTACCTATTAAAGTTATATTTTCCCCAGCTAGAAAACTAAGAAATATTGTGTGTAATAACAGACCGTATGATAAGAGAACCTGTATTATTAACTCCTGTAAAATTTGTCCTTTATTAATAACTGAAAATAAAGATTGTGAGGTGAAGAACGTTGTGTATAAGATTACCTGTAAAATCTGTAATAATATTTATATTGGTGAGACGTGCAGGAGGGCACATGATAGGCTCGGAGAGCACCTAAGATATGCTAAATTTCCTTTAACTCCTTCTAACACTAGTCAAGCTTTTGCTATTCATTATAACAGTTTACATAGGGGGTCAGAACCCAATTTAGAATTTGAGATTTTAAAAACAGAAAGCAACACAGCTAGAAGAAAGATTGCAGAAGCAATGCTTATTTTGAAGTTCAAACCTAACATTAACAAGAGAGATGAGTTAGAAACAATCAAACGTTTTTTAGTAACAAGTACATAATAAACAGGGTGTAACATATTGTATACTTTACAGACAGGGGATTGTCTACACATATGTAGTGATTTTTAGTGATATTTATAGGTTTTGTTTACTTTCTGAGTACAGGGACCACATCTCACACACGCACACTTCCGCCTCCTATTCAACACACTACCCTTACAACATCAATCAAACCATATTAGGCTCCCACGTTTCACACTTCTCATTGGTCAGTACGATTCCCGCCATTTTCACTCCACACTAGATACATACCTACACACTTCACATCATGCACCTGTTCACCGTTGTAGCACTCCATGCTTCTGTATCATGTGTAGTATATTTAGTAGTAGTTTTAGGAATGTACAGTATTTACTATAAAAGTTTGTCGTCGTATAAATTAGTTTTGTTATGAATTTTGTTATGACTTTTTTGTATCGAATTTTTGGATAAAGTTGATTGATTAAAAATAAATTAACGTACACAAATTTTGCCTCAGATATATGTTTTTTACGTTTTGAATTTTTAACACTTGTTTTTAGATCATGAATACGATGTAGTTACATTGAAACGTCGAGTAATCTCCTTTCCCTAATAAGAGCATTTTTACTTGTCGCAACAACCGGGATAAAGATAATTTTACCCAGAATACATAGTGTGAAGGCAGTATAAGTGAATACCGACACAGATATCTACCTTTTAATGTTCGAAATAGGGCAGAACTTTCAATCACATGTTCAATCTAATTATATTAGGAATCTTAATTCATTACAGTATATTATTATAATAGTAATATTGTAAGTATGATCTACTGTAGTCACAAACCCGATTACCAGGATTTACTTAATAAAACAAACTCGTTAGAGCGATTATAATCATGCCATATAAGTAATGAACACTCCAAACTGTACCAATTATCATTACCGTTCCAGATACAAGTAATATATATACTCTTGCAGCGTGTACGAGCTGGTATATATACTGCACTACTAGTTTCGTTATATTGAATCAAGAGACACGACCAACCATCTTCACTGGTCTCATGTCACGTGACAACCACGTGGGCTGCACGTTAGCACGTATATACTGAGCTGGTTATCCAATCAGATTCCAGGAAACTGCCCACGTGTGACGTGTCACGGACCTGATTGCCACGTGACTGTGCTCAATTCAATATACCACGTGGGCGAAGGGATCCAATCAGGAGTTGTTTACTAATAGCCCTAGTATTCTCAATAAACAATTTAGTGAACCAATTAGGAGGCAGGAACTGGGGTCACGTGTCGGGAGATGTCCAATCAGGCGTGATATTGGGGAGAGGACACGTGACCAGGACACGTGACCAGGACACGTGACCAGGACACGTGACTAGTATCACCAAGTGTGACTCACCGTAAAATATATATGCTTATTATGAGTTATTATACATTAAGGAAATAATTTGAGGCCATTTAACTATCACAACAAATAGTGAATTTAATTCGAATAAAGTCCGGTAATATGCATGACGAAAATGGATGGAATTTCGTCGTGTGACCGGAGCGACAAAATATGGAAATATGTCTGAGTGGCTCTTTATTCCGAATTCCTGGTGGTTGGGTCTAGCTACAATCACCCAATAACAGTTTTAAAATAGAAAAAAGTTTAATTTAAACTCTGTTTGAGGACTTTGTGAAATATGATCATACTTTTTACCAGATGAATGATCTCCAATGAAGGGTGACGAACACGTGATATAATTACAGGCTAAACTACCTGCCAAAAGCCAACTGGATGTATCAACTGAGCCAACACCGATTCGTCAGTGTCCGCCACATTCTTAGGCGTCAAACCAAACTTCTTGAGTCTCTTCATTGCACCAGCAGTGACTTCGTCTTTCGTTTGACTTGACAGCATTAGCGAGATCATAACTTGGTACCGGTAGATCTGAAGTTAATTATTTTAAAGTTACATTATATTAAAGTTGTCATATCGATATTGTAAGCTGTGTCCGAATACCAGAAAAACTAATCTTACGGTCTTAGAAAAATTAAAAACAGTGCTACTCAGTTAACAATAACAATTTAACGTGAAATTGTCGGCAATTTACCAGCCCGGGCTAAATTTTACATATTTTCACAAATAAAGAAGACAAGTTAAATTGGTAAATCAGAGTTAAAAGAGGAATCAGAATTATGAAGATTAAAATACAATGTTTTATGACGAAATTTGAGTTTGTTTTCCAGAACTTTTACCTTTAACGACTCTTTTAGTTGCATTTAAAAATACCAGCTCAGATGCCTTTTCTATGAGTTAGAACAATGTTTAGCGAAAATTCTATAAGCCTAGGTTTTTGCTATTCTGCAAAAACAAAAACGAGCTTCACATGACTGGAGTTTCGATTTTGATATGATTTCGGTCAAACTTACGCTCTCATGAAAAAGCTTAATAAATACTATGGGTTGTGCTAAATACACAGACACACGTACCTTAGGACCCTTATCAGACTCAGCATTCTTAAAGCAGCCCATAACATCCACAGGAGCAACTATATTCTTCCGCATCTCCATGATGTTATCATAGAGAGCTTTCCAGTTCGGGGGTGCTCCATTAAATTCTATTTTTATCTGCAAATAAAAGTTACTGTATCGAAATTATAAAGCAGAGCTTGTAGTTTCAAATAAGTTTACAGGTACAATTGTATGAATTGGTTCGAATTAATAATATGACGCGTTTTCATGGTCCAAAAAGTTTGGACGTATAAATCATTTTGAAAAATTGTCGTTAGTAAGAAGTATATAGGTGTAATTCATCATCATTTTCTCACAAACCTTTTTTCGAGGTTCTGATTTTTTATTTGCACGCTTTCTGCTTTTCTCAGGTTTAACATTTGGAGGTGGAGTATTATTAACAAGAGATTTCTGATGTTGTTGATACAATAACTGCTGATTATGATTATTCACAATGTACTCTTGCCTAGGCAAGGAATTCAAATTGTAATACTCATCAAACTGAATGGGCAAATGTGTCCTTTGCTGAACAACTGGTTGTTGATAAACTTGATTGACAAATGTGTTATGGAGACCGTTTTGACCATAGAAAGGATTTGGTTCAGCTTTCACATCATAACTTGAGTGCTGTCTTAAATTAGTGTTCTGAAAAGCATTATAATGTGCAATGTCTGGGTTTGGAGAACCGTTTTTCTGTCCCAGACCATTGCTGAAGCTCTGATTAAGGTTGGGGAATGATTGAGGAGCAGGCTTAGCTGAGGCAGGAGTGCATGGAGAGGGTAAAGTATTGCTGCTGTTACTATCGATTGACCACTGGGTGTCATTCACATCGCAATCAGATTCTAAGGTATGATTAGCCTCTTCAAGCAAGGAACTAAATGACATCCTGAAAAGTAAATGATAAAGAGCTTCTGATTAAACAAAGTACAGACATAGAATAACGTTATCATATAGTTTAAAGATGCAATTATTGGAACAAACCTTACACACAAAAGCAAAAATAGTTTTAATTATTTGCTTTTTTGATATTATAATATGACGGATGAATGAAAATTCCCGACTCATACATGAATCATACTGTTAATGATGTAAGTAATAACAGGGTAAACCAGAGGTTACTACCCTCAAATGATTCTCTTGTCCGAATTGCGTAAGAAAGTTTGGAGTTGGGGATATATGAGTCTAACTTATAAATTTACAATTCAATAATAATTCATGTTGTCAGAATTGCAATAAATTTGTATGTGCAGGAGGTATGGATCTTTCAATTCAACCCCCAGACCTGGATCCTCACCCCTCATTTTATAATTTCATTTTCTCTAAATAAATGTATTGAAAATGTCAATGTTGCCATGCAGAGCATCAAATAAATTTTTGTGCCATCCGCAGCTACCTTGCGAGACATATTTAAAAGGTACGAAAGTCAGTGATTTTCCAAAAAAAAACACCATATATTTATGGACTACCAAAATTTAGGTCACCATCATTATTTTCCCAAATTATTGGACTTTGTCGATTTACTATCAATTTAGTTAGTCATAAATATGATTCATCTAACAAATGGAACAGTAGTATTCGATCACGAGTAAGAAAGTAAGTAACATAGAATAAAAAATTCTAAATACCATAATTTAATTTGGGGTATAAAATGCTGTGGTTTTCGAAAAAAATCCCATATTTTCGTTCCCAAATCATTTAGTTCACCGGAATTATGTCGAATATAATTATGTCTCGTGAGGTAGTTAAGAGTGAGATATATCACTTACAGTCATTCAGCCATAAATAAATTAAACCACAAAAGGCCTCCTTGCAGTTTGCTGAGTATATAGAAGCTACAATGAGCAATTATGTCCTTCCACTCACTCTGCTAAGAAGCTGGTGTTTTGATTCTTTCAGTACACAATCCCGGATTAAAACCACTAAAGAGGCTAGGTGGCGTAGTGGTTAGAGCCTCTGCCTTCTGCTGCAGTAGTTCCAGGGCTCAAATCCCAGTGTCACTTAGTCTAAGGAGTAGCTAAGGATCTATGTGACATCAATTTGGGAACATAAAACCTGCCCTGTAAACAATGTAAAAAACCATCCACTTATAATTATTACTGAAGACGGGTTTGCAAGAATCTACGTACCTCATCACTCAATACAGTTCTTATGCTGGGCTGAAGATCAATGCCAAAAAGACGCAGTGTATGGTTGTCAAGTAAAGAGAAACCAATTTTGTGAACCTGAACCAGAGAGAATTAAATATAAATGTGTATCCCAGCGACCCTACACCGAGAGATACAGTATTGAGTTGAGAGTAGAGGGGAAACCTGTTGAGTGGGTCAGTAAATTTGACGATATGGGGATAGTTGACATCAGGATTCAGCGTGCCAATGGTGCATTTCACTGCACCAGGTCTGGAAGATATGGAACAGTAGCCTAAAAGGCTGCTGTTATCACTATTCTGTTATACAAAGCTGAAGTCTGGAACACTACTGAAAACAGATGAAGCGTTTTCCACCTGACCTTTTTGAGAAGAATTCTAAAGATAAAGTGGTTTCCAATGATGAAGTTCTCAGGCATACTGGCGTTAAGTCTATAAAAAATTTCATCGGTTCTGCTAGACTACGGACACGTTGTAAGAGTGTCAGAAACTAGGTTTTTCATTTTTTTAAAAAGGAAAAAAGGGGGACCCCAACCCATGTATCTGTATCTACAAAGTATCATCACACTACATGGAAAAATAATTATTTCTCCATCAAATTTAAAGGTAATAATTTATCAAATATTAATCATGAATAAAACAACATTACAAAATTTAATTTATTCATACTTCCCAGTGGAGTAAAGATTTATAGACGTTTCCTTGCTACATAAGGATGGAACTTGCTCTAACCAGAGCCCTCTCGCTTGCAGTAGCTTCACGCAGTAGCGTCACGCAGTACGCGTATACACATGGCTATGTGAAGGATGGAACCACAGATAATCATTGTGTTTTTCCTTATTACTGATATAACTGGTACCTTCAATTCTTGTTAAAACTTCTTTCGAAACATTCCAAAAATGAAAGTCATTTACAATATATTTAGAAATCATATTTTTTTAAAAACTTTCCAATCCAATTTTAAAACTCATTGAAACTGTCAAGCAGTTCTTCACCTCCGAAGGGAGTTTGTTCCAATAAGGAACAACCCGCTCTGGAAGAAAAGAACACTTATTTGTTTAATTGATTATTTGTTTAATTGACTGAAGATTCTTGACCTTTGTCACACTCTTACTACATCTATTGGATGAAACCTACTTGTTGCAAGGGAGTATGAACATGAATGATGAACAGCGTGCTACTTGACAATCATTGAGAATTCTGAAATGCAGTAGAATTTAATTGACGATGTCAATTCATCGCAGCTCGGCGAGGCACAGTAGCGCATTTCGCCGATGGCGCTGTGAGAAGACTCATTGAGTGCGCGGCGCGGCACAGTAACGCATCGCGCTACAACAGTAGAATTGAAGCGCAGCATGAGCAGTTTTTGACCCGTTATAGAATTTTCAGTTTTTAAAAATAAGTACTATCGTATGCTTATTTAAAAAAATTGCGCAAATTGCGCATTTTCCTTTAAATCTGAGGGCCAAATATTACGTTTTCTATAATTAGTATAATACGTCAGACGAAACCTAACTTTATTATTGATAATGAGCGTGTAACCAATCGTCGTGTAATTGCAAATGAGTTCAACAAGTACTTTGCTTCCATTGCATCTAATCTTAATGAAGTGTATTGTCATGACTATTTAAGAATATGATTTACCAACATTTACCGACTACCTCCCGAAATCCATCACATCCAGTATTTATCTTAAGGCCAGAGGGGGGGGGTAAGGGGTCAAAAAATTCTACCAAAATATTATTTTCTAAATCGATTTAATTTTTGATGACAAAAACATTGCTGCTATTCACATATTTGTAGCTGATTAACTTTATTTTATAATTGAGGTTAACCAATTTTCACAAAATTGACTATACAACATTGAGGTTAATAAAATTGAGGTTCATATTTTATTACACGCCATAATTTTTTGTTATTTCGGTCAGCAAATGTAAACTCTAAATTTTAGGTTCATAATTATCAGAAAAAGTAATATCCAAACGTGATTAAATGAGGTTAACCTCTTCTTTTAGATATAGCGAGAATAGATCAAATGATAGAGTTATTATTTTCATGGTAAGTTTACGGTATGCAAATTTCTAAATAGATGACGTGTTGATTGACTTTACTTTTATCTTGAGAAAATGAAAAAAATGAGGTTAACCATCACATTTTGGTACCGTAGGGAATATACATACGATTCTTACTTATGTAATGTACCACAATATCGAAGTGAGGTATCTATTGGTATCACAATGCCTACAACTATAATCACGTGACAAAGGTGATTTGAACTGACCATATTTTAGTAGAAGATTTTACCCGTAAATGGCTAAAAAATGAGGTTAACCTCTCATTTTTTGAATATCTGACCAGTTAATTACATGTTAACCTCAAAACCTTAATCGTTATACTGTGCAAATGTTTTACTACATATATAATAACATATTGATAAACCAATCCCAGTGTTATATGGTCTAAAGCGAGGTTAACAACCAAATTTTAAGCAGTTAGTGTTTACAGGAAGTCTTGGTTAACCTCATTTTTTACAATACAAGGACATTAACTACTGAAAGTGGCTAAAATCATTTAGGGGACGGCCAGGTCTGATCAAGAAAACGTTATTAAGTGTATAAAAAGTCCTAACTAACGAACTGTGATACATTCCAGTGAATATTCAAAATTTTGAAAACACTAAATTGCATCTATCTCAAAACACATTTTTTGACCTTTCGATTCCTTAGTTGAGAAAACTGGCCACTCCCTGATCTTGAGGTTTGGTACAGTGGTTCCTTAGACAATTGTCCTCATTTATTATGTGAGCGATTTTTTAAATTTGACTCGGTTCTCGAATTATGAGGTTAACCAGCTAAATTTTCCGAATTTTTGACATGGTTAACCTCATAATTCGAGGACCGAGTCAAATAAAAAAAATCGCTCACATAATAAATGAGGATAATTGTCTAAGGAACCACTGTACCAAACCTCAAGATCAGGGAGTGGCCGGTTTTCTCAACTAAGGAATCGAAAGGTCAAAAAAGTTACAGCCGTTTAAAGATCCAGCTTAACATGTAATTACAGGTAAACCTCAAAATTTAGCGCGCGATATCTCAGGAACGCAAGGTCAGATTTTGATCCGGTCTTTTTCTTCTTGTTCGTCTCCAGCAGCTATTATCAAATATGTGAAAACTAGAAAAGTGCCATTTACCCCCCCCCTCTGGCCTTAAAGACTGTGACAGTGCTGAAATGATAGAGACCATAAACGAATTAAAAAATGGTAAATCAAGCGACATACCAATTCATGTAATTAAGAAGTATTTCAATAGATGCATGCAAGAAGGCCTATTTCCTGAAGAACTTAAGACAGGGAGAATTAGTCCGATTTACAAAAAGGAAGATGAACAGCTTTTAGGAAATTATAGACCCGTATCGACACTACCTGTTTTTGGGAAAATACTAGAAAAACTGATATATGCTAGGTTGTATAGTTTCTTAACCTCTAAGGGAATAATTCATGAAAACCAATTTGGTTTCAGAAAAGGGCATTCCACTAGTCATGCACTTAATTATTCTGTAGAACATATTGAATCGTTAACTAGCAAAAAGCAGCACGTACTAGGTGTCTTCGTAGATCTTTCTAAAGCCTTTGATACCCTAGACCACTCTAAGCTAATAACAAAATTAAATAACTATGGTATCCGAGGAAATGCTCTAAATCTTATCTCTAGTTATTTATCTAATAGAAAACAATTTGTGGACGTTCTTGATGTAAAATCTGATGAATTACCTGTAGAATTTGGAGTCCCCCAAGGGAGTGTGCTCTGACCTCTACTGTTTATACTGTACATAAATGATATTTGTAATATAACAAGTCTAGGTAAATTTGTTCTATTTGCTGACGACACTAATATATTTGTTGCAGCCGACTCAAAGGATAAGGTATATGACATGGCTAACAAAATACTGCAGGCTGTTAATAAGTACATGATAGTAAACCTACTACATATTAATGTAAAAAAGTGCTGTTACATGTACTTCTCTCCAAATAAACGTAACAATAATGAATTAGACGCCGATATAGATAGCTATTACCTATCCATGAATAACAAGGTAATCAAGCGTGTTAGTCAAACTAAATTCCTTGGAGTAATTATTGACGACAAATTAAGTTGGAAACCACACATACAATCTCTTAACAAAAAACTAAGCAGTGCTTGTGGACGTATCTACCGTATTAAGAAATGCTTACCAGAATCACTATATAAACAAATTTACCATTCTCTCTTTGAATCACATCTCGGTTTTGCTATTTCTGTGTGGGGAGGTATTCCTAATATCCAGTTAAAACCACTATTTATTACTCAGAAGAAATGTATAAGAATTCTATTCGGAGACCATAAAAGGTATGTAGACAAATTCAAAACATGTGCTAGAGTTAGACCGTTCGGCTCCCAACGTTTGGGTTGCGATTTTTATGTTAAGGAGTCTACCAAACCTCTATTTGCAAAACATAAATTACTAGCTGTAGAGAACCTATATAGACTACGTTGCCTAATGGAATTTTTTAAGATAATTAAGACAAGAGTACCAATTTCAATGTTCTCTTTGTTCACCATATCTCATAGGAAAGACAATATGTTAATCACACCTTCTCCAACTAAACAATTCATCTATAAATCAGCGTGGCTGTGGAATGAGTTTTGTAAAATTGGCTCATTTAATTTTAATTCCTCTTGTTCTTCTGTTAAGAATAAATTACAAAAGTCATTGATGAATGCCCAAAACAGGTATGGTGCTGAATGGAATGACAAAAATTTCACTAAATTCTAAGTTAAACACAATATAATCCAGGTATCGGCAGGCGCTGCCGCCAAACGACATTATCATGCATATACTTCTTTATTTTCAGCAGCTAGTATGTTAGCGCGCATAACAAGGCGCGCTAGCATTTTACCGCCATTCTAGTTTTCACTGATTTCACAATACACAATACACAATATGTCCAATTTGATTCTAATTGTTGCTCCTAATCTGATAATTCTAATGACAGTGACTGCTCCCTATTAACCAACCGACCAACATTTTCGGTCGAACCCTAAAATTACTAATACCAAATTTAAACCCCACATATGCGTGTATAGTCTCCAAATCTTCTCTTTGCTCTCGGACTTTGTTCTTTTGAATAGAACTGTTTGTATACTTTAACAAATAGTGATTTTAACTTTGAGATAAACTGCTAGATTATTATATTTTTGTACCAATGTTCACCTAACTTAACGTCTCTCACTGACACCATCACCCGGCAACCAATTTTAAAGTATAATTTATTAACGATCTGACTACAGACTGGCGGTCAACGTTCCTCGTATAGTAGCTCAACGGAGGGGGTAATCAGGGCACGTGTTAATGAAAAATGTACGTGTCCTTCCACAATCCCCTCTGTTGGGTCACACGTTATTGGGAACTGAGATCGCTATCGTGTAACTAGAAGCAGTATGTGCAAAGTAACTTAGGTGATAGGTGATAGGCAATATGAAATTACACATCTTACTTTAACTTTATCCCGTCACCCATGGACTTATCAATTAACGGCTGGTGGTGGTGTCATCGTTTGTCGTACTCAAAACGTTTCGCGGTTGCGAATGCCGGCCCATCGAGGAAAATCTTTTTACTTTGTATTTTAACCATTATAAAGTGTGATTAGTCGGATATAGTACTGAGTTCAAACAGTCCCCGAAACGAAAAAGCAAACATTTGATTTTTGTTTCGGCGACTGAATCGTTGATGGGCCGGCAAATATTTTTTGTCGAGTAGTGTTGAATACTCATATTAACATGATTATTGATTTAATTTAGGAATTGTATATAAATATCTTTGACCAAGTTTAATTATTAATGAGAATGCACCCCAGCACTGGGCGCGCGCGGCGGCTTTGATGTTTGCGGCTACAAGCTTGAAGCTAGGCAGCTGCAGAAAAAATGCCGCGCGCGTTCAGCGTAGGGCTTTTCGTTTTTGATTTTACAAATGACAAAGCAACTTTTAATGAATATTAATGGAATTATCGGATATTTATAATTCAATATGTACTGTATTGATTTTTCTGTGGAAAATAAAAATTGTATTTTACTTTAAAAAAATTGTATTTTACTTATATGAAACCAATCAGTATCACATCCACAATGCAACCTTCCGAATGTAGGTTAAGGTATACGGTCTTCAAAAAACCGAAAAATATATTTTTGGCTCAGAATGATTAGGGTATCATTTGATTCACGATGTCAATCCTTCGCAGCTCGGTGAGGCACAGTGGTGCATCTCGCCGATCTACCGAAGTCTTCCGAGTCATTCTCGATACGTACCTCCGAAAGCAGAGCTCCCGCTTCCGAGTCGTATTGCGAAGGGGAGGCCTGTCTTCCGAGATCGCATTACAAAGGGTAACCCTCGAGACCAAAATCGTATATCGAAATTCGAAAACCGAAAAAAAAATTTTTTGGCTCATAATGATCAGGGTAGCATGAAAAAAAAGGAAAAAAAAGGGGGGACCCCAAACCCATGTAGCTGAGCCACCTCACAGCAAGTAGACCAAAGTGGCTCTTGCTTGTGAAAGGTGCGTCAACTACCCGCCGAAGCGATGGGTTGGGAGTCCCCCCTGGTGCCTGGGATCATTTCGTCCGTAAAATTATATACAACATAAAAAATAGTACAGTAAAATATCAAAATTTACATAAACAAATCTAGGAGACCTCAAAGCTCGTCTTCTGGGGGATGAGGTTGAAGGAGATGTCATGCAGTTCAAGATGCTGGGCCGTTGATCTTCCTCTGATTCCTCTTAGTGCAATGAGTGTACTTCTTAACAGATCAAATCTGAATCGTGTTCTGATATGATTTTTGACTTGGCTCTTGGCTTCTTTTTTATGGTCAGCTATCATCTCAGAGACACGATCTACAAATACAGTGCATAGTATAGCGGTCCCATACCTCCAGAGGTTGTGAAGACTAGAGGGACAAAGGATCCTTTCTCTGACTGAAGTACTCTCTCTTCATACAAATCTTTCTTTTCTTTCTCGTGATCTTTATAGATCTTATCTAGCGTCTTAAATGTGTTTGTGTCACAGTTAGGATGTATGACCCTAATGTCAAAGAATGTTCTTTGTAGCATGAAACATGTTCATGTAGCATGTGTTTTTGTACAAGCAATTCCACCAGTCCACCCCAACGGACAAGAGAAAATCCCTGGTAATGTTTGTGCTATGAATAATTTGATCTTTGATCGCTGCTCTAGGCATAAACTGTTTTACCTTGATGTTTTTTGGGCTTTCTTAGACCGCTTTGGAAACAGAAACGAGAGATTATTTCCTAAGTGTGACAATAGGGGCTTTTATGATATTCATCCCAGCCCCAAGGCTGGGATGCCAGTGTTGGCAAAGTTCTATCTCAGAATTATACACTCAAAGTGGTTTAATCCATTGGGATACTGATGTGGTAATTCAATTCAATTTTTCATTGTCTGCATCAGTATCCTATTGGATCTGATCATTTGGATGTTATTTATATGTACTCAAACGAAGTGATAGCATAATGTATGTTACTTCATATTATAGCACAATACCTAACAAAACACAACGGCGAGACACAATTCTGTTAATAATATACTTATAAGTTTTATGGGAATATCAGCTCAACAACACCGTGTTGCAACTGGTATGTTTTCTAGGTATGTTATCATCAGTAAAAGTAATAGAGGTAACGGGGAAAATTTGTTGTCCTGTCTTCTGTCTCGTCATATGTTATGTGCTCTATTGGGTCTATTTTATTTTTATGTTATTTTGTATATATTTTCTTTGACTATCGATGCTAATATACTGGACCTAGTGCTCCCCTCCAACCTAAAATACACTCTGTACCATGTTTGAGGTCATCCATAAATCTTTACTTTATGGTAATATTTTGTACCATTTTTCTCAGACACTTTAAACTTGTGTATAGGGGGGAGAGGGGCATTGGGACAGCCTTAGCTGCAATTTCTGTAAAATTGCTATCTACCACAAAAACCGAGCTGTCACCTACCATGTCACCGAAACAGACTGTTAAGTTACTTTTCGGTATTACCAGCAGCTGGCTTGGGGTCATGTCTAGGTGTGGTCTGGTTTTTCTATCTCTCCTTAATATTTCCCTGATAGTAATTTGTAATTGTTCCTTACTGAACCCTGGACCAAATTTATCCGTTGTTTACAATAATGTCCATGGTTTCCTAAATACCCGTGATCTAGCATCAGGAACACCACCACTAAATATGACCAAGATACATGAATTCCATGGTTATATCTACAAACATAAGCCTCACATCATAATTCTAAACGAGACATGGCTGAAAAATTCCATTCTCAGTAATGAAGTACTCCCTGACAAATACAAAGTATTTAGGCTTGATCGATCCTTAAGATCGCATCCAGTGGATGCAACCCAGCCCAAGAAATTCAGAAAAAACGGTGGTGGTGTTCTGATTGCCCATAGAACAGACATTGATATCTCGAGTCTAAAGTTCTCAAAGGTTAGTGTTCAAGCTGAATTATTATCCGTCATAATTAAGACTCAGTGTGGAAGAAACTTTTGCATATCTACATTCTATAGAGTAGGAACGCTTGGCTTAGATAATTTTGAATCTTTCAAAAAACATTTTGTTACTTTAGCATCTGCCAGAAAGTTGCAAAGACACATTCTGGTAGGGGACTTTAATTTAGCTTCGATTTCCTGGCCAGATGGTCAGTCATCTTGCCAGCTACATTCTAGCTTTGTAAATTTTCTCACTGATGAGGTTGCCGTTTGGTGTGAGCAATAGCGAACAGCACGCACACTCCTTTGCCCCGTCAACCTATATCTAATCTATTTAAAGAGTGACAACCATACTGCACATTGAATTAGAATTCCGTTAAATATCAAATTGATTTATTGTAAAATTGTTTAATCTGTAATAAATGGCATAAAATTGAAATTTTTGTTTAACTGAAATTTTTGTTTAACTGATGACCTCGGACATACACAACTTATTAGCTCCCCTAATCACAAGTCAGGCAACACCTTAGATCTTGTGTTCACTAACATTCAGAACCTTATTAAGAATGTTAAAGTTTTAGATCAAAACGAAATGTGTATGTCCGACCACTTTTGTATAACATTTGACATTGATGTTAAGACCAAGTATATTATATTCATTATATGTCGAATTCAGCAGTGGGTCCTCTCTTCGTCCGGTTTGTGTGTTTGTCGCCTGTCTGGACTCTCGTAGTCATGTAATTTTTAATTTTTAATTTCTAATTTGTTATTTTAATTTTAATTTTAATTTTTCAATTTTCTAAATGTGTGTTCTGCTCCGGGACTCAATTACCGTATCGGCTTTCTTGAGACTGTAAATTTGGAAAGCCAACTATGCGGGGCGCCTGCCCACCGGCACTGAAGAGTGATCAAAGAATTAACTAAAATTTCCTAATATAACGATTGAATATAGAGTTGTTTAACCGGCGCGTAGGGACTACGGGTGGAAGATGAATAATTGATATTCCAACAGCATCTTGTTCCCTGCATTGTGCTGATTCCGGGAAGCATTCTGTTTACGCTCTCATCATTCTGTAGGATGAGATATCGTTCATTTAAAATTGGGTAATTATAGGCCTGTCAAGGATTGCAGCCTAATTACGAGCTGATCAATTGCAGCTAGTTGTGCCATATAAGGGATAACTGAGGTCACGTGACATTCAGTCCTATCACGTGACCGCTAATCCTATCACGTGACCTTGATTCGTAAAGCCTCGGGCACGTGATCACATTCGTAACGTGTCGTATGCCGACTAGGAGATTTTGTGACGTCACCAGAGCTGAAGCTACTTGATCAGGCCTTATATGGAATAATATCGTGTATCGGGTGTAATTGGACCTAATTAGAGCAGCTGAGCGCTCAATTATAGCAGCATCTGGTACCACCTTCTGAAACCCAGCAGACAGCTGGCCCAGAGAATCGAAATTAGAAGGATTTTTTATTGATGGAAATCGAAGCGGAAACCTTGTAACCCTATGTTTTCGATGACGCCGAACAAGATTAAACAGGTTATAATTGTCCTACTCTCGTGTAAATTGCTCTAAAACGTGATTGAAATTTTAATGATGCTATCAATTGTAATACAGTTTTTACATTAAGCTGAGCGGCGTAACGGCTGGCATTCCTGGGCCGCACTCATCCCAGATTGTCATTCCGCCGCAGCTTCAATTTTTATGAATAGTACAGCCTGGGGTCCCCAGGTAGCGACTGGAACCGCTATATCTGCCTAATCTCAGTTATTGTAAATAACGAAGCCTGTGATCCGCACATCAGGTATTGACCACATTGAACGGGCTTGAATCGAACAAGCCGTGTTATTAATATTAAGATATTAATACCAAAAATCGTATTACTATTACCTTCTTGTCATTTGTGCGAAGTGCGTACTCTTTATACTGCAGTTTGAAGTGCATTACAGAGTTAATGTTATGTGTATTATACAGTTACAGTTATGTAACTGTTGCACACAGTAAAACTTACTGCGATCGCGCTGATAAGAAGTGAACTGATAAGAGTCGAGTAAAATTGTGCGGATCACAGGCTTCGTTATTTACAATAACTGAGATTAGGCAGATATAGCGGTTCCAGTCGCTACCTGGGGACCCCAGGCTGTACTATTCATAAAAATTGAAGCTGCGGCGGAATGACAATCTGGGATGAGTGCGGCCCAGGAATGCCAGCCGTTACGCCGCTCAGCTTAATGTAAAAACTGTATTACAATTGATAGCATCATTAAAATTTCAATCACGTTTTAGAGCAATTTACACGAGAGTAGGACAATTATAACCTGTTTAATCTTGTTCGGCGTCATCGAAAACATAGGGTTACAAGGTTTCCGCTTCGATTTCCATCAATAAAAAATCCTTCTAATTTCGATTCTCTGGGCCAGCTGTCTGCTGGGTTTCAGAAGGTGGTACCAGATGCTGCTATAATTGAGCGCTCAGCTGCTCTAATTAGGTCCAATTACACCCGATACACGATATTATTCCATATAAGGCCTGATCAAGTAGCTTCAGCTCTGGTGACGTCACAAAATCTCCTAGTCGGCATACGACACGTTACGAATGTGATCACGTGCCCGAGGCTTTACGAATCAAGGTCACGTGATAGGATTAGCGGTCACGTGATAGGACTGAATGTCACGTGACCTCAGTTATCCCTTATATGGCACAACTAGCTGCAATTGATCAGCTCGTAATTAGGCTGCAATCCTTGACAGGCCTATAATTACCCAATTTTAAATGAACGATATCTCATCCTACAGAATGATGAGAGCGTAAACAGAATGCTTCCCGGAATCAGCACAATGCAGGGAACAAGATGCTGTTGGAATATCAATTATTCATCTTCCACCCGTAGTCCCTACCGGCGCGGCCATGGGTGTGTGGCCTAGCTTTGGCTGCACACCTATGACTGCGCTGTTGCTGGTGGACAGGCGCAGTTTTTGTTGTGCAGTAGTGTTGCAAGAGAATAAAACCAACTTATTATGTACTAAATGGAATCAAGAATATTATTGACTATATTTGATAACGATGAATTGTAAATTTCGATCAATTTATATTTTTCGGTCTCCAATTATTGAACTGCGGAAGCTGGTTGCCTCAACAATGTTGACTATGCATGGTATGACTGAATTGTAAAAACGTGATAATTGAACGAAAAATAAATGATGAACATGATTCAAAAACTGTAAACCACCAAATGAATTATCGCTTAAATTTAAATAAGTATTTAAACAAAAACCACCCTGTGCCGTTAAGCAGCAGGGCGCGGCTCATCTGGGCCACAGCAAATCGGCGAAAATGGGTTCGAAAAAGCCACTATTGGCACTCGAGTCCTTGATCTTTCCGATGGTTCACTGGGGCTTTTGAGCTGCCGTCCTTCAGCTTCTGTAAACTGAAATTACTACCAATCCAAGTTGAAGCAATCAGCCGACGCGCGGCTTTTATGGTTATATATGATATGTTTAATCTGTAATAAAGATCAAAATTCAAATTTGTTTCTCTAAAAATTTGTTTCTCTATTAAGCAGCCTAAAAGAAAGATCTTTAATTATAGTAAAGGTAATTTTAGGGGCCTGAATTCTGAGTTATTTAGCATCGATTGGGATAGTATATTTGAGTGTAATGATCCTTATCTTGCCTGGAGTCGATTCAGAGGAGTTCTTGATGCAGCCTGTGACCGATGGATCCCTAAAAAGACCATTAAGTCTCAGTTCCAGCCTCCATGGTATGACTCCGAATGTGATCGTCTCCTACGAAATAAGGAGAAATGGAGAATAAGGCATAAGGGGAGCAACTCTGAGTCTCATAAAAGCATAAACAAAAGTTTCGTGCATTTCGAACAAAATTTAAAAATATGATGGACGAAAAAATGAGACTCAGTGTTGAGGATGACTCCGATGATGCTCTTATCTCCAAGAAATTCTGGACCTACGTTAAGTCTAAATCAAAGTCAACCAGGATCCCTGAAACTGTTAAATATCATAATCGCTTTCGAAACAATCCATCTGATCAAGCTGCCCTTTTTAACGAATATTTTTATGAGCAGTTTTCTCAAGAGAGCGATTATGGCATTGACATAGATTTTCGTGATGATTGTTTTTCCAGTCTTGTGTTTAATAGAGAAGATGTTCTGTTGATTCTTAAAAAGTTAAATCCTAACAAGGCCCCTGGCCCTGATGGGATTCATGGGAAAGTCCTCAAAAACTGTGCCCAAAGCCTTGCATACCCACTTAGTGTTTTATTTAACCTGTCTTTCTCAAGCGGATGCATACGCCCTGATTGGAAGCTGGCACTTGTAGTACCAGTGCACAAAAAGGGTGATAAGTCTTCGGTTGAGAACTACAGGCCTATCTCGTTAACATCTCTTGTAATGAAAGTCTTTGAAAGGTGCATAAAGACTGCATTATACGCTGCATGTTCTGATCTGTTGGATGACCGACAACACGGTTTTGTTAATGAACGTTCATGCACAACCCAAATGATACCTTTCACGGACAATCTTGCACTTGCACTGAACAACAGGTCCAGGACTGATATAATATATTTTGATTTTGCGAAAGCTTTTGATAGCGTTTCGCATGACCTCATTTTAAGTAAATTAAAGAATATTTTTAAAGTCGATGGACTAATGCTTAAATTTATCAAGTCCTATCTTGAGGGGCGACAACAACAAGTAGTGATAGGAGGCCAAACGTCTTCCTCTCTACCAGTTCGGTCTGGTGTCCCTCAAGGTTCTATACTTGGCCCTCTATTGTTTGTAATATTTATAAATGACATGTTCTCCTGTGTCTCTGAAGGCACCAATATCGCCCTTTATGCAGATGACACTAAAATTTGGAGGGAGATTCTTGGTTACCCTGACCATCACATAATCCAAAATGACATCAATAGATTGTATGATTGGTCAGTGAGAAATCGAATGAAGTTCCATCCACAAAAGTGCAAAGCCCTCTCTGTGTCCCTGCAAAGAAACGTGCTGGATAACTTGCCATTCAATACCTTCTTCTATAAACTTTCTGGAAGTGATATTGACTTTGTGCCCTCTCAGTCAGATTTAGGAGTCGCAATAAACTCCAGGTTTAATTGGGGTGCACAATGTAAAGCGCTTGTTTCCAAAGCTAACTCCAGACTTGGACTACTTAAGAGAACATGTCATTTCACTACTGATAAAAGGCAGAAAAGATCGTTCTATTTGGCGTTAATTAGGTCTATATTTGAACATTGTTCTGTCATATGGTCCCCTCAATCTGCAACTCATCTTCAACAGTTTGTTGCTATCCAAAAGAGGGCTATTAAATGGATCAATGGTGAACCCTACTCGAGTTATAATGACGATAAACTTTCTACAGAGCAAAAGAAGCTAAATATTCTCCCTGTCATGCAGAAGTTTATTTATAACGATCTTATGACCTTCTATAAAATAGTGAATAGCATAATCCCAGTTTCGCTTCCTACCTATATAGTCCTATGCCGTCCAGAGGGCACCCGATACACTAGGCACAATGCTCAAATAATTGATAGGTCGGATACTTCAACTTACATGAGTACCACTGTGCCCTGCTCGGATGCCTTCCGAAATAGCTTCTTTCGTAGATCTATGCTGAAATGGAATAGTCTACCAGTATGTATCCGGCAGTCAGAGCGGATTTCTACTTTTAAGGCCAATCTGATCAAGTACCTCTGGGCTGCCGATACAGTCTGGCCAGACTAGCTCATCAGTCTTATGATTCTCAGAAATGTGTTTTTGTTGGTTACAATTCTGCCGTCCAATTTCCTATCCGCTTGACCTTTTCTTTTTTCTTCTATCAGTTGTGACGGAATTGTAATGAACAAAATCCATATATAATTATTTATGATATGTTTGATTTTTTGTTATTGTATGTCATTCAAATTTGGTAGACGGCCCCAACGTTAATGTGGCTCTTGCTATGTGTTGGTTCAGCCGAATTAATTATTATGTAATCAAGTTTATTTTTCTCTTTTAGTTAGTTGTCATCCGGCCAAACATTAAGCAACTTATATTGCAGAACTCCATTTATCAATTAGTATATCAAAATATGTCATTGTAATTTTGCATGGCTGAAATGTAACGCTTGATTTATATATAATTATATAATAATTAATTAAATTTTCAAATAAAAAAATGAACAAAAGTATTTTCCAAGAAAACTTAAAAATTTTTGACTTAGAAAATTTTTGACTTAGAAAATTTTCGGGAAAAAATCTTTTTCCCAAATATTTTTAGAAACCTAAATTAAAAAGTTGGCCCTTTTTGGCCCCTTGCCCAGATTTCATGGGGGGGGGGGGGGGGGGGGGCGATGGCCCCCCTGCCCCCCCCCACTTTCTACACCCCTGTTCATCAGTTAATTAAAACTTATCCTCCAAATCTAATTCTTTATATTTCTGTTTATTCTTTAGGGGTTGATACAATCTTATATTTTTAAAGCTGACAAAATTAATGTACTGAATCATAAAATTAACTATGACCAGACTGATGTGAGAATGGTGACGGAATTGGATGAGAAGTCAGGTCAGCCGGATTTCGAGAAAAGACCAGCTAAAAGGACCTTTTCAGCATCCAAGAAATGGAAAGTCTGCTCGAAAGTAGTCCAAGATTATGTAAGTTTGGTTATGAACAATGCTTATGTATTATGGAGTGACATATACTACTACTATTACTATGTCGAAATCTAAGTAAACTATAGGTAAAAATATAATATTAATCATAAGCTAAAATGTACTAATCTTTGTATTCTAAATGGGGAAAAAGAAGAAACATTGTCAGTCAGTCGAGAAAATTGTCAGTCAGGCTATATGGCAGCTTTGTAGATGTTGTGACTATGCTAGTAGTGGTCCCAGGCTTGCGACTGGAATTGCGGTGTTAAATCGATTTAATGGTACCAACGATCCACCTCCCACTTGTTGTTTGGTACTTAGCATTAATAGTGTTAGCCGTAGCCATTTATAGCAAGAATCTTAAAACTAAAGGGGATGACAAGGAAAAGAGGAAGGAAAAAGAATAACGGGACAAACAATTAATTAAAGTATTTATAGGAGCATTAGATATTGTAATTACAAGCTTCAATAATAATCACTGACTAAAACTTCTAATTAAAATGACACTTGGTACGCTCGCCCATTTTCACTGGTCAGTCTGAACTTCGGTTTAGCACGTTGTACACTTATTCACCTAAGTTTCAGAATTTGTTCAGTTTAGCAGAGTTAGTACCCGTGTTTCAATAAATCAAAAGATATCAGGGGAGTTCTTTAATAATGTTACGGTCATCTAGAATACCGAACTTCCTGAAAACGTTATCATATTTCCTCAGACAACGTTTAATGCCTTTAATCAGTCTATCACGGCTATATCCTCTATCAATTAGAATTTTGAATATTTTGTGAAGATGGGAGGTAAAGATATCCAATCTAGTGCAAACATTACCATATCTAAGAACTTGACTTGAAAAAACGTTGTAGCCAACCTCGGTTGGGATGTTACTGTGAGGAAATGTAAGGGATACAACATGAAAATTATAATCATCAGTTTTGTTATACACTGATATTTCTAGTCCTTCTGTGGAAATATTAATATTTAAATCAAGGTAGTTAATGATTTTATTATTGGAACCAGCTCGCTCCATCTCCAATGAATTAGGATAAATATCTTTAATCAATTTATGAAAGTAAAGGTAGTTAATAATAGATAAATCGTCAACATATCGTTTATTATTGGATAATATCTTTGCTAATCCCATTTTCTTTTCCTGAAGTAAACGTTTCATATAATTAAATTCCTTTTTGCCAACAGTGAGATCAGCTATAGGGGAACTTGAATTTCCACCCATAGGAATACCCTTGGTTTGTATGAATACAATCCCACCGAAGACGACATAAGTGTTATAAATAATAAATTTAACAGCCTCTTTTAGGTCATCTTGACTAAAGCAGGCATGAGAATCATAGGTTTTATTGGAAAAGAAACATGTATTACTGTCTCTTTTAGAAATACAAATATATCTATTACGGTCTGAAAATATTAAATCAACAACTTCATTAATCATATTCTCTACTTCAATCAAGTCTAATCTGGTATAAAGAGTAGTAAAATCATATACTTGTATATTATAAACATCGCTATTTTTGATAGCTTCAAGGAATTCACTTGAGGAATCTATGCTCCAAAACATGTTTATACCGCTGTTGTTGTAGATTGCCTCGCAGTATTTCTTGAAGTATTTCCTCAAAAGTTTCAGACAACAGTTAACTTGGACGTTAAGTTGTTTCGTAACGCAAATACGGGCACCTGCAATGAACCTCGCCTTGTAAGGGTTCTTATGAAGCTTAGGGTTCCAGAAGATGCGTGCTAGTCGCAAGTTTTTATCTTCAACTTGTACATTAAATCTCTCCTTTAGACTCTCCGATATTTTATTGACATAATGAGTCTCGTCTTCGCTACAGGGTTTATATGTATCATTACCTATACATTCTAGAGTATTAGGATCAAAACCCATTTCATTGACAAGAGTTTTTACATAAAACTTTTTACAAATAAATGAAAAATTACCAGAAGCTTTGTCGATACTACAAATAATGTATTTACTTTTCAGCAATTTAAGACTTCTTTTAACATCATCTTTTTCCAGTGTGTTTTCTTTTATTTCAAATGTTTCAGGAAAGTTTTTCTTGTAATATTCAATACGATTGGAAACTATTGATAACACTTTTTCCTTCCAATCGCTGAACTTTACTTCTTTTTGACAGTACTTTCTACTTTTTGATTTTATAAATTTATCGACAGCTTCGGTAACTGACATATATATCTCATCTGGAGATTTAAATGTGGGAATTCTGTATTTACAACCGTAGGAAAGTACTTCCCTAAGTTCAACATTATCAACAATATCTAAATTACCAGTAACTACATGTCCATGAGGAGGATAATTGAAAGGGGAGGAGTGACAATCGCATGGACTACCTAAAATAGATTTAATATCAGAAATAGAAAGTTTCTTTAAGAATGAAGCATAGTTACAAATAGAAAGACTTATAGGATCATTATACTCATAATAAATCTGTAATGGTGTAAAAGACTGAATCAAAATGGGAAGCAAATCAATGACTGAAGTGTCAGAGAAAATAGATTTTAGGTTAAGATTATCAATGAATTTGCAATTAAATGGAACAATTATAAATTCTCTATTACTGGATTCAGATTTGTTCTGATGGTATTTGGGGGAAAATGTTGAACAGAAAGAGGAACATACGTTGTAAATCAATCCTGAATTATATTGACTCAAAGAGTAGAGAGTGTCTAAATCTGATAAGCTATAACATTTTAATGTTTTGTATATGGAATGTTCTGAAGAGATGTTATCTTTCAGCCTGTTAATATCAGACTCTATGGTATCCAGAGACTTCTTAGGCTGAACTTTCTTCTTTCCATTCCCTCTGCCACGTTTGTATCGAGCAATCTGTCCACTAAAATAATTCATAACCCGATCTTGGGAGATGTTGCCCGTTCCTTTCTTCTTGTCATTAAGACCAAGAGGGAATGCTGTCCCAAGCTTCTCTATCCAGTAATCCTCCAGGAGAAGTAAATCATTTTTGACATCAGTGGACATGTCAGAATCAACATAATCTACAATCTGTATGGAAGCATCTGAGAAGACGTGACCAGGAATATTAAAATGTTCATATAAAAATGTGGATGATTTGGCTTTGACACAATTTCTGTGGCCATTGACTCTTTTATGAAGTGGTTGAGTTGTTTCTCCAACATATTGTTTTTTACAGGTAGAACAGGTAATAACATAAATAACATTATTAGTTTTACAATTAAATATAAAATTTGTATGTCCAAAGATAAAATCATTATTAAAAGTACTGCTCCTAAATGTATTAACAGGATTAAAACTGTTGCAAGTGAGACAACCTCTACCATTGCAACATCTAAAAGTGCTAGAAAAGACATTACTAGGGGTTACCCATTTATTCAAGGATTTTGAGAAAAATTTACCATTACGTTTAAGTCAAGAAGGTAACATCATCCCTTTCGGCGTTTCCGCCTAGACCCAACGACTCGAGATAGGCCAAGGACAACGGGTCGGACATCAACCTATTGTCATGGGGCTGCCATGATTGGGCGGGCGTTAGATGTCATGAACCTAAATAGTTCTCCCACCGACGCAGTGTAGCCTGGCGAGATTCTTCGCGACCATAAAAATCTCTTAGAACCGGATCTTGCACTGCCGCTGTTTCTCGTACCGTAGCATGGCGGACAGCTCACGCCAGAAAATGAAATAAACAGGTAAGTACAGGATAAATCAGGAGATGTATGTACAACAACAAGACTTCAAGGAGGGCGCCCAAGAAAACAAAGATCAACCAAATCTCGGAACCAATGGCCGGGAGAGATATAAATGTAATTATAGAGCAATATCAAGAAAAGCTATCAATTATGTAAACTAAGTCCGATCTACGCCAGATAACCCCCTCTTTATATCCTTGTCCCGCATCAGGGTTCGCAGTTTCTCTAGAATTTTTCCCAACTTCCTTCAGTAACATAGACAAGTAGCTTTGTCTTGGCCGTCCTTGCTGTGCTCAGAGCAGTGATTAAGTCTTATGGGAACCTATGCATGGTATTGGTGCTCTACCATGCATAGGTTCCCATAAGACTCACGGGCAAGAAGCTCAGGATGTCTGATGCAGTGTCCCGTCATTTTTAATCTCCTGCTTCGTAACTCCTTTGCCAGCCTAGGCTACCATACAAAGTTATATTGCTGACCTTGTTCTTCCATGAGATACCCAGCACCATACGCAGCATCTTTGTGTATGTCCAAACTTTTCTCTTGAGCCTTTGTCAGTGTCCAGGTTTCTGATCTGTAGAGCATTACTGACTCATAAGCCGCTATGAACAATCGTATCTTAATCTTTGAGAGTTTTGATTTCCAGATATCCTTCAGTCTATGTAGGGCACAGTGCGCAGTGACATATTTCATGATTATTTCATAAAATTGATATACCAATTTCAAGCAACTTAGGATAATTTTGGGCTTTTGCATACTAGTCATACTGCAGATGAACTGATAGTTGACGGGGTAAAGGCAATATTCGCTTCCTTGTGTAACACAACGGCAACTATACTTTTGTGGGATTAGGAAAGTTTCAGGCTTGGGTTATGGGGATTATGGAATAGTGTAACGACTAGGAGACATAGATATGATGGTATTTCAGGCAAGAGCTGTTGTTGTTTAATAGTTTAAGGAAATTAACAATATATAAACTGTTTACGGTGCTACTTGTTTAGACACACCAAGAAGATCAATGGGCATACATTATTGAGCAGTTCCCGATTGAAAGAGCTAAGAGGTGGCGCTATGATATGACTAAGAGGGAATTCTTCTCTGATGAAGTAGAAGTTAGGATTGATGGAAAGGTAGACAATTCTTCTTTCTTTAGAAGTTAAAAAATAAATTTACCAATTCTAGAAGGATGTACCTGTTCTAATGCTAGTAATTCAAATAGGAAATTCTATCATAAATACCATTGCAGCCCTTCGCCAATGGTGCAATGAGAGAGTGTTTTCGAGCTAAAAAGCTGTCCAAGTTTGCAGCAAGAAGTGCTGAAGAAGATTGGAATCTACCTTTCGCCAATGTTGTGGCTAAAAAGTACTTCAAAGAATCAGACAGGTAGATTGAAAACTATTTTCTTGAGTCAGCGCTTTTTTTGTGATTATCGCCTCAGTAGTAAATGATTTATAGTAACTACTGATCTTGTGAAGCTAATCTTACTTTTATTACTGATTCATGTGCAAATTCTTCGTTCAACGAGGTTGTATTCTTATTCCAAGCTAGTAGATTTAGAAACTTGATTTTTTGCAGCATTGTCAGCTATTTATTGTGATTTATTGTTTCAGCTAATTAATAGTGAAATTTATTTTAGCAGTATAGCTGATTTTGCTCACAAAGATAAAAAAGAAGAATGGAATATGCCTTTTTCCAATGTAGTAGTCAAAAAGTATTTGAGTCCTGTTGATAGGTTGGTTGATTAGTTTCCTTACTATGTTTTTTAATATGTGTTTCAGATATGTTCGAGCTTATCATTTAGAATCAAAACAAGTCTTTCATATTTTGGAGCCAGGGTGTTGACTGGCTACACCTATACTGAAATATAACAAATTTACCATAAATTATGCAATCATTACATTATAATCAACAAAATATATTTAATCACAGAATCTCAGATACAGATAATAATAAATCAAGAAGCACAATTAATACAAATTAAACAAGCAATAAATGAATCTACAAAATCGTGTTTCTTCATAATACATTTAAATTCTTCATATAAATTTAAATTCTAACAATAATTTTATAAACGATACTACAATGATTAGTCAATCATTGATTACTAATTTGTAAGTCACAAACAATAAATCAATACAAATTAATCGCAAATAATCAAACAATTAATATTATAAAAGTATCTTTATAACTTAATAAAAAGTTAACATATGACAATAAAAATCACAAAATAATGTTAGGTGATTGAAGCATTTCGATAAATTCATCATAAATGTCACTACCATATTTTCCCCATATATTTAATTTCGATTTATAAAACTTTGCAAACTTGGGCAATGCAGCTAACTTAAATCCTTGTTCAACCACTTTACCTAAGAGTTCAGTAACACTTTTTTAAAACCATTTAGTGTCGGATTAACTCTTGCTAAATAAATATTCCATAAAACAAATTATTTGGTATGTTTCCATCTAAAAAAGGATAATGATAATGTGATATAAATTCAAAATTGTAATCGTTTCTTTTATAAATAACTGACACTCTAAACTTCCCTTGATAGCTTGATAATATAATAGGGGAATCAAGTAAAACCATCTATAAATATACGATGAACTTTTCAAACATAAAATAATTAATGTATGTATAATGTATATCCAAATATTATAAAGATTAACGATGATAACTTCGCAAATCACAATATTATGAATATTTTATCATTTAGGAATAATATATAACAAATAATAAAAATTGTGTTATACCTGTCAAAGTGTCAATGATTAAAAGTGTTAGCTGAATGTCTGAATGTTAATTATTTGTGCGCAAATTTAATGCTGAAGCTGTAACTTTATAATATAATCACACAGTCACAATATTGTATCGATATCAGATCAACATACGACCATGTAAATTGCAATTTCGTATTGCCTGCTGTGAATGAATTTTATTACAAAGCCCAATCAAGGATAACGATTATTGAAACTCTTGCATGTGCATTTGAAGTTTTTTCTGATCAGCTGATCTCGATTGGAAGAAATTTGTGACAAACTTAGTTGTTCGATGTGGGTAATTAGTCAATTAATTAATTATGTGGGTAATTAATCAATTAATTAATTATGTGGGGTAATATTAATCACTACACTGTATTATGTAAAAGAGTAAAGAAGTCTGGAAGTAAACTCGAGTGTCCAGACTGTTTTATTTCCTAGTTTTATACAGCATTTGTTGGAAACTTGTCTAAAACACACTAACACATGTTATTCCAACAGATAGGGTTTAGTGTTGTTAAATACACTTATTAATGTGTGGCAGCATTCCTTAATCCTTATTCTAAATTAAAAGCACCTTAATAAATTATATTTGTTGTTATTATTATGTGTCTAGTATTTTACCTTACGTTCAGTATGCTTCAAAATATTGAAAATGATCGTTACAGACAGGCGTATTTTGACGACATTCAGCTGCAAATGGACGCAAAATTCTGGTCTGAGGAATACAACAAAGCTAATCCTCCCAAGAAGATAGACATCATGCAGATGATGATAGTTGAGCTTGTTGATAGGCCCGACAGTCCTTTGTATCACGTGGAGTCTGTTATAGGTAGGTTCACGCTTCCGAGAGTCGAAAAGGGGAGAAAAACGTCCCCTTTTTCGGCGATTTTGGACTTTTTTCCACCTATTGTGAGAAATTTTTAATTTTAATTTTAAGTTATGAAAATTATGCCCATTTATTCCTCAACTTTTGGTCAAATGGGCATGGGTATCAATGGGCCAGGCTTATCCCCCCCCCCCCATATATATGTTTTCTCAATAATTTCAGCTTGAAGCTACAAAACACTGTTTAATTTGTACGTGTTTCAGAGGGAAACACTGTTTAATTTGTACGTGTTTCAGAGGGAAACACTGTTTAATTTGTACGTGTTTCAGAGGGAAACACTGTTTAATTTGTACGTGTTTCAGAGGGAAACACTGTTTAATTTGTACGTGTTTCAGAGGGTGAGTATGTGAAGTACAACTCCAACAGTGGTTATGTGGAAAGCAACTCTCAGCATATTTGCCGGAACACTCCCCAGGTAACTGATAGCGTATTAAAATCATAATACTAATTACAACACTACAAATCTATTACATTTATTGAGAATTATGTAATGTAACGTGATGGAAATATTTTAAACGGGTCATATCCTGTCCAAACCCAGGATGCACTACTATACATGAAGAATTCGTTTTAACTTTGTTTGAAAAGCATTAATAAAATGTAACTAATATTGTCTGCTGTTAGAAATAATTTGTTGTTATTAGATTAAATATTTACTCAACTTACATAACAGTACAGCTACATACCAAACTGACTGTATAATGTGAATGTGATAAGAAGTGAAGCAACCCTGATCGGTTCAAAACCTGGCTCAGATTAAGTCGAGTATTTAAACGAAAGTCTCATTACAATTTCATAGAGGTCCGTACCCTCTTACCATGTGTAAGCTCATTAATATACTAATATAATAGAGCGTTTTAGAGCACTGGTAACATTTCTCTCCAAGCGCAATCATATTATATATTATATTATATATATATATTAGCAATCAATCTCGATCATACCAAAAATCTAATACTACAATTATAATGCTTTCAACACTAATCACTACTATGTAACAAATAATTTGTTAGGCTGTAAAGATGTAGTTTATACATATATATATATATCCAACCGTGTGTATGACGTGTCCCAGTAGCCAATCATAATATATATATATATTTACGAAGGATTCAAGCCGAACATGGTGTGTTTCCCTTCGTGTCCGAATGGAATATAAATATGTATAATATTATACACAACTCTGTCATGAAGCCGAATTGTCGTGACTTTAGAGCGTCTAAGAGTTAGCCCTCATCAAACTATGAGAGGGTATGTGAGATTTCTAGAACAGTGAAGAAGTATTCAGACTTCTAGACCAGTGAAGAAGTTTGGACCACCTGGAGATTTGTACCTCTCACAGGTGATCATCTCATTTGCATAACATGTCGGACTGGTATTATGTGTAATGTGTATACTAGTGTAACCCGTGCCTACGGCCGGGACTTCACTATCGCAGTTGAAATGCAAAAGTATAAACCCGCCTATTATATTCGAAAACACATTTTCGTAGTTAAAACGGTGCGAAAATATGACCTCGCTCATTCCAAACAGAACACAATTTAATTCTGAGTGCCCCTCATTATATATTACAACAACAAGATACAAGGCCAGGTCTCTCCCGAACGTTGGGATGGCCTGAGGTGCTTATCTCCTTTTCAGTAACCCTAAGCCACTCTGTGCCGAGGCACTATACTAGCTGTAGGGGGGACGGGGGTTAGTCCTACGAGCCAGAGAGTGTGTATCACCAGCCGAAGCTGTACCAAATCACAGCTTGGTTACTAGCCGACTTGCATCCGACCGGATTTGAACCCAGGTCTTCTGCTTGGGAGGCGACCGTGTTACCACTACACCACCCGGCCGATAAATTATATATTATGTGTATATAATTGGCTTTATACTACAGGTACAGTGTACACACCTGGGCACTATAATCTTACTGGGCGAGCTAATTGACCGTGAAGTTTCTGGTTAGATGGCGAGATGTTCACATCTTGTTGACAGGGGCTACTACAGGCTGCTACAGGCTGCTACAGGCTGCTACAGGCTACTACAGGCTACTTCAGGCTGCTACAGGCTACTACAGGCTACTACAGACTGCTACAGGCTACTACAGGCTGCTACATGCTGCTACAGGCTGCTACAGGCTGCTACAGGCTGCTACAGGCTGCTACAGGCTGCTACAGACTGCTACAGACTGCTACAGGCTGCTACAGGCTGCTACAGGCTGCTACAGGCTACTACAGGCTACTACAACTGATAAATCATTATAATTTATATTTGTGGAATCTGTGGGAGGAGTAGTTGAAAAACAAGATTTTAAAAGTGTTTGGAATTTCCCGTATTAAGACCTTAAGACAGATTCTACAAGCAGCTGGTTACTAGGGATATTATTGAAGACATGCTAACCTGCTTGCTGACTTCATCGGGCACAAAATAGATAGCAAATAGCAACCTCATAAAACACTTGAAGAAACATCGCGAAAAAATAAGTTCAGAAAACCAAATCTGCCACTAATTCTCGAAAATTTCATAATTGATACGAAAGAATACGAACGTTATTGTTTTTAATTTTTATTAATCATGTCAAAATTCTACTTATGATCTGAGATAGCCAATCTTACTATATATAAAGCGAGACGATATATATATATATATATTATGATTGGCTACTGGGACACGTCATACACACGGTTGGATTGTTAATTCGGTTGAAGTACCTTTACATCCATTATCACCATAATCTGAACATGATTTATTAAAAATTTGCAATATCGAAAACGAAAAATCTGAATAAACTGAAAATTTTGAAACTGAAAGCTGCACTCAATTGATGGAAGGCAAAAATTTACTCATAACTAGCAAGGTAATAGCTACAAATGAACAGCAGATTTATAAATCTGCTGATAAAAATTAGATAAAAGACATGGTAACTGATAAGAGTTTGAAATTACACGTAAGCAGATAAATTGTCTAAAATTTCTGTCTCAAATCAAGTTTATAGTGCATCATGAATTTAGGCTTGTTCGATCAAAGTTATATTAGGAGATATTAGGAAAATAGTTCGGTCGGCCGGAAGGGAGTCCAGACTGAGTGTGGTGTGGAGGCAGGATCACCGAGAGACTCGAGATGCTTGTGAGAGTAGTGTACTCATCTAACCGCCATCCAGTATGTGCCACCGGTAGAAATACATATATTATGATTGGCTACTGGGACACGTCATACACACGGTTGGATTGTTAATTCGGTTGAAGTACCTTTACATCCATTATCACCATAATCTGAACATGATTTATTAAAAATTTGCAATATCGAAAACGAAAAATCTGAATAAACTGAAAATTTTGAAACTGAAAGCTGCACTCAATTGATGGAAGGCAAAAATTTACTCATAACTAGCAAGGTAATAGCTACAAATGAACAGCAGATTTATAAATCTGCTGATAAAAATTAGATAAAAGACATGGTAACTGATAAGAGTTTGAAATTACACGTAAGCAGATAAATTGTCTAAAATTTCTGTCTCAAATCAAGTTTATAGTGCATCATGAATTTAGGCTTGTTCGATCAAAGTTATATTAGGAGATATTAGGAAAATAGTTCGGTCGGCCGGAAGGGAGTCCAGACTGAGTGTGGTGTGGAGGCAGGATCACCGAGAGACTCGAGATGCTTGTGAGAGTAGTGTACTCATCTAACCGCCATCCAGTATGTGCCACCGGTAGAAATACATATATTATGATTGGCTACTGGGACACGTCATACACACGGTTGGATTGTTAATTCGGTTGAAGTACCTTTACATCCATTATCACCATAATCTGAACATGATTTATTAAAAATTTGCAATATCGAAAACGAAAAATCTGAATAAACTGAAAATTTTGAAACTGAAAGCTGCACTCAATTGATGGAAGGCAAAAATTTACTCATAACTAGCAAGGTAATAGCTACATATATATATATATATATTCTTTTCGTTTGATTATTACTCAGTATATTTTAGTTTTGTACCGTTTTAAGTCACATAGTTTTGTACGTCTTCCTAAGACTTGTTTTTCTTTCCTAGTTTGTAAGTTATTTTAAAGATTTGTGAATATTCCAGTTGCTTTTAGAACAATTTTATCTCAGATAACGATGTTTAATAAAATGATGCAAAGACTTATTTCGAAGATCTAATCAACACCGACTTTTAATGTGTAGGAGTACAGCTACAAAATATATATATATATATATATATATCTGTGCCATTTTACTGACACCACGGCATCAACTTTAACGCGACTTTCTGCAAAAACCGTAAAAGATATACAACTGAAACTTTTTTGACTGGGTCAAATGCTTTAATGGCCTACAAATCAGCATGAAAAAATAAAAATTGGCCAAGGAATAATGATTTTAGAGCCCAAAATTTGGACCCCCAAGTGGTGTCAAAAACGCCAATTAAATAGGTAATAATTATTTTAGTCTCTTGAGTCTTGACACCGTTTAGGGTTATATTATACGGGTTCCTGCTAGTAATTGTAACGTTTTGAAAGTAGAACAATAAAATGTCATTCTTACAAATAATTTGTGTTGATTTGTCAATATACTGCTACTAGTGTTATTCACTAAAATCATTTACGAAACTGAAAATAGTTCACAATACTGTCAACAACATTGAATATTTTGAATCATGCAACTAAAATAACATAGCGATTGGCACGCATACCCAATATTTTGCATTCAACACGTTCTGTACAAGAGTAAAATACAAGAAAATTACGTGCAATTTTCAAGTATTTGAACTAAACTACTAAATGAACTATAAAAGAAACTAAATAAATATTGATCTAACTGATACTCTGATATTACGAAATCGAGCCGAATTGTATATCTAGCTAATAGTTAATACTAATTCTGTTTTAAAATCGAACTTGTTATCTTTTAGTAACAACGTAATCAGATATGTCATACTCAACACAGTGCTGTTTATACACCCAGTTAGTTACATCTGGTAACCACCACTCCCACCCCCACCACCGTCCTGCCACTTGAATAATGTTATCAGGAGCTGTGTTACCTGAGCATATCCTATACAGCTATACCTGTACATGTCACTACCAGACACGACATCGTGTAGATGTAGTCCTGTACCCTCGTAGTCTTCACTGTTAGTAGACAGTTCTTCTATATAACTATCCTCGTCTTGTTTACTGCCTCTTAATATAAAACCACATTTACCAGCTTCTGTACACTCCACTGTGCTGGGATGTCGGAATGTAAAGAGACGCTTGTACACAGTACCTACTGGCATACTCTTATCTCCTGTCATAGCATGTTTCACAGTACTGACTAATCTTTGTGCTGATATTGGTGACACGTCGATATACTGATCACTTTTAATGAGTATGTTCTCATGGTGGGTTGAGAGATTATCATTGTTCGTTATCTCATTCAAAATTGCGATAAGTTCAACCTTTTGTACTTTTGGAGAATAGTTTCAGGCGTTGATTACTATTCCCAAAAATATTTTCGATACTTTCTGCAGTTTTTTCTCCTTGCAACATTCCTCTAGTGTTGTCATGAATACTCGTGTCTCCTCTGTACTGGGTGTTTTGATGTAGTAAACACGGAGCAGCAGTTCAACAACAACAAACACAGACGTCACCTTGTTACCCAGAACTGCGTCTGTGATATCTGTTATCTTTTTACAACTGATCACTAAGTCTACATATTTCTTCGTATCATCCACCTCAGTAGTTCTCAACCTTCTTGCTTCACTACGGGAACTGACTAATGAAGTTGTTTTCGTCGACAACTGGAGAACACATTTTATATCACCTACTGATATTTCTGGTAGGTTTTCAATTGTCTTATAAACCTCAAGATAAAGTTCCTTGTTTTGTTCGAAACTCAGGGCTAGATTCATCTGCTGGAGGAGATACTTCAAATTCTCGTCCAGTTTCACCTTTCCTTCCAAGTTCGCTAGAATAGTACGAAGGAACGGCTCAGTATTGCTCCCTCCGAGAACTATCATATTGTCTATTTGACCGGTGTCCTGTTCATCTAAACCCGTCATATATTCCAACACAAAAGACGAGTTGTCTTGATGCGTTAATTCCGACAATAAAACGTTCATCATAGCTTTATTATCCCATTTCCTGATAGTGTACATGCATTCTTCAAACACAAACCGTCCTTGCACATTCCGCCTTCTTCTTTAACCACTGTCTACACTCTTCCTTCATCCAATCTATAACAAATACTTCCGCAAGTTTATTTAACTCCCTGAAGTTTCCGTTATGTACATTCCCCAGCTCCCTATCATCCAACAGAGTGATAAACAGCGTTACATTTTCCGCCAAGAAATCATCAAATTCGAGTTCCACTTGGTGCATCTCTTCTATTAGATAGCGAAACATTGCGCTATCAGCAACAAGTAACTGCTTGGAAACATTGAGGGGATCTTCATCCTTCAGCATTAGTAGAATTGTTTCTTCCATAACTAGAAGTGGGAGTAATATACTTTTCAATAATTTGTATATTGTATCAATATAATATATATTATTTATTGATAGTATGAAAGTAGGGAGCAATTATTTGTATTTGGTTAGGAAAATCAGACAATATGATTAGACATCAAGGGGTCGTTCACATATTATGTAATCAGCCGAGGGGGAGGGGTTTCCAAATGCTTACGGTTGATTACGGGGGAGGGGGGGGGGGGGGTGGTCGTTGATTACGTACTCAAAATTTTCTTTTTTGCCCTCTAGAATAATAAAAATGTGACAATATTGAATTCAAATTGCACTCAATTGCACTCTGATAGTGATAAAATTTAGAAATAGATCGAATATCCGACTATAATACTAATACTAATGGTAAGTAGTTTAGAAGGTGGTTGGCGGATATCATAACAATGATGTCGGCTCATCATGATAGCATGATAAGGGTAGCATGAGACGTAGAGAAAAGTGTTTTCTAGGGGAAAAAATCAAGGGGGGGGGGGGGGGCCGGGGGTCAGGCCATAATTACGTAATATTGCTGTCAGGAGGGGGGGGGGGGTCTTAATTACGGTTGATAACGGTTGATAACGGTTGATTACGGAGGGGGTAGAGGGGTAAAAGTTGCTAAAATATTGATTACGTAATATGTGAACGACCCCCAATTATCAAAAAATGACACAGATCGCACCTCACGTTCGGCGACCGAATTCGAAAATGAAAAAGTAAGTTAAATTTAAGATCCAAGGCTACAACAAAGCACAGAGAAAGGAACAACACAGAGTGATGACCTCACACAGTCGAGAGTAGCAGAGTCACGCGATGTTTGTAATATAACACTCTAAGAGCCCAGCATTATCTGATCATGTGCTAGACTCACAATTAGATTTCAAATAAGAAATACGGCCACTTTTCTGGTCATGAGGTCGACCGCTAGATTTATCGTATCTGAACCTTATTAGAATTTAGAATCAGATTAACGTTTCCACAGCTGTTAAAAGACCATGATGGCTATTCTTTTACAAAACCCATTCAACCGATTACAGTTGCACCCTAATTATAACTATCACTCTGTACATTACTAATTTGGCATCCAACATGTAGTTCACACATCTCCCTCCGCAGGCATTCCCTCACACATCTCCCTCCGCAGGCATTCCCTCACACATCTCCCTCCGCAGGCACTCCCTCACACATCTCCCTCCGCAGGCATTCCCTCACACATCTCCCTCCGCAGGCATTCCCTCACACATCTCCCTCCGCAGGCATTCCCTCACACATCTCCCTCCGCAGGCATTCCCTCACACATCTCCCTCCGCAGGCATTCCCTCACACATCTCCCTCCGCAGGCATTCCCTCACACATCTCCTTCCGCAGGCATTCCCTCACACATCTCCCTCCGCAGGCATTCCCTCACACATCTCCCTCCGCAGGCATTCCCTCACACATCTCCCTCCGCATGCATTCCCTCACACATCTCCCTCCGCAGGCATTCCCTCACACATCTCCCTCCGCAGGCATTCCCTCACACATCTCCCTCCGCAGGCATTCCCTCACACATCTCCCTCCGCAGGCATTCCCTCACACATCCCCCTCCGCAGGCATTCCCTCACACATCTCCCTCCGCAGGCATTCCCTCACACAATTCCCTCCGCAGGCATTTTCCCACTTTACGTTTGAAGCGTCGGGGCACAAGTGCATGGTGGTAGATGTACAGGGAGTAGGAGACCTGTACACGGACCCCCAGATACACACCTACAGTGGGGAGGGGTACGGGAGTGGTAATCTGGCCACTAAGGGTATTGCTCTCTTTTTCAACACACACCGCTGTAATGTTATATGTGAGGCTTTAGGTGAGGCTTTTTGTATCTTTGGGTTATAGTAGGTTTGTGGCTGCAATGTGACAGTAATATATTGCAGTAATATATTAGCTTATTAAGCTTCATGGCGTATTATACATAAAATTATGATATGCTTATTTATAACTTAAGATTATCGGGTACATTTTAACGTCATCAATGGATTTTGTAAGTGAAATGGGAGGTTGTTCTATAATTGTTCAATAGTTGTTCAATAATTTAGAGCGTAGTGATGACTAATAATAGAATAAAAATAACTTTTACCTTACTTTGACCTTTTCCCCAGGACTAAGCAGGTTCGATTTAACTACCAAGGAGAGGAAACGAACAACCACTACTGGGGACGGAAAAACTTGCCTGAGTAAGTTTGTTTTACAATTTAAATTAGGATATTTTAAAGGATTCGTTGGTTCGTTAAACGATTCAAATTAAGGTTTTTAAACCTCAAGAAAAGTTGTTATTAAAAAAAACATTACAAATGTTACAATTTACGTGACAATTAACATACAAACCACGTGACAATCAACATACAAATCACGTGACAATTAATATACAACCCACGTGACAATTAACATACAAATCACGTGACAATTAATATACAACCCACGTGACAATTAACATACAAATCACGTGACAATTAACATACAACCCACGTGACAGGGAGTAGCTCGCTCAGCTCTATGGAAAGTGAGGGGAAGTCTACAGTTGAGAGGGATGTTTTTATTGACAGCGGTATTGACGAGGGTTCTATCGGTAGAAAGGTACTTTATTTGTTTCAACTTTTTGGCGAGGTTCCAACATACTCTCATGACTTGTTAGCATAATTCTGCAATGATAGGACAACGGCGTGGAAATTGTTTATTAAGAATAGAAAATTGTATATTCACTATTCATATTATACTTATAAAATTTAGAAATTTGAGCTGTTAAGTCGAATATCAAAGCTTGTTAGTGCCTTAAACCGGCGGAATATCCAACAGGTCATTTCTATCACATTCAAAAACGTTGTTACCTGATATAATAAGACACGATATTTTCCAATAGTTTATCTGTAACATTAATAGCATGTGATAACAATTACCAGGAAAACCAGTTTAACCTGAACAATGTTGGTGGAGTGGGGCAGCAAATACCAAAGATTCGCTTGCCGTCTAGCAGTTTTGATGCTCCTGAAGATACCCCCGATCAGGCCTGGGACACAGTATGTTCTAATTTAAATTTATTATAATCAATTATAATTAAAATAAGTAATATCGAAATTTCTATTACATAAAAGCTTTTGTGAAATTATTATTGGTCCACGTGCTTTTCAAACGTGACTTTTGTAACTTAGTTATTCACAGAATAAATACATGGTTGGCTTATAAAATCTTTATTAAATTCATTGTTAAATCTGGTTAAACCACCCTTACATTTCTCAACCAGGAGGAGCTAAAAAGATCACAGCTGTACGGCTCAAACAACAGGCGTCCCTCCTGTGTGATGAAAGCCACCAGCTCGCGCAAGCGCACGTGCGATATCAGTACTAGCGACACGTGCGATATCAGTACTAGCGACACGTGCGATATCAGTACTAGCGATATAATGGACACAAGGGCTCCTATTAAGGAGAAGGAGGAACGGGCTACCATACTGGGACAGGTTACTTCTTTTCTTTATTTTAATTTATAGTGAAGATTATACGATATACAGCTCATACACATTACATACTATACTATGTGGTACTTTAAGTACATATTAATAATCATGCTATTAGCCCTCTTACTTGTAAAATAGTTTCACCGAATCATTTTAGAAAGCTATATTTTCACATTAAAGTCAGGATATCTTCATTGACCTAAAAATAATGCCGCGCTTTTATCCAATCTCAAACTTACAGATAAAATTCGCGGAGAGGATATGGTAATTTTAGTAGATATACTTGAACATTCGAAACAAAAATCAGAAATTTGGCTCATATTATGATAAATATATTATGATAAATCTCGTTAAACAGTGTATAAACTAGTATAATTGTAGAATACAGAATTGTAATGTTTATAATATGCACGTGAATATTAAGATTATCCCGATTATGCATAACACAATACATATTATAATATGGTAAGAAACACACTAGAATGAACAAGGCAGCATTCATCTCCGATAAGATATCAGAATTACATTTGATTCAATATTTTCAACCAGCAGATATCTATAGCAACTGCATTTAATTAGCTAATAAGAGGATAATATAGAAAAACTGGATGTTTTCATGTCAGATAATCACTTGAGGTCCTCTTCAAAGAACTTCAATTAATGTCATCTCATTCGGCATCGTAACGAACAGCCCTTTTAAGAATATTTCCTTGTGTTTGAAGTCTGTTAACCTCTGACAGGTGCACTTTGATCTGGCTCTCTACCACTACATGGGACGGTTTGAAGAGGATAAAACGGCTGATAACAAGAGTGCTCTGTTCCATTTGAAGACAGCCGCGGATTGTGGTCTCAGCATCGCAGAGTTCACTTTAGGTTTGATATTTATACTTAATTATATAATTATAATACTAATAACTATGATTATATTATGCTCATAATATTAATAATATTCTTTATACTTGGTTAATTTCTCTGTTACTATTAATTTACCTGTTGCTTTTATTGGCTCTCTTACTTTTACAAACGCTACTAATTTTACTATACTTTTACTGTTGCTTCTACTACTAGTTAGCATCATATCAAATTCAGTGTTGAAATGCCTTGTAAACTATTCCTAACTGTAGAAGAGTGTACTCATTGTACATCTAATTTAAAGGTACCTTGTACTGTACATTCTTTGAATTTTTGACAATGTACAGCTTGGTACGTTCACTTATTTTAGGGTCCTAATTTCTTGATTTCGATAATAGTTAGATTATCAAGGAATTAATAAGCAAAATGAAAGTCAGAAGAATTAGTCCTGACCATTTAAGGGTAGCACTTCGTTTCTTTGACTGCTTATTTGAATATTTATAAATCATAATACTTAGCACGCTTTAAAAAAAAGTTGCAAATTTTTAAAATGTTGAAAATAACGAACATTTCTCAGTGCGCAATTCTTGTACATGCGAACTGGAGTAGGGCTAAGGGAAAGCTAAAATCACGTACACACTACACAGGCCAGGCCCCTTACAGGCTGCAGACAAAATATTGTGTAGCCATTTACCGCTTTAAAGTGCCCTTTATTATTACAAAACTGGCGATGTCCTCATTTCTGGGATTAATTATGCGAATATTCATAGTGATATGCAGGATATCACAAGATTTGCTATAAAACCAAAGGTATTGAATGTTTAGAATATTGGATTTAGATCTTTCTAGTCTTACTTATGATGCAGAAAGTCTGAAGTGTTCCTGATTGTTAATATCATAACCGGTTGGTTCCCCGAAATTCTATTTAATTGCCACGTCATGTTCATTAAATGAACGGATAATTTGTACAGATAGGACGGCGAAACTCCCAACTTTTGATTAAAAGATAACTTAATTACGTTTAAGGAGTCTTTCTCACCTTACCCACTATGTTTGCTATATTGGTCTTAGCACGCATTGAAACGTTGCAAGTTTTTAAAATGTTGAAAATAACGAACTTTTTGCAGTGCGCAATTCTTGTATATATATATGCGAACTGGAGTAGGGCTAAGGGAAAGCTAAAATCACGTACTCACTGGGATTAATTATGCGAATATTCATAGTGATATGCAGGATATTACAAGATTATTTGCTATAAAACTGTTGTGAATTATCGACCTGCGATTAATTTACTTTCAATATAATCTCCATTGAGGTCGTTTATTATACACCGCCACTTCGTTACACACCATTACACACGTTTTGGTGGGGGAGAGAAAGGGACTGCCTATGAGGGGGGGGGGGGGGGGAAGGAAGGTATTGAATGTTTAGAATATTGGATTTAGATCATTCTAGTCTTACTTATGATGCAAAAAGTCTGAGGTGTTCCTGATTGTTAATATCATAACGGGTTGGTTCCCCCAAATTCTATTAAATCGCCACATGTTCATTAAATGAACTGATAATTTGCACATATGGGACGGCGAAACTCCCAACTTTTGATTAAAAAATAACTTAATTACGTTTGAGAATGAAACGAATGAACGGATAATTTGCACATTATATGGGACGGCGGAACTCCCAACTTTTGATTAAAAGATTCAACCATATTAATTTTATTTCTCACCGTACCCACAATGTTTGCTGTCCTGTTTCTCTGTCTTATCGCCGGTTCCCTTGCCGACACTGACCAATGGAACAAAGCCCTGAGGTTCCCCGAGAAGGTATCCACCAACAACTACATAAAGCTAAACCCTGAGGTTCCCCGCGAAGGTATCCACCAACAACTACATAAAGCTAAACCCTGACTTCTCCAAAGTTACCTGAGGTTCCCCGAGAAGGTATCCACCAACAACTACATAAAACTAAACCCTGAGGTTCCCCGAGAAGGTATCCACCAACAACTACATAAAGCTAAACCCTGAGGTTCCCCGCGAAGGTATCCACCAACAACTACACAAAGCTAAACCCTGACTTCTCCAAAGTTACCTGAGGTTCCCCGAGAAGGTATCCTCCAACAACTACATAAAACTAAACCCTGAGGTTCCCCGAGAAGGTCTCCACCAACAACTACATAAAGCTAAACCCTGAGGTTCCCCGAGAAGGTATCCACCAACAACTACATAAAGCTAAACCCTGACTTCTCTAAACAAAGCCCTGAAGTTCCCCGAGAAGGTATCCACCAACAACTACATAAAGCTAAACCCTGAGGTTCCCCGCGAAGGTATCCACCAACAACTACATAAAGCTAAACCCTGACTTCTCCAAAGTTACCTGAGGTTCCCCGAGAAGGTATCCACCAACAACTACATAAAGCTAAACCCTGACTTCTCTAAAGTTACCACCGCTGTGTCCGTGTGTACATGGATGAAGAAGTTCCTGGACCCGCGCGCCCAGCACATCTGGTTCAGCTACGCAGTACCGGGGCGCTTCAACGAGCTCATGTTATCCGACTGGTACCATAACGTAGTCGGTAACACAGATGTTATGGAGTGGACTGACTTGGTTTTGTTGAAGAACGAATGGTATCACTTCTGTTTGGTATGGAGCTCCGCTTCAAGTCTGATGGAGTTCCACGTGAACGGGGTCCTCGTTAAGTCCCACGTGACTACCACTTCCAGGCTCAACAATTCTTGTGGCACTCTAATTGTCGGACAAGATCAGGATTCACTGGGCGGTGGTTTTGATGTGAACCAAGCATTTGGCGGGGAGATATACCAACTGAATGTGTTCTCACGCGCGCTGCGCATTGAAGATATTGCTGCGATGTACTACGACGGTAGATGCAGCCGGCTAGCAAGTTACTTGGTACATGACGTTGTGGTGAGTTGGGAGGAGTTGCTAGGTGCGACGCGCTCCGGTGCAGTGCAGGAGGTGTCCGCAGAGTGCGACGCGCTCCGGTGCAGTGCAGGAGGTGTCCGCTGAGTGCGACGAGCGCAACTTCCTGGGAAAAGTGACGCAGCTGGTTATGCAGGAGCTTAGCACTTGCAATCGACACTGAGCTGTTGTTTGGAATTTTCGAAGTTTTTGTTATTTTTAAAGTTTTGTTTACAAGTTCCTTCGTTTAATTTATTTTTCACAAGCCATGAATGAGCTTGCTCGACTGAACAATTGTAAATCATAAATTTTGATCATCAAGATGTGTCCGCAGAGTGCGTTTTGGTGGGGAGAGAAAGGGACTGCCTATGATATCGGCACGGAATAACATACAATTTAATATTTTTAACCATCAAATATCTAAAGCATCTGTACATTGCTGCAATCAACACTGAGCTGTAGCTGTTGTTTGGAATTTTTGAACTTTTTGTTATTTTTTAAGTTTTGTTTACAAGTTCGTTCGTTTCGGTACATGTACTTTAGTTCGACACGTACTGTAGTTCTACAAACCCTAAAGTTCGACTCTGTCGAACTAGGTTACGCTACCTGGAGTTTAGTTCGACACGTACTAAAGTTCGACAAGAGAACTTCGACTGGACAAGAAAGATATTCATGAAGATACATTTTGTAATTCACAATATCTTTGAATTTAGTTTTTTATCGAACAATTTTGAGTAGCATATATGAACTTTGATAACGTTCCGTGAGTCAGAAGTAACGGTAATATTAGAGGAATGTTCTATACGACTATTGTAGTATTGTACCTTCATGGGTTATATAATTATGTATAATTATGGTATACCATTCGAGCTTGTAGTTGTTATCCCAATCATGAATCAATGAATCAAATGCCTGTGTGATTCGATAGCGTGCAGCAACGCCAACAGTTAAGCAGTTATATGAGTAGCACCAGTGCTTGTCATGGGATTAATATCACATCGGCAATTTTTATTATCATGATATTGGTTGTTGATATAAGCGGGATATAAATTTACCTAGCTTGCTACTCTATTGCTCGCTACTCTCACGAGAAGCTTCAATTCGAAAAGAGCGCCGTGGATTCAGTATCGGGATTGGCGTGCCCCCTGCCCCCGCGGTTTGCTTGCCACGTATCTCATGCTGTATAAGACCCTGGTCATTAGAAACACCCCTAAAAGTTCGTTTTTTGACAACAAATTTAAAACTTCTGTAATTTCATTTCTGTTTTAGTTACGCATTTGATTTTTAGTATGTGTATAGAAAATCGATACGGCTTTAAAATGAAACATAACTAATATGTACTATGTGTGTAATGTAAACATCGTCATTATTTTATCTTATTGGTAGCTGATTGAGACAATTGCTAATTTGATAACTACTTAACAATCTGGTGCCTTACTGACCGGAGTCTTAATTGTTAGTTAGCACTATTATTGTAGACTAAGTGGCCCCATGTAACTCGTACTCCGTTTTATAGATATAGATTGTAGAGTACGCTTGTAAAGTAGAAGAATTGCAATTAATATTATTGATTATACTGAATGGTTCTGAAATTTCCAACCGCTGGTTGCTTGATATCAATAAATAGGTTTTAAGATTACCTAAACGTTTCGAAATTTCTGATCTCGTGCACCTGCTATTGAACCCTGTGATCCTATGATAAGGACCCGGCAATAGCCGTTGGACCACAAGCAGAAACTATTTGTCGAACTAGAGTACGCTACCTGGACTCTAGTTCGACAGTCGACACGTACCGAAGTTCGACACTCGACAGGGGTGATTTCTGGCAAACGTAAGTTGTCGAACTAGAGTGCGTGAATGGCTCGTTTCATGAATAAGCTTGCTCGACTGAAAAATTTTAAATAATAAATTAGTTATAACTCCTAATTTACAAAGTTATCTTAATTTATCTAATTTTCAGCTTGTCTTCATTTGAACATCTACCACGACGAGCTGAGAGAATTGGAGCTCAACGTAAGTTCTTAAAATACTATTGCTATATCAATGTTTTATTTGTTGGATATTAATGCAGTTGTGTTATAGCAGTGCTGTTATTTTCAATAATCAACCTTTCGGTTTTTAGGCAAATGTTTACTGTAAAATACAAATATTATATTACTCTCTAACTATTAGGATAATAATCAAACTTGTTCGTTTGATTTTTGATCGAATGTCACCAACGGCGATATTAATTAAATTGAATTGCATCGAATTGCGAAAAGAGTTTCAATTTGGCGTCTTTGAAGTGTCGCCGATTCTTTTCCCTAAATTTCAGGTATCAAAATCCGTTCCTTTAGCAGGGCATTTGTTGCGATACGACCTTTACCCAAACCTATACAGCTACGCTGTAGTCTCCCAACTACAAACTATACTTTTCTCTTTTAACCTAATCATGGTAGCATTTCAAGACTAGTGTGTGAAATTGGAACCCTCATAATGTGTGAACTAGTTACCTTATATAAGCTCCTCTCGGTTTTAGACCTCCTGGATTCCATGTGACATGTCCGTTCCTGATTCTCCTAGAATAATGGAGAATGACGTGTATTATACTTTAAACGATGTCTTGCTATTTTTACTCGCATGTGAAAGAAGGGAACAACTGGGACGTTCTCGAAGCTTCTTATTCTAGTAAACAACTCGTGTCTTTTATGTACTACGCGGGCAACCAAAATGCAATGTCTGATCTATGACTGCCACGTACGTATAAATGCGTGCAGTTATAGATTTGACGTTGAACAGTCTAACAGACTGGGCTTGCTACTGCTCCCGCTTAGGTAGTCAGTACCTAAGAATCACATTCATAGCTCATAGCGTAAAGTCTATAGCGATCTCTAACCTCATGTTAGTCATACACCCACTACTAATAAATTCTTACTGCAAAATTCTGCACAGAGGACATTCGAACTGAACAAGATTCATAGTGGATATTTCATATTATCTGCAAAACTTTAAATTTTGCCATTTTTCTATTCATAAAAGTTCTTCGTTACCTTTTTGAACTCACCTTTCAATATTTAATGAATAAGTTCGTGATTGGGTCAGTATGAAGAAGCATTGATGTAATAAGAGTCCATACACCATAATGTATTGATATTTGAAAGTGAAACTTTCGAATTAAAATCAATTGTTATTACCACAGATAATAATTTTCAGGATAATCTCGTGAGTGAGAGTGAAGGTATTATGTACATGGAAAAGGCTGCAAAACATGGAACTATCACAGCAATATTGAACGTCGCTCAGGCTTACCATCTGTGAGTCACTTTAGAGTGAGAATTATTTCTTGATCAACATCTTGAGGGTGAAATTTCCGAATTCATCTCAAAACAGCTGACGGTAAATAAACTGGCAGATTTCCTTTTTGAAATCATGTTTAATTTCCGTTCTTATATTCAGAGGACTGTATGGGGTCGAGGAGAATTGGGTTAAAGCTGAGAAATACTACAGAAAATACACCGAATGTTCTTCCGCTGGTTCAGGTAAGCAAACTCTTCAGTTGCCAAAAATCAAAATACATTTTTCTAATGAGGTCGAGCATATAATTAGCATATAATTAGCATATAATTAGCATATAATTAGCATATAATTAGCATACAATTAGCATATAATTAGCATAAGTCTCGAGATTCAATGCAGCACAAACAAAAACTGAACAAGAATCTCCCGCCTCCCAGATATGGACACACACGAACCAACATACCAGATTCTGGCTAAGATAGCGGAAATGTTTCAACACGGGGGACACGGTCTCAACAAGGACCCTCTCAAGTATGTGTGGTATTTGCCACTTACAATGGATAACATTAATTATTAATGTAATAATGAATATTTTTAAAGCAGAAAGGAGAGAAATTAACCCCTATTTTCTCGCTGCTCTGTTCAATTTTTGGTAACCCACCTTGCTAATTGCAGTATATGAGCTGTTAAATTTAACTTATATTTTAATTTAAGGTCAGGTTACCTGTTCACTGAGGCTGCAGAGACCGCCATGTCAGCAATGAACGGCCGTCTGGCCAACAAGTGGTTCATGCTAGCTGAGGAGGTCTGGGCGGAGTGCGAGGAGGAGTGATGACATCATATTTCATCGTGACGTCACGTTCAGATTGTGACGTCACTTTGCCGAAACTAAAACCCTGACTGCAAGTCATTTTAAAGACCAAACGTTTTGGACGTCAAGTTACATTTTTTTGGGACTAAATTTTAATATTTTGTCCTATTGAAACGGTAACTGCAGCTTTTATTTTCGTCCTGAGGACGGTTTAATTACCATTATTAAGTTTAAGAAGAAGGCGGCCCAAAATGGAATCACTAATCAACAATGAAAACATTTATGTTAAATTTTCTTGTTGAAATTCAACTTAAACTTTCTTATTCTTGATTTTGGTCCACCGTATGATATTTTTTATTTAGACTTAGAGAGTCCCGGATTTCATTAAAACCCCGGTACAGATTTATATTTTCCATTTGCTATTTTAAGCATGTGTAAACAAAGCTTTCAGTTGTTTTACATTTTTCCTTCATATATTTGGTATTAGTTATGAGCCTGTTGTATAACTTGTCTCTAACTTACGGATGTCAGTGAAATAAGGTAAACTTTCTTCATTTCTCGAATCGTTTCCTCCTGCGTGACATATTTGTCTTTTTCGTGACATCATTGTGTGACGTCATTGTGTGACGTCATTGTGTGACATTGTTATACAGACAGATAGCCTCGGTCATCTCAAAGAAATTAAGATCTTCGTTTGACATGCAGTAACTTTCCTGGCTTGATACAATTCTTAAAATACGCTACATTTGTAATGGTACACTTACTGATACTGTTTAAACCATGATATCAAGAATTTATGAATCATTCTGCTTAAATCAGAATATCAATTAGTAATAGAGCTCAAAAAGATATGAATCGATTTTTAAAAATCTCTCATGTATCATGGTAGATGATGAATCGTGAAATAGCCAAATCATGGTCATTCGGATTTAGCCATTCAATTTCATTAAAGAGAAAGTGGGCAGTTATTATTCGCTTTTCTGTTTTCTGAGGTCAGTTTACTCAGCTCAATCATATCCACTATTGATAAACTGTACTTATCATGTAGCCAAAGATCAATTTTAACTTGCTTGTATCTGCATCCCACTACCTGTGCATTGTCATTAGTACTCACTGTAGAGGGTAGCTACTGCAGATAGGGGCAGAAGGGAGCTCCTTATTCATTGTTGTTGCCTGTAAGCACACCTTGAAGTATACCTCAGATAAACTCATGTACGTATTATGAAGATACCATGATGGTCACTATTGAATGTGGATAGTTCCTCCCTTTTCAAAACGCTTGCGACAGTTCAGTACGTGGCGCTATCCTTCGACTTCAGTACATTTTAAATTTCTTAATCAATCATCACATGCATAATTTCTAGACGCTTCTGTTCAAATTTACAATTTTGATTCAATGATAATCATACGAGAAGGTTTATAATTATGCTTCACCGCGCCTATTACATATTAGTTCAGTATCTTTAACAAAGTTGTAAAACCTGGTTTAACAAGAAAATAAGAATTTCTTGAAGTTGAGCTTGTAATGCTGAACGGGTTGACCTCTATAACCATTATTCTATCATTCTATTTCTACGGAAACAAAACCATTCCTAAATTCATCCGAGAGATTATTTTAAACCACCTTGCTCCTGTTTCTACTCGGCCCGTTTGACTCAAAGCCTGGATAGCACTACCGTGCCTGCCAGAAGCAGACAGAGGGCATCACGTGACAGCGAACCAGTGACGTGGTAGTGTCACGTGACAGGAACACTTGAGATCTGCTGGCTAATAGGTCATTCAAATAGCAACTTTATAAAACACGCGCTGCTTATCAAACAATCAGCCCCTGACAAACATCTGCCGACGAACTATTAAATACGACATCACCTGACCTCAATTAGAGGCGTCTGATTGGATCGTTTGAAAACTTGAGAGCTGTGACTGGTCAATGACCGCCTGTTCGTGTCGCGCCTGTGCTTTGTTCGGAGCATGTTTGTATAGTGCGACATATATATTCGCCAGCAATAGTTCTTCTCAAACTGGATTGTTTATAAAGGAGCAACCTTCTCCGTCTCGGCCCGGCTCTTTTGACCGAATATCCGAGTTATTCTGCTCGGCTGGTACGCCGTTTTGTTATCACTCTACATTATAGTCTTCAACGAGGCCGAACTTGTTCGATACGACATTACAAGGTATAGTAGGTTAAACCACCACGAGCTCAGTCATTGACTGCGGTCTTCCAAGTTTCTTTTTGTGATGAGCATGCTTGCTGAGTTGATAAGCTGTCCTATTGTCGTTTTGATTGTTTTGAATTTCAACTATCTGCAGTGTGTGTTTTTTCAAAAATGCTGTTGGTCTGACAATGTTGCTAATCAATGTTGCTAATTAACCGCACAATTTAACTTAATAAGTAACTAATTTTCGACCCACAACTTATACTACAGTTTTTAAGACAGTTTATTAAACAAACTGTATGATCGGTTCTCAAGTTTTAACTTGTTAAACTAAATGGATGTTGACCACATCCGCGGCTACAAATTAAGTAGGACTGTCCAGCTGCTCAAGTGCTTGTGGGTGGGAAAAGTGGGCGAGGGAGTGAGGTCTGGGCTAAATGTTGCTTCACAAAAAAGCAGGATTGTTGAAATATCTTTGATCTTAGTTGCAGTGGTTTTCTGTCTTGTTAATAAATTTGCAGTTTTAGCTCAGATCTGTTGTACTCTAAAAGGTTATATTTATACTTATACATTCGCTTGTCCATCTGGAAGTTGATCATGCATTCTTCTTATCATAGCAGCACTTTACTGGGCGGCGCTCAGCCTGTCATTCCGCCGAATCTTTATGAACATAATAGCCTGGGGTCCCCAGGTAAAGCAGCACTAGGTTGTGGTTTATTGAGAATTGAGTCTGAGATGCAACTGTTTTTTAGATACAATGATTTCAACTTCAAGATGTTTGCATGTTATCAGTTTAACTTTGTTTTCTTGCTCGAAAAACGCTGTCAGATCTTTAAAACAATTTCATCGGGCACTCGTGTGTCATGGTGTACTTTTAAAATTTCAACTATCATCATTCACCAACTAGGCATCATTTCGAGTGGGACAATTTCGAGTGGGACTGTTACGATTCACGAATATGTGGCACAAATTGAATTTAGAGTTTGGTTATACAAGGGCACAAGATTAGATCAGTTTACGAAACAAAAAAATCGAATTACTTGCCGATGATCTGAATTAAACTCCTTGCCAGAGTTTGAGCTACTAAAGTACTAACTGCGAAATTGAAAAATGCAATGCACGATGTTTTGTTGGCCGAATCCATTATTACTATTATGTATTAGTACTACGCAATCATAGACAACAGTATTAGCCTCATTTTCTGTTTTCGTCGCAGGCCACGTGCTTTATATATATCAGTTTTGAGTTTTACTGTCAGTTTTACTTTTTTGATTTATTGACTTCAGGGGCGAATGTTGTCCATAATTCGCCACTTACGAATTGAAATGGATACCAAGGAACCATCTTGGTAAGATGTTGTATATCATATATCTTCGAACTCTGTGCTAAAATCATTTGTTACATAAATGAATAGGGATTCCATTGATGATGTAGACGTCGAGACTGGTACACGAGAAACCTTTTCTTTACGTTCAACTCGCACCAACTCTAGAAGTCTGTCATGAAAAATGGTAAAAGTGACATCATTTCATTATCAGAACGTCGCCATTGTAAAACAATCTTAGACGACTTACTGCTCAGCAGTATATTCTCCCATGACTATTCTCCAATTAATCATAAGATTGAAAAGTACATGCCGAATTCTTATTCTGCTTACCTGCATCACAAAAAATAGCCAATACTATCTTCTCTGTTACAAGTTTTTAGACAGTTTCAATTCAGTCTGGCAAGAATTTTAATTATCGATCGGCGCCAGCGGTTGATCTATTTAATGTCTAGTACTGTGTTAATAACATGTTAATAATGCGGTGATGGTTTTTAATTATCCATTAAATCACAAATTTCATCAACTCATGTATCACTCATCTAAGATTAAGCATCTCAAGGTTCCTAAAACTCGCACTGTTTCAGGCGATTATATTTAGATGACGTTTAAAAACCTACAACGCCCCTTTCTCAGCCGACCTTCCTCGCTCCCGAATTCTTTCGGTGGTTTCCCTGGTAACCAGGATGTTCACAGAGGATTCAGCACACCAGGTTAGTTATTATTTACTGATGTTTGTATTGCTATTTAAAGCAGCTTATGATGATCATAATATGGCAAGTAAGACTCGTTACATCAAGTTCTTGAATGGGTTGATGATCCTTATTGTTCTCTCAAAGAACCCTATTGTTCTCTTAAAAGCTCAAAGTACCTCAGTTTCCCCGAAATAACAAATCAAAGATTCCTATTAATAACCCCAGGATTTACACGCTCACGTGACAAAGGGCCCCCAAAGGAATGTTTCTCTCGCCCACCCCAGGCGTGTTTCTCCATGACCATCACCCAACTCTCCACTCCTGGACCCAAACCTATCGCTAAACCCAGGACTGCTCCTATCATCAACTATCCTAAGCTCACTAAGAGACGCCCCATGACAAGACCTAAACCTCCTCCCCCAGTTCAGGTTGGTTACAGTTAGGTTAGGGGTGTTATCTTGATTACTATTAGATTTAGACATTTGGTTATAGTAGAGGACGTTTTCAAGAACTGAGAGATTTTGGAAGTTATTATGAAGTCTGTTTTATATTGAAAACTGATGGATTTCGAAACGTTTATGCTTTTCATCTGGTGCAGGTTTTTGATCTGCAAAAATTTCTTTATCCAAGTCTACTTACTAGTACTACTCATATCAACCTGGTCAGTGCAGAATGTTGCAAGCAGCAAAAGTTGGCCGTTCATTCAAAATATCTTTTTTGTTTAGATACATTTTTTATCAATGCTGGAACTTTTTTAATTCTGAAATGTTTCAATAGTTCTTCTCAAACTGAATTGTTTATAAAGGAGCAACACTTGCTAAGCTTCGTGTCCCACTACATACGCTAAAGTGTCGGTACATTCTTTGTCAAATTTGCATGCTCGCGAGTTTAAAATAGACCGCAAAGAATTTAATTCAATTTTATTCTCTATTGATAAATTCTATTGATAAAATCTTTTGTATATGCGACTTGCAAAGCGGTATACTTTATTTTTAGATCTGGGTCAATTCAGATTTCAAACAATTCCATTTAAATGAGAGAGATTTAAAAACAAATGTCACGAGGTCCTATCTGCTTGTTAAAAAGTCGGAAGTTAAGATAATTATATTCATAACAGTAAATGAGTTCTGTGTATCGATCATCGGAAATTTTGGATTATAAGAACATGTGTCGTAAAATCATTTATATGACTCGTTAGGCTCCAATTTGTAGTGTTTTTATTAACGGGTGATACTCGTAAAATATTTGTTCCAAATATTAGGACCGTCGACGTAACGAGTCCAACTCGGCGCGCGTCCTGGTAGGTTATAAACCTACAATGTTTTTAAGACTTAAGTGTTTTATACATTATACTATTATAGGACTAATGATGTACCTTAGTCGGTAATATTATGGGGGGTCTAATTTGGTCCTTTTCGGGCCAAAGAACCATATTTATAACAGTCCATATTTTTACCCCCCCCCCCCCCAAAATTTTACCCCCGAGTCAAATTTTGGTTTTCCTTTTAGTATATCAGTCATAATATGCTTTACTTTTCTTTCATTCACGTCCAGAAGTATGCTTACGCTATTGTTTGCTGAATTGAAGCTAGTTCTGGTTCAAAAAGTCCGATTTGTCTTCTATTCCCCCTATCCTTTCAATTTAAGGGGTTAACTGAGACTTTCTACGATTTTATTTCTATTTTCGATCGTATTTTGTGATAAACATTGATTTAATTGAGAACTTTAGCACTTGATAGGGATCAGATATCTAATGAAATATTAAATTTGGTGTGAACGCGGAAATGTGGTTATAATTGCCAAAACAATTTGATCAACATTTTCGATTAGAGATTTTTCAAGAAAGGAAAGTTGCATTTAAGATTGTGGGGGGTCAAATTTGGTTCTTTTTGGGCCAAAGAACCATATATTTTATTTAACAGTCCATATTTTTGAACACCCATAATCCCCCCCCCCCCCCCCCATAATATTACCGACTAAGGTAGAACAAATACTCAAATACGAAGATTTCATCCGAATTGTGGTGTTTCACTGCCTAACCAACATTGTTTATCTAGATAGCAGAGCCGGAGCCGGAGGTGGTGGAGGATGAAACGTGTCCGGCATGTCTACTGCTGATGGAGTACGGGGTCAGCGAGAGTGATCTGGATAGTTTGGAGCCCTGTCTTGCAGACCTCAGTGACAGAGACGACTCCAGTGATCTGAGGTTAGATTTAGAGGGTTACTATCATGGGGGGAGGAGGGGTAGGGGGAGGGGTAGGGGGAGGGGGAGGGGGAGGGGGAGGGGGAGGGGGAGGGGGAGGGGTAGGGGGAGGGGTAGGGGAGGGGTAGGGGGAGAGGTAGGGGGAGGAGGGGGAGGAGGGGTAGGGGGATGGGTAGGGGGAGGGGTAGGGGGAGGAGGGATGGTTGTAATGGGGTAAGGTGGAGGAGGGGTAGGGGGAGGGGTAGGGGGAGGGGTAGGGGGAGTAGGGGTAGGGGTGGTTGTAATGGGGGGAGGAGGGGTAGGGGGAGGAGGGGTGGTTGTAATGGGGTAGGGTGGAGGAGGGGTAGGGTGATTGTAATGGGGTAGGGGAGGAGGGGTAGGGGTGGTTGTAATAGGGGTAGGAGGGGTAGGGACTAGGGGTAGGGGAGGAGGGGTAGGGGTGGTTGTAATAGGGGGAGGAGGGGTAGGGACTAGGGGTAGGGGAGGAGGGGTAGGGGTGGTTGTAACGCGTGTTATGGAGTTATAGAAAGAGGTTAATGTGGGTATGGACTTACGGGGTTGTGATTACTTGTTTAGGCATTGAACATTAAATTAAAACGTTTCATTGTTTTCAGAGATGAGGTGGTTGTTGAGTCTATCACATCAGCGAACTCAGGTAAGATTTATCATTTGATACCTGGACATACTATTATACACATCAGCGAACTCAGGTAAGATTTATCATTTGATACCTGGACATACTATTATACACATTGCCCTTATCTCTGGCAACCTCCCCTAGGGTTGCCATACCCCAGAGGCAGGCAGAGCATCCTCATGCTATTCTCTTGTGGGCCATTCAGGCTCAGCCTCTCTTAAAAAATACTTGGAAGTAAAGTGAGGAAAACGATATCATTACAATTACTTAAGCAAAGATCCATTACAAATTCTCCTTTTAATCACGTTGCTAAACACCACTATCTCTAATCAAAAACGCTGTAAATCTGAGCACATCTTCTCCGATATCTCACAGCACGCCGATACATTTCTGCAACAAATCTCCCACGGCTCATATTAAAAAACCACCTCCAAGGACGATGCCGTCCTATTTCACTCTAATTTAAATTTCACGATTGTTGCCGGCTGGGAGGTCGGCAGATTGATCTGATTTATGTTCTATATAATATATTATATATACTATATATATTATATATAGTATATATACAGTTATATACAGGTGCGCCACAACGCGTATCACGTATCTGCTTGTTTTGTGACGTTGCAACCAGCTCCCCTTCTCCTGAGGACGGTATATCATAGTTACTGTCCACAATCAGGGCAGGTGGTACTTGAATTTTTCATTACTTGTCCGGCTACCAACTGTATCTGTGTGATATCTCCGGATGTCTAGTTGAACTGCTTGCGGAGGAGAGAGTGCTAATTCTTTCTTTGTGAATTGTTGGCAGGAGTGATATATACTTGGGTAGGTTGGTTGAGTATGTCGCTTGCTGCTGCTCCTGTTACTATTTTGGATACTGTCTCAAAGTTTAATAACCACAAAACCCGCTGGATCGGAGTTCTGCTAAGCCCTCAACAAGGTAGTTTCATGAATCGTTTTAATTGTGTTTTTATTTATTTACGCGGTAATTTTTGTTTTGGGTTTAATTTGGGTGAGGACAGCAACGGAGATATGAATTATGCTGGGAATTTTGTTGCGCTGATGAAAGCTAGTCAACTTTCAAAATGCAATTTGAAATTTGAAACTTCTTCTCTCCTGTTTCTCCTCTTTTATTTCTAACATTTTTATAATAGAATCATGATAGTAAATTTGTTATTTCGTAATCAATGATGCAAACATTTAATAAACCAGTCAAATAAACGTTAATTTCAATAACAATTATATTTCGAATATCCTTTCTCGCTCAAACTTTCATAAAAATTCCTCTGTCGAGTACAATTCTCATTGATTTCTCAAACCAAAGTTCACGATCGTTCTTATCTGCTCCGAATAAATGTCAAATATTTTAAATATTAAATAAAGAAATTAATTTACAGTCAATCTTCGTGCTTCCAATACCATCATTATCCAACCGTTACTTATCAACATACGGCACAGTGACCCTGTTAGCGATACCACAGTGATTATACTTGTTCCTGATAATCTTCATATAACCCTTATCCCCCCACTTGGTACCCCAGCAGTTCTTAACGATCCAATAGTCCACGACCTTGCCCAGCCCGTGGTCGTACTGTGTCCCGTATCCGGTCACCAGGACGTGATGGTCCGCGTAGGGTGGGTGACAGGTCCTCTCGTAGTACACTCCTGATTTGTAGAACTGGATGGAGCGGGGGCTGATATCCAGCACTGCTGTAACAGGGCCGACTGTTCCTACTAGTTGTTTCATAGTCTTCTCGTCTCCTGTTGCCACTGAGCGGCACCCCGTGATAGTGGGTCCCAGGGGGACGGCTGTTCGGCACTGTGCTTCTCGTCCTCTCGTGGGGTAGTTAATCCTTGTGGCGATTCCCCCGTTCCTTTTAATGTAGCTGTAGGTTCGTTCTGCAGACCCGAAGTTGCAGCCCCAGTTTCCAGAACTTCTAGAACAATCTACAACTTGCTGCTCTGAAAACGCGATCCTCCGACCTGATTTCAGATACCACTGTCCTGTCACCGCTCCTAGAGCTGCTATAGCATAACTGTTCCCTGGACATAGAGAAGTCTGCTTTAATACCCCCGTTACAGCATCTTTATCCTTCCAGTTTATTGAGGAGGGGGAGGCCCCATCGCCACCGTTCCAATTTTCACAGGAAATAATTTCTTCACCTTCTTTCATACCTTTAGATGACTTTACCTCTTCATCCTTCTCATACGATGCAGCCCCCTTAAACTTATTTCTCCCGGCCGCTCCAACTATCCTGATGTTCCCCAGGAACTCCTCGTGGGTCTGATCTGCGAAAGCTCCCAGCTCCAGGACCACAGACCCCTCGTCACGGTATCCCGTCACAAACTTCCTGTTATCCTCGTAGATGTGTCTCCGGAGGCTCTCTTCAGACTTGTCTGTGTAGGTCTTCTTGTAGAGCTGTCTCCAGGTCTCGAATGAGGAGCTGTTAAAGGTGGGTGGGGTGGGGCTGGTGGTGGTTTCTCCAAGAAGGGAAAATATGGAGAACAGGAGGAAGAGTGCTGTGGTAATGTTGTATCGCGCCATTCAGTAGATCGGGACTTTATGCTGCTGTGGGTTGGTCGGTAAGGGCGATTGAAATCGAAATGTATGTTAAAGTTATCGAATTTAGAACAGAATAATTTATTCAACAGAATTAAAAGCTACCAATGTACAGTTGCGCAAACCACGTTCATTAATATCTGCATAAAACATAGTGTTTGATGTTTTACGCTGTTGGCTACATTAATTGTCTAGTAATTTGTTCAGAATTGTTACAACAAAGTTGCATGAGGCTCAGAAAATTAAGTATCGTTAACAAGCCCAAAGAAGGGTTGCACAACAACCTAATAGAACCCTATAAACGATAAGGGACGTCAGAGGTCCTGACTCTAAGTCAGAACACTGAGTTCATCGTTAAAGACAGAGTATAAATCAGTTGTTCGGAAAGCTTTTATATATGAATCTCTCACTACTCTGACGCATGTTCAGTATGATGTAATGGCAGATAAGCTCCTTACATACCACGTGACATACCTTTACATACCACGTGACATACCTTTACAAACCACGTGACATACCTTTACATACCACTGTGGGACAAAGTAAAAGGTACCTGTATGTTTCCAAGTCATACCTGGAGGCAGTTTAAGCATCGAGACAAATTGGAATATCAAATACGAGATAATTTCATAAATTCCTTACGTAATCTCAGCTAAAAACGATTATCACATGATATTTGTGTGCTCGAGAGTCAAATTATCTCGTACCATTTTAATACTTCTAGAACTCTTCTAGCCACAGCATGTGACACATTTTGTCTTCCTTTAATTTGAACCTAAAAGTAGATGACTTAAATACAAAAGTTCAAACTTTCGATATTGTCAAAAATTTAAAATTGCATTAGAATGACCAAATGGCCTGTGCCAACATCTTGATGACAATCTTATTTGTTCTCTCCAATAAAGTCGGATAAAGTGAGACGAAGTTAAAATAGAGTGCAAGTCTGGATATTGTCCCCTGACTTGATTCTAATTCGGTTATTGAATTTTTCAACAACACTTGTTAAAAATACAAAAATCAGAAAAAATTATAAAAATGTTGCTAGCGCTATTCTTTAATTACATAGCGTGAGTTAACAATTATAATTTTGAAATTTGAAATCAGCCAGATCAAATTACTGTTCTTAAGCTTTATCATTATGGCCTTACATTGGTGCATATCATGATGGTTGACGCTCATACCTGCAATTAATCGGAAGCTATTAATTCTTCCGCTGGTTGAAGGAAAGCCATCTTAGCTACTAGAATGAGGTATTAACTTATTAAGAAGTTGTCTTCATTCACTAGAGTAAAAAGATTTTATTTTAACTAATAGTAATAAAAGTCTAACTTTAAGACCCTTGTGACCATTTTGGGCTAATCATACCACCGTTTTGTGCTTCTAAAAATACTCACTGACCCTGTACTAAAGTACTATCTCACAAGCCGTCCCACTCAACCAATAGGGAAACACTACCAATAGTTCCTTCCTCTCCTCATCTGCAATACCACACTCCTCAGATATTGTCCGATAACAGCCCACAATCCTCACTCCACAGCCCACCGGACTGCTTTTTGCTACTGGGACTAAGCGTTCACGTCTCCTTTCAATAACAGTTGGTCCTTATTTTTGAGAGGTTTGTCACGTGGGGTACACGTGGGCGGTCACGTGGGGGACCATTGTGTCACGTGGGCGGTCACGTGGGGGACCATTGTGTCATGCACAAACTTTGCTGCTCAATGAAAATGCTCCAATCACTCCAATTTCTCTGATAAAAACACTATCTAATCAATAACATTAACAAGTTAACACTTGTTATTTGGTAGTGTTACTATGGTAACTTCTGACGCAATATGTGGCACACATTTTGCGTGCTCACATTCAATTTCTACTTTTTACTGTGCCAACCTTTTTGTTTTTAAATAATAGTAAACGGCAAACGCAGTGAACTTTTACCGTGCCCACCTTTTTGTTTTGAAGTAACAGTAAGTGCAGTTAGTGCAGTCGCAGTAACACTAACAGTGACAGTAAGTGCAGTCGCAGTAACACTAACAGTGACAGTAAGTGCAGTAACAGGAACAGTAACAGTAACAGTATGAGTAAGGGAAGTGAAGTTGGTTAATGGCGATCATGTCCTGGAGCTGCCCGGATCTACCCAGCTGTGCTGTAGAGAGTGAGTATTACTATATAGGTAATATTACTAATATTACTAGTAGTACTAGTATTACTATATAGGTATAAGGATGGATATTATCCGTTGTAAATTTGTAATAAATCGAAAACTCTTCAAAAATTGAAGGTATTGAGATGGCCCTGCAAATGATCAACAAAATCCATTTTGATGTTTGAACTTTCCTCGCTTTAATCTCCTTGATATAATTATAAACTAATGGACTGACTCTCGACTACAGCAATGGTCGTTATTTAAAATTTAAAAAATCAATAGATTACGAAAAGGAGAAAAAAAAACATTAATTATCATCATGGAATTTTAGCTTTTATGTGCTTTAAGTTTATCACAAAGAGTTCTTTTTATACAAACCCGCACCGCTTTTCTGTAATAATCTGGCGAAGTTATCGCGAAAAAAGATTAAAAATAACAGCGACAAAAGAAGTATATAATAGTAGTTTTTTTGTGTTTTGACATATTTTATTTTTGGAACGATCAAAATATGATTTTAGAAATTATAACAATTATGCAATTTTTTAGAACATAAACAAATGAATAGGCAAAATGAACTTAAGAAAGGCGGCAGCATAGCTTTTATTTTGATCGTTTTCAACGTGTTTTGACTTTTCAATTATTTTTAGCCAATTTATAAGCAGAGACTCAAACAAAGTGTCTCAAACAGATTCACTCGGCTTTAAAAAAACAGTTCCCTATATGATTAATTTTGTGGTTGTATAGGTTCTGCTCGTATATGTTTATTGGTTCAATTTTGCTTTTATAAATTCTGTAAAAGTCAAAAATTGCTTTTGTCGTCAAATTCATGGATTTTAAATTGTTCCTGTTTACTGATATGAGTAAAAATCGGTCACTTGTTTTGATTTTCACACGGGGCGCTTGCCAGTGCAATAATAACAGGAACTCCCGGCGCTCCTCTGCTAGTGTGATTTTCACACGGGGCGCTTGCCAGTGCAATAATAACAGGAACTCCCGGCGCTCCTCTGCTAGTGTAATTTTCACACGGGGCGCTTGCCAGTGCAATAATAACAGGAACTCCCGGCGCTCCTCTGCTAGTGTAATTTTCACACGGGGCGCTTGCCAGTGCAATAATAACAGGAACTCCCGGCGCTCCTCTGCTAGTGTGATTTTCACACGGGGCGCTTGCCAGTGCAATAATAACAGGAACTCCCGGCGCTCCTCTGCTAGTGTGATTTTCACACGGGGCGCTTGCCAGTGCAATAATAACAGGAACTCCCGGCGCTCCTCTGCTAGTGTGATTTTCACACGGGGCGCTTGCCAGTGCAATAATAACAGGAACTCCCGGCGCTCCTCTGCTAGTGTGATTTTCACACGGGGCGCTTGCCAGTGCAATAATAACAGGAACTCCCGGCGCTCCTCTGCTAGTGTGATTTTCACACGGGGCGCTTGCCAGTGCAATAATAACAGGAACTCCCGGCGCTCCTCTGCTAGTGTGATTTTCACACGGGGCGCTTGCCAGTGCAATAATAACAGGAACTCCCGGCGCTCCTCTGCTAGTGTGATTTTCACACGGGGCGCTTGCCAGTGCAATAATAACAGGAACTCCCGGCGCTCCTCTGCTAGTGTGATTTTCACACGGGGCGCTTGCCAGTGCAATAATAACAGGAACTCCCGGCGCTCCTCTGCTAGTGTGATTTTCACACGGGGCGCTTGCCAGTGCAATAATAACAGGAACTCCCGGCGCTCCTCTGCTAGTGTGATTTTCACACGGGGCGCTTGCCAGTGCAATAATAACAGGAACTCCCGGCGCTCCTCTGCTAGTGTAATTTTCACACGGGGCGCTTGCCAGTGCAATAATAACAGGAAATCCCGGCGCTCCTCCGCACTGTTTCATACACATTTACCCGACCTCTCCCGGCTAGATCGCTTTTAGCCAATACGTAATCTGGTAAGCAATATGGTGCTATCTTCTGCACCCAGAAGCAAAGTTTCAAATCTGTATCTGCGAGGCTGTGCCAAGTAGCGGTGCAGGTGGCAGCTTTATTGCAGAAAGTGCAGGATGACATAGTGAGTAATAAACTACTGATAAGGCAACGCCCCACTCATATACAGTTCGTCATGGCGTAGGTAATGCGTGTATACTGTTGTACTAGGTACTGCGAGATAATATCATGATAAATTACTGTCAGAAGTGTGTACTGTCAGAAGCGGGCCAGGGGAGATACTGGGTTAACTTAAACTCGTGTGTTTTAGAATTTTATTGCAAATATAGGCAGCATTTGGCCGGAACAAGTCATGAAGTCATATTCAATTGAATACCTGCTCACTAGATCTAATGATAGTAACGTCAGGATTAGCAAATCTCACCCAAATCACTATTATAACCTGGTTACTGGGCCACCTGTAATCTGGGGGCGAACAGGTACATTATCCAATGGGAATAGGGTTTAACCGCACACCGTCCAATCACAGATGAGAACAGCAGCTCACTGACCAATCAAAACACGTTTGGTAAGTTGTTAACAACATACAGGTTGTGATCGCTATGGGCCAATGAATGGACTGTAACATGGACTATGAATAGTGACACGGGATTAAATGCTGACGTCACTGTTCCCAGGATTATGTGAGTTGGTCTTGTTATTGTGAGTTGGATTTGTTGGCGTGAGTTGGATTTGATGTTGTGAGTTGGATTTTAGTTTGGAGTTGTATTTTCAACTGGTGGCGAATATTTTGTAAAGCCAAGTTTTTGTAGTGATAAAAGATTTCGGTTGATTTGAGAAAGGATGGGGATTTTTACAGAGATGCCATGGAGAAGTGCTCGAGAGGATTTGGGTGAGTTGGCGTAAAAGAAAAGTTTTCCAGAAATGAATTGACAACTTCAGTTCAATCTAAAAAAGGAAACTTTTGTACTACATAGTACTGATCTCGTGAGATGATCCTTGCACCCTTCCCTTCAATCCGACTGATTTTACTAACTTTCTCAGATCTCCCCGCACACCCTATAATACTTTTTAAACATTTAAAATTCCCACTTTAACAAATAACGTCCGGCACCATTTCGTACACGGTACACGTTATCATTATCGTATCTACTCATAAACCCAATAAATGGCAATACTTCACATCCTTATCTTAGACGTTATGATCTGATTAGCCACACGGCCGGTTATCATCCAAACCTTAACAAGATTGAAACTCTGAATTAAGCTGGAATTTGGAAAAAGAACCGTTTTTCAAGCTCTGAGGTATTTGTTTGGGATGACGGGATTCTTCCAGCACGCTTCAGTGAGATCATGCTTCCACTGAGATAACATTTTAATTTCCTCCCGTCGGTTACTATGGTAACAAAATATCTCTAACAAAATAAAGGTGTCATATTTATCTCCCGGCTTGTATTGAAGTATTGATACTGTTTACTGTTATTGATACAAATTGTTTGATTCGTACGGTAAATTTGCTGTCCGAAGTTTTATATTTATGTTTTGATCTTCTTTTTATACTTTTTATACTTCATGTGAAACGTCATTAACGTTAAAAGTTTTAAAACACAAGAGAGATATTAAATCACGCTTTAACACAGTCCAGACGATTACACTACTAAAAACAATAAAACAATCGTTTTCTATAATTTTCGCTTACGATACTTGCGAAAACTGTCTGATAAGTGTCAAACAACAGTTTGAGATTTCTGTCCTATCACCGCAACTAAAAATTCTGGGATCTGACCAATCACAAGGACCTAAAAGCTAGCACGTGATAGTCTTCATACCACGTGCTATTTCCACACAGCACGTGCTATTTCCACACAGCACGTGCCTCCCAGTAAACTGAACATATTCCCTCATCTTTTAACTGTTACCCACGTTCACTCATTCTTTTCACTGTGCATGCTCAAGAAAAAGAATCGTCTGCAGCGTATAGCTATCAGCACATGAGAACACACTTGAACACGTGACTGCCAAATAAGGTCATGTGATATAAAACTCAGGTCACGTGGTGCGAAAAAAGGGTCACGTGATGAGTGTCTAACAAGCCGTATTGTAGGACGGGCCGCAGTTGATACTGTTTTAATGCTTTGTTTGTTGGAGTTGTTATGAGGCGACAGAAGGGCGAACCAAATCGTGTTGAACTTAACCCAAGTATGTATCTTCCAGGAAATTGTAACTCATTTATTCGAGTGCTCGACATCTTTGTTGAAATCAACGTGTTTTAGTGGTGAAACCTTAATACAAACTGGGATTTAGGAATCTTTTTTAGTCTCATGATCTTTCTCAGTTCTTATTTTAGCAGTGTAGATCTCTCAACGTCTCCGGTATATGTCCCAATCTTTGGGATTTCAGTTCACATAATGAATCTCTTAAGCAGATGGATTTGGTCGGATAGTTTCATCACAACTTTATCGCTCATCTCACCTGACACTAAAAACACATCAAACTATTTTGATGCAGCAACAAGTGATGAGCTGTTCTTCTTAATCATCATCAAAGATCCCACGAAAACAAACAATCGACCTGCCACACTTAGAATTCTTAATACCTTCGCCTCATCACACTCAGTTATTTTTTACTCCAGTCCTTGTAACCCAAGTAGGTAGAACTATGATTGTTTCATTTTCAGAGCGTTTGTCCAATCTGAACGGTCGAGGTAATGACTCAAGTAAAGCTCTGTACTACACCCTTGCTTCTTCTACTGTTCTTGAGAAGAACAACTTCAGGTTAGTAGTATAGTGAAAGATTTCGTAATTATTTGTGACGGGCCGGACGTGAATCTATTTTTTAAATTAATTTGACGCTGGTTGGTGTCCCATTTGCCAATGTTCTTAAAATATTTTACAATTCATTATTCCTTACTGTTCTGTTTATTTTCAGTGGAAATACTAGGGAACTTGACAATGTATTTCTAGCAGCTGCTAAGGTAATTTACACACATTTTTATTCAATTCGTTCTCATCCTATCAAGAATGAAAACCCTTATACACATGCCACTCTTTTGACATTCATTTGTTCTTGTTATGTTGAGAATTAATTTCTCAATTAAGATATCATTGATCAGTGGTACTCGTGCCCAACATAATTACTTCTAACATGTTCAGTATGGGGACATGGACATACTGCTCCGAACCTTAGACAGACACAGTATCAATATAAACGTACGGGACGAAACTAACGGGGACACCGCCCTCCTTCTTGCTGCAAAAGGAAACAACTCTAAGGTTTGCTAGAACAAATCTGGATCGGACGCCACCATTAGGGTTCTGTTTCCAGTTAATTTTATTGACGTTAAAGGAGACATTTCCTACCTCTCACAATGAATTAGATAATGTGTGTATCCAGGTGGTAGAAGGAGACATTTCCTACCTCTCACAATGAATTAGATAATGTGTGTATCCAGGTGGTAGAAGGAGACATTTCCTACTTCTCACAATGAATTAGATAATGTGTGTATCCAGGTGGTAGAAGGAGACATTTCCTACTTCTCACAATGAATTAGATAATGTGTGTATCCAGGTGGTAGAAGGAGACATTTCCTACTTCTCACAATGAATTAGATAATGTGTGTATCCAGGTGGTAGAAGGAGACATTTCCTACTTCTCACAATGAATTAGATAATGTGTGTATCCAGGTGGTAGAAGGAGACATTTCCTACTTCTCACAATGAATTAGATAATGCGTGTATCCAGGTGGTAGAAGGAGACATTTCCTACTTCTCACAATGAATTAGATAATGTGTGTATCCAGGTGGTAGAGGGAGACATTTCCTACTTCTCACAATGAATTAGATAATGTGTGTATCCAGGTGGTAGAAGGAGACATTTCCTACTTCTCACAATGAATTAGATAATGTGTGTATCCAGTTGGTAGAAGGAGACATTTCCTACCTCTCACAATGAATTAGATAATGTGTGTATCCAGTTGGTAGAAGGAGACATTTCCTACTTCTCACAATGAATTAGATAATGTGTGTATCCAGGTGGTAGAAGGAGACATTTCCTACCTCTCACAATGAATTAGATAATGTGTGTATCCAGGTGGTAGAAGAAGACATTTCCTACTTCTCACAATGAATTAGATAATGTGTGTATCCAGGTGGTAGAAGGAGACATTTCCTACTTCTCACAATGAATTAGATAATGTGTGTATCCAGGTGGTAGAAGGAGACATTTCCTACTTCTCACAATGAATTAGATAATGTGTGTATCCAGGTGGTAGAAGGAGACATTTCCTACTTCTCACAATGAATTAGATAATGTGTGTATCCAGGTGGTAGAAGGAGACATTTCCTACTTCTCACAATGAATTAGATAATGTGTGTATCCAGTTGGTAGAAGGAGACATTTCCTACTTCTCACAATGAATTAGATAATGTGTGTATCCAGTTGGTAGAAGGAGACATTTCCTACTTCTCACAATGAATTAGATAATGTGTGTATCCAGGTGGTAGAAGGAGACATTTCCTACTTCTCACAATGAATTAGATAATGTGTGTATCCAGGTGGTAGAAGGAGACATTTCCTACTTCTCACAATGAATTAGATAATGTGTGTATCCAGGTGGTAGAAGGAGACATTTCCTACTTCTCACAATGAATTAGATAATGTGTGTATCCAGGTGGTAGAAGGAGACATTTCCTACTTCTCACAATGAATTAGATAATGCGTGTATCCAGGTGGTAGAAGGAGACATTTCCTACTTCTCACAATGAATTAGATAATGTGTGTATCCAGGTGGTAGAAGGAGACATTTCCTACTTCTCACAATGAATTAGATAATGTGTGTATCCAGGTGGTAGAAGGAGACATTTCCTACTTCTCACAATGAATTAGATAATGTGTGTATCCAGTTGGTAGAAGGAGACATTTCCTACCTCTCACAATGAATTAGATAATGTGTGTATCCAGGTGGTAGAAGGAGACATTTCCTACTTCTCACAATGAATTAGATAATGTGTGTATCCAGTTGGTAGAAGGAGACATTTCCTACTTCTCACAATGAATTAGATAATGTGTGTATCCAGTTCATGGGCACATATTAGGTGCGATGGGTGCGGGATCGCACAATTTACCGTTTTCCGCACACTTCCGCACAATTTATTGTTTTCCGCACATTTCCGCACATTTTGTAATTATCTGCATATTTCCGCATAATCTAGCATTTTCCGCGTAATTTCGCATAATTTTGAAATTTTCGCGTTAAGATTTTCGAGTGTAAAAACCAAAATATGTTAAAAGTCAGGCTCTTTTAGGACCGTGACTCAGGCCCTTTCGGGACCCTGACTCAGGCCCTTTTGGGACCCTAACCCAGGCCCTTTCGGGACCGTGATCCAGGCCCTTTTGGAACTCATGCTTAGGCCACGTGACTCAGGCCCTTTCGGGACCGTGACCCAGGCCCTTTCGGGACCGTTACCCAGGCCCTTTCGGGACCGTTACCCACTACCCAGGCCCTTTCGGGACCGTGATCCAGGCCCCTTCGGGACCGTGACCCAGGCCATTATGGAACCCTCGTCGTTACCGTACTTCGATTATAGTGTATCAGTTATCATTCGTAGGTGATAATAGAAGAAGTAGGTGTAAAGGGTAATAAGCTTTATTCGTTGCAGCGTTGGCTTTATAGTGGGCTTAATGGATCTTGGATCAAATGGTTCACAAATACTGACGATCAATGCCAACAAGCGTGTCACATATTTGCGATCACACATGGGATCTGATCGACTCTATCAAGAGGCGTCTTCAAATAACTGTATCCTGATTCCTGATCTCTACCAGATCAAGTCACTGTTTTCAGATAACTGACCTCAATATAGGTTCAATCATGGTCTTAGTAAAGAACTACACCCTCAGTAACACATAAACAGACCTATTTTTGATAAGAGCGGCGGTTATACGTTTAGAATTTCCAAAGTCCTTAAGAAAATGCAAAAAAAACCCGCACAATTCCCGCACAAATTTCGAAAAAATCGCCGCACATTTGTCGCATAATTGGTAAAAATTTACCGCACCTTACCGCACATTTTACCTTTATAGTAGGGTGCGGTACCGCATAATTTCGATTTTTTTACCACACCTAATATGTGCCTCTGATCCAGTTGGTAGAAGGAGACATTTCCTACTTCTCACAATGAATTAGATAATGTGTGTATCCAGGTGGTAGAAGGAGACATTTCCTACCTCTCACAATGAATTAGATAATGTGTGTATCCAGGTGGTAGAAGAAGACATTTCCTACTTCTCACAATGAATTAGATAATGTGTGTATCCAGGTGGTAGAAGGAGACATTTCCTACTTCTCACAATGAATTAGATAATGTGTGTATCCAGGTGGTAGAAGGAGACATTTCCTACTTCTCACAATGAATTAGATAATGTGTGTATCCAGGTGGTAGAAGGAGACATTTCCTACTTCTCACAATGAATTAGATAATGTGTGTATCCAGTTGGTAGAAGGAGACATTTCCTACTTCTCACAATGAATTAGATAATGTGTGTATCCAGTTGGTAGAAGGAGACATTTCCTACTTCTCACAATGAATTAGATAATGTGTGTATCCAGGTGGTAGAAGGAGACATTTCCTACTTCTCACAATGAATTAGATAATGTGTGTATCCAGGTGGTAGAAGGAGACATTTCCTACCTCTCACAATGAATTAGATAATGTGTGTATCCAGTTGGTAGAAGGAGACATTTCCTACTTCTCACAATGAATTAAGTAATGTGTGTATCCAGGTGGTAGAAGGAGACATTTCCTACTTCTCACAATGAATTAGATAATGTGTGAATTAGATAATGTGTGTATCCAGGTGGTAGAAGCGCTGGTAGAGAGAGGAGCTGATGTGACACTCCTGAACGAGGATGGTAAAGGGGCTCTGGATCTAGCCTCCAACTATCTCCGACTCTCCGTCCTGTCGAAGTACCCAAAGAGTCCGGCTCATTCCGCAGTAGCCGTCATAAAGGCAGCATGGCAAGGAGATATCGTGTCTCTTAAGAACATACTGGTGAATTTTCATCTTAACATTTGTTTTATGCTTACCAAATTGTTATCCCTCAATTTACGTCATAGCCACGTACGCATACTCACCATTTATTATCTACTTCTAATCCCTAGAAATCATTCGACCTGGCAATCACTAACGTTAATTAATTGTAATTCCTGTCACAGGCTACCCATTCAGGGGGTAATGTGCTGGATAACATGACGGAGGAGGGACTAACGCCACTTCTAGTTGTAACCCGGGACATTAACACCTTCCTCAGATGTAAGTTTACTAAATTTACGTACTGAGATTTCATTCTAGTTGTTGAAGATATTAAAATTTACGTTTGTTTTTTATTAAGTTTATTGTGTGCCCTCTGTTTTGTTTGAATATTTAACCCTCATGATTTGTCTCTATCTGACATGAACATTTTGCAGTACAGCGGTCGATCAGACTGAGTTACGATCCAACTAAATGCATCCAGGAGCTCCTGAAACACAAAGCGTAAGTATTGAACATTCTGGAAATTTACCATTCTGGAAATTTAACATCGTCAATTTTTATATTGCGTTGAATGATACAAAAATTAGTTTTTAACATTGCAGAAACTGTTATAAAGATGCACATTTAGGAGGATTATAATGTGCTCCATTTCTAATATGGTTTTTAAATGCAACTACATACCCGCCCCATTAAAATGCAACAATAAACCTGTCCCACTACACAGAAACGTGAACGCTACAGATATGGAGGGGCACACTGCACTGCACTTTGCTACCCGGATATCGGCACAGAAACTCTGCAGAGACATTGTCGAACTGCTCCTTCTTCACAGACCTGTTATAAGTAAGAATTTTGTTAGATGCAAGCGATACAATAGTAATAGTGTAATACTCTTTAAATAGAAATGCTCTTTAAATAAAAAAAAAACCACGATAGAAGGAAGCGGTGAGACTTTTGAGTTTACCAGATTAATGCGGACACTCTAAATGCTGCCCTCAAAACGAACAATTGAAATACAACACTTTTCAGATATCCTGGACCGAACGAATCTAGCACCACTACACACGGCAACTAATAATGATAATGTGGCGGTAGTGGCGGCGCTGGTAGCCGCCGGCGCTAATCCTAACCTTCACGGTATAGGTGGTGCCACACCTCTTCATATCGGAGTGAGTATTGGTTTCTCTTATTCTTCTTCATCTTTATCTTCCCTTTCAGATCACAGTCCTTTAAGTGCAATTAATAAATAATAAGCTCCTAACCCTATCTTTAAACACCATTACAACTCTTCACGTCCCAAATTAACCCATTTCCCGTGTCTCCCAGGCTTCACGTCCCAAATTAACCCATTCCCCGTGTCTCCCAGGCTTCACGTCCCAAATTAACCCATTTCCCGTGTCTCCCAGGCTTCACGTCCCAAATTAACCCATTCCCCGTGTCTCCCAGGCTTCACGTCCCAAATTAACCCATTCCCCGTGTCCCCCAGGCTCAGCAAGAGAACGAGGATATCATCAGGAAGCTGGTGTTAGCGGGTGGAGATGTAAATGCTCTGGATAGTGCCGGTATGACTCCTCTCTGTGTTGCAAGGAGTCACAAGATAAGGGAACTCATGAGATGTGAGTACATGGGCAAATAATGTAGATATACCACTTGGTTTGTAGTGTGCTTGTTTGTATTTGTTAAAGAAATGCCCAGTATGGAATTTACTTTACTGCTATTTTTAAAAAGGAATATTTTTGAAAAGGAACATTTTTGAAAATTTCTTGTTAAGTCGATTGTAGTAACAGTCAAATTCCCTCTTTGCAGCTCTATTTGCGGACTTGGCAGCGGACAAGGGACTGGAAATAAAACTGAAGTATGACGAGCTAATGAGCAAGAGGAAGTTACAGAAGATGTTGGAACCCCCTCCCCCTCCCCCTCCGGAACCAAAGGAGAAGATGGACACTGGGAGACCCGATTATAAACCTCTTCAGAGAGCACTCATCAACGAGTCAGTATAAATGGCTCCGACCTGAACTCTAATCTTTAAATTATCTTTGTGAAACTTACTGTTTCATTCCATCTGCGGCATTGTGTGAATATAGGCCCACCCTACACAAAACCTAAAAACTAAACACCGTTTTGTCATGGTAACCTGTGTAGTTGTCATGGTAACTAAACACCGTTTTAGTGCGTACCGGAACAAGTACGATTACGACGTTAACAAGCGAGTACCCCGGCTGGTGGAAGGCAAGAGACTGGATTACAACGCTCGGAGACGCTCCTCGGACAAATCCGTTGTTAGTTTGTACGTGCTATCGCCCCACTCTTTCTGCTGTTACATTTCAGCTTGCTGCTCGGCTGTGTAGACTAAATTTAGAAATCGCTGTAGACTTTGGATTTAAAGTCGCCTCTTATTATTTATGAATAAATCAAAAGATTAATAAGTCTCACATTAATTTATAGAAGACCCTTGAGGTGTATCCCTCTCTAATCTTCTTATCTGACCAGATTCCCACGTATCGAGCCGGAGAATCCAGTTTTACTGTTGAAGCGTCACATGAACAGTCCGATAGAGGTGCCCATCATGCAGAGACAACAGTCCCGCCTGAAGCCCAACGGTGTGTTCATCACCCAGAACTCTTGTCAGAAGAGCGGACTCACTGATATACCCAAGTTAGTTTCATTAGCTTCTTATGTTTGAGGTTATTTTTAGTTTGGGACACTTTTGTTTTCAAACTCGACGCCACGAAATGAGCGTACTATTAATAAATCTCAAGATGTGAAGAACACCCTGTAAACTAACTTCAATTTCTCCTCAGGACCCGGCCCCCCATCCCAAAACACACGTGTGGATTCGTTAAACCAGACCGAAATGGTAGCGATAAAACCCGAAAATCAGATAAAGAAAGCAACGCTTCCGGTGGGAATAACAACAAAGTGCCGGACAATGAGCAATGGTTACCCGGTTAGTTTGTAAAATTGTAGCTTATTTTGTACTATGTATTTAGAATTTAGTGCTGTGTTTGCTATTTTATGTTTGGGTCATTATTCTATCGGTTACTGTCAGTTGAAATATCGTGAATAATAAAATATTATAAAGCACAATCTGAATTAATACTCTAAATTTTTAATCATGATAAAAACTGCAGCTTGTACTCACAGACAACTGATAATTTCAATTTGCTGATTACCTTTTCAAAGCCACAAGCTTACATTTTGCTTGCTATCTGATGACTGCATTTTCAAAATGAAGTCACTGTATTATGTAACTTGAGCAGTTTTAACTACAGCTAGTTTTAAACTAAATTACTTCATTTAAAGATTAGATCATATGTAAATTGGGTGTATTAGTTGTTTATTTTAAAGTGTGGCAGCGGTTAATTGCAGTGGTTGATGCAGGCAGCAGCTACCGTGTGAAACTGCTTGTTGACTAATATCTGTTTAGACAGAGTTCTGTGTGGTGACCGCAGCGTGCAATGTGAGAAATGCAAAAGAAATGTAAAGACTAAAGATGGATATTGAAAAATTGTTATGAATTCGGAGTACATCTTTAAGTTAATGTCAATATTTGAAGAGACGTATATTTAACGTAAACCCCCACACTACACAGGAGCCCCAATGATACTGAACGGAAGTGACGGTTCACGTTCCCGTCCAACAAGCGCTGTGACCGGGTCCTCCTCCCAGTCCTTCAAGGGTCCTAAAATACACCTGAAACACGTGTTGAGGAACATTCTAGCAGCTAGCAAAGGAATGCACCATGAGAATCTGCTGGATAGATACGTACAGCAACAGAGTAAGTATTATTAGGGGGTATTGTTAGGGGGTATTATTAGGGGTATTATTAGGGGGTATTATTAGGGGGTATTATTAGGGGTATTATTAGGGGGTATTATTAGGGGGTATTATAAGGGGGTGTTATTAGGGGGTATTATTAGGGGGTATTATTAGGGGGTATTATTAGAGGGTATTATTAGGGGGTATTATTAGGGGGTATTATTAGGGGGTATTATTATGGGGTATTATTATGGGGTATTATAAGGGGGTATTATTAGGGGGTCTTGTTTTATGTCAGCTCATAGAACCCCTGCCTCAGGACCTATAAAAGTTAAAGAGATGGGGTTTGTGGACTTCTTGCTGCAAGATGATGACCCTGACAAGGTGAGCGAAGCGAGCTCCTCTATAAGATCTCATAACTTCTCAGGTAAGCTCAGAATATGTTGTCCACTCTCCGTATAACCTCTGAGTGGATTTGAGTATTTTGATAATGATTTCGAAGTTATTATAAGATCAAGGCAAAATTTTCTCCGCGACGAAACTTAATTGATATTACGGACTCGTGAAAATTGTTCGTGAAAATTGTTTTCTCGAGTTTAACAATTTGCTAAATAGAACCCGATAAAACACTTTTGGCCACCCTAATATAAATCTAACAGCTGATAATCACAACTTTACAGACAGCTCCTCGATGTCGGGTCAGAGCATGACAAGCGCATCAGCAGAACCCGCCGCAGAACCCTCCGCAACCCCAGAAACCATCACCGCTTCTCGGATATCAATCGGGGAAACCACCCCGGAAATGCCGTCAGTAAATCTTCCCAAGTTGAGACAATTTCCAGCTCCTGCTGCCTCGCAAGATCAACCCCTCAGGGCATCTACTAAACCTGTGGTGGAAAGAATTAACGGTTCAGTCTCAAAAGAGAGGAGGGGCTCTATTACTAAAGAGAGGAGGAGTTCTATAACTCGTCCACATGATTTGATACTCAGGTTAGTGTTTACTGGATATCGGTCAATTATAAGGTATTTACTATTTAGTTTCAGATTATATATCAGTTTCAGGGTAAAAATAACAGCTTGGTTTTTACATTGAGACGTCGTTTTAAAATTCATCAGTCATCGTTCAAGCCTAATAAGACGTGACTTGTTAACACTCAGGTGAATCTTGTCTAAAACCACAATCTTCACAGACGAAACTCGAACGACGACTGCAGAAAAATGTCAGTTGTGAACATAGCATCCCCCTACAACTCGCCCTCAGAAACCCCTAAAATCTCAAGCCGTTCCTCCAAAGACTCTGGTTACGGCAGCCTAGCAACCAGCAGCCTAGCAACCCTCCTCAACCGTCCCACTGAGCAGGAGACCCCGGAGGAGACGGCTCCAAAACACGTGACCGCTGTAGTGGTGAGCCAGGAGTCACGTGGTGACGTGGAGAAGGACGGGGACTCTGACAGTGGGTCTGAAACTGAGGTTGAGGAAGATGAAAATGTGAAGTCGGGTGAAATCACGCTGAAAAAAGAGGCGGAGGAGAGAGAGGCCAGCTTACCTGAAGTTGAAAAGTCGGTTGAGGTTGAAGAACCTGAGGCTATGGAGGAAGCTGGTCCTATAGTCGGTGTCAATCATAACAAAGTCCTGCAGTTACAAGGGCAGCGGATTAAATCAGTTCCAAAGCTGTCTAACAGCAACAATCGCCCAAACAAGTTCAAGGAACTGACATTCAAGAAAAAAGTGTACAGTCGTCGTCTTCCTCAGGTGAGTTCTGACCCTTTAATTTTTAAAGGATATTGTTCTTTTCAAACCGTCCGTAAATAAGAACATTTGTTTGCTGATTTGCAGCAAATAACATGGTGATATCTTCTTTAACGGGTGATACTCTTAAAATATTTGTTTCAAGACCGTCGACAAGTCCAACTCGGCGCGCGTCTTGTTAAGTTTGAGGTTATAAACCTACAATATGTTCTCAGATCAAGGAAGAGAATAGAACATTGAAGAGAGGTGACTCGGCAATATCCCGGTTCAAGAAGAGGGAAAGGAGGGCGACGCGCAGTGCCAAGAGTGGTACTTCTGAGTCTTCCGGGGAGAAAGAGAACACTCCTGTGAGTGGTTGACATTTCAATCAGTTCATTTTCATATTGTGGTTGTGACTTGAAACTTTGATTTTTAACTATGCAGTGAGCCATGTTTAAAAAACGACATCTAACTCTCAGGATTCTAATTAAATTTTCTTCTTCAGAATCAGAACGTGTCTCGCCCTGGTACTGTACCCTCGAAACCAGTACTTGGAGTAAACCTCCCCTCCAAACACAAACCACGCCCCAAAACCAGCGACTCCAGATCAGACAAATCCTCACCCCAAGAACCGGAGGACCCTGACAAAATTTCTGAAGACAAGATAACCGCGGAACTAGACCAGATAACAAGGCACGACAAGAATCTGCTGAAGAGACTGTCCACGATGAAGGATCTAGACGCCCTGGTGTCGACCAATCCTCTTCAGCTTGTGAGCAAGCAGATTGTGGAGGTTATAGGAGAAGCTCCGGGTGATGTTAGGTTCAATGATAATAGGTCCTTGTGGAGTGACAAGAAATCTGTTATGACTAGCTTCACAGGTGGTTACATTATTTTATACCTACAATCTGGGACTGGGTCTGTGCCTTTATCTTCCTTTCACATCAGAATTAATTATTTCAGTTTTAAAGATTTCTAGGACAAGTTTTACAATTTGCTCCCCAGGCACGACCAGGATTGAGAGTATAATGGGTGACACTACCCAGTGGAAGAAGGGACGCTTGTTAGGGTCAGGTGGAGGTGGTAAAGTTTGGTACGGCATGACTCAGGAGAAGATCGAGGTAATTATTTCTTATCATCTCGAAATTATACGCTACAGTTATTACACGGAAAGTATACGAACCGTTCGCGTTAGGATTCCTTGTTTGTTGCCTCGGAACTGTTAAAACTCCAGTATAACACATGGTCATATCCCACGTGACTCGATCATAACACCACGTGGTCATATCCCACGTGACTCAATCATAACATCACGTGTCCCAGGTAGCAGTGAAGCAGATAGAACTGTACGGAGAGCACGAGGAAGCTAGGGACGAGTACATTGAGCTCCAAGAGGAAGTGAAACTGCTCAAGTGCCTGAAACACGACAATATCATTCGGTACTACGGCACGTGTTTACAGGACAACTGCGTGAACATCTTCATGGAGTACATCGGTTAGTGCTGAATATGTTTTGTCGAATATCTCTTATGTATAGTATCAGTAGGTCTTAACAATTTAGCTGCTGAGAAGATGATACAACGCATATAAAAACTATGTTAGTAATGTTTCCTTGACTTAAAATTTTGGTTTTATTTTTTGTGAAGATGATGATTCCATGGCCGGCGAATTTAAGCACAGGTCGAATTTACAAAATAATTTTACTATTTCAAATAATCGTTCTTATTAAAGTGTATGTTTACAAGCAAAACGTTTCAGACGGTGGTTCACTAGCATCTCGTATCAAAAAGCTAGGCAGTCTTCCTGAACGAACAATACAGAGCTACACTTTCCAACTATTGGACTCCTTAAAATACATCCACGCTAAAAACATCGTCCACCGCGACATCAAGGGACAGAACATCCTCGTTACAAGGGACGATCAGATCAAACTGATCGACTTTGGGTGCGGTAAACGTTTGCGGAGGAGCATGCACAACGCGGACGCACTGAAAACAATGCGAGGTACTCCGTACTGGATGTCACCTGAAGTGATTACTGGTAACGGTCACGGCATCAAGTCAGATATCTGGAGCTTAGCTTGTACCGTATTCGAGATGTTGTCCGGGCACCCTCCTTGGTTTGTCAACTTTATTTTATCATATTATATTATTATATATTATATTATATTGCACTTTTAGTTTATTGTTTACTCAATTAATCTAAAATAACATTGCTTAGATTTTGTAGTCTGGCAAAGTTTTGATGAGTTTTACCTCAGGCACACTCTGCCAACAATGGCTGCTATCTACAAGATAGGAACCGGCCGTTTGCCCGCATATCCTGATAACGCATCTGATTACTGCATCGACTTCATGAAGGCTTGCTTCATTGTGTAAGTCATCAATACGAAAATCTGAAGTTTTTATTAATTACAGCTTCATTTATTATATATTTAAGTTACTGTATTAATTAATTGATTAATCTTATCACAATAAATATAAATGGTAAATAAATTTGTTAACTAATGCTACATTTCGTATTTTTGATGACATTAAATTTAATTTTCAGGGACACTAAAGAAAGGCCTTCTGCAGAAGAGTTGTTGAAGCACGAATTTATCGAACTTTACAGTAACCGATTAAAAAACTGATGTTCGTGTAAATGTTATTGGTATCATTGCTAGGAATACAATTTGACTTCAGAAATAATCCGGAGCTGTAGAGGGGGGTGGGTCATGAGTATTTTTGAAAGCCCCGACAAAAATGGTCAAATTCTCAGATTCAAAAATTCTCAAAAATACTCATGACCCCCCCCCCCCCCCTGTAGAATTGTGTAACGTTAATGTTGGACTGGATTTGAAACTAAATTATTCGTCACTAGCTATATGCCCGTCCTACGTACAATTAGTCCTGCTTTGAAAATACAAATCCGTTTTAAGACAAATTCAAGCCACCCAGCTTAAACATTCCATTTCGAGCACTCCATAAACCATGTATAAACCTTGTATCCCTTCTGTAATATGTTTTACACATAGCTATTGTGTCAAAATTACACTAGCGTAATCGTTCGGAAACCCCCCTCCCCCTCGGCTGATTACGTTATATGTGAACGACCCCTATTAAGTTTAAAGATTTAAAAAGGGTTTGGGGAAATAGATAATATCGATAACGTAGCTTGATTGGACAAGGCCTTATAGTTATTTAAAACGGTAAAGTTTAATGTTTAATTGTTTATCGTGTTCACATTATCGTAATTATTATGCCAGTTTATTGTTGAAATTATTATTGTCAGTTTCAAAAATTGACGAGTTAGTCTTTGACGAGTCAAAATTTTAGAAACAGTTAAATTTACGATTGATATCGATTTTATATAATGTTTTAGTTTTCCATCTCAAATTTTAATTACGTTATACTTCTAGTTATACTAATCAATATTTAGTGTTTATGTACCACATGCAGTACAAATACAATTACAATGAAAAATACCAAAGCAACTATAAACTAATCCTAAAATTTTGTTCTAGAATCGAATCTAAACGACAATGTTTAATAACGACAACTGATATTTCATATCCTAACGTTTATCTCATTTGGCTAAAAATCACACATTCTGCAATTCCAGTTAGGTAAGGAGCCTGAAATGATATAAATCGCTAACTTTCATGGAAATTATAATTCCTCGAACTACTAGTACTATTAACCACGAAATTAATCGTAATCATTGATTCACGATGTCAATCCTTCGCATCTCGCGCCGATTTGCATTTTGCATACGTGTGGTTGCGAGAAGATGCGCGGCGCGGCCCAGTGGCAGTGCCAGCAGTGCATCGCGCTACAACATACGAAATTACGAATATATGTGATTCAATTATGCATAATGACTTGCAAAATGCAGCGATTTTATTCATTATTGGACAAGAGCAACTGTTAGTGTTGGCGACGTTTGACAACAAATGGCAGCGTTTGATCGAAAACCTGGTTTCAGCCCCCCTGTGTGGATAGTTACTCTAACCAGAGCCCTCTCGCTAACTCGCTTAAAGTAGCGCGCGACGCCGAAGACACTGATAGTCTTTTAGAGTTTTAGTTAACTTGTTTGTGTACTTTTGTTTGCCCAGTTTATTCTGTAGGTGTTGAAGACCTTCAAATTTTCGTCGCTGACAAAACAGCAGAGTTTGTAGTATTAGTAATGCCCAAGGAAGATCACATCAGGACAACTACAACTCACCTCGACAATGGAAACGTCTACAAGAAGATCGACATAGGAAAGTCACCCTCAGTACACAGGCCCCCCAAAGCTAAAACTTCAAATCGTAGACAGAGGAACATCGCTCATCAACAGAAAGATTAAAGAAGCCCGATTTTTAGTTGAAAAGAAACCAACACTCAACGACAAAACAGAGTTGAAGTTTGAACAATCTAACACAGTTTTTAGTTAAGTGACGTGTAAATAGTAATATTTTCGTTTAAATTTCACTTCTCTGCTGCCATTAATTTCTTTTATCTCTTTTAGTCTTTTATCTCATGTACACGTCGCACGCTATTCGTTAATTTTCAGATGAGCCCTATTTGATAAAATGTTGTCAGTTTTATGTTCATATTTGCTCTGATTTCGTTAAAAACTATTTTACAGTGGATAACTATTTTACAGTTATATATTTTGTTTGAAATAAATTTCGTCGTACATGTTGATCGTTATAATTGAATTAATACTATTTTAGAATATGAGTATGACGTAGAAATGTCGATACGTTATTCAGCTATTTATTTCCATTAGAATCTGTCTTCACTGAGTCTATTCAGAAACAATCAAAAATTTGAATAAAAGAACTATCAAATCATGAGACTCAATAACACTACACAAATCCACCAGTTTGTATAGTATGGATGCGGATGTTTTATATTATTTTATATGAAATATGTTTATAACTTCCTTGATATTTCGTCCACACAAAAAAACGGCGACTTTAAAATACTCCGTATGCACTATGCACTATGCATGAACAATGAACATTGTTAACGTCATAGTGGAATAAAGCTTCCTGGGTTCAAGCTGCCTCAATAGTATGGGGCATGATTTAGACAGTAAACACTTGCACTAGTCTAAGGCGGCCTGAGCGGCATCTCTCTCACTACGCGAAGGCTAAATCATTATCCACAGTTATGGTACGTTATACACTAACAAATCATTATCCTTCACTTCACACAATAATCACACACAACAGTTCACACGCCTAAACTTACCATCCTAAGGATTCAGTAAACATGTTACAAATAACAGGTTACAAGTAAGATGAATTATATATAACCACCCGAGCAAGAAAACCAACATTACTATTCTACTTAGTTATACTGGGCACCGTGAAGCACCCTGGAGCACCTAGAGGAACCCGGACCACCGTGAAGTACCCTGGAGCACCTTGGAGCACCCTCTAGGTGCGATCTTTACTCGGACGTGGGCGCCATTGTTAAACAAATGGGGCCCACATTTTTCGTCTGCTACCGGCATCTCACCCTCGTATTATTCAACAGCCTAGGTTCACATAAACGAGTCTAACAAAACCTGTCCGTTTTCTTATCCTTCGAGTCAGTGGTGTGCGCCGCCGTGTTCTACCAAAATCGGCGGCGGCGTGGCCAAAATTAGCGGCGGCGGCGGCGTTCGGCGGCGTGGCCTGTGGACAATTGGCAGTTTCAGTTGTGACTCGACAAAATGGAAATTCATTGCTTAGGTAAAGGATTGACTTAGTAATAGTATTAATAAGGTTTTGACAGTTTCAAATCAAATCACTTCAATTCATCGTTGATCGTATGAGAGGAATTCACAATTTCATGAAACATTGCATATGCTATACAATTACATCGAACTACTTGATGTTGACGTCAGACATGCTAGAGGGATTTTATACACTCGTCACCAGCGCGCTTAAGCGGTAATACGCGTTCGATATAATTTTCAAATTTTTTCATTAAATTTTGTTGAGTAATTTTTTGAAAATTCAAATTTTAAAAATACCACGTTCACGCCGTTTGCGCCGCCGATAAATTGTTCGACGCAGCGGCGTGGGCTAAAAACTCGGCGGCGGCGGCGTTCGGCGGCGTCGCACACCCCTGCTTCGAGTCCAGCCTCGCAGCTAGTGGCCCACTTTTACATTTTTAAGCCCGTGTTTACTTTTACCAGGCTGGATAAGTATATTATTTTTACCAGGCTAGATAAGAATATTATGATCGTTGTTAACTTAATAACTTCATTTTTCCAATATGTGTGTACATTCAGCATATCAGCCTGTATCATAAACTGAAGCTCTGGGAAAGTTTTAACAATACTTTTAGTGAATAATCTACTTTATTCCATCATGAGCACAGTACTTGTGGTAAGTATGAACTGCAGTACCTCAAAGGTCACCGTGATTATAATATGACTTACATCACAGTGCTGGCAAGCACGAGCGGTGTCTTTATTGGGGGTATACTATGTACCCCCTTTACTATTGTACCCCCTTTACTATTATACCCCCTTTACTATTATAACCCCTTTGGTACTCGTCGGAAGCCTCTTTCGTGCACGCGAAGCGTGCACTCCGGCCGGAGGCGGCGGCCGAAGGCCGCCGCCTCCGGCAGGAGTTTTTCAGGCATTAAGACTCATCGGAAGTCGTTCAGCAGATTTATTTTTAGTTCAAAACATTCTAATTTGATGTCAAAGATGACAGGAATAAAAATAGTTATGTTGAGATTTTTAAGAAATTTGCATAAAATAGTAAAAATACTCGCCAGCACTGTTATACGAAATTCGGTAAAAAACCCAAAATCGCCATATTCAGGTGCCTTAAAAACCATGTTAAAATTGAGTTAGAGATCTGAAATTTTTCAGGGCGTCTAGACGTTGACCAAATCGACTGCAAAAAAAGTTTCAGGTTTCAGGAGCATCGGGAAGTGGGTTTTCTAGAACCCCTGTTTTACGATAGATTGTCGTGATACATATATACATATATTCAGGGATAGACGCTTTGCCAGTCAATTGTAGCCTGTATTTAATTGTCCATAGATTCAAAAGTATAAAAGAAACAGCCATTTCCGACCACAGGTCTTGCAAATAATTGTTTATACTTTAGTTTACATTGTATAAAAAAATTATATGACGTCATAAACACCCCTTGATGACGTCATCAAGTTAACCGTTTTTAAAACTTGATTTTTGACAAAGTAATAACTTTTAAAATTAATTTTAAACCATTAAGGAGTAATTTTATTCAAAATCTGAGGAAATTTTTACCTTAGATAATTGTTCAAGCATTCTGAAAAGCTACCGGAAAGTTTTTCTAGCTTGCTCCTTCATAAAGATATTCGTCATTGAAGTTTGTGCTTTTTTGAAGAATTATTTTATAAAAACGTCAATTTTACGATTTAGTATTCTCTGGTGTTGGGCCATGCCTTGGGTTGTGGAGCTCAGTTCTGCTTCCTATATGTATAAATTGTGTATTAGGCTAGTTTTAAAGTTGAAAATCGAAAAGTTGCACACATTGGGACACGCCCAAATTGATAGAAAATCGCTAAAATCACTGAAAATTGCTGTTTTCGTCATTTTCTGTCAACTTTAGAGTGCCGTTGTGATTACAGTTCTTATTAAAATACTTTGAAACTTTGCATGCTTATCAAACTATATATAAAACAATTACATGCAAAATTTTACGGCGATTCAATATTGGATGCGCACGCAACGTCTGCTCAAAGTTTGCACGTGCGAAAGGTGAGAATTTTGCTCATTCGTGATTTCCAACAAATTTTGCTTTGCCACGACAGTTGAATGTCATTATATATGAATTTAATGCCAACTTGAATGAGTATTAAGTGGCATATTCAGTCAGTGATCGACCGATATGCTTCCCTAAACACAAGGAAATGTTTTTAAAGGATAGATTTCGAAATCGTTGAAACTTCCTCCTTTATATTAATGATATGAAGATATCAGTTTATATTTCGACTTTATAAAGTACCCTGACATTATAATAAAAAAGAGATGATATTTTACCAAAACCCATAATCATGGGTAGAGTGGACCGCTGTCAGTGTCTCTCTTTCCCAAACAAAAGGAAATGATATTACTTTGATTGACCGTTCTCAAATGCAAAATGATACCGAGAATGAAATCGGTCGCTCGCTTTTCCCATTCATTTACAATTGTAATACATAATAGATTAAGAAAAACTACCCAAAGGCAGCTGTACTCGGCAATGAAGATTCAATAAACTTCAGCTAATTCAATAAGTAATACTAATAACTACCACCCTTACCCCGAAATACTAGGTATCGACCCGAACGCAACCCAAAGAGATTTTTACAGCATCTGATTGATGTAATCAATCGAAACTTATTACAATTCGTAAGCCGTGAATGAATGGGAAAAGCGAGCGACCGATTTCATTCTCGGTATCATTTTGCATTTGAGAACGGTCAATCAAAGTAATATCATTTCCTTTTGTTTGGGAAAGAGAGACACTGACAGCGGTCCACTCTACCCATGATTATGGGTTTTGGTAAAATAATACATAAGCTATTCATATTAAAAATTGTCCTCCCTGGACTCTGCCAGAATATCATAATGCAGAACAAAGGCATGAACAACATTCTAAGGATACCAGGCATTATAAGGTTACTATAATACTGCACCTTACAAATGTTACTATACTGCACCTTACTGCACCTTACTGCACCTTACTGCACCTTACTGCACCTTACACAGTGCTAAGTCTGATTGGCAAGCAGCTACACTCTTGTTAAGCCTATTTAGTGGTTTACACACTACATCGGACGACGGTGTCGTAGATCTTTCCTTGTTTGCGTGTGAGCTTTTGTTCTGTTATAGGGTGATATCTCTCCGACCATCAGAGCTGAGATCTTTTGTGGCACCTTTTGTGGCAAAAAAGCGATTTATAAATCTTTATTCCACTGGGAAGTATGAATAGGGTTATCTTTTGGGGATTATTTTTGAATTTATTTGAAATTTTTTAATAAAGTTGTAGTTAATAATTTATTAATTTTGGTGGTAAGATATTTATATTTTTCCATATAGTGATTTGATACTTTGTAGACATGTGTGATGATTTTATGTCATAATTTTTACTTTACTTTACTCTACTTTAACTCTTGAGTCCCTGAGTGAGGTGGCTCACGTGATACAGACACAATCATAATCAAGGAGAAATTCAACATTGTCGAGGAAGCTATTGAGTTTTTAATTTTATATCGTCATTTTCATCTTGTTTTGAGTTCTTTTGTTTCATAATCAATTTGTTATTTAGCTATATATGTCAATGGAACTGCGATAACAACAATATTACATAACAAGATGATAGGATTGGCAATACTCCTGCTCTGCCCAAATATTTCTGAAGGTGGGTAAGGAGGACAATCATATTTCATAAAATAATTAACGTACTTTATCAATCCTAATTTTATAACATTGTGGGCCTTATAATGAGCAGGGAAGGTGATATTGCTAAAAACGTGAATATTTGATATTTCTACAAGTGTCAGCAGACAACAAATTTGAATGAATCTGCTTTTAAAATACATGTGTAAATCGTCTTCAACTTAACAATAATCAAAAAAATCAATTTTTTACTCTTCCAGCACAGAATCTTACTTGGATTCCTTTCTCTGTCTCACATCAAGCCGTCATCTCCACCGACTTTTCCAACCTTGCCGTGGAGCGGTTCTACGTGAGACTTCCTTGTGATAGATCCGTTTGGTTCAAGCTTTTCCTCCGACGTGAGCATGGTCCCAACTCCCATGTTGAACTTCTCAGTAAGGTGGGTTAAGCAGCATACTCTTATTTTTCCGTCACTGAGTTGGTTCTATTTATCAGATAGTTTTGGATTTTATTTTTAACTTTATTCATATTGATTGGATCAGTCTGCAAGACTGTTAAGATTGAAATTTTGTTAGAAAAGTAACAAAAGTGTATTTTATATCAACTTCAGGTAAAAGGAAACATTTTTTGTAACGGTGCTGGTGCTAGGTACGACGGAGAGAAGACTGATTTCAATATGGGGAGTATCATGAAGTGTGAATCCGACAACAAAAACATAATTATTTTGTGAGTTCGGCCCCGATGATATTCAAATACATTTTCTTGATAATATAATAATGAAAATGGTTAAAACATATAATATTTTATTTGAGCGCGCATCTAATGTAAAAGTGTTTTGTGAGTACTAAAATTTGTTCATTTTAATGAAAAATAAATGATCACTCTTTAACAGAGTTGAAAAGACAGCTGACAGAGTAACCATCAAGAACGCAGGAAGGGTTTTGTATACTCAAGCTTTCACCTACAACGACGGAAACTGCCGTGTAGCTACCACTATTGTCAAAACACAAGTTTGGGAATACAGCGGATGGCTAGGCCTTGCTGTCGAAAATTCCGCTGGTAAGATCTCATGTTCTTTTATCTGTAAAACTAAAAGTTTCCGTTTTACCAGGTTTTTGGCGTCCAACTTCACTTTATATTTATAGTAATCAATGAATTATTGTCAATTAACTAAATACATACATGCTACATGAAGAGGTCTCCTCCTAGTCGTTGGAGTGGCCTGCATCACACACATCTCTTCTACGGCATAACATGTTCCTCCATTCCACTCGTTTTAGAGCTAACTGTTTTACTGCGTCTCTGCTGATGTTAATTAACTAAATAACTACCCAATTACTAACCTACCAAAACTGAAAAATTAGGTGGTGTGGACCAAATTTTTTTCTTCAGAGAAACAAGATACTACTGAGAGAATCGACTCCGATAAAGCTGCTGAAGCCATTGAAGAGGTTTCAAGTAAGTGTGGAAATGAATATTTATTGAGTACGGTAATGTATCTGAAATGACGCCCAGAATGAAATCGGTCACTAATTCCTTTTGAAATTTTTTCACGTGTAGGTCCTCAAACTCTAATGAGATTAGGTAAATAAATTAGGCGCGTGCACAGGAGAAGTAGGATCTATCTTTGTGTAGGAAGAAGGGACACAGGTCGTTAATGTGGCCACTGGTCAGACAACAAGTATTGGCACTAAGCCATCGTTATGGTTATAGGTGTATACTATACATTTGTACATACGGTTTGTGGGTCTACCGTTTTTTCTCGATACGAGCAACTAATCCTTGTTTTAGTAGAATAGTGATCTTTGTTTTAATGCCTAAGCCCTGCTAAGATCGAAGAAGTACAGGTTATGGGTAGTTCAAGCAAACAACATTTTGTTGTTTACAGAGTTGTTTCATGTGTTTTCTCCAGAGTTCTGCCTAGATAGTGGCCCCAATCTACATACTTGTTCAATCTTCTCCTTATCTGTCCAATCTCCATACTTTTTCATTATGTTGATATTGACTACATCTTCATTGACTGAGGGCGATAATAACCCAGACTTTTAATTTTTGCTTTATTACATTGTGTAAGTCACACATTTCTACGAAAGCAAATCTACTAATAACAGTAGATCGTTTCCAAATTCATATTTTCAACAATATTTGGCGCGTGTTATCTATTTCAACATAATCCTACGAGAAAAACTGTGCAATTCTTGTTACGAGGGTTAATGTTTGCGAGTTTTCATTTGCATTTGTGTGTTTTCCAGATAGCAATACAATATAATTTGTCTGAACCAAAGCTATATGTAGGACATTGGGATCATGTCACTATGAAGGTGATAATCCCGTTCGTTGCTCGCTTGCTGTTATGGAGAACTGCTGAGGGGTCCGACCAAGGTAACTACTAACTATACAATATACATGCCTACCAACAGTTGCACCCATTTCCCAAAAACGTTTTTGCTCCGAACATCGATTTTATTTTATATTATGGTTAAATAGACAAAAAGAATAAGATTGCACACCTTCAAAATTTTCTAAAAATATTCCCTCATCGAGAAAAAAAATATTTTTCTTTTTCGAAAATTTTTAAAATTTGGAGAAGTCTGTCACTGAAATACCGATAGTTCGGCCATTTTAAAAGTTTTTTGGCTGATTTTTTAACTGAACATTACTTACAATCCGTACAAGAAGCCATTGAAAGTATCATGTAATTTAACGATAAATGACGACGTTACAGAGCAAACAAGGTCGAAAAAATAAAAATTGAAATTTTTCCCACTTCTAAAGTTGTACATTTCACCAATCACCCGGGTCAGCAGATATCGCTTAAAAAATTCTTGTGAGTGTAGCTGATGATCATATCAAACTTTTTGGAGTAGGATTTCTCTCAGATTTGAGTTTTAAGCTATGCAATGTGGCCTCAAACGACTTAGTAAAATTCATCGTAAAAAAGGGCAAAAAAGGCAGATTTAAGGCTTAAAATGCCTATAACTCAAAAAGTATCAGTTTTTTGAAATAATTTTTACAAAATCGTAATCAGCTTGGGAAGACGAATCTTTTAGTACCAAATTTGACCAAAACCCATAATCATGGGTAGAGTGTACCGCTGCCAGTGTCTCTCTTTTCCAAACAAAAGGAAACGATATTAATTTAAATAACCGTCCGCAAATGCAAATTGATACCGAGAATGAAATCGGTCGCTCGCTTTTTCCATTCGATCACGGCTATTACGAATTGTAATAAAGATTATTGATTGGAAAAGCGAGCGACCGATTTCATTCTCGGTATCAATTTGCATTTGCGGACGGTTATTTAAATTAATATCATTTCCTTTTGTTTGGAAAAGAGAGACACTGGCAGCGGTACACTCTACCCATGATTATGGGTTTTGGTCAAATATCATCTCTTTTTGATTATAATGTCAGGATAATTTACAAAGCTGAAATGTAAACTCATATTTTCATTAACATTTATAATAATAAGGAGGTAATTTCATCGATTTCGAAATTTTACCCAACTGAACATGGCACTTTTTACTCATTCAAGTTGGCATTAAATTCATATATAATGCCATTTAAATATCGTGGGAAAGCAGAATTTATTCGAAATCACGAATGAGCAAAATTCTCACCTTTCGCACGTGCAAACTTTGAGCGGACGTTGCGTGCGCATAAAATATTGAATCACCGTAAATTTTTGCATAGCAGTATTTTTTATATAGTTTAATAAGCATGCAAAGTTTTAGAAGATTTCATACAGAACTTGGATCACAACGGGACTCCAAAGTTGATAAAAATGGTGAAACAATTTTCAGAAATTTTAGCAATTTTCTATCAATTTGGGCGTGTCCCCACGCGTGCACCTTTTCGATTTTCAACTTTAAAACTAGCCTATAACACAATTTAGACCTTTAAAAAGCAAAATTGAGCTCCACAACCCAAGGGATGGCCCAACACCAGAGAATACTAATTCACAACTTTTGTTTTTTCATAAAATTATTCTTCAAAAAAGCACTTACTTCAATAGCGCATATCTTTATGAAGGAGCAAAGTAAGAAACTTTTCCGGTAGATTTTCAGAATGCTTGAACAATTATCTAAGGTGAAAATGTCCTCAGATTTTGAATAAAATTACTTCTTAATGGTTTAAAATCGATTTGAAAAGTTATTACTTTGTCAAAAATCAAGTTTTAAAAACACTTAATTTGATGACGTCATCAAGTGATGATGATGAAAATAAATTATCTTTTAAAATAATGTAAACTAAAGTATAAACAATTATCTTTAAAACCTGTGGTTCGAAATGACTGTATCTTTTATACTTTTGAATCTACGGACACTTAAATGTAGGCTACAATTGACTGCAAAAAGCGTCTACACATACATATATATACTTCACGACAATCTGTTATAAAACAGGGGTTCCAGAAAACCCACTTCCCGATACTCCTGAAACATGAAATTTTTTTTACAGTCGATTTGGACAAGGTCTAGACGCCCTGCAAAGTTTCAAATCTCTAACTCAATTTTAACATGGTTTTTAAGGCACCTGAATATGGCGATTTTGGGTTTTTTACCTAATTTCGTATAACATGCTGGCGCGTATTTTGCGCAAATTTCTTAAAAACCTCCACATAACTATTTCTTATTCCTGTCATCTTTAACATTGAATTAGAATGTTTTAACATAATTATACCTGCTGAACTACTTTCGATGAGTCTTAATGCCGGGAAAACAATAAAGGGGATATACTAGTATAGGGGGTAAATAGTATTGTGAATATAAGGGCGACGGTAATGCTTGCCAGCATTGTGATAGGTGCTTTTAGAAGACAAATTGTCTTAAATAATTTTCTAGCTCGAACACAAGGGTCCCCCCTTGTATAAATTTTGTACAAATTGTACACATTTTTTTACAAATTTTGTGTCTTTAAATATTATAAATGTCGTACTAAAAGATTCGTCTTCCCAAGCTGATTACGATTTTGTAAAAATTATTTCAAAAAACTGATACTTTTTGAGTTATAGGCATTTTAAGCCTTAAATCTGCCTTTTTTGCCCTTTTTTACGATGAATTTTACTAAGTCGTTTGAGGCCACATTGCATAGCTTAAAACTCAAATCTGAGAGAAATCCTACTCCAAAAAGTTTGATATGATCATCAGCTACACTCACAAGAATTTTTTAAGCGATATCTGCTGACCCGGGTGATTGGTGAAATGTACAACTTTAGAAGTGGGAAAAATTTCAATTTTTATTTTTCGACCTTGTTTGCTCTGTAACGTCGTCATTTATCGTTAAATTATATAATACTTTCAATGGCTTCTTGTACGGATTGTAAGTAATGTTCAGTTAAAAAATCAGCCAAAAAACTTTTAAAATGGCCGAACTATCGGTATTTCAGTGACAGACTTCTCCAAATTTTAAAAATTTTCGAAAAAGAAAAATATTTTTTTTCTCGATGAGGGAATATTTTTAGAAAATTTTGAAGGTGTGCAATCTTATTCTTTTTGTCTATTTAACCATAATATAAAATAAAATCGATGTTCGGAGCAAAAACGTTTTTGGTGTATCTCCCCTTAACAGGCCATTAATAGGCTCCCAATCAGTGACGTGTTCTGATTCGTCATGTCAGATTGTCAACACGACAGTTGCACCCAAAGATCACTGGAGATGCTCACAGAACTGGAGTGTGAAGTGCCTTTGCTCTCACGCGACAAGACCCTTTCCACTGGACCTGAGGAGCACAACCATTCCCCTGATGCTTTGGTGGAGGAAGGGGCTTGTCAACTCTCTTCGAATTATCTGATTGTCTGACATGAACATTTTTCTCACAAAAGTGTTTCTCGTCGATATGATAATCACCCTTTATTAATTCGTAACCTTCTACGATGTTCACAGCTGAAGATATTTGACAAACAAGAAAGGAGGTAAAAAGTGGCAAAATGTGGCCTTAAGACAAGTGGAAAATTTTGGAAAAATTGGTCAGCTTAATGAAACCTAAAAATGTAACCAAAAAACGTCATAAATTCTTTGGAAGCTTCTTGTGTCAGTAGATCGATTTTTTCAGACGGATCTGTCTGTACTATTTTTGCACTCTGTACCGCCAATGTCCATATCACGTAAAATATTGACCTTATAAGGTATAAATCGTGACGTCGCGTTATCCATGACAGTTGGCACGACTACTGAACAGACTGTGCCTGCAGTTAGGCACAGATTATCAGATAGGCATAGTATGGTCGGGCCCTTAAATTCTGAGAATAAACTATGGGCGACATTCATACAATTCCTTTACAATTTTGCTAGAACACCTCTTCTTTAAATTCATAATATTCATTAATCGTTGCTCAGTAGTCATGAATTAAACATACAATTAACAGATTGGTTACCAGTGAAACGTGAGGTGAAAATAGAGTGGGATCTTGAGTCGACACCTTTAGAAATTAGAACTAATAGTGTGCTGGGGAGTGACAATATGGTGTATGTGGACTTCTACTCTGCTGGGGGAGAGTTTGCAGGAGCAGTCGCGCTCTTCTTCACCTCTACTCCACAATACAACCTCAGCTGGTGCACATCCTCCACTAACTTCCCTGTTAATCTCCCCTCTACTGCTGACAAGGTGTGGCGTATAACCAGAACTGCAGGTGTCAGAGTAGTGATACACTGTAACGAGGTAGAGGTGCTCAACATAATGATCTCTCTAGCAACGTGTGACGGTAGCTGGTGGAGCACGATCTGGAACACGGACGTGGCAAAGATAAAGTTCTCTTCCTCCGACACAGCATCTGATTACTACAGAACACAACCAGGTGACTAATAATAACAAGCTTTGGTTTAACAAAGTAACAATAACTTTAATTTACAAATAAGCCAACTTGCTGATTCTCTCGTAAGCTCGTGATTACGTGTTTTCTGTCTAAATTTCAAGTATGCCATTTAGTTATTTAACATAAACACATATATTATAGGATATGGGATATAGGATAGTTAGTACATATTGTTATTTATAACTTAATAAAGTGATCATAAGAAACCGTCAAAATAACCCTTATTAATCAGTTTAACGTGATTTAATATGACATATCGACAGTGAGCTGCACGGGACTGAAGGCTGAGTGGAGGACTACGATCTGGACAACGACACAGTTCCCAGTAGTCCCAGGAACCGTGGTGGAAGTGAATTGTGTTGAATCCAGAGCTCTCAATAAAGGGAGCAGCGAGGTGATCTGCATCTCAGGAACGGAATTTCGTTTCGAATCCGATGAACCCGAGTGTATACATCCAGGTATTGAAACAGTAAACATGCTAAATAACCATAGCATCACCATTAAAGGATAACTTAAAGGATATAAACTTAACAAAAAGGCGAGATGACTCGGACCGAACATTTTCGAAGTCAAAAAATTTACAAAGTTATCTTGGAAACAAATTTTGTTTACATTTCAGGTTACCTTGATCATTATGAGCCATAAATATTTTTTCGAAGCCGACCATTTGATACACATTTTTTCGAATGTAGGTACGGACTATTTTCGGCTCATAATTATCAGGGTAGCATGAAACATGAACAAAAGTGGTTTCCAGAAAAATTCTGAAAGATTTCGACTGAGAAAATTTTCTGTTGAGTCATTCTCGATACGTACCTCTGAAGGCAGGGTAGAAGGGGACTTCGAAACCGAAAAAACATTTTAGGCTCATATTAATCAGTGTAGCATAAACCATGGACTGAAGTACCTTAATTCGTTTAATTCCAGAGCCGTGTGGAGAAGGACCTCTGAAGTCAATTAAATGTTTCAATCTTATCGTTCCTTTTTTACATATAACAAGCGTCATGTATTGGCCTTAATTTATTTCGACCGAAGTGGTTTTATTCGAAAAAAATAAAATACTTTGGTTGTAATGGACGGGATGATGATTAACTTAGTCAGAAACGGACTCATAGATCTTTGAAGAACAGATCCGTGAGACACAATTTGTTACTTTCTGTTCGCTCAGACCACTTGCCCCGTACTTTAACTGCTCATTAGAGATAACGTCAATCCCAAGACTTTTGTAGTTCTTCAATTTTTTGAGAGTAGGAGAATTCATGCTCAGAAAAGACCAATGGAATAGCTGGTCCAGTATGACGAAATAAAAAATTGGTCAATGAATAATAACTTTAGGTCCTGCAATTTGGAGCCCCGAGTGGTGTCAAAATCATAAAATTGATAACTAGTTAAACTCGTATTCAAAATAAATAAAAAATAATGAATATTATGAGATGTAATAATACAATCGCTTTCAGAAACATGCCCAGCTGGGCAGTATAAAACTTGCAGCATGATAACATGTGAACTGTGCCCTCCGGGAACGTTTAGAGAAGCTGAAATGGATTCAACCAAGTGTGTCTCTTGTACGGGAAACATGATTAGTCCTATAGAGGGAGCTATTTTCTGTAGACAATGTGATGATAACATATTGGCAAACTCAGATAAAACTCAATGTGGTATGTAAGGAATAATATAGAAAGTGTTTATCACGGTTTAAGTCGTTAAAATAGTAGTTTCGTCTTAGATTTAGATTTTCAGATTAGTATTAAACGTATGTTCTAAGTTTTTGTTATCAGTACTAAAGCAATTCGGCAACTGAACTTTATTGAAATAGTTAATTCAACTGACAGATGGGCTTTTGAATAACTATGATGTGTAAAAAGTGCAAAGCTTATAAACTATGCAACTACAATAAAAAGTCAATAATTTCAGATATCTGTGCACCTGGGTGGTATTCTCGCAATGGAGGAAAAGAACCTAGCTGCCTGAGATGTGATCCCTCTGAATACCAACCATATCCTCAACAAACCCGATGTTTAGCCTGCGCTGGATCTGTGAATAGGGAAAAGACAGCTTGCTTGCCTGTAAGTGCCAATGTCAGGTGTGGGCCTACTTCCATCACACTACCGTGGTTGAATAAGGGATCACCTATAGAATTTGCAGAAACCTGGGCAGGAAACAGAAGCTCAGCTAACTGTCCTGGAGATCCATACAAGAAACTTTACAAAGAGTGCACTGTAGAAGGATATTGGGATGATCACACTGACACCGGTGAATGTGATTCCCCACTGTCATCTTGCTTGCAATCAGTACTTGAAGTTGAAAGTGACTTGAATGCAGACAAAGTACACGATCTCAACAAGGAACTGAACTGTGTTGCTGACGCGGGAGCAGAACTTATACTGTCCCCCAGAGACACTCATGAAATTGTTGATCTTCTTTCGAAATTAACCAAACATCCTACTTCTGAGGTGAAAGAGCTAAGTTTGGTCATGATAAGGTCAATGGAAAATCTGAGGAGGGGAGAATCTGAATTTTTGAAGGAATCGGAGAAATCAGAGATAATAAAGATTTTGGAAACTGTGTCCAAGTCCAATACAGAAGATAACATAATAACAACGGACTCGATTGTATTGCAATCAGTCACCCCGACCATGTCTAAAGAAAAACCTGCCATTAACCTGACAGCTCCTGAAACTGTCCCAGCAGACGATCTTCCCATCATGCTAGATTTCGGAAACCAACGAGGACTAAAAATAAATGTGGCAGTCATGGATGAATCCTATAAAAAAATGCTGCCGAAACCAACAACTCCAAATAGCACTTTGGGCTCTCCAATAGTCTCAATCAACTTTTTAGACAGTGAAATAATGGACGGCTACAACTTTTCACTGATCTTCCAGCAAAAGAAGGATTCGACTATCTCTGGGAATAACATCAAAAGAACATGTGTATATCTTGACGTAGTAACGGATGAATGGCTGACTGAGGGTTGCACAACTATCCTAAATGAAGACAAAACCTGCATGTGCACCTGTACTCATACAACAAGCTTTGCAGTGTTGCTAAGTCCAACAGAAGTGACAGATCCAGCCCAGGATATCTTCAGCTACTTTATGTCTGCAGTAAACCTTATCTTCCTGTTCCTGACTCTTGGCCTGATTCTTCCGTTCAAGAAGCTGCGACAGAAGCAGGCCACTCTGATCCAACTTAATCTTATACTGGCTCTGATATTGGCTAACCTGTCCTTTACCTCCCTTTCTGCCTCTACCAAAATAACTGTGGACCAATCTGGTAACCCTCTATTGTCATTAAACAAAGGATGTGTTGCAGGTGTGATCATTACCCAATACTTCTTTCTGTCTGCTCTTTCTTGGATGGTATGCTGTGCTTGGAACTTCTTCGGAAAGATAGTTAATGCTATAAAGACCTTCGGAAATAAAGACAAGTTTTTCTTCCACAAGTGTGTAGCTGTAAGTTGGTTACTACCACTGATATTTCCAGTTGCAGCCTTCTTGACGTCACTTACACTGAATAAGGATGACTACTCTACGCCGTATGTTGGAGCAGCAAGAAAGAATGACACCAGCTGCTGGGTTGAAGATCCTTGGAAGTATGTTGGGTTCATGGTGCCTGCGTACACTATTATTCTCTTCAACTGTGTCTGCTTTGGAATGATAGCTAGAGTAATTATCCGAGCAGCAAAGTCTGGAAGTGGAATTTCTAGTTTAGAAAGAACAGCTAAAGCATTGATGATGGTTGCAGTCTCAATTGGGTGTCCTTGGATTGTGATCGCCCTTGCAGTTGGTCCTGGAGCTGTGTACATGCAGTACTTTTTCATTCTTCTAACAGGACTACAAGGACCTCTCCTTTTCACTGCTTTGGTCGTGTTCCAAGAAGATGTCAAAGACAACACACTTGCTTTATTGGGAATAAAACAGTCTAAGAAAGAGGAGGGGAAACAGAATGTCAGCATTACTCAGGCTTCTGTTGTCAATTCTAATCCTTATGCAAATTCTTCTCAAGGAGCTGAAGCAGCTGTTGCCGAGAAAAAAGATGGAAGAAAAGAGGAAGATATAATATATGAAGATGTCGAAGAATGTGAGATAGCAAGGATAGAGAAAGGATCTGACTAGATTGAATCGGAGGAGAAAGAAAACCAGGATGATGGAAAAAATTCCCCAAATCTAGTATAACTATGGACTAAGAAACCAGTAATAACCTAAAAGGAAATGGTTTGTTGATAGGACAGTAAACTTCATAGCTTAAGGGGACATACACCAAAACCTTTTTTGCCGGGACCCGGGATTTGACTTCATATTATGAAAGTATAGATTACAACTGTAAGATTTGAGGCATTGAAAATTTTTTTGAGAGTACGCACATTCGAAAAAAAAATTATTTTCTTTTTCGAAAGTTTTGGAAATTTTGAGAAGTCTGTCACTGTAGTACCGATATTTCAGTCATTTTAAACTTTTTTTGGCTGATTTTTTAACTGAACATTATTTACAATGCGTACAAGAAGCCCTTCAAAGGATTTCATAATTAAAGAATAGATGACGAAGTTACAGACCAAACAAGGTCGAGAGAAGCAAAATTGAAATTTTTGTAAAAATCAAAGTTGTATATTTTACCATTCACCCAGGTCATAAGATATCGCTTCACAAATTCTTGTGAGTGTAGCTGATGATCATATCCAACTTTTTGGAACAGGATTTCTCTCAATTTTGAGTTTTAAGGTATGAAATGTGGCCTCAAACGACTTAGTAAAATTCATCGTAAAAAAGGGCCAAACATGGCAGATTTAAGGCTTAAAATGCCTATAACTCAAAAAGCATCAATGTTTTTGAAATAATTTTTACAGAATCGTAATCAGCTTGAGAAGACGAATCTTTTAGTACCAAATTTATAATAGTTTAAGACACAAAATTTGTAAAAAAATGTGTACAATTTGTACAAAATTTATACAAGAGGGGACCCTTGTGTTCAAGCTAGAAAATTATTTAAGACAATTTGTCTTCTAAAATAACCTATTTGGTACTAAAAGATTCGTCTTCTCAAGCTGATTACGATTCTGTAAAAATTATTTCAAAAACATTGATGCTTTTTGAGTTATAGGCATTTTAAGCCTTAAATCTGCCATGTTTGGCCCTTTTTTACGATGAATTTTACTAAGTCGTTTGAGGCCACATTTCATACCTTAAAACTCAAAATTGAGAGAAATCCTGTTCCAAAAAGTTGGATATGATCATCAGCTACACTCACAAGAATTTGTGAAGCGATATCTTATGACCTGGGTGAATGGTAAAATATACAACTTTGATTTTTACAAAAATTTCAATTTTGCTTCTCTCGACCTTGTTTGGTCTGTAACTTCGTCATCTATTCTTTAATTATGAAATCCTTTGAAGGGCTTCTTGTACGCATTGTAAATAATGTTCAGTTAAAAAATCAGCCAAAAAAAGTTTAAAATGACTGAAATATCGGTACTACAGTGACAGACTTCTCAAAATTTCCAAAACTTTCGAAAAAGAAAATAATTTTTTTTTCGAATGTGCGTACTCTCAAAAAAATTTTCAATGCCTCAAATCTTACAGTTGTAATCTATACTTTCATAATATGAAGTCAAATCCCGGGTCCCGGCAAAAAAGGTTTTGGTGTATGTCCCCTTAAGTGTGGTGAGTGAATCAGACAATTTTCATCTACAGCAGATTCTTAGAACTTATTATGAGCATTTATAATCTTACTATATATAAAGCGAGACGATATATATATATTTATCTGTGCCATTTTACTGACACCACGGCATCAACTTTAACGCGAATTTCTGCAAAAACCGTAAAAGATATACAACTGAAACTTTTTTGACTGGGTCAAATGCTTTAATGGCCTCCAAATCAGCATGAAAAAATAAAAAATTGGCCAAGAAATAGGAGTTTTAGAGCCCAAAATTTGGTACCCCAAGTGGTGTCAAAAACGCGAATTAAATAGGTAATAATTGTTTTAGTCTCTTGAGTCTTGACACCATTTTAGGGTTAGACTGGTTCCTGGTAATCTGCCTCTGTTTGTAAAATGTAAAAGCAGTCTGTAGAGTGTAGACAATAGACATTGTGAAATATTTTTGGAATATTTAGTGCACATATTTTTGAACCCTGATATTGAACACGAAAACAAATTATATTAAGAAAACATTAATATTAAGTTTGTATAGTTCTTTTATTCAAATTTTTGATTGTTTCTGAATAGACTCAGAGAAGACAGATTCTAATGGAAATAAATAGCTGAATAACGTATCGACATTTCTACGTCATACTCATATTCTAAAATAGTTTTAATTCAATTATAACAATCAATATGTACATACAAAAATTTTACGACGGAATTTATTTCAAACAAAATATATAACTGTAAAATAGTTATCCACTGTAAAATAGTTTTTTACGAAATCAGAGCAAATATGAACATAAAACTGACAAAATTTTATCAAATAGGGCTTATCTGAAAATTAACGAATAGCGTGACGTGTACAGGAGATAAAATTAAAAGACTAAAAGAGATAAAAGAAATTAATGGCAGCAGGGAAGTGAAATTGAAACGAAAATATTACTATTTACACGTCACTCAACTGAAAACTGTATTAGATTGTTCAACTCTGTTTTGTCGTTGAGTGTTGGTTTCTTTTCAACTAAAAATCGACCTTCTTTAACCTTTCTGTTGATGAGTGATGTTCCTCTGTCTACGATTTGAAGTTTTAGCTTTGGGGGGCCTGTGTGCTGAGGGTGACTTTCCCTAGCTACTTTGACAGTAGCTAGTATAGGTGCAGGGTTGGTTCCCATGAACAATCCAAGAAGCTGTAGATAGACTTGATTGTTGTAGACAAAATATGACTTTCCTAGGGTAGTAGGGTTGTCTCTAGTAGTTCTTGTAAATCAGAGAGATGGAGACCGTATGTACTGATTGACTGTCTATTTTCTTTAGCAAATTCCATGACATCTTCTATTGCTGTTAGTACGTTGATGTTGGTGTATAAAGCTTCGACGTCTGCTGTGAAGAAAGTAAGACTCTTCAGATCATTTGGTGTGTTGTTTTTAATCCTTTGAAGAAAATCGTTTTTCAAATGTGAAGGTACTAGATTCATCAGAGGAGATAGAATGTGACAGACAAAGCAAAGGATTTTGTGAAAAGGGGAGTTGCAGCCTGAAACAATAGGTCTAGTTTTCATTGTGTCAGGGTTAAGGGTCTTGATCTGCTCACTTGTGTACTTGTGGGTTTTAAGCATCACTCTTGCAGTAGCGAGGGTGGTGTGATAACTCATTAACAGTTTAGTGACATCTTGAGGGAGATTACGACTCTTGGCAATGTTCTTGAATGTTGAGTTAACATCGTCTTCTAGAGTTTTAGTTAACTTGTGTATGTACTTTTGTTTGCCCAGTTTATCCTGTAGGTGTTGAAGACCTTGAAATTTCCGTCGCTGACAAAACAGCAGAGTTTTACAAGAAAACGTCTACAAGAAGATCGACTTAGGAAAGTCACCCTCAGCACACTGGCCCCCCAAAGCTAAAACTTCAAATCGTAGACATAGGAACATCACTCATCAACAGAAAGATTAAAGAAGCCCGATTTTTAGTTGAAATGAAACCTACCCTCAACGACAAAACAGAGTTGAACAAACTTACACAGTTTTTAGTTAAGTGACGTGTAAATAGTAATATTTTCGTTTAAATTTCACTTCTCTGCTGTCCATTAATTTCTTTTGTCTGATATCTCTTTTAATCTTTTATCTCCTGTACACGTCACGCTATTCGTTAATTTTCAGATAAGCCCTATTCGATAAAATTTTGTCAGTTTTATGTTCATATTTGCTCTGATACCAGGATCTGGTAGTCCTCATAATTTTGCGGCCTCTATGTATCTCGCACAACTCTTTAAGAATCTTGTGAATTTGGCATGTGAAAATTTGCAGCCTTCCAGACATTGATTGGGTTAACGAGGTGTCGTACGTCACCTCAAGATCGGATGACAGGGGGCTGACCAGGCCAGAACCCAATCGATTGGGTCTGAGGTCACGTGATTATGAGCCTGAAGTCACGTGACTATGACCTTGAACGTGAGTAATTATAGAAGGTGTTTTATTTACATTGTAGATAATGATCAAAACTCAAAATTGGTTAAACAACTTTGCATGTAGTTAAAATGTAATTTTCAGCGTTGACATGCTTGAAAATTATTGTGTTCGATTAACCGTTCAAAGGTTGATTAGTGCGATTAAATTTTATAAAATTCCTATATTCTTCGGCGTTTAAAAAAATTCCGAATCTTATGGAAGTAAGAATTTCCAATGTGTCTTATCGAAAGTGAATGAGAGAAACACTTGTGGCAATTTTATTTACTGATGTTCTTATTTGTGGTGAAGCTGTCCTTGATACATATGCTGTTACAACCCAGGAAACCCTACCGGCTGGGGTATATCTCCAAAATTGTAAAATAGATAGAAGTACCTTCCGGTTTTCAACAAAATTTCCGTCTCGTAAATTTAAAATTAGCTCCCCAGGAGCCAAATTTGGGACAAGTTAGATTCTGATCAATTAAACCGAAAAGTTTGATTTTGGGCTAAATAAAAGATCACAGATTTTAAACTTTGCAAAGTAATTAAATGTCGTTGTCATGACTACTAGGCTAAATGCAGCGTGCGAAAAGTAAACTTGACTTGACGCGCGACGACAAACGTGCTGTTGAAAATTTATCACCTCTAGCGAGCCCAGCAGGCACAGGGGGGGGGGGCTGGAACAAGGTTTTCGATCAAACGCTGCCATTTGTAGTCAAACGTCGCCATCAGTTGCTCTCGTCCAATTAAATCGCTGCATTTTGCCTGCCATTATGCACAATTGAATTACATACATTCGTATGCGAAGCTTGGCTTTCATAATGCAGCGATTAAATTTCATTGGACGAGAGCAACTGTTGGCGACGTTTGACTACAAATGGCAATGTTTGATCGAAAACCTGGTTTCAGCTCCCCTGTGTGCAGGCGGTAAGGTTTTCTGGGAAAGTGTGATAATTGTTTCAACAGGTTGATTGAAGAAGTCAACCCGTTAATTTGCGCAAATTAACGGGTTGACTTTTTCAACCAATTAATTAATTTGCTTTGCGAATTAACAAAGCAATGATATCGTTGCAAAGTAAAAATGATAGTTTGCGCGGCGCGTCGAAACCCTCAAATTTTGCAGCACAATTCAAATGACCACTATCAATTATTTTTAACGTACAAGAACAAAGAATATTTTAACATTTTCTAGCTTTAAACATGCAGCAAACACTTATTTTTTATTTTGTAAATCGGTGGTCTGGAAGTGGAGTTATGGTTTAATTTGATTCACGATGTCAATCCTTCGCATCTCGCCGATCTGCATGCCAGAAGATGCGCGGCGCGGCCCAGTAGTGCATCGCGCTACAATGGTTTAATGAAAATTTTTGGTTTAACAGTAAACACTGTTTGTATTATATATCATGATATCATTATCAGAAATAACGAAAAGATGTGACACTCCAGTGTACCTTTTATTTCAGAAAAGAATAGACGGGAAAACTTTTTCCGGCCTGCTGTCAGCGCGCGCACGATAAGAGGCATTGTATACAACGCGAGGACATATTCTATATTCAATATTCGAATTTCAGCTACCGGTGGGACATATTTAATTCAAAATTTTCATTGCATCAATATTTTTCCGGATATACTGATTCCAGTACTTTGCATGATGGTGACTCGTGTCACTTTCACCGACCTCACTGATTGATCACTGGTAAAAATATACTGGTTCCAAGAGGTTATTTATTAACTTGCATCTCCTGCTGCAGTAGTCATGGTGGGGGTTGTTCTTTATCAACTTTGAGTGTTTGAGGATGAGTAGTTGTCATAGGGATAAGAGTTGCTTGGTTTCAGTATTAGACATTGATGTTTGTAAGGCTAGTGGGTGGTTTTTGGGTAATTGTTAAATATTGATGGTCTAGAGTTACCAAAGGGAACAGTCCTAGGAGACCAAGCCAGGCTGGACATTTCTGCAAGATCGATTTGGAATGCTTCAGAGAGGGCATTTTTTGATGTTAGGGTATTTCATGCCCCAGCCCCCTCCAATGCAAACAAATTGATACCAGCAATGTACCTGTCCCATGAAAATGAGAAAAAGCGATGCTACAATGCAAGGGTTCTTGAAGTGGGGAAAGGAAGCTTCACACCTTTAGTGTTCTCGACTTCTGGTGGAATGGGTGGTGAAGCTGAGAGACTGGTCAAGAAGCTGGCCAGTAAGATGGAGTACCACACTGGCCAGGTACTCAGACGCTGTAGGATACATTAGAAAGCGTCTTCGCTTTGAAATCCTAAGAACAACAGTGATTTCTCTCCGTGGAGACAGAGGTGCGAGAAAAAACATTGTTGATATAAACAGTCTAGATCTTAACTTGGAGCCACAAGGCCAAGGGTAATTTTTGGTTGTTAAGGGAAATTTTTGAATTCTTAAAGGGTTGATTTTATATAGGGTCATTGCTATATTATGTGTATATTGTTTGAATAATTTTATATATTATATTTTGTAATGCATACTGCTAATTGTTAAATATTAGGACAAGAGTAATTGTTTGATTTTGTGATTGCAGATGTTATTGATAACCAACCATAAACTATTTATAGTTTCCTTACAAGGAACCCCTTGATTAATATGTGGACCATGGGTGGGCAATTAGTCAACAAAAGATGTATATTTACTGACATCCAATTTTGTTCATCGTTTTTAATTGATTAATTATTGCTGATCTGCTGTGTGCTGTTGACCAGTTGGAGCAGTGGCGTAACAAAGGGCCCTGTTGACCCTGCTGTGTGGGGGAGTGGGGTCATCTTGGGGGGCAAAATCGTCGTTTGAATGTGGGGCAATCTTGAAAAACTTAACTGAGGTACTAGCAACACACTTTTTAAGTGATTTTACCGGCGTATCCTCTACCTTACTCGGGATTATTATAACCGGGATAAAGTGGTGGGTTTTGGAAGATTCCGCCATATTTTTCCCGGTTAAAAATTTTACCAGTCATAAAAAAACCCGCCGACTCAGATTATGGGGTTCCAAGGGGGTGGTGATCATCATATTTTACCTGAAGTCTCATATGTGCTAGAGAAGACTTTTGAAGCAGTGGATAGAGGGCTGTAACTTTATTGGCGGTTGCTACCATAATTTCGTTATAAAAATCACAATTTGGTTATAGAAATCAGATTTCAGGGTGGACCGTGATTCTCACTTTTCTTTTCCATGAAGTGAGTAAACTGTGCCACTATTTCAAACAGCTACTATCATCTATAACAACAGACCCTAATTATACCGTCGACAATTCATATGACAAATTTTACACTGCAATCATAGTCGCCGATAACTAAGTAACTTCTAATTCTTTTAAATCTGAGGCATATATAATTGATGTATCGAAAAGATATTCCCTTTTTTACCACCTTACCATTCTGATTGATTTTGCACATGACTGACATGTTTTAACTGGAGAAGGGGTTCCCACAGTGGTAGTTTTATAAACCACTTTTAATTTATTGACCTATTATACTTAGTGGTAGTTTTATAGACCACATTTAATTTATTAACTTATCATACTTAGTATTTTTTTTTGGTGACTGTATCACCCAGTTTTAACATTTGATAATTGTACAGTTTATTGACGACACATTGACTGAATGTTATTTTATATTCTAATTTATATTCTAGATATTTTATTTATTTTACAACAGACGACAACTTCCTGTTTTTTCTTCTATATTAGTTACTCATATCTCTTGTACAGACTTTTTTACAAGGACATTGACAAATGATACTCACATTAGGCATTCATTATTGCATCTAAATTATTTCACTTGCATTAGGCTTAGAAATTTATTCTCTGGTCAACAGATTTCAAATGTTTAATTAATTTGTAGTATGACAGTAAGGTATATAAGAAGTTATTTAATTTTGCTTGGGCTATTATATTGACTAGGTATTGAGGTTTAATGATGATATGGAATTTGAATTCTATATAAATTTACACTATGTGGTTGGGGCATTTTGCATAGTAAATATGGTTACTACTCATATATATCATATTATTTGATTGGTATTCGATTTCTGATTATTTCTCTAGGAATATGATTATTATATCTCAATTTGGCTTTAGGTAGGGTGCCCCGCTAAAAGAACTGGATTCTTCCAGGAAGCATCCCGTGCACAGAGCTTGGTCTACATATATAATATTAAATTATTAACCATTCATTCTGTATGTGCACGAAAATTTATTTCAATTTCATGGTCCACGGTGGATTGATGACTGGAGCAGTTGAATATGCAAAGCCAAGACGTTCCCCAATACCAAGCGGTGGGCAGGAAATTAAGCTCCGGCTGACCTCCAGAGCAGTAGCCCCATTAGCGGACAAAATGAAAGTCTTGTTAAGACAACAATACAACTTCGAATTTGACGGTCAGCAGCAGGGGGATATCAATAATGATAATGGAGGGGACATTAGCGATAATGAGAATGAGAATACGCTTTAATGAAGATTTGACTTATTATTGCTATAGATTTATTTTCCTTTAAATACTAGACGTGTCTTTTTTTCTATTTATGAGTAATATCAGTAACTGTAAATTGAAATAACTTCTTTAACAAGTAAAAAAAACAGAAATTTCGGTTGAAAATTTGTTGACCTCTGAAAACAAACTTGAAAGGTCGGCCACCGGTAAATACATGACCGGGATAATTTGGCGGGTTTTGGGAAAGTCCGCCATATTTTTCCCGGTTATTAATTTTCCCAGTCATAAATTAACCCGCTATAATATTCCCGAGTAAGGTATACTAAAATAACCTAATTCGTTCAATTTTAGGGGGGGGGGGGGGGGGGGGGGGGAGGGGGCAACAAAAGGGGAGCTCAATAGAAAGTGGTAAAACTGCAGGAAGAACTATTGGACACATAGAATGAAGAGTTGAAATAACTTCAAACACACCGAATCAAACTGTGTCATTTGGGTACAAGATGGGTGTTTTGGGGGTTGTGGATGTTTTCAGGGCTGTGGTAGATTTTATTCATAAAAAATATTTCAAAATCGAAGCTAATTGTGGGTGCTTCACTTGTTACTAATTATTTTCTGATTGTCTTCCTCTTTCATTTAGGTGTTACAATGGCATCGGAAAGTGTGCTATCAAACGGTTTGAATGAAACTGAAGCGATGGATGTCAGTGTTAAGGTTGATGAACCTTCAAAAAAGTATGTACTTGATTGTTTATTATATGGAGATTAATTGGTAGATATGGCCTATATAAGGCCACTATGCGGCCTCTTTACGGCCACTATACGGTTACTATACGGCTCTATAGTCTATACGGCCACGATACGGTCACGATACGGCCACTGTACAGTTACATTGAAAACAATCAACTCGTTTTATTGACTACTGAAATTTTAGGAAAAGACACAATCATTATAGTTGCACACAACATGTACATTCAACTATCATATCTGGAAAATCCTATCGAAATAACCACATTCATTCAGGGAGAAGGAGAAGTCTGGCAAGAAAAAGAAGGAAAAAAAGGAAGAAGAACCTCTTATTGGAATCCTTGAATATGTAAGTAACTATAACTAATTATTCGTTAATGTTAGGGCCTTCCTTACCTGTGATTTCATATTTAAGGGGGCCGGGAGAAGGGTCTTCGTCAAAATTCACTCTGAAATCCTACTTTTTTTGAGCAATCACCCTCAAACTTTCAGGATATGTTCTAGTATAGGCACCATTTAAAAGAGACCGCTCAGACAAAATTTTGAGATCTAGGCCTTTTTTTTATTTAAATTTTTTATTTAATTTGAAAATCTTGGACCTCAAAAAATCGTAAGAAAACGAGGCCAGGTCCAAGATTTTCAAAATTGAATACAAAAGGCCTATCTCAAACTTAATCATGTAGAGGTTGCTGTTCAGCAATTTCCTGAATATTAAAAATTCACATGATCATGTATTTTTCAGTATCGATATGCAACAGCAGTTGACTGGCTTTTGATTTTAACTGGATTCCTGTTTGCGATGTTCAAAGGCTTTTCCTGGCCTGGAATCATGATTATTTTTGGTAAGAATGTAATTTATAATTAATTATTAATTAAATTATCTTTAAATAAATTAGGTTGTACCAAAAATACCCCAAATTGATTTTTTGTTAACATCCCTCTCATTTTTATCTAAGTGAACAACTTCCCTAAAAAACGACTTCCCTAAAAAGCAGCTGTCTGTGGCCCCAAGTGTGCCCCAAATAACTTTTTGCCCCTAGTGTGTCACGAGTGTTCCCCAAGTGTGCCTAGCTAGATTACCAAAGTTTTAAAATGTTTTTTTGATGAGTTACCACTCACATAATCTCGCAGTTTCATTTTCTAAACGTATATTGACCCACTTACGTTTCTCCAGGTGAAATGATTGAAAACTTAGGATCAAATTCTGAAGCTATGGAGAATGATCCAAATATTAATATACAAAAAGAAATGTTAACGTTCGCATTATGGTACATTGGCCTGGGCCTGTTCCAGGTATTGGCTGGATATGTCGCCACAGCATTTTTAAACATTTCTGCGGAGAGGCAAACGTCCAGAGTGCGTAAAGCGTATTTCAGAGCAATGCTAAGACAAGAGGTGGGATGGTATGATACGGTATCAAGTGGTGAACTTACTACAAGACTCCAGGGGTTGGCATGTTTTTTATTATCTTTTAATCAGTTGTCATGGTAACCAGTCTAGTTGTCATGGTAATCAGTGCAGTAGTTTTCATGTAACCAGTGTAGTTTTCATGGTAACCAGTAATAAACGTTAATTCAGGGATATAGAGATGATAAGAGACGGTCTGTCAGACAAATCAGGCCTATTTGTCACTTGGACCTTCTGTTTTTTAAGTGGTATTGCGATTGCTTTCTCCTACTCCTGGCGACTATCCCTGGTTATAATGTCTGTCGCACCTATCATGGGTGTTCTTAGTGCTATTTTTGCTAAGGTACCATATTATTGTGCTACTGTTTATAATAATATTTAAATGTACGACAAAAGCTGAAAAGATGTTGAAAAATCTAACAAATATAAAAATGCACAGTTTGCACTTTCTGTGAAATAGGATTTTAAAAAAGACAAAGATTTCAGTTTTAAAATTTCAAAATCTTGCAGTCTTAAATTAAAGTTGTTCCTCGACGTCTAGTCGCACCTGTTTTCATAACCAGCCATGTTCTAAATTGTAAAATCAATTATTTCTTATAATCGTTTAAATTTTCTTTATCATGATATTCTGTACTATTGGGATTATTACAACCAGGTCCTGGCGGGTTTCACAGCAAAAGAGCAGACTGCTTACGCTGCAGCTGGGGCTGTTGCAGAGGAAGTTATCGGGGGTATTAGGACTGTGGTTGCTTTTGGGGGCGAGAAAACAGAGGTTCAGAGGTAATTAGTGTAGTTGTCATGGTAACCTGTGTAGTTGTCATGGTGACCTGTGTAGTTGTCATGGTAACCTGTGTAGTTGTCATGGTAACCTGTGTAATTGTCATGGTAACCTGTGTAGTTGTCATGGTAACCTGTGTAGTTGCCATAGTAACCAGTGTAGTTGTCATGGTAACCTGTGTAGTTGTCATAGTGACCAGTGTAGTTGTCATGGTAACCTGTGTAGTTGTCATGGTAACCTGTGTAGTTGTCATGGTAACCAGTGTAGTTGTCATGGTAACCTGTGTAGTTGTATAGTTGTGGACACAACAAGAAAATTGAGAATAATCTTGTGCGAGGGTAGGGACCCAGATGTCGTTTCTAACCCAAATAAACTTTAAGGAGGCTTCTCATCAGTAGCCGCACCTCCTTACTCGGTTTCTGAACTGGAATTCTATGGGCTTCCAGACGGCCAGACCGAGTATTACCATCCCATCCTTCTAGAGTTCATCACAAGTAGCACCCACCTTGAAGATCTTTGACACCCAGACACACCCCATTGGCGAACAAACTTTGGATATAATCTTACATGCTCCCGAAGGAATCCCTGGTTTATGGTCTTTCTCATCGTCACCAGCACTTTCACTAGGTCACCAGCTCTTTCACTGAAGTCATCAGCCCTTTCACTGAAGTCATCAGATGTGACTCTGATCAACGGTATAGTTGTGGACACAACAAGAAAATTGAGAATAATCTTGTGCGAGGGTAGGGACCCAGATGTCGTTTCTAACCCAAATAAACTTTAAGGAGGCTTCTCATCAGTAGCCGCACCTCCTTACTCGGTTTCTGAACTGGAATTCTATGGGCTTCCAGACGGCCAGACCGAGTATTACCATCCCATCCTTCTAGAGTTCATCACAAGTAGCACCCACCTTGAAGATCTTTGACACCCAGACACACCCCATTGGCGAACAAACTTTGGATATAATCTTACATGCTCCCGAAGGAATCCCTGGTTTATGGTCTTTCTCATCGTCACCAGCACTTTCACTAGGTCACCAGCTCTTTCACTGAAGTCATCAGCCCTTTCACTGAAGTCATCAGATGTGACTCTCTAGTTGTCATGGTAACCTGTGTAGTTGTCATGGTAACCAGTGTAGTTGTCATGGTAACCTGTGTAGTTGTCATGGTAACCTGTGTAGTTGTCATGGTAACCTGTGTAGTTGTCATGGTAACCAGTGTAGTTGTCATGGTAACCTGTGTAGTTGTCATGGTAACCTGTGTAGTTGTCATGGTAACCAGTGTAGTTGTCATGGTAACCAGTGTAGTTGTCATGGTAACCAGTGTAGTTGTCATGGTAACCAGTCTAGTTGTCATGGTAACCTGTGTAGTTGTCATGGTAACCTGTGTAGTTGTCATGGTAACCTGTAACCTGTGTAGTTGTCATGTTATCAGAGGTAAAGAGCTAAAAATACATCATATAAATTGTAGATTAGAGACCATAGCTATAGAATATGTGTCTTCGGTGGTAAACGATCATCTAAGGCATCACTAACTTGTTAAATCTAATCGTAGTTTGAACCTGAGAAAATTGTATAATTATTCAATGACTGTCATAATATTTTAAAGTTTTTAATCATAATATTGTAATATTTCAGGTATAAGGGAAAGTTAGACACAACAGTGGAAACTGGAAAGAAAAACACACTAGTTTATGCCTTATCTCTTGCCTCAGTTAATGGACTGATGTTTTTGATGTACGCACTGGCATTTTGGTGAGTAATCCGATGTAGTAATCATCTCTACATTGAAATTTAGGTGATTTTCAAAGTACTTTGAAATTACAATCTTCAACCAATTAGACTATTTGAGTACAATTTTACTTTTAATTTCACTTTTAAGACCATCTTACACTTAATTATGCCGACCTTGATGTTAACTCTAGGGTTCTTAAATTGCGATAGTGAAAACGTGACAACTAGCGCTGGATATCGACAACTAGCGTTATTCAGCACTCGTTGTCGCGATCCAGTGCTAGTTGTAGCGTTTTCAGTATCACAAAAGAACCAACTCTAGCATGGCACTCAGCGAAGTATATAATGCTCTAATCTGTATAGCATGATAACTGTGACCTACAACAGCATGTAACCACAGTTACCACAGTAACCACAGTACCCACAGTAAACACAATAACCACAATAACCACAGTAACCACAGTAAACACAATAACCACAGTAACCACAGTAACCACAGTAACCACAGTAACCACAGTAACCACGGTGTAACCCCTCTAGGTACGGAGCTAAGCTAACAGGGGAGGGGACCACTAAACCAGCTGATGTTCTAGTTGCTTTCTTCAACGTCCTGATTGGAGCGTGGGGAATGGGCTTCGCTGCTCCCCAGTGGAAGATAATGACTGTAGGGCGCGGGGCTGCTTGTAAAGTATTCGCTACTATTGATAGGGTCTGTGAGATTTACGTGTTTTGTTTTATGAAGAAGGTCAATAATCAGAATAGATTCATCGTCTCCTCAAGTTATTTTTGAATGATTTTACAAGATTTTGCAAGTATTGTACCGCTGTCAAACTTCAGGAATCAAAGATAGACCACGAGGAGGAGGGAGGGGAGACGATACCAGGATTGGAGGGGAGAATAGAGTTTAAAAACTGTAATTTTAGCTATCCTTCCCGATCTGATATTACGGTAAATACCATTTTACTTTATTTTGTTTAATCAAATGGAATAGAAGTTAGAACTTGTACATAACGAATATTTATTAGTAGTGTTATTTAATTAATAGCTTAATCAGATTAATATTTCCAACGATTGACCCGTTTGGGTTATTGATTGGTCGTGCTACATGATATGTTCAGATTCCAGATGTACCAATCTTCTTGTCACCCCTGTAAATCTCCGAAGAATCAATCATAGTCAATAACCAGCTAACTCTCTGATTTCTCTACCTCAGATAATGAAGGATTTCAACTTGGTATTAGAGCCTGGCAAAACACACGCTCTCGTTGGTCAAAGTGGGTGTGGTAAAAGTACTGCTGTGGCCATTCTGGAGAGATTCTACGATGTTACTGAGGGATCGGTTAGTTGTTACCAGTGTAGTTGTCATGGTAACCAGTGTAGTTGTCATGGTAACCAGTGTAGTTGTCATGGTAACCAGTGTAGTTGTCATGGTAACATGTGTAGTTGTCATGGTAACCAGTGTAGTTGTCATGGTAACCAGTGTAGTTGTCATGGTAACCAGTGTAGTTATCATGGTAACCAGTGTAGTTGTCATGGTAACCATTAATTTAGTTGTCACAGCAAATACTCGTGCTGTCTGTTTCCAACAATCTAACGAATACCTATATTATGGCTATAATGGAATTTACCAGCACACATATCTTAGGTTTTACTTGATGGAGTGGACATAAAGAAGCTGAATTTACATTGGTTAAGAGAACAGATCGGTCTAGTTGGACAGGAACCTGTACTTTTCTCCACCTCTGTTGAGGTTAGGATATTTAATCACTAATTTCACTATTTAAACCTATATTTAATCATTAATCTCGATACTTAAATATCATTGATCGATATAATTTGATGATTCTGTTTCGGTATAATTTTATTATTTACCGTTTTGAATTAAGTCATTGCTTTTACATTACATACTAATTTAAATTCAGTAAATTCAGTGACAACTTTAATAATTTAAAGTATAATATTCATTAATCAGGAAAATATCCGTTACGGAAGGGAAGGTGTTAGTAAAGAGGAGATAGTTGAAGCAGCTAAGAAAGCGTTCGCACACGACTTTATATCCCAGCTTCCAGATGTGAGTTGTTGGATTATTGAGCTAATTAATGAGTCATTTAATGAGTTAATTAATGAGTTAATTAATGAGTTGATTAATGAGTTAATTAATGAGTTAATTAATAAGTCATGTAAACAGGGATTGGCTAGTTAGAGGCGGTCCGTGTAGGCCTTACACTGTGCTTTCAGCAATACTCATAAGGTCATCAAGATGTTCTTTATGTTCTATTTTTGATTTGAATAAAGTTATATAATATAATAATTAATAAGTTAATTAATTGAGTTAAACTAGGGTTTAACCTTAGTTAGGATCAGTTAAATCTGTAAGATGTCAACTCTTACCTCCGAATGGGAGAGCTCAGAATATAATAGATTATTTTCGGTTAGAGACAAGAACTGGAGAATACATGTCTTCGCTTGTGGTTAATTGTAGTACATATTTAAATTTCAGCTCTATTAAAAAATCAGACAAAAGATCTGGTAACTTATCTAGTAACTGAGATCTGGTAACTTATCTAGTAACTGAGATCTGGTGACTGGTAACTGGTGTCTTGGTTAGCGGAAGCAGGTACCTAGTCAAGATTAATTGCCATGAACTTACAACTTGCATCTTAATTCTTGTACATTTTGCATCTTTTGGACTTTCTGATCTTCCCTGCCACACCAACAGATCTTTTGTACAATGTACTTTCATTACACTGTGATTCAAACTGTAAAGAATGAATTAGATTGTAAGTTGCGTCCCCGCTGTTTTATCGGGCGTTCAAGAAAAAAAGGCTAAAAAAGATCAGTCGGAGAGAAAAATCAAATTTGCGCTGTGTGGACTTAATATTTTGAAAAAATCACTCGCTTTAGACGGCATAGAGAGTGTTAGGTAACCAGTAGTTCCCCTACTAACCCATACTAAAGTCTATACCTAATCCTACTATATTACGTAATACCCTATAATTCTTGTCTAGAACATCAGCTGTAATCAATTACGTAATACAGTGTCTGCTCTAACTAATTAACCAAACCCCTGCCTCAGAGAGGTGTACCTTTAGTGTGTACGTCACTACGTCGTGTAGTCTGTCCTAATTGCACGGTAGGTACGTGATGCAGGTACGTGATGCATTATGTTATGGGTTACACACACTGTTTTACTGTGTAAAGAAAACATAACGATAATTTACCCAGTCTAGAGCTGCTGAGGATTGCAGTTCACATTCCTGATACACGTTATAATTTCTATTGAAGTTCTTTATCATACCTTATCAATTAATTAGAGTGTATAGAAACAGGTGCCAGTAAAATGACATAGTTTACACACTGTCAGTATACTGATTACTGCCATTTCGGGTATAATTCTTGGCACCTTCCCTAGTCCCTACCTCTTACTGCAGCGGTGTTTCTGTTAGGATCATACTCAGTGTTCAAGTATAATATGCATTATTATAGCCTGTACATTTCAATCAAGGTTTTTATTTTAGTATAGTATGATACGTTCATTTTAGTGTGATAAGAATTTTAGTATTTTTAGTAGGGTAAGTTGAGCGTATAATTTAGTAGGGTAAGTTGAGAGTATAATTTAGTAGGGTAAGTTGAGCGTATAACTTAGTAGGGTAAGTTGAGCGTATAATTTAGTAGGGTAAGTTGAGCGCGTATAGTTGAGACACAGTTAATAAACTGCGGAGTGACTAAAATGCTATACAGCAAAAACAGAACGCTCCAACCAAACACTCCACATACTGATCCTAACCACCCTAACAACTCTCTAGCTCTCTCTCTTCAACCCTCATTCCCTCACTCCTCTTGGTGCACAAAACCATTCTAACCTATATATGTCCCCCTGACGGGTTCCACAAGCCCAACGGTACATAGTTAGACGAAAAACAGAGAAGCCTTGATTGCCAGATCAAGGACTGCATCAGTAGCAGCGAAATACGGATATACCTTCTCCCTTACAGTCAGCGAGCTGACAACTATCTGACTGTGTCTTTTAGGCCTTGTCACACCACCTTCGCTATTGCATCCGCTCGCCCGTATTCACTGACACATGCCACACCTGGGTTTAGTATGAAGATGTACGCATATTCACCCAAGATGCGGAGATGCCTCAGTTTAGCGAGTTGAGATACAACAGCAAACTCACAGGAGCATGGATCAGAATCATCAGTTACCAACCTGACACCGTTTCGGGGCTTTAATCGCAATACGGTTTCCTGTCAGGCGCCCCAGCAGTCCACCCTTGAACCACCATCTGATCCGAGAGTCACTTGAGGAGACCCGTTAGAGCTCGCAATTGGCGACGAGATAACTTTTATGGTACCTCTAGATGTTATAGTGAACTCTCAAGCTCCAACCTTCCTGAACTCCCACTCCCTCTTTCTCGATAACAAGTAGATCCATCTGGAACAGTGGGCTGCCTCTTTCCCACTGTCCCGTACCAGCTTCTTCAGCTCTCTTCCCCTAAAACCAATCCTCCTCGCAGCTCTCTCTAAACTCTGCGCAACCACTCCCCTAGCTCCAACTTCGACTGCGGCATTATAACAGCACCAACCTTCCGCCTGAATCTCAGCCTGCAGACCGCTGTATCGGTCGAGCTTGTACTCGTGCGATTCAGCGATCCGCTCTTCAGATGGTACTGTTAGCTCCCACCAAATAACTGTCTTTGCCGACCTTGAGAATATCACAAGGTCCGGCCTCAGCCGTGTTTCCACAATCTCACTGGGAAACTTAAGCTGCCCCTCAAGGTCTGACAGCACTATCCAATCCCGATACCCACTCAGGATCCCAAAACCACGACTCTCCTTCCGGTCGTCTGTACCTGCTTTTCTTTTCCCAGCAGGAACAAAATCAATGAACTGCCTTCCATCGCCGGCCTTGTTCTTATAAGTGTTCACTCGGCGATCACAATGGAAGACAACCTGTTCAGAGATCTGCTTCAGAACCTTGTCGTGCCGCCATCTATACCTTCCTTGACTAAGGGCCACCTTACACCCAGCCAAAATGTGCTGAATGGTGCCCATCCTCTCCTCACATAACTTGCACTTCCCATCCTCATCTTCACTCCACTTGGAAACCATAGAGGGGGTTAAGAGGGTGCCGTACACAGCACTTAGCATGAACCCAATAAGTGAGTCACCATACTTAAAAAGTGTATGCCAGCTCAAATCCGTCTTCATTACGAGCTCTCTCCACTCACCCCACCTGCTCTGCATCTCCAGAGAACCTACTTGCACCTCCCTCTCTCTTTCAACGTTCTCCTTCACTCTCAGCATAACCTCCCTCTCTCTTTCCCGTTCATCCATCCTCTCCCAAGATTTTTTCCAGTCACCAAAACCGATGCCAACTCTTTTTTGAGGTTGCACCATCCCTCGCACCGATTCACAGACCAAATCTCTTCTGGCCTCTTCCAGTTCTGTCTCAGGCCTCCAAACTCTACCAGAACGAACTTGGGGCTGGACTGCTTTAATCAGGTCATCCTTAGATGTCTGATAGGATTGCAACAGTCGACACTTCTCTATCTTCCATGTATCTGTCAAACTGCTCACCGGTAAGGCCACACTGGATGATTGACTGAACAGACAAAGACCACTCAGAGTGTGCCCCACCCCTAACCACTTCCTGAGGAAACTATTGGTATTCTGTTCCCATCTGGTAACTGTTGTGATCGGAATATCATAGATGGCAAGAGGCCACTTCAGTTTTGGAAGGACCATGTACTGATATCCCCAGCACTTCTGGAGTCCAGTAAGGGAACTTTCATCGAGTCTCCGAAGAAAAGTGTTAAGGTCGACCTTGGTTGAGTCGATGACTGATTTGTCATTTCCTTCCACTCTTATCCATCTCCCAAGGAATTTTATCGGCTTCTCTGACACATTCGGAATCACCTCACCACCCAACTGCAAACACACCTCTTCTCTCTCCACCTCCTCCTCTCCTACCACTACCTCCTCAACCCACCTCACAGCCACTCCCTTCTTCAACACCAGTGCTCTGGACTTGGAGGACTTTAACTTAAATCTGGACCAGTCCACGTACTTCTGAAACACATTGAGTAACGTTTGCATATCCTCTGCACGTGCGGTCGTCAGACAGCTATCGTCCATAAACAGCTTCAGAGTTGGTATCGGTGTGTCATCCTTGATGTACTCAATGCTTCTCGGAACCTTAGACTTTAGGTGTTCATGCCCAAGGTTCATGCACAAGACAAACAAGATGACTGATATCACACACCCCATGAAGATTCCTATCTCAAACTGCTGCCAGTCTGATGTCACCGTTCTTGAGGAGAACCTTCCGAATACCCCGGAGAAGTACCGTAGGATAATATTGATAACCTTCTCGGGGACGTTGTAGAAACGGAGGGCCCTGGCAATCAGAACATGGGGTACCGCTCCGTAAGCGTTAGCCAGGTCAAGCCATACCACACTCAGATCCTTCTTCTTGACCTTTGCCTCCTTCAGTACCTCCCACATGGCACCAAAATGCTCCGTGCACCCACGGACGCCTGGCACACCACCCTTCTGTATAGAGAGGTCTACATATCCATTCGAGACAACAAAGCTGGTCAACCTCTTCGCCAGGATCGCCAAATAAATCTTCCCTTGAATGTTACCCAGGGAAATAGGCCGTCCTGAACTTGGTGAAAAGTCGCCATCCGCCTTTGGGATGTAGACACCCTCGAAATACCTACAATTGTCAGGATATTCTTCTAACTTATATCCAGTTCTTAACAGGTCCCAGAGATTCTTGGCAATACCAGGACATCTCTTGTACACTGTGTACGGGATCCCGTTGTTCCCCGGGGCACTCTTGCTCCTTGCCTTCTTTACAACCTCCTCAAACTCCTTCTTGGATACCGTTGTGAGGTCAAAGGCAACAGAGGGTTCAGGAGCACACTCAGGCAGACCCTCAAGTATACCAAGGGGCTGCTGCCGGGCTGGATCTCCGTACGTTCTGGCCAAGTGATCATCTAGCTCCTCCTTTGAACACTTAAGCTCCCCCACTGGACTTGGATTTAGCACTCCCTTGACTGTCTTGAAAGGGTCGCGTCCAAAATCCCCTCTAACTCTCCTTATCTCTCTCTGCTTCTGTCTCCTTTTCTCAGCCCTCCTCAACTTCATCAAACGACCAGCCAACACTCTCAATAATGCCTCATAACCATCCTTCTCTATCTCACTCCTTGCCTTCCTTTTCTTCCTCCTCAACTGCTTCCTCTTTTCAATCAGGCTGTCAATCTCCTCCTTTCGCCTGTTCTTAAAGCTCATGGACTTCTTTCCACTACCAGCACCTACTTCAACAATACCAAACAACTTGACACCCTCGTCGTACACTACATCACAATGACTCACCATCTTCTCTTGAAATGGTTTCCGCTTGAGAACCACTGCAAACTTCTCTACCAAACACTCATCAAACTTACTCCATCGACCATCATTGGACGCCGGCCACTTCACCTTGTCTCTTTTGCTAGCAGGTGGTTCGACTGAAATTCTCTTGTCAAGGAGAGCCCGGATATCTCTAGCACTGTGGTTGTTTTCCTGGCTAGATACCTCCGTCGAAGTTACAGGCATACTGCCAGCCGACGACTCCCCTTCCCAAATGCACTTCATTCGACCCCGATGGATATTCCTGCCTTTGACTGTGTCAAACCGACGTCCACATACACAGATACAACTCTGTCCCTCTCCTGCTTCAACCGTCGAGGACTCTCGACTACCTAAATTTGTCCTTTTCCGGAGTACAGGTAAGTGGAGGGATGCCTACAAAGCCTTTATTGTTAACCCGGGCAACTCGTCTCTAAATAAAGACTCCCGGGGCCTTAGAGAAGCAGGAGGCGTGGTACCGATGTAGGCTGAGGTAGCCACTTTTATGACCCCGTCTGACTTCTCTATTGCAGATCCGCTGCAGGCTCCGACCACTACCCAACCTAAAGACCAAAACCAGGCATACTATCTGTCTTATCATATGGGTCTTACCCCATGGTAGCTGGCCTATCCCAGCAGTATGATTTAGTAGGGTAAGTTGAGCGTATAATTTAGTAGGGTAAGTTGAGCGTATAATTTAGTAGGGTAAGTTGAGCGTATAACTTAGTAGGGTAAGTTGAGCGTATAATTTGGTAGGGTAAGTTGAGCGTATAATTTAGTAGGGTAAGTTGAGCGTATAATTTAGTAGGGTAAGTTGAGCGTATAATTTAATAGGGTAAGTTGAGCGTATAATTTAGTAGGGTAAGTTGAGCGTATAATTTAGTAGGGTAAGTTGAGCGTATAATTTAGTAGGGTAAGTTGAGCGTATAACTTAGTAGGGTAAGTTGAGCGTATAACTTAGTAGGGCAAGTTGAGCGTATAATTTGGTAGGGTAAGTTGAGCGTATAATTTAGTAGGGTAAGTTGAGCGTATAATTTAGTAGGGTAAGTTGAGCGTATAATTTAGTAGGGTAAGTTGAGCGTATAATTTAGTAGGGTAAGTTGAGCGTATAATTTAGTAGGGTAAGTTGAGCGTATAACTTAGTAGGGTAAGTTGAGCGTATAATTTACTTTATAACTTTGTTGTGTGGAAACCCTGCACTCTGGGAACGTCTATAATTCATGAATAAATTGCTAGTAAATTACAGGTTAATAATCATTATATTATTATTTAAATAAGCTTCACATGGCACTGACTCGCAGATTATACTCACTTATTATATACGGAGTATAATTGACAGTTCTAAACCAGAGATTAATGACGAGCTGCACACCGCATAACTCTCTGATCTTCAGTATAAAATGCAGTGTAATAACTACTGTCTAGTGTGTACGCGTGCGGCACGTACACGGCACGTACGGCACGTACACGGCACGTACACGCCACGTACAAGACACGTTCACGGTACGTACAAGACATGTACGGCACGTACCGTTTACACACTGCACTATGTGTATAACTGTGTACTGTGTAGCTGTGAGCTTGTTACCATGATTATTTCAATCCGTACAAACCACTTTAACGACTGTATTCAGCTCGTGTGGTCTCTACTCTCTCTCTCTCTTGTCAAAACTATTTGAAAATTAGCTCAAGTAAGTTAAGATCCGGATATATGCACTATTTACACTGCTCATTGTATAGTGCACAATGTACAATGTACAGTGTACACACACTAAGATTGCTTCCAGGAGAGAGCCGCGCTTTACTGAGAGATCCATATCCTTGTTTTGCCATGATATTTGGAGGAATAATCGTCCGTCAACCATTTTATTCGGAAATGTGGCAAAATCTTTATAAAAATTTGCGTCCATTGAAGTGCAGACAAAAGTTGTCATGAAAAGTCAGAACCATGCCAAAGGTCTACAGACTCCATCCAGTGTTTTACAGGGAGACAGATGCTCTTGAACAATTTAAATTACTGTGCGTGACCGTAATTGTGTACGTGACCATAATTGTGGACCACTTATATTATCACAGTGGACCACTTATAGTTATATCCAGTCTGGGTAAGTTCCATAATGTACATTAACTTCAAGTATTTATACCATAATTATGCTTGTGTAATGTGAAATTGCACCGGTATAGAAATGAGGCAGTTTTATTGTTCGTAAGTTAATTTAGGTTACAACTGAGTAACAGAGTTGTACCAGCTTACCAGGAATCAGGGAGGATGTAGGTGACAAAGAGAGAGAGAGAGAGAGAGAGAGAGAGAGAGAGAGAGAGAGTAATGATTATTGTCTTACTTCCCTATAATATCATGTATAGTGTAAACGTGTTTTAACTTTATATAGGCCCCTGTACTGAAATGAGAGTTGTTAATAACAGAATAGTGAATCAAAATATTAAAGAATTGGTGTAATTAGCGGTAATTTGTAGTGCCCATTTTACCTGACAACACTAAAATATACCTGTAACTAATTCTTAACAGGGCTACGATACGTTATGTGGCGAGAGAGGGAGTCAGATGTCAGGAGGGCAAAAGCAGCGCATAGCCATTGCACGTGCACTAGTGCGCGACCCTAAGATTCTCCTTCTTGATGAGGCGACCAGTGCTCTCGATAACAAATCGGAGAAAATAGTGCAACAGGCACTAGATAAGGTGGGGAAAGTTTATAACACTGCAAAAAAAATGGGTTAAGATTTAACTTATATATTGTCGTGAAATTAATTTGGATTCAAGATTTAATGCAACAGAAATCGTACTTAAATCTCCATGAAAGTATGTAACTGTAAGACTATTATAAAGGAGTATTTAGTATTGTAAAAGTTGAACACTCCAGGCTAGAGAAGGACGTACGACTCTGATAATAGCACATCGTCTCTCAACAATACGGGATGTAGATAAGATATACGCTTTATCAGACGGAGCGGTATTGGAGGAGGGGACACACGAGGAGCTGATGAAGGTTACTGACGGACTTTACCGGGGTCTGGTTAACTACCAACAAGCTGTTCAGGTAATAACTAGTGTAGGTCACTGACGGACTATACCGGGGTCTGGTTAACTACCAACAAGCTGTTCAGGTAATTACTAGTGTAGGTTACTGACGGACTATACCGGGGTCTGGTTAACTACCAACAAGCTGTTCAGGTAATAACTAGTGTAGGTCACTGACGGACTTTACCGGGGTCTGGTTAACTACCAACAAGCTGTTCAGTTAATTACTAGTGTAGGTTACTGACGGACTATACCGGGGTCTGGTTAACTACCAACAAGCTGTTCAGGTAATTACTAGTGTAGGTTACTGACGGACTTTACCGGGGTCTGGTTAACTGCCAACAAGCTGTTCAGGTAATTACTAGTGTAGGTTACTGACGGACTATACCGGGGTCTGGTTAACTACCAACAAGCTGTTCAGGTAATTACTAGTGTAGGTTACTGACGGACTATACCGGGGTCTGGTTAACTACCAACAAGCTGTTCAGGTAATAACTAGTGTAGGTCACTGACGGACTTTACCGGGGTCTGGTTAACTACCAACAAGCTGTTCAGGTAATAACTAGTGTAGGTTACTGACGGACTATACCGGGGTCTGGTTAACTACCAACAAGCTGTTCAGGTAATTACTAGTGTAGGTTACTGACGGACTATACCGGGGTCTGGTTAACTACCAACAAGCTGTTCAGGTAATTACTAGTGTAGGTTACTGACGGACTTTACCGGGGTCTGGTTAACTACCAACAAGCTGTTCAGGTAATTACTAGTGTAGGTTACTGACGGACTTTACCGGGGTCTGGTTAACTACCAACAAGCTGTTCAGGTAATTACTAGTGTAGGTTACTGACGGACTTTACCGGGGTCTGGTTAACTACCAACAAGCTGTTCAGGTAATAACTAGTGTAGGTTACTGACGGACTATACCGGGGTCTGGTTAACTACCAACAAGCTGTTCAGGTAATAACTAGTGTAGGTTACTGACGGACTATACCGGGGTCTGGTTAACTACCAACAAGCTGTTCAGGTAATTACTAGTGTAGGTCACTGACGGACTTTACCGGGGTCTGGTTAACTACCAACAAGCTGTTCAGGTAATAACTAGTGTAGGTTACTGACGGACTATACCGGGGTCTGGTTAACTACCAACAAGCTGTTCAGGTAATTACTAGTGTAGGTTACTGACGGACTATACCGGGGTCTGGTTAACTACCAACAAGCTGTTCAGGTAATTACTAGTGTAGGTTACTGACGGACTTTACCGGGGTCTGGTTAACTACCAACAAGCTGTTCAGGTAATTACTAGTGTAGGTTACTGACGGACTTTACCGGGGTCTGGTTAACTACCAACAAGCTGTTCAGGTAATTACTAGTGTAGGTTACTGACGGACTTTACCGGGGTCTGGTTAACTACCAACAAGCTGTTCAGGTAATAACTAGTGTAGGTTACTGACGGACTTTACCGGGGTCTGGTTAACTACCAACAAGCTGTTCAGGTAATAACTAGTGTAGGTTACTGACGGACTTTACCGGGGTCTGGTTAACTACCAACAAGCTGTTCAGGTAATTACTAGTGTAGGTTACTGACGGACTTTACCGGGGTCTGGTTAACTACCAACAAGCTGTTCAGGTAATTACTAGTGTAGGTTACTGACGGACTTTACCGGGGTCTGGTTAACTACCAACAAGCTGTTCAGGTAATTACTAGTGTAGGTTACTGAAGGACTATACCGGGGCCTGGTTAACTACCAACAAGCTGTTCAGGTAATTACTAGTGTAGGTTACTGACGGACTATACCGGGGTCTGGTTAACTACCAACAAGCTGTTCAGGTAATTACTAGTGTAGGTTACTGACGGACTTTACCGGGGCCTGGTTAACTACCAACAAGCTGTTCAGGTAATTACTAGTGTAGGTTACTGACGGACTTTACCGGGGTCTGGTTAACTACCAACAAGCTGTTCAGGTAATTACTAGTGTAGGTTACTGACGGACTTTACCGGGGTCTGGTTAACTACCAACAAGCTGTTCAGGTAATTACTAGTGTAGGTTACTGACGGACTTTACCGGGGTCTGGTTAACTACCAACAAGCTGTTCAGGTAATAACTAGTGTAGGTTACTGACGGACTATACCGGGGTCTGGTTAACTACCAACAAGCTGTTCAGGTAATAACTAGTGTAGGTCACTGACGGACTTTACCGGGGTCTGGTTAACTACCAACAAGCTGTTCAGGTAATAACTAGTGTAGGTTACTGACGGAATATACCGGGGTCTGGTTAACTACCAACAAGCTGTTCAGGTAATTACTAGTGTAGGTTACTGACGGACTATACCGGGGTCTGGTTAACTACCAACAAGCTGTTCAGGTAATTACTAGTGTAGGTTACTGACGGACTTTACCGGGGTCTGGTTAACTACCAACAAGCTGTTCAGGTAATTACTAGTGTAGGTTACTGACGGACTTTACCGGGGTCTGGTTAACTACCAACAAGCTGTTCAGGTAATTACTAGTGTAGGTTACTGACGGACTTTACCGGGGTCTGGTTAACTACCAACAAGCTGTTCAGGTAATAACTAGTGTAGGTTACTGACGGACTTTACCGGGGTCTGGTTAACTACCAACAAGCTGTTCAGGTAATAACTAGTGTAGGTTACTGACGGACTTTACCGGGGTCTGGTTAACTACCAACAAGCTGTTCAGGTAATTACTAGTGTAGGTTACTGACGGACTTTACCGGGGTCTGGTTAACTACCAACAAGCTGTTCAGGTAATTACTAGTGTAGGTTACTGACGGACTTTACCGGGGTCTGGTTAACTACCAACAAGCTGTTCAGGTAATTACTAGTGTAGGTTACTGAAGGACTATACCGGGGCCTGGTTAACTACCAACAAGCTGTTCAGGTAATTACTAGTGTAGGTTACTGACGGACTATACCGGGGTCTGGTTAACTACCAACAAGCTGTTCAGGTAATTACTAGTGTAGGTTACTGACGGACTTTACCGGGGCCTGGTTAACTACCAACAAGCTGTTCAGGTAATTACTAGTGTAGGTTACTGACGGACTATACCGGGGTCTGGTTAACTACCAACAAGCTGTTCAGGTAATTACTAGTGTAGGTTACTGACGGACTTTACCGGGGCCTGGTTAACTACCAACAAGCTGTTCAGGTAATTACTAGTGTAGGTTACTGGCGGACTATACCGGGGTCTGGTTAACTACCAACAAGCTGTTCAGGTAATTACTAGTGTAGGTTACTGGCGGACTTTACCGGGGTCTGGTTAACTACCAACAAGCTGTTCAGGTAATTACTAGTGTAGGATCAATTAACTCATTAATTAGTCATAATTAATTAGCATTGAACAGTTGATTCCGTTATGGAGTACCTACATAGCGGGTTGTAGTGTGTAACTTTGTAATAATGTTTCTGATAGGAAAAATTAGTGCAACTAATTGACTTATTAATCAAAAAAATAATTAGCTATTAGTTAATATATTATAATCATCAGGATGAAGATGAGAAGGCTATGACAGTTTCAGACAAGGTTGTAAGTATAATGACGGCGGATGGAGTAGAACTCCCCTCAACTCTACAGGAAATTAAGGTTTTTATACTTCTTTCAGACGTAATCTTTTATTATATGATTAAAGAAATTTACATTTCTTAAATAATAATTTAATATAACGTTCACAATTTTAAACATTTCCGAAAGTTTCTCGTCAAAATATCCTTATTATTTGCTATATACCTTAAACGTGTTTTTACCTATATTGTTAGGTACATTTTGTGAAATTTTATATTAAAATTGCGTAAATTCAATGTCGATTTATATGTTTTCTCAAGAATAAATTCTATAAAGGTTGCACTTTGATTGATTTATCATTACATCAAAACTATTAATATGATGTGAATTGTCGATATGTTTTCATTTATTTTCATCGAAATGATGAACAGCATACGATTCAACAGGTCGAACTTGAACAAATCTTGGATGTAGGTTTAGTGTGTTGTTTTGATGTTGAGCCAATCGCTTATCTTACAAAAATCTTACAAAAATCTTACAAATATCTTACACACATCTTACACACATCTTACACACATCTTTCACAGATCTTACACAGATCACTACCGAGCTACCGTTAAATGTGAACACTCCTTTCAGTCTTTGTGAACAGTAACTCATTACAATATACTTTTTAAATGGAAATTGTCAATGTAAAGTGTTTACATGCTCATTACTCATTGTGTCTATGTGTGAGATTTGAGAGTCCAATCATTTGTTAATTATCAATTTATCAACGAACTGAAAAGTTGTTGTTTTAAATTAACTCGCTTGATTACTTAATTATTGCATGCTCAGGATACATTTAATGGAAAAGTTGGAAGTCCTGTAAAAGAGTCCCGGTATGTTTTGGACATGCTTTCTGACGCTGAAGAAGAGGTTAAAATCTTAACATTTTATATTTTCATTCAATTATTTCATGTAGAACCTATCATAGAACCTTTCAGACTCATAGATCCTCTCAAATGTCGGATTTTACAGTTTAAAAAAAAAGAAGAAAAAAAAGATCTGTTCAAAACACATCCCAGGGATCAAATCGTCATCTAATGAGATTAAACAGATTGTAACAGCAGGTAAAAGTAGTGACTGACGAGAAAGTGGAAGAGATCCCTGAGGAAGAAATCAAACCAGCTACGTTTTTGGAGATATTAAACGAATGTAATCATGCTGAGTATACTCTCATGGGTAAATACTACAACTCATTATATAATATTACCATTAATGGTAGAAAGAAAGCAGAAGTTAACTATAATATCTTTATATCTTTAGACTTAAATATTATTCTAGCTATAATTGTTCCTCATCAATTATTTAAGGTAACAAAAATTCGTGAAAAGTCTTACTTATCTCTGAAACTGTTTACTTGCTGAGCTTCTATAACGTGCTCCTTTAAGTATTATAAATTATAACGTCCCCTATTTTCACGTGGTGTGACGTCATGTCACGTGGTGTGAAGTCACACTATAAGTTTTATAACGTTCCCTACTTTCACGTGGTGTGACGTCACACTATAAGTTTTATAACGTTCCTATTTTCACGTGGTGTGACGTCACACTATAAGCTTTATAACGTGCCCTATTTTCACGTGGTGTGACGTCACACTATAAGTTTTATAACGTTCCATATTTTCACCACCAGGATAACACTCTCTCCCTCAGGATTGGGAAGTCTGGGTGCGGCAGCTAATGGTGTTACTATGCCTGTCTTCGCGGTCCTCTTTGCTGGTGTTATTAATGTGAGTCTACTGTTTCTCTTTCTCTCTCTTTCTCTTTCTCTTTCTCTTTTTCTTTTTCTTTTTCTTTTTCTTTTTCTTTTTCTTTCTCTTTCTCTTTCTCTTTCTCTTTCTCTTTCTCTTTTTAGTAGTTATTAATGTGAGTCTACTTTTTATCTTTCTCTTTCTCTTTCTCTTTCTCTTTTTAGTAGTTATTAATGTGAGTCTACTTTTCCTCTCTTTAAGTCTTTAGTATTTTGAGTAGCCAGCATGATTTGATGATTTCTTTTATTGTGCAGAAAAGATGACTCCACTTCGTGAACCATGTTAATGTAGACGTAGATGATCTTATGATGAACATTTTATATCCAAACTTAACTTTCAAAAGATGTACAAACACTATGTAACCTGCAGGATCTAGTAGGACTAGCCGTTGCTCATCAAGCAGGAGAGGATCCGGATTTCAGTAAAACTGACAAATGGGCCATGTACTTTGCTTTCCTGGGAATTGGGACTGCACTTGCTTTCTTCACCCAGGTACTGTGGTTTTAAAGTTACTAAATCAAATAGCTAGTACAATAACTAAAATAATTTAAAAACAGATGCTAAATTCAGTTGTCATCATCGTCTCCTCTGCTGTTATTATATTTCGGAATGTATTTATGTTGATAAGATTGATAAAGCACTGCGTCACAATTAGTCTTTATCTACTGAAAATTCGTATAACATTTCATTTTGTTTGCTTTATTTGCTTTTAATACACTCATCAAGTATTTCTCCCTCCAAAAATTTTACGCGATTTCAAAATTTTACCACGTGTCAAAATTCACGTGTCAAAATGATAGATTATAACATTACTGACTATTTCTACATGACTCTACTTCAGACATGTCTGAAGTATGTATACTGTATTGGACTTATGAGCGAGAGTTTCACTTTCACTTTCACTTTCACTTTCACTTTCACTTTCACTTTCACTTTCACTTTCACTTTCACTTTAAATTCTACATGACTCTACTTCAGACATACTGTATTGGACTTATGAGCGAGAGTTTCACTCGAAGATTAAGAGTCAGATCTTTTAAAGCTATTCTACGACAGGTAACTTCATAAATGACAGTTTTTCAATTGCCATCCGACATTTTTTATTATATGGTGCTCATGTTTTATACCCCAGAAATAAACTAAGCACTGACAGCGAAATATTTTCAAAGTTTCTTAACTTTAGATCCACTTAAATTTCAGAATTTAGCGTTTTTCGACGACCCCGCCAACTCAATCGGAGCCCTTACCACCAGACTATCCACTGAAGCAAACGCTGTCAAGGATGCCACAGGTGAAAATGATTAAGATTATTAAACTAGATCAGAACCTGCTACTAGTACACTTGTCACACCACATGACCACAATATTACCATGGTAACCTGCAGGTACACGTGTCACACCATGTGACCACAATATAACCATGGTAACCTGCAGGTTCACGTGTCACACCACGTGACCACAATATAACCATGGTAACCTGCAGGTTCACGTGTTGCTACCGTGATCCAGGTTGTGGTAGGAATGTCTGCCGCGCTTGTTATAGCTTTTATGACAGAGTGGAGATTGGCTCTGGTATGCCTGGGTTGTATTCCCTTCATCGTAATTGGAGGTTTGTGGAGTTGTGTAGCCAAGTTCATTCCTGTTTAGTGTTTACTGAAAAAGGGATGGTTTAAAGGCTGATTATTTGAGTTTAATGATTAAAGTTAACCACAGGAAAAGTTATAATATAATCTTAATTTTTGGACTTGTTCGGTGGTTTATGATCCGAAGAATATGGATAATTGAGGCATCTTTGTAGGTCTAGTTTAAAACTATCGAATAAACTCCAACTTTTCAGGTATAATTCAGATGTGGCAGGTAACTGGAACTACCAAGGGAGTAGCTAAACTTTACGAAGCTTCAGGTACTAACTGTCTAAATAGAGATATATCTCTAAGTGACTAAATCTGCCGCTAGAAGTTTACAGCACGTTCTGTAATATTTCTTTTCATTTTCAATTTATACAGTTATTGGAATTTCTGAATGGTTATTTGACGGTTAGTTACGTTTCTATACAGTATGCATGCACAATGCACATGTTAGTATTGAGTTACTGAAACTGCGTTTTATCAGGTAAAACAGCAGCAGAGTCAATAGAGAACATAAGGACAGTAGCCTCACTTGGAATAGAGAACCTGTTCTACAAACACTACTGTCAAGCGCTCAGAGCACCCAGGAGGTACAATTTTATTTAATCCCGGTTATTTGCCACACCCTTTTCGTTTTCTCATAGTTTTCTCATAGTCCGCGATGAATCTACGTTTCAGTGTAAGTGTTTGATATCACTTGAAATTACTGTTACCCCACCAAAATTAAGGTCTAAAATATTAAAATTCCAGAGAAACGACCCGGAAAGCTCACGTGGTGGGTCTATGCATGGGTCTGAGTGAAGCGGCTACTTATTTCACCTTCGCTGCTGTGTTTGGGTACGGTAGTGTTCTCATTGCAGACGGGCTAACTAGCTTTGAGGATGTTGTTAAGTGAGTTACATACATATTACATGTCTGTTTCATGTTGTTAAGTGAGTTGTTTTGATTTGTGATTTATTTATTTTTCGGCATATTGATATTCAGTGAGTGAAGAAAGTTTCTAAAATGAAAATTTACTGCAATTATTTTGTTTCCCCAATTTTACTCCCAACTTAAAATATCAAGAAAAATACGGTTATAATTAAAAAGCAATTCATTGAACAAAAATAGATATTTAAACACAAATTTGATATAACCTCAAGATATTTAAAAAAACAGGAATGAAATAACTTTAGATTTGTTTGGAGAGGCAAATCATACACAGTTTAGGCTCTAGAAAGTTTAGGAATTAAATAAGTATAACCTAATTCCTGGAGCTGAAAATTAATGATATAAAATCGTTTACAATTTACCTAATTACCTGAATCAAATTTCAGTCATTTTAGACCCTTCCCCTCGACCCGGAAAGCCAATTTACAAATAGCTATTGCCTATTGTATAGAATCCGTGATCTCAGTAGTTACTGGATCATTTGTGGGGCCAATGTTTCTCATTTCAATTATTTCTCCTGCTGCATGCTTTGCAACTATCACTGTAGACATTTCAATTACAATGTCTCTCTCAGTCTCATTCCTCCAGAGGTTCCTCGCTGACAACACTGTGTAACTCGTTACCATGGTGATCATTGATGTTGCATAAACAAACAAGGATCTCACTGCTCGTAGGTTGAGGTGTTTAGAGATGCTGTCATCATAAAGGATAGGGTTAATCATTGAATTTATAGGTAAAATACCAATAGAGAAGATTGAGTACAAAAATGTTGCATCCAGCACCTCACACGAATGTAGGACACAGATCACAATGAATGGTACCCAGCAGATAAAGTCTGTACAGATGATAAATGCGATCTTTCTATTAGTTCTCCTCCTCCTTTTGGATGCTGCATCATTTTTTTGGACGTTAACAGCATGGGATGAACGTGTTGTTATGACTCCTATGGAGATATAGCAGACTGCTATTATTAAGAAGCACAGCAGGTCTATTCCTAGAATTGTCCAGACAAAATGTCTCTGAGGGTCCGTGTCTTTGACGAAGTATTTGAAGAGACACACTCCATCGTTTCCATAAAAAGTGACTTTCCTTCTGGTTTCAGTGATGTTTGTGTAGTCATAGTCATGTGAAAACATACCATCCACCATTTTATTGATCATATGCCAAGACAGTGTCCGGTTTTTCATTCTCCCATAGAAGCCTTGTAAGCCCGCAAAGTGAGTCTCCTTGTTGACTCGTCCTATGAATATTCTCATCGCAGCGTCGTACGTCAGCCCATTGACGAAGTAGTCCTCAAATCTATTAATCAGTGGAAATACCGATATGAAGGTAGCTACTGAGCAAAGAAGGAAACCTGTCAATAACATCTTAAGTTTCAGTTTGGAGGTAACATCACCTTGGGGCTTCATGACAGAGTAAACTCCTTTAATTCGAGTCATGCTCAGCCCCGTCATGGCAAATAAGGAGATCTGTGATCCCATCGAGCTTATCACCCCTAGTACCTGGCAAAAAGTACTTGTGAGCCACATGTTCTGTTGGGAGCAGTAATCGTCTCCGTATATTATAGTGTCAAGAGTAGCGATGAAGAGTAGATATACACCTATTAGTAGGTCCGCATATGATATCATTACGATGAGGCATTTGTTTACAAATACCATTGATTTGTCACAAGTTTTGAGAAACACAATGCTCTTTATGATGACCCAGAAGTTTGCAGAAACGGCCGTCACCCCCATAGTCCAAGACATCAAAACCAAGAACCAGTTCTTGAGGATTCTGACTGAGCAATCTTCATTACACTCATCTGATAGATTAGAACAGTTGATAGTGCCATCACATTTGTTTGTAATCGGAATGTAGAAGCCTGTGTCAGTGCACTGGAAATGGTTTGTACACATGTTTTCGTCAGAACCGTCACCACAGTCGTCCACTAGGTCGCATACTTGTTTAAATTCTAAACATTTGTAATTGTTCTTACAAGCAAAGTAATCCATTATATAAGCAGCTTGACGTTTTCTTAGGAAGGTTAGATGTTTGTTGTCGGCAATGGTAAAGACTTTGGAATATAATTGTTGAGAGCACTGTTCTGGACTTCCAAGGCTTTGGATGGGGCATGAAGAGTTGATACATTTTTTACTACAACTTGTCAGAACGTAATTCTCCCCAAACAGGCTGTCACACTCTATGGCTTTGGATGGAATGTGGATTTGAATGTCAGTCTGTCCGAAAACATCAAGAGTTTCATTACCAAGAAAGTACTGGTTCACGCATTCATCTTTGAGGTGTTCAATGTTGCCAAGTCCTCGAACACAGTATGAAAGATGTCTACTCAGACCATCTGATGAACTTAGTGAAATTGAGGAGGGTATCTCGATTGATAAACGAGCAAGTTTGCAGACTTGGAGTTCATTACCACATGTCTCTATACCATCGCACAGCTGTTCGAATTCAATGTAGTCCGCACGTCCGGATGAACAGAGGTATACATTTCCACAGGATGCAGCATCTCTAACATATCGAAATGTTTTTCCTTGTCCACAACTTGGCCAATCTTTTTCTTCGTCCTTTCCATCTGTGCAATCTCTTTCACCGTCTTTTAACCAAGCTAACCGGATCGGAAGATTTCCCGCTGTTGTTAGAAGTCTACGTGTGCACGTTTCCACAGTGAGACTAGAATTTCTGCAACGAAAAGTTTTTTCGTCGCTTTTGTCTGTGCAATCGTCCTTGAAGTCACACAGGCTGTGTTTATGCACGAAACATGCTGACGAAGTTTGAACGCAATGCGTATCAAAATGGTCATCACACAAAGGGTTCCCTATGCATATTTTCTGTGAGGATATGCTCGAATTATACCCTTCAATCTCACAGAAAATTCCGACTTTTAAGGGATCGGAGCAGTTTGTCTGATCTAAAAATTTGTCACAGTAAGGCTCGAAGTGCATCATAGTTGCACATCTGAAGTGGTCTGGAAGTGGTACCTTGACCTGCATTATATTGTAGACCGAAAAAAATGTTGACAGTGTGCAGGAAGATTGCGTATCATTCGAGACTAAACATGTGCTCTCATACGTTTCTGGACAATTCCTGATGGTGTTGCAGCTTCTCATGGGGCTCAAGTAATCCTTCTTCACATTTGAGTATTTGATGTCACAGTAGCTTCCGTATTTATATCCGTTACAATTAGCCTCATCCTCACATGTTTGCATGTCACATCTATCATTGCACAAGTCACTGGCATAGGTCTGTTTCCCGCTTGGAAGTTCCGCCATTTCACTACCTTCTTTTTGACACCCAATTTCTTCAGCAAGATTATTGTTGAAACAATCCTGGATATCCTCACACAAATAGCCGGATTGATATATGCTGTCCTTGTGAGTCACGAGTGAACCAATAAACGAGGGTACAATCTCAGAGCAAATGAAGACTCCGCAAAGCGTCTTCCCGTCTCCCTTCATAACCGCGGCGGTGATTGCATCCAATTTGCAGGCCTGGTAGAAGTATGGGTCGTTTGAGCAAGTCCTGGTATACTCATTGACAAGTACGAGTTCGGTAAGCTGCACTAGACCCAGTCCATACACTTCATCAGAATGCGTGCATTTGTAGATAAGTTCTTGGTTTGCACATTTCACGTTTCGCAGAAACCCGTTCACTTCGGTTAACTGCCAAGAGGCGTCTTCGTTAGAATTTGGAAGTGTTTGACAATCTGAAATGTTTAATGCTAGTGTTGGACAATTCCACGTTAAGCTGTTAAGGTCGCGTTTGGTGAAAATGCGAAATTTTTAGACAGGCACATAATTTTAGTGAAAATAAGTTCTCTAGACTTTCAACTTTATTAAGCTAGGTAACCAATGTTTTTTGTTTGATATTGAAAGGCAGTAAAACTATCAGACCGCGATGAATGGGGACTTGCTATATTAATATCCATGAAATTCCATTTACTGAAGTACGGTTCCAAAAATTAGACCTCTGCAAAGTGTCAAAACTGTTCAGATCAAACAATTTTTCTCAAAAATCTCCGTAAGGACGGTGTCGCGTTATAATTTCGGTGTCGCGTTATAATTTCTCTTCTGTCAAAGGCAAAGGAGTACCATAGTGGTGTCGCGTTATGCTAAAAAACCACTGTAACCTTTCTCTTCTGTCAAAGGCAAAGGAGTACCATAGTGGTGTCGCGTTATGCTAAAAAACCACTGTAACCTTTCTTTTCTGTCAAAGGCAAAGGAGTACCATAGTGGTGTCGCGTTATGCTAAAAAACCACAGTAACCTTTCTCTTCTGTCAAAGGCAAGGGAGTACCATAGAATTTGTCAGGATCTTATCTTTCACGATAAACATTTTGGAAGGACGGTCCGAACTTGCCACGTCCGTTACATTTTTACATTTTTTTGAAACTTTTCTAAAAATCTAAAGATTTATTCTAAGCTGAGACCGTCTTAGACAAAAAGATGTGATGTTTTCATATTTTCAGATCCAAAATTGAACAGAAAATGACTGAGTTATGCATAATTTTGCATATGCCCAATGCCCATAATATATTTTATGGGAGTAGCCGTAAGAAAAGCATGAGCCTAAAATGGACAGTTTTGGTTATTGTGACCCTCATGGACGTTTTTGAGGCCTAAACACTGGTAGAAATATAGACTGAGGGAAAATTAGCATGACAATTGACAAACGTGTCAAGTCAAAAATTTGGAAAAATCAGAAAAATTCGTTTGTCTATCATAGTCGCATCCAATGTCCTTCACATTTTCAAATGGCTTTGATGCGCAAAAAATTGAGTATTTGGTCTAAAAAATTAATCGGACTCCTGAAACCACAGAATGTGTTCACTATGGCAACGTGAAAGTTTTGCATTTTCAAAAAAGGAAAAAATTTCACCTCACACGGTTGCCTGTTTTTATCAACGGGGAATAAAATGAACATAAAAACAGGAAGAGAGTGCAATGATCTCAGGGGATAGTTTGTTAAAAATGAGAAAATGTTATGCAAATAAAAAAAGTAATCAACCAATCCCAAAATAGAGTGGACCGTGGCCAGTGCCTTCTTTTTGCAAACAAAATGAAATGATTTAAATCACTACCGTAGAATGGGGGAACTTCGCAATTTAAATCACTACAATCTCAATTAATGCAGAATGATACCGAGAATTAAATCGGTTGCTGGCTTTTCACTGGCGACTGGCGACAGTCCACTTTACAGTTTACCCAATTTTTAATTATGCGATTGGTGATAAACGTTACAATTTGGTGATAAACGTTACAATTTGAAGTTAGAAACCTACCGTTTGCGCAGAGATACATCGGTTGGGCCAGGATGAATATCAATAAACACTTGATGCTTAACATCCTGAGCAGCCAACAGTTATTGGTGTCTTGTAAATTAATATTTATAATAATCTTTAACAAAATCTTCGTTTTCAAAAGTCTTATCGAATATCAGAAAGAGAGAATAGCGTGGTTTTAGTCCGCATTCCATCTTCCATCACATAAATAATTCTTTTCGATCGTAAATACAAGTCCTATTCCTAATAATCTTAAAAAATAAATGACTTCAAGCACTCAGTGCTTGACTGAGTATCGACTGCTAACTCAAAGGAATTGGGCTGACTTTTATAGTGTCCATCCTTCTGCTCGAGAAAAGAAGAATACGTAATTTAGCTTTATTTGAAATTCTAGCTCATTCTGAGAGAAAAATTAATTCAGCCGATCGATCGATCTTAAAATAACACAATAAAGATTCAGCCGATCGATCAATCTTAAAATAACACAATAGAGATTCGATGGCATTATGAAACGATTTCTATTATTAGTAATCTCAACCAAAGTGTTAAATCAAAAAGGTATGGACATCACGAGACCGACCAAACAAAGCAATCTGCCCCAAAGGATTGCAAACCAACAATGGATCAAACCACCTTGCTATTAATATCAAAACAAAGAACGGTGAAATCTGCCCCAAGGGATTGCAAACCAACAATGGATCAAACCACCTTGCTATTAATATCAAAACAAAGAACGGTGAAATCTGCTCCAAGGGATTGCAAACCAACGGTAATCGTACTCTAGTGCGACACGTACTCTAGTGCGAAGTCCTACAAAAACGTACTCTAGTGCGACAATGTCGATCTTGGAGGTTTCGCACTAGGGTACGTGTCGCACTAGGGTACGTGAACCTAAACCAACAATCCATTGAAGCATATCTGTAATATTTGAGCAGACTTAGAGGGTGTTTGAGGTGACGTTCACTACCGTAAAAATAAAATCAGTCTAAGACTTTCCTGGTTCTTACCCATGTAAACGTGTGTTAGGCAGTACCCTCGTCTCATTTGTCCCTGCTGTGTACCCAAACACACTTGACTGTCCAATCATGTAGCTATGCTGTTTGTAGACACCAGTGACCAGAGTTGCCCCTTAGGCTCAGAGACATTACCCGTTTTCTTACTTTGTATTTGTAACACTACATTATAGTGTAACGCATCATATTATGCCCGTAATGCTTTGGCTTTATATTAAATTCAAAATCCCCCTAGTTACTGTCTCGGTAAAATAGTTTGTATTATATTTCTGGTGTGACAAGTAACGACAATTTGGATTTAGACTATTGGTGATGACGTCATGAAACCAGAAACACACTGTTCGGGGTTTTCCAGATATAATGAAATCATATCATAATGTACGGTCTTCACGGTTCTGTCAACTCAAGAAGATTACTCAACAATTCCTAAAAGGATGATACTAGATCTTGATATGATCACCTGGTTGCAAGGCGCCCTCTAAAACACGATAATCAAATGATGTGTCAAATGTCCGGCGCCCTGGAGGCACAGTAAAGGTGAGGTGCGTCGCTAAAAACTAAAGAGTTCTCGTCTTGGTTAGCGACTCTTTTCATCTTGATGAAATTCATGATTCTATTAGCTGAATAGTTAAATGAAATGGAGGTTCGCTGTACAAATGTTGTAACACCTGATTGACACCATCTGGCTGGATTGCCATTATAAGTATATATAATATTTAGACTGACCCAAAATCCACTCACTTCAGATTTAACCACAGCCATGAACACTCTGCTCATACTAATCCTTTCACTAGCTTCCTGCTCGGGCTACAAACTCCAGGCCGAGGAAGGTCTCCAGTCTCCTCGAGCTCTTTTCGCGCTCTTCCAGGAGTTTCAGGCTCAAGGTGGACGACTTTACAGCCTAGCTGAGGCACCAATGAGGATGAAACTCTTCAGGAACAGCTTAACAAAGATCGTAGAACTGAACTCGCAGCGCAACACATGGGAAGCTGGCCTGACACTCTTTGCAGACTTGACCGAGGAAGAGCAGGCCCAGTACAGAGGTATGAACGCCTCCCTGTACACTCCATCAGGCAGAACAGCTCCCTCCTCCTCGCCTGGTGCTCCCACCTCTCTGGACTGGAGAGCAACTGGTCACGTGTCACCGGTCAAACTACAGAAGCTGGATCTTCCTGCTGGACCTTCGCTACCGTCACCTGTCTTGAGGGGCTCTACAAGGGTATGACAGGAGATTTGCTACCGTCACCTGTCTTGAGGGGCTCTACAAGGGTCTGACAGGAGATTTGGTGGAGTTTGCTGACCAGGAGCTCATGGATTGTGTATACCCCACAGACGATGACATTAGGAATGGAAGAGGGTTCTACACGGAGGCATTTGATTGGATCACGAAAACCGGACGACTTGGTCTGAGAAGTGAAGCACCCCACACAGGTAGAGATGGAGCTTGTAACTACGGGAGGAAAACTAACGCGTTAGCTGGGTATAAGCTGACTGGGTACATGGACACGGTGAGAAGTGAATCTGGTGTAGTTGCTGGACTCTCTCAAGGTCCTGTTGCTCTTGCAATACAAATGTTCAGGAGTAGCTTACAATATTACAAAAGAGGGATTTACAGGTACAGCACCTGCCCAGGGACTGGGGTAGACCACGCTGTGACTGCTGTAGGTTACACCCCGGAGGCTATAATTCTCAAGAACAGTTTCGGAACCAAATGGGGAGACCAAGGTTACATCTACTGGGCTCGAGGCATGGCCGGACACAATTGTCTTCTCTTCCAGGACGGGGCATATCCTCTTCTTGTCAAGGACAGCGAGGTGGAGATGGAGGAGTAAAGAATGCAAACTTTTGAAATTCAGTTTTTCAATTATGATGTGTGATGAAATATTTCAATAAAATCTTTGCTTTTTAATGGCTCATTGATTATATCTAGATTGTAGGTAAATGTAAATGGTCCAAAAGCTAAGCTAAAATAATTACCTTAGTCGGTAATATTATGGGGGGTCTAATTTGGTGTGAAAGCGGCAATGTGGTTATAATTGCGAAAAAACAATGTATCAATATTTTCGATTTGAGATTTTTCACGAAAGGAAAGTCGCAGTTAAAATAGTGGGGCGGTCGAATTTGTTTTTTTTTCGGGCCAAAGAACCATATTTATAACAGTCCATATTTTAACACCCATAATTCGTGACCCGAACTAATCGACCGTCCTCCCACTCAGCAACGTCCTCCCACTCAGAAGTAGAAGAGAACCTCCTCTATTATTTATATATACAATTAAACCAAAACCCATACATGGGTAAAGTGGACCGCTGCTGGTGTCTCCCTTTCCCAAACAAAAGGGAATGATTTCAATTTGAATAACCGTCCTCGAATGCAGAATGATACCGAGAAAATGATATCGAACATTTTGTTTCCCAGAAAATGATACCGAGAATGGTCGCTTGCTTTCCCTGTTCTGTGTTCTCTCGTACTTTATGAAAATGTCTCCCAAGAATGACAAAAAGAACAAATATCTATGGAAAGCATTGTGCTCAAGTCTTAGTGAACGTCATGATCTTTTCCCATTATTATTTTCGAACTACAGTCCAGGTAGCAACAAATCCGCACTTCCAGATGTGCGATTTAAACTATGTGTGTTTCACACGCACTGTCGAACTTCCTTCCACTACCTGAACTGAAGTTAGATACGTACAGACGCTTATGTGGAAATCTTAGGTATAGTATATATATAGGAACACAAGGAACACAAGGAATACAAATTCAAAATCTTAAGTTATAACAGTAACTGTTAAGATAATAACAATATCATAAGATTTAGATTTATAATATTTTTATTTTTATATAATTTACTAAAAAGAAAAAGAAAGATTTTTAAAATAAATATTTTGTTTACAGTCCCCTTGTTAATGCTTGAGCCAGGCCATATATCTAATGGATAGAAAGTCCACATACCGATATAGATAATTTCAGTACTTTGCGCTTATAACCAGATATATTCAGTTGATTCTAATTTAATTATCATTGAATTGCGGTTAGGTTCTTCAATATTTTAAAAAATTTTATGATTTTGGGCCCACAGGTTTCTTGATTTAATGTCCTCTAAGACTGATGAAATGTTAGCTCTGCACAACCAATGAAATAATTTCCCTACGATTCAACTGTCGGTGAATTAATGTCACATTTGAAGGCCTATTGCAAGTGCCTTAGGTATAGCACAAAACTCCAGGAGTCCAGGGGCTTGAAGTAAAATTAATGTCAAAATAAGACCCTGAAAGTTTAGGCCGAACTGAAGTTGATTCAGGTTTGTTAATGAGTCAGGCATTGAATTTCGACATATATATTAAAGTCACTATTGTGACGGTATATACTACATTAGAACTAGACAGAAACAAGTGCCTTTTCTCTCCAACACTGGTAAGTCTAAATTTAGAAAGTGTAGCAGACTTCATGTTTACGTGGAATGTTTACTCTCTTTAATACACCACACGAAAGTGTTCACATTCCATTCGAAAGTAGACACGTACGGAAAATAAATTGTGTGAGCCCGTTAGTTTTTGTAGGTTTAGTTGCAGAATCGGGTTATTTTCTGTATGCGAATAATTTTGCAGTTAAAATCAGAATAATTGCGTGATCACACAATTCGCGATATTATGTCAGACCTAAAATCTTAATGTATGTAATGTGTCTATAATGTGTCTATAATGTGTCTATAATGTCTGGAAAATGCATACTGTAATATAATTGTCTGTTGAAAAGTGCAAATATTGAAATACCGCTCTTGTACAGTTGTCCTATAAAAGTAAAATACAATTTTTAAGTAAAATAAAATAAGAAAAACGGACCCTGAAAATATATCTACGCTATTATCAATCTACGAAATTCGTCGCATGTCATCAGTCATGTCAAATCTTGATTAGGAGATACCTACCTTGAGATTAGCAAGTTATTATGTTTCTCAACATTTCAGAGTTTTCAGCGCTATAATATTTTCCGGTATGATTGTGGGGGAGGCTATGTCCTATCTTGGTGATTACACAAAAGCAACAGTGTCCGCTGCTAAGATCTTCAAGCTCATCTACAATGTACCTGCTATTGACGCTAACTCGAGTGATGGTTTGAAGGAGGTAAGATTATTTTGATCTTAATGGTACAATGTTCAGATTATAGACTCTCGCCTCTCAGTTAGTATACCAAGCTCAAGTATTAAGTTCTTCATATTCCGTATCAGTAATCAGAGTGTAATATTCTAGTGTATTCTGTCTATTACAGTGGAATTTGTTTGCCTCATTCGTATTTTGCATTTGTTGATTATTCATTACTGATAGCAATTAGGAGGTCTCATTAACGATATTATTTCATATTTGTTGATTCTGGAGCGCGAAAAAGTTAGGCCTAATTTGTATGAAAACTACGCTATCGTTACTACTTTAAACTTTTAAAACTCTTACGCGCGCGCATGTGTTAGCACGTGAATTTAAACTAGCGAACGTAAACATTGGTAAAGTATAAAATGACTGGACGCTAAAACATGATGTGACAGAACTAAGTTTGGTCGGTTAAGAAATTGAAGCGATCATTTCCATCACGACAATGGATTGGACATTGCTAACAGTTACGATATCTATTACTGTCAATTATATTCTCACAATATCGATTCCCCAGTTTGCAGTGGAGGGAAAGCTGAAATTCTCAGATGTGGTGTTCAACTACCCTACCAGACCTAACCATCCTGTCTTGCAAGGTTCATTTACAAAACTCATTATTTTTACTCACTTCGAGGGATGAGATTTCAAGTATATGAAAGTAAAAACTAAAACTGTTGAGTGTTCCAGTGAACAAAACAGTCGAAGATTAGAACCATGATGTTTCAGAATAAAATCTTTAAAAAATTATTATAACAGCTGTTTAACTTCTCAGGACTCAGCTTAGAGGCCCTCAGAGGACAGACAGTAGCTCTAGTAGGTCAGAGTGGGTGTGGCAAAAGTACAACAATTCAACTTACTGAGAGATTCTACGATTCTCTCGGCGGATCTGTGGTAAGTAGCTTCCAGAAATATTTTTAAAACAATCTTTTTGTTTATTCTTCTTGATTTTTTGAATGGTCAATGGTCATCAGTTTGAGATCTTCTTTACAATTGGCATCGTTTTGTTCTTTTTTTTTTCTCTTTTAGATCACCGTAGTCTAATATAATAGAGTTTTTACATCGGCAGTTAACAGTTTTTCCTTTCAGTTTTTGGACGATAAAGAGTTGAAGCAAATAAATGTATCGTATCTTCGCAAACAAATTGGACTTGTTTCGCAGGAGCCGATTCTATTTGATACTTCGATTGCAGGTACGAATTATGATTTACCAAATTGATCATTTTCAAAGCGATTTCAGATAAGTTCGAAAAATTACCAATACTCGAAACGCATTGAAATGTGACTTATGTATTGAAGTTCAAGATTAAAAAAAGACTAAACAAGAACCATTCAGAGAACATAATGTACGGCGATCTTGATAGGCAGATCAGTGAATCTGAGATTATTGAGGTTGCAAAGTCTGCTAACATTCACGAGTTTGTTGACAATCTTCCAGAGGTTGGCAAGGATTTTAAGAAGGACGTTTTAAGTGATTAAATAGGGTTAAATATACTCATTAAACTTTCAATTCTTATTTAAACTGCTTGCAGCTTTACTACATTTTCTGCTTAAAACATGTAATATTTGATCTAAGTAATTCATCCCAACACTCCCCCTAGAAATACCAGACACGAGTAGGGGAGAAAGGGGGCCAGTTATCAGGAGGTCAGAAACAGAGGATTGCAATAGCAAGAGCTCTGATCAGGAACCCTAAGATACTACTGCTAGATGAGGCTACCAGCGCACTCGACACTGAGAGTGAGAAGGTGTGATCACGTGACTTATTCTAATATTCGGTCTTAGTTTTGTGAACTTATATTTCGGATTTAGTAAATATATTACAGTATTGCTGTATTGGCCTAGAGATTTAGCTTCTAGCTTTTGAAAAGTAATGAATTAGATTACTTCATTACTAGGTCTCTTGCCATATTCATCACAGTGCTGGCAAGCACGACCGTTGCATTTATTGTGGGTATACTATGTTCCCCATTTACTATTATACCCCCTTTACTATTATACCCCCTTTACTATTATACCCCCTTTGGTACACGTTACAAGCCTCTTTTGTGCACGCGAAGCGTGCACTCCGGCCGGAGGCGGCGGCCGAAGGCCGCCGCCTCCGGCAGGAGTTTTCCAGGCATTAAGACTCATCGGAAGTCGTTAAGCAGAATTATTTTTAGTTCAAAACATTCTAATTTGATGTCAAAGATGACAGGTATAAAAAATAGTTATGTTGAGATTTTTAAGAAATTTGCATAAAATACTCGCCAGCACTGTTATACGAAATTCGGTAAAAAACCCAAAATCGCCATATTCAGGTGCCTTAAAAACCATGTTAAAATTGAGTTAGAGATCTGAAATTTTTCAGGGCGTCTAGACGTTGATCAAATCGACTGCAAAAAAAGTTTCAGGTTTCAGGAGTATCGGGAAATGGGTTTTCTAGAACCCCTGTTTTACGACAGATTGTCGTGATATATATATACATACATATTCAGGGATAGACGCTTTGCCAGTCAATTGTAGCCTGTATTTAATTGTCCATAGATTCAAAAGTATAAAAGATAAAGCCATTTCCGACCACAGGTCTTGCAAATAATTGTTTACACTTTAGTTTACATTGTATAAAAAAATTATTTGACGTCATAAACACCCCTTGATGACGTCATCAAGTTAACCGTTTTTAAAACTTGATTTTTGACAAAGTAATAACTTTTAAAATTAATTTTAAACCATTAAGGAGTAATTTTATTCAAAATCTGAGGAGATTTTCACGTTAAATAATTGTTCAAGCATTCTGAAAATCTACCGGAAAGTTTTTCTAGCTTGCTCCTTCATAAAGATATTCGTCATTGAAGTTTGTGCTTTTTTGAAGAATTATTTTATAAAAACGTCAATTTTGCGATTTAGTATTCTCTGGTGTTGGGCCATGCCTTGGGTTGTGGAGCTCAGTTCTGCTTCCTATAGGTATAAATTGTGCATTAGGCTAGTTTTAAAGTTGAAAATCGAAAAGTTGCACACGTGGGGACACGCCCAAATTGAAAGAAAATTGCTAAAATCAATGAAAATTGCTGTTTTCGTCATTTTCTGTCAACTTTAGAGTGCCGTTGTGATTACAGTTCTTCTTGAAATACTTTGAAACTTTGCGTGCTTATCAAGCTATATATAAAACAATCACATGAAAAAATTTACGGCGATTCAATATTGGATGCGCACGCAACGTCCGCTCAAAGTTTGCACGTGCGAAAGGTGAGAATTTTGCTCATTCGTGATTTCCAACAAATTCTGCTTTGCCACGACAGTTTAATGTCATTATATATGAATTTAATGCCAACTTGAATGAGTATTAGGTGGCATATTCAGTCAGTGATCGACCGATATGCTTACCTAAACACAAGGAAATGTTTTTAAAGGAAAATTTCGAAATCGTTGAAACTTCCTCCTTATTAATTAATGAAGATATCAGTTTATATTTCGACTTTATAAAGTACCCTGACATTATAATCAAAAAGAGATGATATTTTACCAAAACCCATATTCATGGGTAGAGTTGATACATGTTTCGTATTTAATATTAGCCTGTACTGGCTCAATAAAATGTGACCTCCAGATCAGTAAAATTAAGGGTGCTGGAAGAGCTGCATAGAGTCCACTAGTATTTAATATTAGCCTGTACTGGCTCAATAAAATGTGACCTCCAGATCAGTAAAATTAGGGGTGCTGGAAGAGCTGCATAGAGTCCACTAGTATTTAATATTAGCCTGTACTGGCTCAATAAAATGTGACCTCCAGATCAGTAAAATTAGGGGTGCTGGAAGAGCTGCATAGAGTCCACTAGTATTTAATATTAGCCTGTACTGGTTCAATAAAATATGACCTCCAGGTCAGTAAAATTAGGGGTGCTGGAAGAGCTGCATAGAGTCCACTAGTATTTAATATTAGCCTGTACTGGTTCAATAAAATATGACCTCCAGGTCAGTAAAATTAGGGGTGCTGGAAGAGCTGCATAGAGTCCACTAGTATTTAATATTAGCCTGTACTGGCTCAATAAAATGTGACCTCCAGATCAGTAAAATTAAGGGTGCTGGAAGAGCTGCATAGAGTCCACTAGCATTTAATATTAGCCTGTACTGGCTCAATAAAATGTGACCTCCAGATCAGTAAAACTAAGGGTGCTGGAAGAGCTGCATAGAGTCCACTAGTATTTAATATTAGCCTGTACTGGCTCAATAAAATGTGACCTCCAGATCAGTAAAATTAGGGGTGCTGGAAGAGCTGCATAGAGTCCACTAGTATTTAATATTAGCCTGTACTGGCTCAATAAAATGTGACCTCCAGATCAGTAAAATTAAGGGTGCTGGAAGAGCTGCATAGAGTCCACTAGTATTTAATATTAGCCTGTACTGGCTCAATAAAATGTGACCTCCAGATCAGTAAAATTAAGGGTGCTGGAAGAGCTGCATAGAGTCCACTAGTATTTAATATTCAGTTAAACAAAAATTCAGTTAAACAAAAATTTCAATTTTATGCCATTTATTACAGATTAAACAAGTTTACAATAAATCAATTTGATATTTAACGGAATCCTAATTCAATGTGCAGTATGGTTGTCACTCTTTAAATAGATTAGATATAGGTTGACGGGGCAAAGGAGTGTGCGTGCTGTTCGCTATTGCTCACACCAAACGGCAACCTAGTAAATGTTTTGTATGAACACCGGTCTCCATCACGACACAAAATTAGGATTGTAGAATTTATTGTATAACTATTAGTGCAGTGGAGGTAGCGGTGTGGTGCATTAATAGAGTGACAGCCTACTGATTTAGAGTTGTTTTTAAGTGAGCATAATGGGTGTATTTTTGGATCTAATGGCAACTTTAAAATTTGTTCTTTTAATCATTTATTAAATATCAGTTTAAAAATATATAAATCTGGAATCTGTTCACTCTGTGAACCAGTCCTAAAAAAATTCCAAAAACCCTCCTAAATTAAATATTAAAAACGTCTCAGTAATGGAAATAGTCATACAATTAAGAAATTATCCAAATTCTTAATATCTACCTAAGATAAAAATACCTACCTAAGTCAATTTCTACCTGTAATACACTAAATATTAGGTTAAATACATAGGTCTAGGTGGTGGAGTCAGCACACATTTACCAAAATCAAAATTGTTTAATAGGAGGAGCCTGTGGGCCGAGATCACTGAATTAAATTTGATGAAGGGGATTGTTTTTAAATGACAGCTGCATTATGTCATAATCGCTTGTGGTCCATGCCGAATCATTATAAGCATGTTGCAGCTTTAGAAGTGCCTTTTTCAGGCGACTTTTAGCAAGGCTAATCTTGTAGGAGTAGTCAAAGAGCTTAAGTTTAGGTGCAATTGTGTTCCAAATTTTGGTGGATCTTGATATAAAGTCATTAGATGGGAGTTGTGAAATGATAGTGGTTTCCTTTCTAGAAGATGACTGATAATGCTGTTGCAGTGATGCTGGGCACCTGTACTGGCTCAATAAAATGTGACCTCCAGATCAGTAAAATTAAGGGTGCTGGAAGAGCTGCATAGAGTCCACTAGTATTTAATATTAGCCTGTACTGGCTCAATAAAATGTGACCTCCAGATCAGTAAAATTAGGGGTGCTGGAAGAGCTGCATAGAGTCCACTAGTATTTAATATTAGCCTGTACTGGCTCAATAAAATGTGACCTCCAGATCAGTAAAATTAGGGGTGCTGGAAGAGCTGCATAGAGTCCACTAGTATTTAATATTAGCCTGTACTGGTTCAATAAAATATGACCTCCAGGTCAGTAAAATTAGGGGTGCTGGAAGAGCTGCATAGAGTCCACTAGTATTTAATATTAGCCTGTACTGGTTCAATAAAATATGACCTCCAGGTCAGTAAAATTAGGGGTGCTGGAAGAGCTGCATAGAGTCCACTAGTATTTAATATTAGCCTGTACTGGCTCAATAAAATGTGACCTCCAGATCAGTAAAATTAAGGGTGCTGGAAGAGCTGCATAGAGTCCACTAGTATTTAATATTAGCCTGTACTGGCTCAATAAAATGTGACCTCCAGATCAGTAAATTTAGGGGTGCTGGAAGAGCTGCATAGAGTCCACTAGTATTTAATATTAGCCCCAAAAAAGCGGTCCTGGTCGAGCCTTGGCTTTAACGAGTTGGAAGCAACCAGAGAGATGGTTAGATGTATAAATTTGGGGATTGTAGTGGTTTGCAATAACCAGAGAGATGTTAAACAAATTGAACAACAGGTTGAACAAAAAAGAATGTGTAAAAAGTTATCGAGTGATAAAATAGGACAAAGGAGAAAGCATAGATATGATCTTAGGCAGCTAGACGCCAGCTAGCTCATCGCGGTGTCACATGACTTTAATACCACGATATCATTGGTCATCTATATATCCAATGCGAAATAAAAATATAGCGCGTTTTTCATGAATTAGTAGCGCCGTACAAAAATTAAGCAGTTTGGAACAAAATAACAAGTTTTCAGTTTACAGAAATATTGAAACATTTCAATTTTTGTTTGCATGAAGGTTCTAATGACTTAATAAAGTCGTTTAGATAGTAAAAATACTACAAAGATACCAAGTAAACTCACAAATATTGCAACTTGGTTAAAAACAATGCATTTAACTGTTTTGGTGGCGCGCGCGCGCCATCTCAGTCAATTACTCCCATATTTGGTCAAATAGGATAATAGGGACGCAGAATATGCGTCCCTCTAAAATGTCCGATTCCCTTTATGGTATGCCCCTTTTTCCGCCTTCGGCGGTGCGCGCTTCGCGCGCGAAAAGTGGCATGCAACGTATGTCAAGGGTAGAGTGGACCGCTGCCAGTGTCTCTCTTTCCCAAACAAAAGGAAATGATATTAATTTGATTGACCGTTCTCAAATGCAAAATGATACCGAGAATGAAATCGGTCGCTCGCTTTTTCCATTCATTCACGGCTTACGAATTGTAATAAATTTCGATTTATTACATCAGTCAGATGCTGTAAAAATCTCTTTGGGTTGCGTTCGGATCGATACCTAGTATTTCGGGGTAAGGGTAGTAGTTATTGCTTATTGAATTAGCTGAAGTTTATTGAATCTTTATTGCCGAGTACAGCTGCCTTTGGGTAGATCTTCTTAATCTATTACAATTGTAAATGAATGGGAAAAGCGAGCGACCGATTTCATTCTCGGTATCATTTTGCATTTGAGAACGGTCAATCAAATTAATATCATTTCCTTTTGTTTGGGAAAGAGAGACACTGGTAGCGGTCCACTCTACCCATGAATATGGGTTTTGGTAAAATAGTTTACCAGGTCACCTGATAAGACTTTACATGTGTACACTGTACACTACATTTATGGTAATATAGCCACGATGACTGTCATATCTCACCCTTGATTCACGATGTCAATCCTTCACATCTCGCCGATCTGTGGTTGCGAGAAGCATTATTTGATGCGCGCGCGACCCAGTAGTGCATCGCGCTACAAATCTCACCCCGTCTCGAATTGTAGGTTTATAATCTACCAAGATGCGCGCCGAGTTGGACTAGTCGACGGTCTAATATTTGAAACAAATATTGTATCACCAATCACTATCACCCGTTAACGTCTCGAACTGACTTCGTCTCCCACACTAGATTGTTCAAGAAGCCCTGGATAAAGCTAGGAAAGGAAGGACTTGTCTAGTGATCGCGCACAGACTCTCTACCATACACACTGCTGACATGATATGTGAGTGCTGGCAATTTGGGCTTTATCCTTACATACTTTACATATGAGTTGAGACACAGTTAATAAACTGCGGAGTGACTAAAATGCTATACAGCAAAAACAGAAGGCTCCAACCAAACACTCCACCTACTGATCCTAACCACCCTAACAACTCTCAAGCTCTCTCTCTTCAACCCTCATTCCCTCACTCCTCTTGGTGCACAAAACCATTCTAACCTATGTATGTCCCCCTTACGGGTTCCACAAGCCCAACGGTACATAGTTAGACGAAAAATCATGATTAATGGTAACATGCCAAACTTTTCCAGATTCTATTCACAGTAGGTATCGGGCCTGGATACTGACAAAATCGGTCAACTCTATAGTCTGTATGACTTTTTCTTGTATCACGTTGTGACCCTCATATCTTTTCATTTAGTGGGGGCCAGTATCGGGGCGAAAGTCACGATACAGCCGTGCACTTGTGCGCGGCGGGCCTACGACGTGAGGCAAACTTTTTCCTGATTTGGCCATACAATCTATCATTGCATCACCCTACAAATATAACCAATTTCCTTGCAACAGGTGTTATAGATGAAGGTAAAGTAGCAGAACAAGGTACACATCAGGAGTTGATGTTCCGACGGGGAATGTACTATGCGCTCAACTCTCAAAATACCGAGGATGGCGAGAGCTAACATACTTTAAAGAGCTAACATACTTCAAGATTTAGATTAATGAGATATTATTTGCTTGCTGTAAGAGACTGGACTGTTGAGGATTGCACTTGTTCTAGAGAGTGTAGAAAAAGAGATTTGAGATGTCGAGGAAAGCAGGAAAATAGATGCAGTTGGCTCAGCCAACTTGGCTGTAAGAGATGTAACTTAATGAAACTTAATTTGTATGGTACCTGCAACTTAATTTGTATGGTACCTGTTATAGCAGGTATGTTCTGATACAGAAGTAACTACCCACACGCAACCTTTTAATAATTCACGTAATTCGTATCAGAATTGCTCACAAATTTCAGAGAAACTCTATAATACGAATTACTTGAGTTATTAAAGGGTTGCGTGTGGGTAGTTACTTCTGGGCCACCCTGTATGATGAATTTTAATGAATTTATCGGAACCAAAAATGTTGGCAATATTTTATTGTATATCTAGTGCAACACTTCAATACTTATGATAATAATCCAGTTTCAATTAATTTCAATTTTAACTCGGCAATTGTTTAATCGTTATTACCACAGAAAGACTGGTTGTATAAATTATAAAAGTAGGATTCTATAACGTTGAACTTGTTTAGATGTTGAATGGATTATGTTTGTATATACTTGCTATACAACTAAAATTGACAGTGTACATTTATCATGACTATGAAAAAAATATAGTTAGACAATAATGATTCTGGTGTGATGATTTGTCAATGTTATTAACCACGGTAACAACTATAAGACAGGTGTTAGTTGCAAGTACCGGGCAATAATCACCTTTCCCATGACTATGATATTTAGTACTTTATTTCCTCCAAAAAATGATTTAGACTTGAGCTCCTTTTGACTTGGCTAGAACTATACATGGGAGGCCCCGGTTATACAAAGAGAGTCTATCGAGCGCCTTAAAATTTGGTTTTAGGGAAATTCTTCATGCTAATTCGTATTTCATTATTCATGGTATTGTGAATTTAATCAAGACTTTCAATTTTGTTGGGTTGACACAAATTGATACAACAATGTAGAGCAAGAATATTGATCGACTAATAGTAGTACATTTAATGTACAAAAACCTTATTACTAAAAAATTATCATATAACAATGGAAGTAAGATTTTTGTACTACACTGATTAATTGACACGGGAAAACATCTTCTCATAACCTATTTAATGGAAATATCTTTGTCTCTAAATCTATGATGGTGCAATCACCTTTCAAAGTCTCTAAGCAATGGTGTAGGTGGAATGGAGTATCACAGTGTCTCGACCTTTAACAGGTTGGCCGTCACGAATGGTGGAGGAAGTCTGGTCTGAAAACAATATCTTTTAACTATCGTGTTCAAACAATTTATAACGTAGCCAACTGGAAAACTACTTTAAACTTGCACGTGTAAATATTAATATAAAAGGAAATGTCAAGTCTTACTCTATAATACAACAATTAATTAATTAAAATGGAATATATCTATTATAGCAAGTAACAACACGGTATTAGCAGGAATTTTCGTGGATATGTGACCTGGAAAACGACAACGTAATTTTGTACAATGGATATTAATTGAGAATAAGGAACTACGATAATCAACTACATTTTTATTATTCTTAGATCTAGCATGCTGAGACTAATAAATTAAGACAAAGAACTTACTGGATTATTGCGACTAGCAAGCTTATCAAAACATAACGTGGCCGGTCCAAGTATCTGAACAACCCTATCGACTGTGCTGACCTAAAACTGACTCTTTCTCCTATTGTCATTCCCGTATATCGTCTCCGAATCTCACAGAGTCCTGAGTCTGCTGCTCATTATCGTTAAACTCTGCCGCTCATTATCCATTTTTACGATCCATAGACCACCGTCTGAGACTGTGATTATAGGCTGATCTGCTATCAGGTGTTCTTCTGTGGTGTTCTGATTGGATACCTCCATGGAATGTCATCAACCGTGTCGAATTGTCCCTTCGTTAAACACAAAAATATTTGTTTGTTAATCAAACTTAAGCCTCTTCTCTAATTCAGTTACACTTCTTATATAAATTATCTGCTAAACTTAAAGAGACATATCTTAAACATAAAATCATTCAAGCACAGAATGACTGCAAATTTTCGAGGTTCATTATACTAGATAAATATTAATGAACATCAAAAACTTTTCGGATAGAATCAATAAATACTTTGATGATAATTATTAGGCAGAACCCATGATCAAAATTCCCGTAATAATATGGCAACTATAAACATTCTGTTACTTAAATATCACACCAGTCATCGTTAATACATTTTAATAATGTATTTTAATGTAAATTTCCAATTTTCAAGACTACCCAAATTTGCTCACAAAAAAATTAATTTGGTACAATACAGTGAATGTAGTGGTCAAAATAACCACAAATTTGTTCTTCTAAAGATAATACCCTAATATGTTATTGTACGCTTTAAGAACCCAAAATTAACATTAAATCATATTGTTGACGTCCACTCCAGTAGTCACAGGTCAGGAATTTATTCGATAGGATGGTGTTGAGAAATGACCATGCTTTTATCTTCCTTGAAATTCCTTGGCGTACCCTGCTGACTGAAAATAAATAGGAATCAAAGTATAGCAGGAATAATAAAATCCAATCCAGTGCAAATATCGGCTACAAGTACAACAATGAACATAATATTGCTATGAAGATAAGGCAATAGCGAAACGTTTCAATGCAAACTTCTCTAATATACAATATAGCAACCAACCTCAAATCAGGTATAAAAAAAGAAGCATCTGTCATCTAATAGTTATGATACACAGAGTGCTTTACAGACTACAGACTACTACAGTACTACTACAGTACTACTACATGTACAGTACTACTACATTACTACTACATGTACAGTACTACTACAGTACTACTACAGTACTACTACAGTACTACTACAGTTATACTACTACAGTACTACTACATGTACAGTACTACTACAGTACTACTACTACTGAGACACTAAATAGGAAAGAGTCTTGGAGGATGAAGGAGGTTTGGAATAGCTCATGTAATGTCCGCATAATCTCACAATACCTCTGCGCGAAGTGGGCAGAGGCTAACGGAGGGGAAGGGGCGTCTAAAATGACGTAATCTCATGTGAATGATCCCCAGGAATATTTTCTGCCGTCTTTTATTGTGGCTCCAAAAAGGCTAGCATATGACCTAAGGATTAAGCCGCATCAATGACCAAAAATAATCGCTTTATTCCACGACTAATGCCAATGGTGCAGCACGATTCACTTTATCTCTTTTCATCCTATACCTAAAAATAGCCCTGCTTGAAGAAACCCGTCAGATTTTGGATCATTTTCCTTTCTTGCCGCGCGCCAATAGCTGCCCCTCAACAAAAAATATCATGAGCAAAAAACTACATTATATTTATTATCTATATATTTATCTATATATTATAAATATATTTATTAATATTATGTTATCTATATATTTATTTATCGCAGCTGCCCTCAGAAGCATCCGGATTTACTTGAATAACCCTGGATTAGTCTCCACGATGAGCCGTTCCTTCTCCGGAAAAAAGACTCGGTGTATTTTTAATTTGAATTTTAATATGCGTATGGAGTGAGGGGCCTTGTGGCGGTTCGGTCTAGTTAGCTGGCATCATGAACAACAGCTGTGATCATTAAATTTATGACCGCCTCCAGAAAAAATGACGACACCTCTTTAGCTCAGAAGAATATTTTTATTTTGCAGTAGTCTAACTTCAACTGTTCAAGAGTTTTCTAAAAACCGAGAAGAGGTGCCATTTTTAAAAATGGTCCGTTCGTTTCGTTTGTCCAGTGCTGGGGATATCAGTACATGGTCCTTCCAAAACTGAAGTGGCCTCTTGCCATCTATGATATTCCGATCACAACAGTTACCAGATGGGAACAGAATACCAATAGTTTCCTCAGGAAGTGGTTAGGGGTGGGGCACACTCTGAGTGGTCTGTGTCTGTTCAGTCAATCATCCAGTGTGGCCTTACCGGTGAGCAGTTTGACAGATACATGGAAGATAGAGAAGTGTCGACTGTTGCAATCCTATCAGACATCTAAGGATGACCTGATTAAAGCAGTCCAGCCCCAAGTTCGTTCTGGTAGAGTTTGGAGGCCTGAGACAGAACTGGAAGAGGCCAGAAGGGATTTGGTCTGTGAATCGGTGCGAGGGATGGTGCAACCTCAAAAAAGAGTTGGCATCGGTTTTGGTGACTGGAAAAAACCTTGGGAGAGGATGGATGAGCGGGAAAGAGAGAGGGAGGTTATGCTGAGAGTGAAGGAGAACATTGAAAGAGAGAGGGAGGTGCAAGTAGGTTCTCTGGAGATGCAGAGCAGGTGGGGTGAGTGGAGAGAGCTCGTAATGAAGACGGATTTGAGCTGGCATACACTTTTTAAGTATGGTGACTCACTTATTGGGTTCATGCTAAGTGCTGTGTACGGCACCCTCTTAACCCCCTCTATGGTTTCCAAGTGGAGTGAAGATGAGGATGGGAAGTGCAAGTTATGTGAGGAGAGGATGGGCACCATTCAGCACATTTTAGCTGGGTGTAAGGTGGCCCTTAGTCAAGGAAGGTATAGATGGCGGCACGACAAGGTTCTGAAGCAGATCTCTGAACAGGTTGTCTTCCATTGTGATCGCCGAGTGAACACTTATAAGAACAAGGCCGGCGATGGAAGGCAGTTCATTGATTTTGTTCCTGCTGGGAAAAGAAAAGCAGGTACAGACGACCGGAAGGAGAGTCGTGGTTTTGGGATCCTGAGTGGGTATCGGGATTGGATAGTGCTGTCAGACCTTGAGGGGCAGCTTAAGTTTCCCGGTGAGATTGTGGAAACACGGCTGAGGCCGGACCTTGTGATATTCTCAAGGTCGGCAAAGACAGTTATTTGGTGGGAGCTAACAGTACCATCTGAAGAGCGGATCGCTGAATCGCACGAGTACAAGCTCGACCGATACAGCGGTCTGCAGGCTGAGATTCAGGCGAAAGGTTGGTGCTGTTATAATGCCGCAGTCGAAGTTGGAGCTAGGGGAGTGGTTGCGCAGAGTTTGGAGAGAGCAGCGAGGAGGATTGGTTTTAGGGGAAGAGAGCTGAAGAAGCTGGTACGGGACAGCGGGAAAGAGGCAGCCCACTGTTCCAGATGGATTTACTTGTTATCGAGAAAGAGGGAGTGGGAGTTCAGGAAGGTTGGAGCTTGAGAGTTCACTATAACATCTAGAGGTACCATAAACGTTATCTCGTCGCCAATTGCGAGCTCTAACGGGTCTCCTCAAGTGACTCTCGGATCAGATGGTGGTTCAAGGGTGGACTGCTGGGGCGCCTGAAAGGAAACCGTATTGCGATTAAAGCCCCGAAACGGTGTCAGGTTGGTAACTGATGATTCTGATCCATGCTCCTGTGAGTTTGCTGTTGTATCTCAACTCGCTAAACTGAGGCATCTCCGCATCTTGGGTGAATATGCGTACATCTTCATACTAAACCCAGGTGTGGCATGTGTCAGTGAATACGGGCGAGCGGATGCAATAGCGAAGGTGGTGTGGCAAGGCCTAAAAGACACAGTCAGATTGTTGTCAGCTCGCTGACTGTAAGGGAGAAGGTATATCCGTATTTCGCTGCTACTGATGCAGTCCTTGATCTGGCAATCAAGGCTTCTCTGTTTTTCGTCTGACTATGTACCGTTGGGCTTGTGGAACCCGTAGGGGGGACATACATAGGTTAGAATGGTTTTGTGCACCAAGAGGAGTGAGGGAATGAGGGTTGAAGAGAGAGAGCTAGAGAGTTGTTAGAGTGGTTAGGATCAGTAGGTGGAGTGTTTGGTTGGAGCGTTCTGTTTTTGCTGTATAGCATTTTAGTCACTCCGCAGTTTATTAACTGTGTCTCAACTCTTTATTTATCGCAGCTGCCCTCAGAAGCATCCGGATTTACTTGAATAACCCTGGATTAGTCTCCACGATGAGCCGTTCCTTCTCCGGAAAAAAGACTCGGTGTATTTTTAATTTGAATTTTAATATGCGTATGGAGTGAGGGGCCTTGTGGCGGTTCGGTCTAGTTAGCTGGCATCATGAACAACAGCTGTGATCATTAAATTTATGACCGCCTCCAGAAAAAATGACGACAACTCTTTAGCTCAGAAGAATATTTTTATTTTGCAGTAGTCTAACTTCAACTGTTCAAGAGTTTTCTAAAAACCGAGAAGAGGTGCCATTTTTAAAAATGGTCCGTTCGTTTCGTTTGTCCAGCAAATTGGTCCGGATTCTCTCTCTCTCCTGTAAAGAGAGATAGACCGATGGACAGTCTTTAACTTTGGAGAGGCACCGCCTAGCTGGCTATATCCTCTGGTTTTAAAATGTAAATCTTGTATCACGTGGTGACCCCCACTGTCGCTTCACAATAGTGAATAGTCTTCGACGATACAGGGGGAGCCGCGCACTTCGTGCGCGGCGGGTCATACAACGTATGACAACGTAAATCCAGACATATCTCAGATAGTTTAAAGGGTTAACCTTCATCTTCCTTTATAACACCAGCAGACGTCCAAATGACGTAACATCGATGAAGATTGTAGAAATAGAGTAGGTTCCATGCCACAAAAATGAAAAAAAGCTTATCTGCCCCGGGCGGGGGGGGGGGGGGGGGGGGGGGGGGGGGGGGGGGGGGGTCGGGCGCCGTGTTAGGGGGGGGGGCCAAATCGTCGTTTGAATGTGGGACAATTTCGAAAACTTAACTAAAGTACTAGCAAAACTTGCTCTAGATACACACTTTTTTTACCGGTGTATCCTCTAAAATCACCTAATTTGTTCAATTTTAGGGAGGGGCAACAAAAGGGGAGGGGGCACCAACAGGGGGGCGCTTTTTCGGCGGGGGGGGGGGGGGGGGGGGGGGGGTGCGCCAACAGGCAACGTTACGGCAAGGTCACCACGACCGTTATTTCTACAGAATGAAAACCACTCGTATAAAACTTGGTTGCCATGTAATGAGTCTATAATATAATACGTCTTGGACGAAGGGACACTCAGGGCGCTATAAACTGAGGTCACTTGTCAGATACCTCTTTAACGAGAACAAGTCTTTAAACCAAGCTGTTGCTAATGTTACAGTTAAGCAGGAAAAGCCGGCCTAAAGATTACTGAGGTTACTGTTATGCTAATTTTATGAAGCATAATATTAATATGTGTGAGATCATCATATTTTGGGGATAACATTAGGCAACCCTTGCTTTAACAGAATAATGATCCTTGCTTTTATGTCTACGTAGAATCTGTTTCTCTTATCAGAGCGTTAGCTCACGCGATAGCTCACATTGTACTTGAAATGAACACATATCTATATCACATCAAATTCCGAAAACAAGGTCATTATATTTATTATCTTGGCTGTACAATTATGAGTGTTACGTCGAATTTGGTTATATAAAAAGATATAAGCTGAAATGTCTGAAATGTTGTCAGTTAATTGTAATTTGTAATTTTTTCTTTTAAGGGTAGTACATTAGGGAACTTATGTGTAGTTAATAGTTAATGTAGAAATGTAAGTTACAAGATCCGATGGTATTGACGTTGATCAAACTGACGATCAGTTTGGGGATAATTCTCCAGCTTTCCTTCGCTAATTTTCTCGGTAAGAGAATTTAAGTCTTGGAGGATGAAGGAGGTTTGGAATAGCTCATGTAATGTCCGCATAATCTCACAATACCTCTGCGCGAAGTGGGCAGAGGCTAACGGAGGGGAAGGGGCGTCTAAAATGACGTAATCTCATGTGAATGATCCCCAGGAATATTTTCTGCCGTCTTTTATTGTGGCTTTGAAGACGGCATGTAATGAGTCTATAATATAATACGTCTTGGACGAAGGGACACTCAGGGCGCTATAAACTGAGGTCACTTGTCAGATACCTCTTTAACGAGAACAAGTCTTTAAACCAAGCTGTTGCTAATGTTACAGTTAAGCAGGAAAAGCCGGCCTAAAGATTACTGAGGTTACTGTTATGCTAATTTTATGAAGCATAATATTAATATGTGTGAGATCATCATATTTTGGGGATAACATTAGGCAACCCTTGCTTTAACAGAATAATGATCCTTGCTTTTATGTCTACGTAGAATCTGTTTCTCTTATCAGAGCGTTAGCTCACGCGATAGCTCACATTGTACTTGAAATGAACACATATCTATATCACATCAAATTCCGAAAACAAGGTCATTATATTTATTATCTTGGCTGTACAATTATGAGTGTTACGTCGAATTTGGTTATATAAAAAGATATAAGCTGAAATGTCTGAAATGTTGTCAGTTAATTGTAATTTGTAATTTTTTCTTTTAAGGGTAGTACATTAGGGAACTTATGTGTAGTTAATAGTTAATGTAGAAATGTAAGTTACAAGATCCGATGGTATTGACGTTGATCAAACTGACGATCAGTTTGGGGATAATTCTCCAGCTTTCCTTCGCTAATTTTCTCGGTAAGAGAATTTAAAAGTAGATGTTTTACAAACTTATGATCAGAGGTAATACCAGGCTAAGCCCTCCAAATATTATCAGAAATGCTTTATTTATATATAGTAAATTCTTATCACTGATGAAAGGATCTTTCGCAAAAATAAGAAAAAGGATCCCAGAAAACCTTACCGCCTGCTGGGCTTGCTAGAGGTGATAGATTTTCAACAGCACGTTTGGCGTCGCGCGTCACATCAAGTTTACCTTTCGCACGCTGCATTGAGCCTAGTAGTCATGACAACGACATTACTTCGCAAAGTTTAAAAGCTGTGATATTTTATTTAGCCCAAAATCAAACTTTTTGGTTTAATTCAAAATCTAAGTTGTCCCAAATTGTGCTCCTGGGGAGCCAACTTTAAATTTACGAGACGGACATTTTGTTGAAAACCGGAAGGTTCTATCTATTTTACTTTTGGAGATATACCCCAGCCGGTAGGGTTTCCTGGGCCGAACCTACGCGCGTTTAAAATAATTTGCGCTTTCATTTTAAAACGTTCACTTTGACAAACCATAACTCTCCACCAATCAAGTCAAATTTCAATTTTAAAATATCAAAAGAAAGTAGAGAATTTCGCCAACATGAAAGGGGCCTTCTGGATGGGTAGGTAAAAACGCGATCTTCAGCCTCAAAATCTACTTTTAAAACTTCATACATTTTCCGCGCGCCGAAATTATAATTCTTATATCGCAAAACATCCCCCTACCTCCCTGCACCTCCCCCCCCCCCCCCCCCCCCACCCCCCCCCCCCCCCCCCCCCCCCCCCTTCTCACCCCCCCACCCCCTTCCTGCTGCTTTCTTCTGCAGCTGAACTATAAACTCTCAGCTCTATCACACACCCAGAAAACCTTACCGCCTGCTGGGCTTGCTAGAGGTGATAGATTTTCAACAGCACGTTTGGCGTCGCGCGTCACATCAAGTTTACCTTTCGCACGCTGCATTGAGCCTAGTAGTCATGACAACGACATTACTTCGCAAAGTTTAAAAGCTGTGATATTTTATTTAGCCCAAAATCAAACTTTTTGGTTTAATTCAAAATCTAAGTTGTCCCAAATTGTGCTCCTGGGGAGCCAACTTTAAATTTACGAGACGGACATTTTGTTGAAAACCGGAAGGTTCTATCTATTTTACTTTTGGAGATATACCCCAGCCGGTAGGGTTTCCTGGGATAACACGGGACCCGATTGATAAATTAAGATCATAAATTCCAATACCGTTTTTCGGCAAGTTTCCATAACTAATTTTTTGTGATCAGCGGTAATAACCGCTTTTTTAACGCTAAAAAAGCGCTTATTGATAAAACCCACCGTTATTTGGCGATTATAAAGCGATTATAAACGGTCCCGTTAATTAACGATTAAAAACGATTATAATCGCTTTTTCCATAAATTTTTTTTTTGCAAAAGCGATTATTAGCGCTTTAAAAGCGATAATAAATCGCGAATTAAAATTATTAGTGATAAAAAAACGCTTTTATTTTAGGGTTGTCGATTATTATCGCTCCGTAAGCGCTTTTCAAAAAAACGCTTATAAACCGTTTTTTGGACCGTTTTTAAAACGCTTTTAATCGACTATAAGCGATTATATTCACTAGGGAAAGTTCCAAATTAAAAAGCGCCTACTAATCGTTAAAAAAACGCTTTTTTATTTTAAGTTAATAAGCGGTTTAAATCGATTATAAAACGATTATAAGCGACAATAAGCGATTTTTTGAAATCTGCTAAAAAGCGATATTTTCACTATGATCAGCGCTTATAACCGCTTTTCTTGAAATTTTCCTACTGAAAAGCGTTTATAAGCGCTTATTTATTTGCTGTCCATAAGCGATTATAAACGATTATAAGCGCTTTTTTACGTATTTGAAACGAGGAAAAATTGTCAGGTACGAGATATTATAAGCGATTATAAGTGACTATAAAGTATCGTAAATGTTATTGTCTTCAATTGTCGCTTATAAGCGATTATAAACGATGAAAAGCGCTTTTTGACGCATTTTAAAACTATGATCAAAATATGTTTTGATTTGATTTATTTGGAGTCTAGTAATTGTTTAAGAGAGTTCTCTGGCAGTTACGAAACTCGAGAGACTGTGGGATACTGAAGGGAAAGGAAGCAGTTCTAACGAGCTCTTCTCAAACACAAGGATATAACTTGTGAACTCGGCTAGTATATATGAAACATTTGTCATGGAGTTGTAGAGGGAGTTATGTGCCTCGCCGGGCTAAAGTAGTGGATGACCTTGCTGTACGGCAAGTTAAACAAGGATCTGAAACTACTAGGTTCCGTACAGACTCAACTCTGCACCCGTGTCAATATGTTCATTATATGCAAGCCTCTTGATTTATATGAGCGATTATGTAATCGGGGTATATAAGCGATTATAAACGATTATAAGCGCTTAATTCTTTACGTATTTGGAACGAGGACACAATTAACAACAAAATTACGCGATATTATAATAATAGTCCAGTTATTAATGGACATTTATGGAAATGAACCTGCAAATTTTCAGATACTCACGAAACTTTGCACAGACCTTCCAAAAGGTATGAATAAACGATTTTCGGTTGGAGACATTTTTTTTACCATGGGGAAAACCCAGGAGGGCCACGCCCATATTGATCCAATAATGTAACTGACCCTTTTCTTCTGAAAATCGTAGAGACTTCAAAATAGGCTTAAACGAAGCCGCATATGCATGTTTATATAGAAGTTATTGATCAACACATGGCCTAAAATCCTTACTTTTCGAGAAATTCGCCAAAAACCATTTTGGGCGTGGCGCTGAGCCCATTTTACTAACTTTTGATATGATCGTGATAGAGTCTTCGGATAGAGTGCAAAAGAACCGCAATTGGCATATTTATATATGACTTATGAAGAAACATATGCCTTAAAATACTTACTTTTTCAGTTATTGGCGGAAACTGATTTTCGGTTCCAGAAATCATGCAAAAATATGGGTATCTGGTAAATTGGGCTATGAAGGCCCTAGAGATTTTTGAATGGGTGAAAATTGTGCAAAATGGCCATGTTTATATACAACTTATGAAGCAATATGTACCCTAAAATGCTCACTTTTCGAGTTATTAACATAGAACGGGAGGCAAAAATGGCTGATATAACCAATTTTGCTCTATTTCGTGAAAATTTTCTCTGGTTTTCCCCCAAATAACTCGAAAAGTGAGCATTTTAGGGTACATATTGCTTCATAAGTTGTATATAAACATGGCCATTCTGCACAATTTGCAATCATTCAAAAATCTCTAGGGCCTTCATAGCCCAATTTACCAGATACCCATATTTTTGCATGATTTCTGGAACCGAAAATCAGTTTTTCGCCAATAACTGAAAAAGTAAGCACTTTAAGGCACATGTTTCTTCATAAATCATATATAAATATGCCAATTGCGGTTCTTTTGCACTTTGTCCGAAGACTCTATCACGATTATATCAAAAGTTAGCAAATTGGCTCAGTGCCTCGCCCAAAATGGTTTTTGGCGAATTTCTCGAAAATTAAGGATTTTAGGCCATATGTTGATCAATAACTTCTATATAAACATGCATATGCGGCTTCGTTTAAGCCTATTTTGAAGTCTCTACGACCTTCAGAAGCAAAGGGTCGGTTACGTTATTGGGTCAATATGTGCGTGGCCCTCCTGGGTTTTCCCCATGGTAAAAAAATGTCTCCGACCGAAAATCGTTTATTCATACCTTTGGGAAGGTCTGTGCAAAGTTTCGTGAGTATCTGAAAATTTGCAGGTTCATTTCCATAAATGACTGGACTATAAGCGATTATAAGGTATTATAAATGACATAGCTCGGCGCGCTCATACTAAATCGCTCGCCCAAATTTTAAGAAAATTCTTGTGAAAAGGCCCTTTGGGTATGAAATTGATCTGAATCGATGTATTTTTGGACGCTAATTCCGAATCACCCCCCCATGACGTAGGGTAAAAATGCTTCCCTGGAGAGTTATAAGCAAAAAAACCGTTTTGGTCACGTGACAGGCTAGTAAAACATGAATTCTAGGGAAGCTTGGGATTTTTTGCACATCTGCCAATGGCAATATTTTCGCAGAAAATTGGAAATAAAAGAAATATCTTTTGCCGTCATGACGATAATTTGCGTTTTGATTTTTAATAATTTGCGTTTTGATAAATTACAACCGCTTCTTAATCTTGAGTTAATTACATTTGTTTCACTATATGTTATATGAAAATATATGGTTACACTGTACACATTGACATAATATTTAGCGATCTATCTTAATCCTTGTTGCCAGAGAACTAAAAGTTTGCAACCACAAAAATTGTACAACGATGATAAGATGTTGGTAATAAGGAGAAGGAGAAGGAGAAGGAGAAGGAGAAGGAGAAGGAGAAGGAGAAGGAGAAGGAGAAGGAGAAGGAGAAGGAGAAGGAGAAGGAGAAGGAGAAGGAGAAGGAGAAGGAGAAGGAGAAGGAGAAGGAGAAGGAGAAGGAGAAGGAGAAGGAGAAGGAGAAGGAGAAGGAGAAGGAGAAGGAGAAGGAGAAGGAGAAGGAGAAGGAGAAGGAGAAGGAGAAGGAGAAGGAGAAGGAGAAGGAGAAGGAGAAGGAGAAGGAGAAGGAGAAGGAGAAGGAGAAGGAGAAGGAGAAGGAGAAGGAGAAGGAGAAGGAGAAGGAGAAGGAGAAGGAGAAGGAGAAGGAGAAGGAGAAGGAGAAGGAGAAGGAGAAGGAGAAGGAGAAGGAGAAGGAGAAGGAGAAGGAGAAGGAGAAGGAGAAGGAGAAGGAGAAGGAGAAGGAGAAGGAGAAGGAGAAGGAGAAGGAGAAGGAGAAGGAGAAGGAGAAGGAGAAGGAGAAGGAGAAGGAGAAGGAGAAGGAGAAGGAGAAGGAGAAGGAGAAGGAGAAGGAGAAGGAGAAGGAGAAGGAGAAGGAGAAGGAGAAGGAGAAGGAGAAGGAGAAGGAGAAGGAGAAGGAGAAGGAGAAGGAGAAGGAGAAGGAGAAGGAGAAGGAGAAGGAGAAGGAGAAGGAGAAGGAGAAGGAGAAGGAGAAGGAGAAGGAGAAGGAGAAGGAGAAGGAGAAGGAGAAGGAGAAGGAGAAGGAGAAGGAGAAGGAGAAGGAGAAGGAGAAGGAGAAGGAGAAGGAGAAGGAGAAGGAGAAGGAGAAGGAGAAGGAGAAGGAGAAGGAGAAGGAGAAGGAGAAGGAGAAGGAGAAGGAGAAGGAGAAGGAGAAGGAGAAGGAGAAGGAGAAGGAGAAGGAGAAGGAGAAGGAGAAGGAGAAGGAGAAGGAGAAGGAGAAGGAGAAGGAGAAGGAGAAGGAGAAGGAGAAGGAGAAGGAGAAGGAGAAGGAGAAGGAGAAGGAGAAGGAGAAGGAGAAGGAGAAGGAGAAGGAGAAGGAGAAGGAGAAGGAGAAGGAGAAGGAGAAGGAGAAGGAGAAGGAGAAGGAGAAGGAGAAGGAGAAGGAGAAGGAGAAGGAGAAGGAGAAGGAGAAGGAGAAGGAGAAGGAGAAGGAGAAGGAGAAAGAGAAGGAGAAGGAGAAGGAGAAGGAGAAGGAGACAAGGAGACAAAGACAAGGAGACAACGACAAGGAGACAAGGACAAGGAGACTAGGACAAGGACAAGGACAAGGACAAGGACAAGGACAAGGACAAGGACAAGGACAAGGAGACTAGGACAAGGACAAGGACAAGGACAAGGACAAGGACAAGGACAAGGACAAGGACAAGGACAAGGACAAGGACAAGGTCAAGGACAAGGACAAGGACTAGGACAAGGACAAGGACAAGGACAAGGACAAGGACAAGGACAAGGACAAGGACAAGGACAAGGACAAGGACAAGGACAAGGACAAGGACAAGGACAAGGACAAGGACAAGGACAAGGACAAGGACAAGGATACAAGGAGACAAGGAGACAAGGAGACAAGGAGACAAGGAGACAAGGAGACAAGGAGACAAGGAGACAAGGAGACAAGGAGACAAGGAGACAAGGAGACAAGGAGACAAGGAGACAAGGAGACAAGGAGACAAGGAGACAATGAGACAAGGAGACAAGGAGACAAGGAGACAAGGAGACAAGGAGACAAGGAGACAAGGAGACAAGGAGACAAGGAGACAAGGAGACAAGGAGACAAGGAGACAAGGAGACAAGGAGACAAGGAGACAAGGAGACAAGGAGACAAGGAGACAAGGACACAAGGACACAAGGAGACAAGGAGACAAGGAGACAAGGAGACAAGGAGACAAGGAGACAAGGAGACAAGGAGACAAGGACACAAGGAGACAAGGAGACAAGGAGACAAGGAGACAAGGAGACAAGGAGACAAGGAGACAAGGAGACAAGGAGACAAGGACACAAGGAGACAAGGACACAAGGAGACAAGGACACAAGGAGACAAGGAGACAAGGAGACAAGGAGACAAGGAGACAAGAACACAAGGAGACAAGGAGAAGGAAAAGGAGACAAGGAGACAAGAACACAAGGAGACAAGAACACAAGGAGGCAAGGACACAAGGAGACAAGGACACAAGGAGACAAGGACACAAGGAGACAAGGAGACAAGGAGACAAGGAGACAAGGAGACAAGGAGACAAGGAGACAAGGAGACAAGGAGAAGGAAAAGGAGATCAAATGAGGTTATTCTCTTGCCGACACATGAACACAAAGTGCACATCTCTCAGTAACACTTCTACTAATACTTATAGCTATAATCTATATAGAACTAGTACCATGGTCGCCTTTCATCCGTTTACGAATACGTTTATGATACCGCGTGTTTCGGGATTTTCCGTGAGGCCGGGATTGAAACTGATTACGCGTACGATTTATTTAACTAGCAAGCCGTCTGCTAGAGAATAACAACAATTTGATACTCCGTCTCCGTCTCCGTCTCCGTCTCCGTCTCCGTCTCCGTCTCCGTCTCCGTCTCCGTCTCCGTCTCCGTCTCCGTCTCCGTCTCCGTTTCCGTCTCCGTCTCCGTCTCCGTCTCCGTCTCCGTCTCCGTCTCCGTCTCCGTCTCCGTCTCCGTCTCCGTCTCCGTCTCCGTCTCCGTCTCCGTCTCCGTCTCCGTCTCCGTCTCCGTCTCCGTCTCCGTCTCCGTCTCCGTCTCCGTCTCCGTCTCCGTCTCCGTCTCCGTCTCTGTCTCCGTCTCCGCCCCCATCTCCGTCTCCGTCTGATCCTCCTCCTTCTCCTTTTCCTTTTTTGAATTCGATTGTTTAGGGCTAGGGCTCGGGTAAGGGTTGTGGTAAGGGTATCGGATAGCTTCGGGATTATATATTATGGTTGTTAGGGTTGGGATTAGGGTTTATGTAAAACCGTTTTGCACGGCTGCAAAACTATAAAAACCTTGTATCACGTCGTGACCCCCATCGTTACCTGGGGACCCCAGGCTATTATGTTTCATAAAGAATAAAGATTCGGCGGAATGACAGGCTGAGCGCCGCCCAGTAACCCCCATCGTCGTTTCACTATACCCCTGTAGAGTTTCTACGATACAGGGGAGCCGCGCACCTGTGCGCGGCGGGTCATACAACGTATGACAATAAAAACCAAAGTCACATGAAATTTTTGGCTTTTACTAATTCGCTCGCCCAAAAATTTCACGTGACTTTGATTTTTATGGTTTTGCAGCCGTACAAAACGGTTTTACATACACCCTTATCCCAACCCTAACCCTAATTCCGTAACCCCGAAGCTAACCATAACCCTTACCACAACCCTAACCCTAACCCGAGCCCTAAACAATCGAATTCGTATTTTACTAGCCTGTCACGTGACCAAAACGGTTTTTTGCCCATAACTCTCCAGGGAAGCATTTTAACCCTACGTCATGGGGGGTGATTCGGAATCAGCGTCCAAAAATACACCGATTCAGATCACTTTCATACCCAGAGGGCCTTTTCACAAGAATTTTCTTAAAATTTGGGCGAGCGATTTAGTAAGAGCGGAAATTTTTGGGCGAGCAAATCAGCGAATTAGTAAAAGCCAGTTCGGCAAGGCCCAATAGTGCATTTTGCTGCGATCTACGTGGTTGCGAGAAGAATTATTTGATGCGCGGCGCAGTCCAGTCTAGTAGTGCATCGCTCTACAGGTAATTGTTCTACTTTATTCATTATTGTATATCCCAGAGTGGTGTTTGGCAATTAGAAAAATTGATCGTGCGTGGTTTAACCGCGGCAAAATTTTTGTTGAAATTCTTGTTAAAATTCTGCACGCCTAATATAAACAATTATAACGTGCGTCTTACCTGGGGACCTCAGGCTATTATGTTCATAATAGAGATTCGGCGGAATGACAGGCTGAGCGCCGCCCAGTAACGTGCGTCAAATACCACTCTGGGATACAATAAAGTAGAACAATTACTTGTAGCGCGATGCACTACTGGGCTGCGCCGCGCATCAAATAATCCTTCTCGCAACCACGTAGATTGCGGCAAAATGCCAAGCTGGCTTTTACTATTTCGCTCGCCCAAAAATTTCATGTGACTTTGGTTTTTATTGTCATACGTTGTATGACCCGCCGCGCACAATTGCGCAGCTCCCCCTGTATCGTAGAAACTCTACAGGGGTATAATGAAACAACGATGGGGGTACAAGGTTTTTATAGTTTTTCAGCCGTAAAAAACGGTTTTACATAAACCCTAATCACAGGAGGAGCAATGCGTGGGCGCGATTGCAGCAGTTAGTGCCCGTTTGTAGCAGTCAGTGCCCGTTTGTAGCAGTTAGTGCCAGTTTGTGGCAGTTAGTGCCAGTTTGTAGCAGTTAGTAGCAGTTTATAGCAGTTTGTGGCAGTTTCTTTGCACTTTGCTCCTCCTGCGTAATCCCAACCCTAACGACCATAATATATAACCCCGAAGCTATCCGTTACCCTTACCACAACCCTAACCCGAGCCCTAGCCCTAAACAATCGAATTCAAAAAGGAAAAGGAGAAGGAGACGGAGACGGAGACGGAGACGGAGACGGAGACGGAGACGGAGACGGAGACGGAGACGGAGACGGAGACGGAGACGGAGACGGAGACGGAGACGGAGACGGAGACGGAGACGGAGACGGAGACGGAGACGGAGACGGAGACGGAGACGGAGACGGAGACGGAGACGGAGACGGAGACGGAGACGGAGACGGAGACGGAGACGGAGACGGAGACGGAGACGGAGACGGAGACGGAGACGGAGACGTTACCTGGGGACCTCCGGCTATCGCGTAATTGTTGTTGTTAATTGTGTCCTCGTTCCAAATACGTAAAGAATTAAGCGCTTATAATCGTTTATAATCGCTTATATACCCCGCTTACATAATCGCTTATATACCCCAAATAAATCAAATCAAAACATATTTTGATCATAGTTTTAAAATGCGTCAAAAAGCGCTTTTCATCGTTTATAATCGCTTATAAGCGACAATTGAAGACAATAACATTTACGATACTTTATAATCACTTATAATCGCTTATAATATCTCGTACCTGACAATTTTTTCCTCGTTTCAAATACGTAAAAAAGCGCTTATAATCGTTTATAATCGCTTATGGACAGCAAATAAATAAGCGCTTATAAACGCTTTTCAGTAGGAAAATTTCAAGAAAAGCGGTTATAAGCGCTGATCATAGTGAAAATATCGCTTTTTAGCAGATTTCAAAAAATCGCTTATTGTCGCTTATAATCGTTTTATAATCGATTTAAACCGCTTATTAACTTAAAATAAAAAAGCGTTTTTTTAACGATTAGTAGGCGCTTTTTAATTTGGAACTTTCCCTAGTGAATATAATCGCTTATAGTCGATTAAAAGCGTTTTAAAAACGGTCCAAAAAACGGTTTATAAGCGTTTTTTTGAAAAGCGCTTACGGAGCGATAATAATCGACAACCCTAAAATAAAAGCGTTTTTTTATCACTAATAATTTTAATTCGCGATTTATTATCGCTTTTAAAGCGCTAATAATCGCTTTTGCAAAAAAAAATTTATGGAAAAAGCGATTATAATCGTTTTTAATCGTTAATTAACGGGACCGTTTATAATCGCTTTATAATCGCCAAATAACGGTGGGTTTTATCAATAAGCGCTTTTTTAGCGTTAAAAAAGCGGTTATTACCGCTGATCACAAAAAATTAGTTATGGAAACTTGCCCGTTTTTCAACTCAGAGTGGAAGGTTCCCAAGACGAAATTTTCTTATGACCAGCACTTTAAAGATTTGGACCAAACCACACTTGCCTCACCAGACTTGGTACCTATCAACAAAAATTCTATTCTACTGATGAAACTAGAACAAACAGGTCCCTACGATCCAAACGGCGGCGATCTAGGGATATATTTCACGTTGTACAATCCGGAGGGGAAATATCTTTCCTTCGGCAATATTTACTACAGGTAAGAAAAACGAGCTATGTTGTGGGCTATTGGAATTATTTGTTCATAGAGGAAAACTTCATTCTGATGCATAATGCTTATGTTATAAGGACTTTTAAAATTTCGTTTACTACACAGATTTCGGGAGCACGGCGTAGAAGATGGTGGAATATCAATTGGGACTGCCCGATACAATTATTTCATTTTTAATTGTATTAACAAATACCTGGCCAACATGGTCGCCTGGAAATTTTATGTGGAAGGATATTCTGGATATGAGGACATGCTTATGGCAAATGGAACTATCCAAGTATTTCTAGAAGGGTATTCAGAACTGGTAGGGGATTTAGAATTTATGCATTGGATTGATGCGGTTAAAGGAGCTACCCAAGTCATTATATCAATAGAGAAAGGGCTGAGTTATGTAAAGACTCAATACAGACGCGTAACGCAAGGTTTTACAATAACTTAAATTGTATCATTTTGTCGCTTCGTCATCTAGACTTAAACTGCAGTCATTTCAAATCCAATAAATTAGAATACATACCCCATCATTATTTATTACCACGATAATAATGATGATAAGGACAACACTAACCCCTAACTATTATCCAATAGGAGAGGAGGACTGCATTGACTACCCTGACGACTGCATTGCACTACAGAGAATAAATAATATCATGCAGTCGCTAGGTACAGAGAATAAATAATATCATGCAGTCGCTGTAAGATACAAAGGAAAATATTAAAGTTAAAAAAGGCTACTTTAGGTTGGGGTAGTAGTAGTACAGGTGGTACAGGGTACAGGGGTGCCGGTTTCCGGTGTATAGGCGAGGTTAACGGCAGGGCAGGGAAATTATTTTCAACCCACGGAACAAAAAAATTAGGAAAAAAAACAAAATGTAAGGAAAAACAGCTGATTAACTAAGATATCGTCAATATATCATTAGAAACTCTAATCTCAGGATTAACTCTAGTACCTGTCAGGATAAAACATCTCAATCTGTTCAGAGTCGAAATTTTGGATTATTCGAAGAAAGGTAATTACATAAACGATTATGTTTGTTTGCTTATAATTGATATCCTAGTTTATCCTTTTATCATATTATCGTTAAAATGTTGATCGTTACTGGGTGTTGTAATTGCTCTGGTGTAATTTGTTTTTGTAAAAGTTGTATTTACCACGAAATCTCATCACATTAAACTCAGGTATAGTACGATGATAAGTGAATATCTGCAGCGAAATACACTGGATACGACGGGTAACACCTGATGACGGGAGACAGTTTGGTAATCTATCTCATCAGACGATCTTATTGTCAGCCAGATTAATCCGCCGAAATGACATTTATTCAATCTTTATGTGATTGAGATTTTCACAATATCTTCACTCTATGAAATTAGTTGGTTGGCTTTGAATTGGAGTTTAATAACCTTGTTAAATTTTTACTCTTTCTACCATTTATTTTGTTGAACTTTGTTAATTTATCGAACCAACTGCAATTCTATTAAAATTTAATCAATTAAACTTTCCGAATTTGGTATTGTATTGACCATTGAATTGATTTATACGAGCATATTTATTTATTGACGTTATCACGAAATTATTACGTCTTTTAATTTTATAATCATAATTTTATGGTAGGACTGTTTAGTGCTTATAAACAATAAAAACTATATATATAAGCGTGACAAAGTAAACGATGTTTTCGTCAAACTAAAAGTTTCATGGATGTGTGAACAACAATCTTCAGTGAAAACATCGTTTACTTTGTCACGCTAATAGATAGCTCCTATCCATTACGGCATTAGTTGAGTACTTTGCTAAAAAGAGAAAGAAACACCGTTGTATATAATTATATACAAGTTCGGTGTTTCTTTGTATATACCTTACAAGACATATTTATAACGTACGAAATGTGGCGGTTTTCCGAAAATTTCGCCATATTTTCGGACCGCCAAAATTTCGGTCGTCGTAATAGAATCCGTCGCATTATCTTTTAGCTTATTTCAATGACTGTGCCTTCACTGCTTTATTTTGTTTCTTAAAAGTAATATCAAGTAAAATAAATAAATAAATTCTGGCATCTTGGGACAAATTATCACCACACCAATGACGAATTGAATGTCAAGCAATACAGTTTAAATTTGCATTAAAATACACGTATGTGCTAACATGAAAGTCTCTTACAGTCTTAATACAGACTAAGTTTGAACATGATTTTGCCGAATTTCAGAAATTTCCTTACTGCTTACTGTCACAAAAAATGATGAAAAATACCCTTATTTTCTGTGACGTCCGAAATTTGACGGTTTTTGTTCAATTTCGCCATATTTTCGGACCGCCAAAATTTCGGTCGTCGCAAATTGGTCCGCCACAAAAAAGTCTTGTAAGGTATATATATATTTCATTGCTGAACTTCTACACAATAAAAAAAAGCGGTTTTGACTAGATCCATGTAATTCTTTGCATCATTTATTAACATAAATTCTGAGAAACTATCACAATGCTGGCAAGCATGACCGTGCCTCTTATATTCACAATACTATTTACCCCCTTTACTATTTACCCCCTTTACTATTTACCCCCTTTACTATTTACCCCCTTTACTATTTACCCCTTTTACTATTTAACCCCTTTACTATTTACCCCCTTTACTATTTACCCCCTTGGGCTTGACTTTTATACCCCCTTTACTATTATACCCCTTTATTGTTTTTCAGGCATTAAGACTCATCGAAAGTAGTTCAGCAGGTATATTTATGTTCAAAACATTCTAATTTAATGTTAAATATGACAGGAATAAGAAATAGTTATGTGAAGGTTTTTAAGAAATTTGCGCAAAATACGCGCCAGCATGTTATACGAAATTCGGTAAAAAACCCAAAATCGCCATATTCAGGTGCCTTAAAAACCATGTTAAAATTGTGTTAGAGATCTGAAAATTTGCAGGGCGTCTAGACGTTAACCAAATCGACTGCAAAAAAGTTTCAAGTTTCAGGAGCATCGGGAAATGGGTTTTCTAGAACCCCTGTTTTACGACAGATTGTCGGGACATATACAGATATACAGATATACAGATATACATATATATTCAGGGATAGACGCTTTGCCAGTAAATTATAGGCTATATTAAGGTGTCCGTAGATTCAGAAGCTTTAAAGATACAGCCATCTCGGACCACAGGTCTTGAAGATAATTGTTTAGACTTTAGTTTACATTATATTAAAAAGTAATTTAACGTCATCATTACCACTTGATGACGTCATCAAGTTAACCATTTTAAAAACCTGTTTTTTGACAAAGTAATCACTTTTAAAATCGATTTTACGCCATAAAAGAGTAATTTTATTCAAAATTTGAGGATATGTTGAAGTTAGATAATTGTTTAAGCATTCTGAAAATCTACCGGAAAGTTTCCCTACCTTGCTCCTTCATAAAGATATTTGCCATTGAAGTTAGTGCTTTTTTGAAGAATTATTTTATAAAAACTTCAATTTTGCGATTTAGTATTCTCTGGTGTTGGGCTATCCCTTGGGTTGTGGAGCTCAGTTCTGCTTCCTATAGGTATAAATTGTGCATTAGGCTAGTTTTAAAGTTAAAAATCGAAAAGATGCACACGTGGGGACACGCCCAAATTGATTAAAAATTGCTAAAATCACTGAAAATTGCTGTTTTTACCATTTTCTGTCAACTTTGGTGTGCCGTGGTGATTACAGTTCTTCTCGAAATACTTTGAAACTTTGCATGCTTATCAAACTATATATAAAACACCAACACGCAAAAATTTACGGCGATTCAATATTGGATGCGCACGCAACGTCCGCTCATAGTTTGCAGGTGCGAAAGGTGATAATTTTGCTCATTCGTGATTTCGAACAAATTCTGCTTTACCACGACAGTTCAATGTCATTATATATAAATTTAATGCCAACTTGAATGAGTATAAAGTGGCAAATTCAGTCAGTGATCGACCGATATGCTTACCCAAACACAAGGAAATGTTTTCAAAGGAAAAATTTCGAAATCGTTGAAACTTCCTCCTTATTATTGAAGATATCAGTTTATATTTCGACTTTATAAAGTACCCTGACATTTATCAAAAAGAGATGATATTTGACCAAAACCCATAATCATGGGTAGAGTGGACCGCTGCCAGTGTCTCTCTTTCCCAAACAAAAGGAAATGATATTAATTTGATTGACCGTTTTCAAATGCAAAATGATACCGAGAATGAAATCGGTCGCTCGCTTTTCCCATTCATTTACAATTACAAATGTAATAGATTAAGAAGAACTACCATACCTGAAGACAGCTGTACTCAGCAATAAAGATTCAATAAACTTCAGCTAATTCACTAACTACCACCCTTATCCCGAAATACTAGGTATCGACCCGAACGCAACCCAAAGAGATTATTACAGCATACAGTGATCGATGTAATTTATCGAAACCTATTACAATTCGTATAACTATAAGCCGTGAATGAATGGGAAAAGCGAGCGACCGATTTCATTCTCGGTATCATTTTGCATTTGAAAACGGTCAATCAAATTAATATCATTTCCTTTTGTTTGGGAAAGAGAGACACTGGCAGCGGTCCACTCTACCCATGATTATGGGTTTTGGTCAAATAACAAATACGAATCATATACAATTGAAAATATATACAAACTAAAAGAAGTGGGAAAATCTGATGAACGGAAATTTAAAAAAGGAACTAAAAGCTTTTTACACACGTCTCTGGAATAATGGTATACCTTAAGAACGACAAATTTAGTCTACCATAAATTTACTCAAACTTTTGACTAAAATTGTTGTAAACCAAATTTCACGTGACTAAATTTTGCGGCGACTAATTTTGAAGTATACCAAAATTTTAGTAGAGCATTATATATGAATTGCATTTTAGTGAGCTTACATTCTTGACCCAAATTTGTTGGCCCTACGCTCCTAAGGTATGTTGTTATAATTTGCTCTCAAAACAATGCGATTATAAACTAATCGTACTGTTTTTTTCTCACAAACAAATGAAACAGTCATTAGATAAACAAATTTCAAAACTAGATTGACGTTTCATATTTATATATAAATATTAAATAATAACGTTTGCAAACGATCTGTTACATGATATGCATAGAACCAGGGGTGTAGGGGGCCAACTTTTTGGCCTATCCCAACTTTTTGGCCTATCCTGTCTAACTCTTACTGCAGTCTAACTGCACGATAGTTGCCGATTTATAAATTTCAAAAAACATTGCTAGTTACTCTTCTGTGCCGTGTTCAGTATCTTCAAGTAAATTAGCAGGATACAATCCAGCTGTGAGCTGGCATGAACCAGAAATCTGATAATTTATATTACATATTCCGATATTACATGTCAGGATTCATCAGAAGTTCAGGAACCAAGGATTAAAAAAGTTTCAGTTGTATATCTTTTACGGTTTTTGCGGAAATTCGTGTTAAAGTTGATGCCGTGGTGTCAGTAAAATGGTACGGATATATCTATATATATCGTCTCGCTTTATATATAGTAAGATAAGAGACGTATATATTAGGATATTTGTAATTTGATCAAATTAAAAGTTTTGGTGTGTGAATCAAAGGTCTTTAAATTTTAAAACAAAACATATTACATGTCAGGATTCATCAGAAGTTCAGAAGCCTAGCGATCCTAAAATTCAGATAACATTACTGATTACATTACAGGACACAGTTTGCCCCTTGAAGTCCAAATTTACATTACCTCATTGCTAGAATTCATTCCTTAAAACAAATTTTCTAAGAATTCTTCCCGCTGCTCCCTCTTTGCATGTTGTACCCTCTTTGTGAGTAAGATCTATTACTGTAAGCATATTTTTCGAAATTTGTAGGACTTTTCCTTTGACTCTTTATTGTTAATAAAATTGGCACAACAACATCTTTCTGGATTTATCATTTCACATTGCTATTTGCTAGATTTCGATTCTGGAAGGAAATTTCCTGTAATTTGTTTCGAGAGATTGCAATATGCATCCCTTTTTCGAACTAAACTTATTTCGCAAGAGATGCTTGCAGGCTCTAATACGCATTTAAGATCGTATTATTATACTAGTTATTGAAACTATGTTTGAAAATGATATCTATTGCCAAATTGTCCAGCTAGGCCTTTTACACGTTTTGCTGTTTTTGAAATTCAGGCTGTGGCCAAAGCGTGTGCTAAATTTGAAAAACTCCGATTTCGGTGCAGATGTGATATGACCTGGTTTCAGTTTTCGTTTTGGGATTTAAGCTGATTGGTCAGTGGTCACCCAACTCAGCTGATTGGGTGTCTCTTAACTGCGTGGGAACTAGGTTCATGAACCCGATTGCAATTGGGTTCAGTTGTCGGTCACCCGTTGGGGCTGCACACGCCATGTATGCTTGGAGATGATTCGTTCTGGTGACTCGTACGCAGTGGTCACGTGAACCTACTATTTCACGTGACACCGGCCCATATTACTGATTTCGAGAAATAACTGTCACGTGACACACTGATAAGGATATTAGCCCCCGACACCGTGAGAAATCTGCCCTTGCTTCATACTGTGTTGTATTATATCAATGTAAGGATTAAATTTATATCTCAAACACAAACAAAATTAATGAGTGTCACCATCTTACTTACTGTCGTCAATCTACCTCGGGTAGTTGAGTTAAGTTAATACCTAAATCGGCACCTCAAAGTAGTAACGTATGCGGTTTGAGATAGCTCCTCATTTTATATCGAGCTCTCTTTAACTATCTGCCTGACTTCATGCCGAGGCAAGTAATGCTAATACTGCTTTCCTGCTGAATATGGCTCGAAAGTGTAATAATAATACACTAAAGCATCTTTCAGGGAATCAGTGCAATTAGTTTAGTAACCATACCTAATAAGTTTTCGGTCACTCTCAAAACAGTGCAATAAGTTTTGTAATCTCATCCCCTGAAAAAAACCGGTGCGATTTTGAAATGATAAGTGGCCGCCAAATAGGTCAAAAGTGGAGTTATATAAGAAGAATAACGTGAAGCTAGTTATTAAAAAGTTGCGTGCGGGCAGTTACTTCTGGGCCACCCAGCACCCTGTATATAATTACTCGTGACTTGCAGTTACCTGGGGACCTCAGGCTATCATGTTCATAAACCGAATAGAGATTAGGCGGAATGACAGGCTGAGCGCGGCCCAGTAAGACTTGCAGTCGCAAAAATAAAAAACAAAGCAGTGTTGGTTCTGGGTTTACTTTCAATTTTAAATGTTATCAAAGAATATTTTATCACATGAGTACTGCGTAGATAAAAAGAATATTTTAATTCACGAGTCACGACCGAATTATACTTGAACTTCACGTTAAATCTGAGAGATCACTGATTTAAGTCGGACGACCAGTGTTGTTTGAAGACAATTTACACAAATATTTTGAAAGCTCCTGTTAAAACAGACTTTCCGTATCTCTTATATTTTTTAAACAAATCCCCCTCCCAGACCAGTGTTGTCTGTCACAAATCTACAAGATAACATAAGTTTTAAGTTTTTACCTAACATCTTAAAAACGGAATTTACCTTTTCATGAAAAAATATTGAAACCCTATCGAGTTCTATTGTTTTGAGCGAAATCAGTTCTATTCCGCGATTATCGCGAACTGAGATATGGGTAATTTTGTTAATTTTTTGCGACTATTTGAACACAGAATATACATGTGTTGATAGATATTGAGCTGATAATCATAGAGAATGTAGTTTAGGCTTACCTTCCATATAAAGTTGGTTTCATTCAAAAATATTAATACTTGACCAATTTATGGGACAAAATCGATCAAATTAAGAGCGTATGCCGAAATATGGGCATATGGTTTTTGGCCCATAACTCAGCAATTTTTTGTCCGTTAATCGTAATGAAAATTCATATACGAGTTCAAGAGACCACTGGCTACAAGTAAAGCACCTAAAATCAGGGGGTTTGAGCATTTTAAGGTAATTTGGCATAATTGGGCATAATTGGGACCAAATATAATGGGCGTGGCTGAAAGAAAGAGAAATACGCTGAAGAGAAGCGATGCAGTTTCCTACTCTTCGGTGTGAATGAAGAACATGTCGGAAAGGGAGAGGACAAGCAATGGCGAGACAACATCAGGTGCTTGATGTGGTGTCAGAATGTAACGTGACGACGGGTGAAATCGTCAAGTGGGAAAAAGTTGGTCGGGCAGCCAATGCTCCGATCAAAGTTACAATGAGCAGTCCCTCAGTCCCTCAGTCCCTGAGTACGTCCAGAGAATTTTAAAAGACATCCCAAAATTCCGCATGCGTGGTGACCCCTGGAACAAGATGTTTGCTTCGCCAAACAGGAACAGCAGTAGACTCACCGTAGTCTTGTTAGCTTGTTGAAAAGCTGAGGCAGACAATTGAGGAGGAATCGAGCAGGCGTTCATGGGTGATAAGGAGCGGGAAGATTATTGACGTTGGACACTTTCGTCTCGTTCGCAAGACGCCTCCACGTCTAAACAGGACTTTGAGTGCATAGCTCAGATTCGTGGACTAAATGTAGCCTTATATAGGACTCATAATGTCTGATAACAGTGATTAAAAATATGTTTTAAAAAAAACAAAATGTAGTGTGTAGACACTGATTTGAGGCTGTCCGCCAAGAGTTGAGTTTGTAAAGAGTTCTATATAGCTGACAAAACAATTTATTATATCGGGTCTCAATAAGAGGTCTCGACTGCCTAGGCATCAAACCTTGGCAATCGGTGATTTTCCTCTGGCCCGGACTCAGCTGACCCTAGGGACCAGAGGATAAAGGCGTAGAGACTGTGTGTATCTACAACAGTGGTTGTTTTTTATAAGAAACAGGGCTTGCAACGCAAGAAAAAAAAATCACAAAGTGCATATTAATATTATATGACCTAGCAAATAGAAATGTATTATTATTATTATACCTTATCGGACCTTATTTGGACGAACATTTGCATTAAATGAACGGACATAATAATGAACGGACATGAATATGAACGCTGAAAGGCAATCAAAACCATTAAAAATCCGAATTTTTTCATTTTTTTGACGTTTTTTATTTCAGCAAATGATTTTTTAAATCAATTTTTTATAATTATACAGTAATTAGTAAGAAAAGCAGTCGTTAAGCAGTAAAAATGTTAGAATATATGTACATGATCAGTGTATAATATCACATGTCATCTTCATCGAATGGGTTTTTGTGCATAAAATAGTCGGCCATGCATCAGTGATTTCTATATCTTTATGGAAACCTTTTTTTAGGTCATTCTAACAGCACATTCCTTATTTCACTGCCACATAGCGCATATCTACACTGATAATCTTACTATATATAAAGCGAGACGATATATATATGTATGTATATATATTTATCTGTGCCATTTTACTGACACCACGGCATCAACTTTAACGCAAATTTCCACAAAAACCGTAAAATATATACAACCGAAACTTTTTTGACTGGGTCAAATGCTTTTATGGCCTCCAAATCAGCATGAAAAAATAAAAAATTGGCCAAGAGGAAGGAGTTTTAGAGCCCAAAATTTGGTACCCCAAGTGGTGTCAAAAACGCGAATTAAATAGGTAATAATTATTTTGGTCTCTTGAGTCTTGACACCATTTTAGGGTTATACGGGTTCCTGCTAGTACACCTAATTGCGGTGAGGCAGCATCATAAAGTTACTAATATCAATTAATATGTTTGCAGATCAGGGCCAGTCGACTCGACCAATTAACTTTTAATTGAATAGTTTTTATAGATAATATCACAATCATAATCTGCGTGCCCTTCGGGGATGAATATTTAACTTATTTATATATTACTTTTGAGTAAACATTGGCTGGTACTACAGACCAGTCCCCCAATCAATCATATCAAACTACCCCAGTCCTGCATTTCAGTGTTAACTTTTACAAGCCATTCGGCATGAAGTGGTTTTATCTTAGATAACTTTTGGCTAACCTTAACATCACGTGGAGCTTTCCGAGCACTGTTTCATTACCTCCCCTGAGTAATATGAACTATAACAACGTCGGACAATGTCCTTGGCAACACGATTTATTGTTATTAATCACGTATTTATACGGAAATGTTACGTAGATACTTTACTCACTAGCCAGGGTGATATTAGGAAGCGAATTACAGAGTTTATTTTTTACTTTTGATTATCGTTTGTACGAGAAAATATAATTTAAAATGGAAGTGCGTGTAGGTTCTGTAGACGTGTTTGACCGCTTTATTTTTTCCCTTTGTCTGATGTTCAGACAGACAGTTCAGTGTACACGTTGCTGTATAGAGTTGTTTGCTACTGTCGAGTTAAATAGGTCATTGATAACCCTCTAGTTCCATGGCCAATTTTTCACTGTATTAATACGCTCAAAAAAATATATCCGATTTTTTGGCTCTCTCTTTTCGATTCACACAGATTTCAGGCACAGCTTTTAAAAAAAGGTAAACATGTTTATCTCATGTCACACCCTGAAATAAAAGAAATTCCTACCGAACCATTTAAATTCGAAGTCCTCAAAGTATGTAAGGATTACGCAGACCGAATGATCTGGCAATCACTGTATATCAAGCAGTTACTTCCTAAAATAAACACTCAGCTCTCACCTGAAGCAGACTCGTGGCAAAAGACCACATGGGCTATTATGTAAATGTCATCAACAGATATATACGTGGCACCCTTTTCAGTTTCCCCGAATATGTTAGGGAGTAGGAAGTTATTTTTGTTACGGTTTGTGTACGTTGGTCTAGCTCTCAAATTTTGGACAGTTCTAGATTCTTTGGCCTAACTTCTATCTTTTGCTTTAAAATTTTCTACCGCTTAGAATCTTCCTATTTTATTTTAATCTTTCTCAGAGTTTTATGTATTAATTTGGATATTTACCAGGTCACTATGTAACAAAGTTTGTGTTCCGCCTTGAAGAAGCCATGGTGGCGAAACGTCGGCAATAACGTGTGTTATTTGTATTCAATTCAGAGGAGATTAGCCAATTTCAATCTAAACTCATAATGATAGACCCTCTGACAAGGGCAAAGCGTCATATATACGCTACAAACTCAAACATGTTTACGATTTAATTTTTCTCACTGTACTAATACCGTCGCTGCGGTCGTTATCGATATTATAATCGCATTTTGTTGTCCCGCAAGTTTCTGGGATCAACTATATTCCGTTAAAACTCGTGTGGCCGCAGTCCTGATCTTGCCCAACACCACCAATAGTATTTGAATACGCGTATCGATTACTGCGTGCAAATTAATACGGGCATGGAGCTTTTCTAGCACTGTTGTCCATTTCATTACCTCCCTGAGTAATATGAACTATAACAACGTCGGACAATGTCCTTGGCAACACAATTTACCGTAATATCTGGAGGCTGAAACAAGTGTGTAATGTTGGTGGGGACTAGCTCATGAACTATGTTGTTGAGTGCCATTATTTCGTTGACTTTTTTTGCAAAGTGCCCCCTAAAAACATCATATACTAGTAGAGTTTTCTGTGCCTCCGGCAGACCAAGGAGAACCTTTCCGTCGTTAACTTACTGCACAATAAAGTTCTCATAGTTGTCATATTCTGGACAAAAAGCACGGACTTTAACTTGGACGGACTTTATTTGAACGGACATTATGATGAACGTTAGGGCCTCCAGCGTTCAATTAATGTCCGTCCAAATAAGGTCCGATAAGGTAGTCACTCGTAGGTTTATATTGATGTAGGTTTATCTTTGAAATAAATATTTTAAGAGTACCACCCGTTAACAACTAGCGCGTGTTAGCGTCTTTTAACACTAGCTAGCGCAAACAATAAATTTGCGCTAACTAGCGCAAGCTAGCGCTAGTTAGCGCTGGATTGCGCCAATCGCCAATCGCCATCGAGCGCTATCAGCAGAAACTAAATTACTGATAGCAAATAGCAATGAGATAACTTCTAACCTGGTTACAACTACAAGAATGGCTACCAATGATCGGTCATCAGCCGCTGTCTACTCTTTGATCGAGAAGTTCGAGATTGAAACTGTAAACAATGTCCGAGAACAGAAATCTAAAACTGGAAGATTTCGCTGCACACCCGCTGCCTTCCTAACATATATATCACAGTGCCGACTAGCAGGCTTACTGATGGGTCCGATTTATGGAGTTCTCATCTACCTCTATATAACCCATCTTATACTAGCAGGACTTCCCTTCACAGCACCCGACAACTTTACTTGCAGTTCTACCAACCCCTCTACTAACACCTCTACCAACACCTCTACTAACACCTCTACCAACACCTCTACCAACCCCTCTACTAAACACATCTACTCCAGCTGGACAGCAGGACTCTACCAGACCAGCATTAACGAGACTGCTCTGATGAGTAAGAGAACAAGTCACCTAGTGGGAGGAGGGATTGGTGCAGTGGTGGGGTCCGGACTAGCTCTCACCAGTGTCTTCTCTACCAAGGTGAGATGCAACATGGTCCTCATGTTACCAAGTCTGCTGACAAAGCGTGGGAGGAGCTTCATGTTCAGCTTTGCACTGGCACTAGTGATTGAGGGACCACTTTCCACGCTAGAACACAATGTTCAAGAGGTAGTCCGTTCGTTCACCTGCATGTACCGCGAGATTAAAAGTATGGCCGAAAGGTCCGTAGAACAGTTTGTTAAAATCATGGAGCAGTTTAAAAAACTCCTTGCTATGATGAACGACGCATCCAAAGCTTATCTTGCTCAGCTAGAGAGGGATATTGAGAATGCGACTGCAGAAACACGAGCAAATATTGAGGCTACGAAACGAGACGTGGAAAAAAAGATGAGAGAAATGAAGGAAGTAGCGGAAAGCATTGGAGATGTGCTGAATACCCCAGGTAGTATGATTTCAGGTTTCTGCGATGGTGTTACTATGGCTGGAGGGGGTGTTCTTGATTCTTTATTTGATGCTGGAAGGGGTTTTGTTGATGCTTTTGAGGACATTTTTACCGGGCGTCGAAAAAGGTCTTCCTGTGAACCACCAAACATAATTGATGTTCCAGATTTAGATTTATCTGCGTTTGATGGGATTTCTTTGGATGCACTGAAAAACATTGTCCGGGACCTAAATCCGAACTTAGACCTCATCGATATGGACTTTGATATGCTTGCAGCGGAGATCGATTCAAGCAGTATTAGAAAAATTCGTGACACACTTCAGGGAATCTTCATGCACGCTTTCGAATCCACGAAAATTATAGCGCGATGGGCTTCCAAGATTTTCTACATTAGCATTATCCTTATCATCTATGATGCATATGTTTACGTAGGCTCATTTTACAAGGATGATGCGTTCGATAACATGACCATCAACCACAGTTTTAAGGAAATCTGCGAGAAAGAGAAAAAGCCTAAGGTGACTCCGATGAGATGCTGGGAGCTTAAGGAAAAGTACCATCTTGCGGTCAGCATGATTTTAAGCAAAAAGGAAACAATATCTTTGGTTACGGAAAGTATCCCAAGTTTATGTGCTGCAATTGTCATCTCTGGCATCCTGCTCATGGACTACCTCTTTGCTGTTACTCTCGAGGCATTCAAAGAACATGCGAGTTTCGGAATCACGTTCCCCGGGATGGAACAGGGGATTTCATTCGGAAGCACCCTGAAAGAGGCAACAGGCCAGAGTCTCTCCAACACGATAAGGATCGACGGATTCGACCTCTCCACGGACAAATGTTTGCCAAGCCCACAGAGGACGAATAATTCTTCGATATGGCCTATATTCGCTATTATAATCGCTGCATTACTTTCTTGTGTGATAGAAGCTTACTTCAGTCGTCTCAGGCAGATTATCTGCAACGCTTACTACCCCAAACGAGCTCAAGAGAGGGCCATCTATCTTCACAAGTAAGAGAATATCTAACTCTTTACATTATACTTCTTTATTGGATGTCCGACGTACACAATAATCTTAATAATGAGTCCTGCTTCAAATGTACTATAACATACTTTGCAACTTCTTGTGAATAAAACTGTAATCTAGTCAAATTATGGTTAAACTACATACTTTTCCCCAGAAAAATAATGTCGGGAAGAAGAACGAGGCAGCTGCAACTGGGACTCATTCTTCACAGAGAGGTACATATTATTCAAATTGGGTTTAGTTATGAAAACAAATCATTATGTGATTAATATAATCTCATAAAATAATGGATGATTTCTTCAGTATGATGATTAACGGTGTTTTCTATTGTTTAATCGCTACCAGTATTGGCGGTATTCATGTTTATTTTGACAGGCTACAGTGATATTTGAAGTTGATTGCTCGATGTGATATTAGTCTATTGGTTTGCCACTAGCACCACCTCCTTATATATATTACTATTAATGATTGATAACGTTTATAAGAAAGGGAAGATAACCTCTTTTTCTTCCTGTAGATGAGCTGCAAAGAACGGAGCGCGGAGTTCTCTCCGTTCCAGCAAGTTTGGCGACTGTTCTCAACTCAGAAAGGGCCCACAACCTTGAAGACCTGTTTGGGGTGTAAGGAACCACTGAAGGAAGACACATCTTCCGCCTACACTTTCCGGCACAACGGAGAGAAAGTGAGCGCGGAGATTTGCTCTGACTGTGCAAAGGAACCAAACGAATGAAGTTTGCATTGGCATTGGTGTAATGTTAACCTAAAGTATGTTGCAATGTTGCATTATACCTTATCGAACCTTATTTGCATTATAGTGCACAGTAATTGGAGACACGCACGTTACCGTGCAAAGATTTACAATCGATATTTTGAGCAGTTTTGCGGTTATTAAAATATTAACTTGTGTGAAGAGTTTTACATTTAAATCGGCTATCTCTTCGGTTGGGATGGATATTTTTGATGCGGTAAAACTGACAATCAAAGAAAACCATAAGCTTATTCCCTGTGTCCACGGGCCTTTTAGATTAAGTGATACCCATTACCTAGGTTAGGCAAACTATTTGGTGTAAGAGGCAAGCCTAAACTATTCGGTTAGATTCAGAGTTGAAAAATACGTACTTTAAAACTTTAAAACTATCTCACGTATTTTTCAACTCTAGATAAATCAGTATTTTGTACTTCCATTCATATTGTATTCGTAATCGTATAAAATATGTACTTAAAGTTTAAACAAATAGCAAATTAATTTTGATTTTAGAAAAAGATGCACTGTGCGCTAGTTATAAGTCTGTAGTCAAGTTTTTTGGCATTTGTTTTTCTTAAATTAGTTTAATATATTTTAATAGTGTACTTTTAGATGACTTTGTCTACCTTGGAAGCAGAATAATAAGTGCGGAGAAGGACTTTGATGTTAGGAAAGCAAAGGCATGGGGGGCCTGTCATCAGTTAAAGACAACCTGGAAGTCTGGAATGCGCAGGGACTTAAAGATCCGTGTCTTTCGAGCAACGGTTGAGCCCGTACTCCTGTACGGCTCTGAAGCTTGGACGATAAGCCAATCCATGACTAAGCGGATCAATGGATGCTACACTAGAATGCTCCGGATGGCCTTGAACATACGTTGGCCACAAATCATCAACAACAGTGATTTATACGGCAACATCCCCAAGCCATCAGCGATGATAGCCTCCAGAAGAATGAGACTGGCTGGACATGTAGCCAGGCATGACGACCTTCTGGCAAACCAACTTCTGTTCTGGGACCCTCAGCATGGATACAGGAGACCGGGGAGGCCCCACCTTACGTTTCTGGACATGCTAAAGAAGGACACCAGCCTTTCCTGTGTTGAAGAGATAAGATCTGTTATGCTTGACCGCGACGTGTGGCGAGGAATTGTAGTTGCTCGGACCAAGAAGCCGACTTAAGTCAAGTCAGTGTACTTTTACGGTGTAAGAGAGTTAACATATCGGTGTATTTTATACCACGTATTAGGATAAACATATTGGGGTATTTTATATTATACCACGTTATTATTAACAATAGATTAGTGAGATCACTATTTTTTGATCGCTTCAAATAATATAATGTAAAATTCGTTATTTTACTTTTTAGCATTAAGTTTCTGAAACTTAACAAGGTTCATGTCTGCTATCTTATAATTTCGACTCGGACAGAATCGACCCTAATGGAACGCTAAGAGTTCAAATAAACTCTTAGCGTGGGGGGGGGGGGGGGTCCAACCCGATCATTTCCGATCATTCCGATCCCGATTTTGGCCTCATCAACCCTCATATCGGAAAAATCGGGAAAATTTAAATCTTCCCTCTGAGGTTTCTAGGCGATATAGGTAGCTATTTCTGTACTTAAATATGACAAGAAATCGATTGGTGGTGGTCCCAGAACCCCAAAATGGTATCTTGTTCCAAACAAGAATCGTTTCGTCCGAAAAACAACACAATGTCGTATCAACTCTTGTTTGACAGAAACATCCACCCCGGTCCACAATTGAAAGAGGTACGGTTGGTAATAACAATCGTAACAAATAGCGAACGCTTTAGTAACTTTTGATTTAAGTTGTCTCCACAATTTGTAACAGGCTATCTGCAGAAATGGGTAGCACGGTTAATGACTATGGTCCTTTCTCAAACTTCCAATCCTCAGTTAGATACAAAGAATAGTCTACACAATTTTCAATAACATTAAAAGGGATGAAAATCACTATATTTATCAAAATCTTTATTTATCATGTAACAACTTTTCCATAGTACTGGAGAGTAAAACTCTGTTTTAAAAAAAAATCTCGAGCACATTTTGAGTCAGTTACAGTAACATGTCAATATGTTTCAGACTCAAATGCGTTTAAAAACATTTTAGTAATAATATATTGTGTAAACTGGTGAGGAGGAGGAGGAGGAGGACTGAGGAGAAGGAGGACTGAGGAGGACAGAGGAGGAAGACTGAGGAAGACCAGGACGAGCACTAGGAGGATGAGGACGAGGACTAAGGACGAGGACTAGGAGGATGAGGACGAGGACTAAGGACGATGAGGACGAGGACTAAGGACGAGGAGGAGGACGACTGAGGAGGAGGACTGATTAGGAGGAGGACTGATTAGGAGGAGAAGGAATAGAAGAAGGAGGAGGAGGATGAGGAAGAAAACTGAGGAGGAGGAGGAGAAGGAGGAAGACTGAGGAGAAAGAGGAGGACCGAGGAGGACTGAGGAGGAGGAGGACTGAAGAGGAGAGGGAGGACTGAGGAAGAGGAGCAGGATTGGTGTGGAGGAAGACGAAAAGGAGGAGAAGGAGGAGGACGAGAGCGAGGACGAGGAGGAAGACTGAGGAGGAGGACTGTTAAAAAGGAGAAGGACGAGGACTGAGGAAGAGGACTGAAGATGAGGAGAAGGAGGACTGGAGGAGGACTAAGGACAAGGAGGACTGAGGAGGAGGACTGAGGATGAGGAGGAGGACTGAGGATGAGGAGGAGGAGAAGAAGGACTGGGGAGGACTGAGGAAGAGGAGGACTTAGGGAGGACTGAGGAGGAGGAGGACTGAGGAGGATGATGAGGAGGAGGACTGAGGATGAGGAAGAGGAGAAGGAGGACTGGGGGAGGACTGATGAAGAGGAGCACTGGGGGAGGACTGAGGAGCAGGAGGATGACTTAGGAGTAGGAGGAGAAGGAGGAGAAGGAGGAGAAGGAGGAAAAGGATGAGAGGGAGGAGGAGGACTGAGGAGGAGGAGGAGGACTGAGGAGGAGGACTGATCAGAAGGAGAAGGAGGAGGAGGAGGACTGAGGAGGAGGACTGAGGATGAGGAGAAAGGGAAGGAGAAGGAGGACTGGGAAGGACTGAGGAAGAGGAGGACTTGGGAAGGACTGCGGAGGAGGAGGACTGCGGAGGAGGAGGACTGGGGGAGGACTGAAGAGGAGGAGGACTGGGGAAGGAGGAGGACTTAGGAGTAGGAGGAGAAGGAGGAAAAGGAGAAGGAGGAGGACTGGGGACTGAGGAGGAGGAGGACTGAGGAGGAAGAATATGAGGACTGAGAAAGAGGACTGAAGAGGATGAGGAGGAGGAGAAGGAGGACTGGGGGAGGACTGAGGAAGAGGAGGACTTGGGGAGGAGGAGACTGATGAGGAGTAGGAGGACTGAGGAGGAAGACTGAGGAGGATGAGGACGAGGACTAAGGACGATGACTAGGAGGATAAGGACAAGGGCTATTGTAGAGGAGGAGGACTGATTAGGAGGATAAGGAAGAGGAGAAGGAGGAGGAGGACTGAGAAGGAGGACTGAAGAGGAGGAGGATAAGGAGGAGAATGAGAAGGACTGAGGATAAGGAGGAGAATGAGGAGGAGGAGGATGACTCAGGAGGAGGACTCAGGAGGTGGAGGAGGAGGACTTAGGAGGAGGACTGAAGAGGAGGAGGAGGACTGATGAGGTGGAGGAGGAGGAGGACTCCAGAGGAGGAGGACTCAGGAGGAAGAGGAGGAGGAGGACTGAGGACGGGGAGGAGGAGGAGGAGGAGGAGGACTAAGAGGACGCGAGGACTGAGGAGGAGGACGAAAGTGAATGAGGAGGAGGATTGAAGAGGAGGACTGATGATGAGGAGAAGGAGAAGAAGGACTGGGAAGGACTGAGGAAGAAGAGAACTAGGGGAGGACTGAGGAGGAGGAGGACTGAGGATGAGGAGGAGGACTGGGGTAGGACTGAGGAGGAGGAGGAGGACTTAGGAGTAGGAGGAGGACTTAGGAGTAGGAGGAGAAGGAGAAGGAGGACTGACGAGGAGGAGAAGGACTGAGGAGGAGGAGAAAGACTGACGAGGAGGACTGACGAGGAGGAGGACTGACGAGGAGGAGAAGGACTGAGGAGGAGGAGAAGGACTGAGGAGGAGGACTGACGAGGAGGAGAAGGACTGAGGAGGAGGAGAAGGACTGACGAGTAGGAGGAGAACTGGGGACTGAGGACGGAGGAGGAGGACGGAGGAGGAAGAGAATGAGGACTGAGGAAGAGGACTGAGGAGGATGAGGAGGATGAGGAGGAGGAGGACTGAGGAGTAGGACTGAGGAGGAAAAGGAGGACTAAGGAGGAGGATGAGGAGGAGGAGGCTGAGGAGGAGAAGGACTGGTGAGAAGGAGAAGGAGGAGGAGGACTGAGAAGGAGGAGGAGGACTTAGGAGTAGGAGGAGGACTTAGGAGTAGGAGGAGAAGGGGAAGGAGAAAGAGGACTGACGAGGAGGAGGAGGAGGACTGACGAGGAGGAGAAGGACTGAGGAGGAGGAGAAAGACTGACGAGGAGGACTGACGAGGAGGAGAAGGACTGAGGAGGAGGAGAAGGACTGACGAGTAGGAGGAGAACTGGGGACCGAGGACGGAGGAGGAGGACGGAGGAGGAAGAGAATGAGGACTGAGGAAGAGGACTGAGGAGGATGAGGAGGATGAGGAGGAGGAGGACTGAGGAGTAGGACTGAGGAGGAGGAGGAGGACTAAGGAGGAGGATGAGGAGGAGGAGGCTGAGGAGGAGAAGGACTGGAGAGAAGGAGAAGGAGGACTGAGGAGGAAGACTGAGGAGGAAGACTGAGGAGGAGGAGGACTTAGGAGTAGGAGAAGGAGGAGGAGGACTGAGGAGGAGGATGAGGAGACAGAGGAGGAGGAGGAGGACTGTTGAGGAGGAGGAGGATGATGAGGATGAGGACTGAGGAGGAATACTGAAGAGGAGGAGGACTAAGGACGAGGAGGAGGAGGACGACGACTGAGGAGGAGGAATGATTAGGAAGAGAAGAAAGAGGAGAAGGAGGAGGAGGAGGAGGAAGAAGAGGAGAAGGAGGAGGATGAGGACTGGGGGAGTACTGAGGAGGAGGATAAGGAGGAGGAGGACTAAGGATGAGGATGAGGACGAGGACGATTATGAGGAGGACAGAGGATGAGGACTGAAGGAGGAGGAGGATGAGGAGGAGAAGGAGGAGGACTGGGCGAGGACTCAGTAGGAAGAGGATGATGACTGAGGAGGAGGATGAGGACTCAGGAGGAGGACTCAGGAGGTGGACTCAGGAGGTGGAGGAGGATGAGAAGGACTCAGGAGGAGGAGGACGACTATGAGGAGGACTGAGGAAGTACTTGACTATACATTTAAGGTGCAGTGTACTAGTGATATTATGGTATGTTTAAAGACCGGACCACAAAATATAACCCGGTACCTAGTGGTGTACTAATACATAATAACAAGTAACAGGGATAAAATTAATGAGCAGAAACAATCGATCTCACGTCAAGAGGCCAAAGCACTGGGGTCTGGGACTACATGACAACTCCAACTAGTAGTGAGCATACTAGCCCCTGCAGTGGAAAAACACATAAAACATACTATTGGAATGTCCAATTAGTTCGTTTTCTCATAACAATAAATGTAGGGGTTTTTTTTATCACTTCTGAGAGGTTTTAGAGATCGATTCTCTAAAATTTCTCAATTTTCCGATTTTTCCGATTTTTCCGATTCCGATTTTGGCCTCATCAACCCTCATATCGGACATCGGGTTGGACCCCCCCTAGCGTTAAGTAGCGTTAAGTAGCGTTAAGTAGCGTTAAACACTTGTTAGTTTTCTGAACATCCTCACTATCCATAATAACATTGCAAAATGAGCAGCCATTTTCATGCACAAGCTCCCAATTTCAGTGCATGGAACGTTTCCTCAGAAAACTCCACAACCTGAGGAAAATAAAGAATGGCTGGAAATTGTGTACAGGAATTCCGTCTGCTTCAAAGGACCACTGTTGTATAATAATATTTTAAAAGCTGAACCAACCCCACTATCACAATATCACTCAATGAACGTCTTCAAAAATCACATAAATGATGTACTGATTAATTAAAATACAAAAACAAGGAGAACTTAATACCTGGGAAATTAAAAATGTTACCTAACAAAATATTTGTGGACACTGTCATCCCTTCTAGAAATTGCGAAATTGCGACTTTAATGTACACGGAAAACAACCTACCTAACGCGATAATTGACTCAGTCATCTTTTTCCCAATCCATGACTCAAAATCTTTCTACTCCGAGGGATAAAGTTTTTCCGAGGAGAGCAGACATGGGCACCGTAATGTTTAAACTTTAAATCGTTTAGTTATATTTTATTCAATATATTTGTCGCTTTCAAGCGGGGTAATAAGTGATGTGTTTCCTTTCCTTTCCTCTCTAATACACGTAATTTGATCAGACCCTGCTGGCGCCCCTCCTAATCATTTGGGGGGGGGGGGGGGGGGGAGGAGGGGCGCCAACAGGCAACGTTACGCCACTGCGTCATATTTGTGCCTTTAGCTTTTAGTCCTCTTTTCAGTTTTTCTATGACTGACGTAAATAACATTTTTAAGGCGTTAGTGCCGAGTTCACTTCTGGTGAACTCCCAAAACCAAACAAACAAACTTGAGGTATTATTAAATTGTTCCGTAGCAGTATAGTTTCACGACACAATAGTTTTAGTGTATTAAAGAGTTGTAAGAATTATAGATGTAATAAAGAGCAAATTCCTAGACGAGCACACTGTAAAATGCTAAAATAGGCTGAACCGCTTCAATCTCAATAAAACTGCTCAAATGCTCACATACTCTGCTCGTTCTGCTAACAATACTCACTTCCCTTTTTGGTCTCTACGAAAGTTCAATACTCCTGGATTATATTCGCTCTTTTATCTAGTTTTGGTTGGACTTAAATAACTAACCAGTGAGTACGATCCCCCCCCCCCCCCCCCCCCCCCCCCGCTTGCACTCAACTATTATGACCCTTAGATGCCTTGTTCAAATTAATTAAGAGTAGTTCACTTGAACTTATTGGAGAATTCCTCAATTTATGAATCACAATAATAATTCTTTTTTTTGTATCTACAAATTTCTAGTTTTCAGCCTTCTCAAAGCTCTACAACCACTAGAAGTCAAAAAAAAAACTTTTATCACAAAAAAAAAACTCTTACCAGACTCGGAGAAGCGTAGGTTTGAGAAGTCAGAGACAGACTGATTACTGAGACCAAGCAATCCTAGCAGTTCAAACACTCTTTTCCTCCACAGGACGAGAAGCAGCTTGTTGGACGGTAGAAAGATCAGTACTACTGCTGGGTACAGACCTGTTAGGGAGGAAATTATTAATTATTAATTATTTATTAAGTTAAATCTCCAATATATAGTCAAACAAATTACTCCTGATTTTGCGCACTAGTTTATGCCTCTGATTTTATGCCAGACTTTATAATCTTAATGATCATGGACTTAACACCGGATAGTTAAGCAGTGTTTTAATTTATTATAGAGATCATTACTGAGCAACAGAAGAAGGCATGTGTGATAAGAACGGGAATCTCTCTAACCTAGCACCATATTGCATATAATAGAGACTTCTGGGTGAAGAAAGTGGATGTAGGTTGTGGTTGGGCACGTAGTTTTAGTTATGTCACCAAGACACGCTGTGTACTCTTTCAAGGCGTTGTCTAGGTCCACTCTGAAATGGAATTGTAGAAATTGTGATCTGAATTCTACAGTTTGCTAAATTCAATTGCTAATTCTCCCTCTTCTCTGTTAAGCGGTAAGTTAAAGTCATTAAAGTGTGGGTACAAAACCGAATAGAATAGAATAAAGAGGGAAGTTTTACTCTTCATGAAACTGGTTTTATAATTTCAGTAATATTATAGGGGGGGGGGTGTCATGTCCGTCTATGTCCGCCTATGTCCTGTCCTTTTTGGATTCTATGAGACAACGGACGTGTTTTTTGGGACATTGGCGGACACGGACGGACATTGGCGGACTCGGACGGACATTGGCGGACTCGGACGGACATTGGCGGACCCGGACGGACATTGGCGGACTTGGACGGACATTGGTGGACATTAGCGGACATTGGTGGACATTAGCGGACAAACATTTTGAGGACTGAAGAGTACTGAAGAGTAGGAGGAGGACTGGGGAGGAGGAGAACTGTTGAGGACTGATGAGGAGGACTGAGGACGAGGAGGAGGAGTAGGAGGAGGACTGAGGAGGGGAGGAGGAAGAGGACTGGGGAGGATCAGGAAGACCCAGGAGGACCCAGGAGGAGAACCCAGGAGGAGGAAGAGGACTGAGGAGGATGGATGAGGAGGATGGCTGGGGAGGATGGCTGAGGAGGATGACTCAGGAGGATGACTGAGAGGGAGGAGGAGGAGGACTCAGGAGGAGGACTCAGGAGGAAGAGGAGGAGGAGGACGGGAGGAGGACTCAGGAGGAGGACTTAGGAGAAATGAGAAGGAGGACTGAGGAGAACTGAGGAGGAGGAGGAGGAGGAGGAGGAGGAGGACTGAATAGGAGGAGGAGAAGGAGGGGGGACTGGGAGAGGACTGGGGAGGAGGAGGACTGATGAGAAGGATGAAGAGGAGGACCCAAGAGGAGGAGGACTGAGGACCGAGGAGGAAGAGGAGGAGGAGGACCCAGGAGGAGGAGGACTGAGGAGGATGGCTGAGGAGGATGACTGAGAGGGAAGAGGAGGAGGAGGAGGAGGACTCAGGGAGGAGGAGGAGGAGGAGGACTGAGGAGGACTGAGAAGGAGGAGGACTGAGGAGGATGGCTGAGGAGGATGGCTGGGGAGGATGGCTGAGGAGGATGACTGAGGAGGATGACTGAGAGGGAGGAGGAGGAGGACTCAGGAGGAGGACTCAGGAGGAAGAGGAGGAGGAGAACTCAGGAGGAGGACTTAGGAGAAATGAGAAGGAGGACTGAGGAGAACTGAGGAGGAGGATGAGGAGGAGGAGGAGGATTGAATAGGAGGAGGAGAAGGAGGGGTCTGGGAGAGGACTGGGGAGGAGGAGGACTGATGAGAAGGATGAAGAGGAGGACCCAGGAGGAGGAGGACTGAGGACCGAGGAGGAAGAGGAGGAGGATGAGGAGGAGGAGGAGGAGGACCCAGGAGGAGGAGGACTGAGGAGGAGGACTGAGGAGGATGGCTGAGGAGGATGACTGAGAGGGAAGAGGACGAGGAGGAGGACTCAGGAGGAGGAGGAGGAGGAGGACTGAGGAGGACTGAGAAGAAGGAGGACTGAGGAGGAGGAGGAGGAGGAGGACTGAATAGGAGGAGGAGGATGGGGACTGGGAGAGGACTGAGGAGGAGGATGGAGGACTGAGGAGAAGGATGAGGAGGAGGACTGAGGACTGAGGAGGAAGAGGAGGAGGAGGACCCAGGAGGAGGACCCAGGAGGAGGACTTAGGAGAAATGAGAAGGAGGACTGAGGAGAACTGAGGAGGAGGAGGAGGAGGAGGAAGAGGAGGACTGAATAGGAGGAGAAGGAGGGGGACTGGGAGAGGACTGGGGAGGAGGAGGACTGATGAGAAGGATGAAGAGGAGGACCCAGGAGGAGGAGGACTGAGGAGGAGGACTGAGGAGGATGGCTGAGGAGGATGACTGAGAGGGAAGAGGAGGAGGAGGAGGACTCAGGAGGAGGAGGAGGAGGAGGAGGAGGACTGAGGAGGACTGAGAAGAAGGAGGACTGAGGAGGAGGAGGAGGACTGAATAGGAGAAGGATGGGGACTGGGAGAGGACTGAGGAGGAGGATGGAGGACTGAGGAGAAGGATGAAGAGGAGGACTGAAGAAGACTGAGGACTGAGGAGGAAGAGGAGGAGGAGGACCCAGGAGGAGGACCCAGGAGGAGGACTCAGGAGGAGGAGGAGGACTGGGGAGGAGGAGGACTGTTGAGGACTGATGAGGAGGACTGAGGACGAGGAGGAGGAGTAGGAGGAGGACTGAGGAGGGGAGGAGGAAGAGGACTGAGGAAGATCAGGAAGACCCAGGAGGAGGAGGAAGAGTAGGAGGAGGAAGCATCTAAATGTTATTTCCATTTTTGTCCGTTTTTGTCCATTTTTGTCCGCTCTATTTTTTGTCCGTTTTGAAAATATAGGGTACCGAACGGACAAAAAACATGATCCCCCCTATAACAGCAAAAATTGAACATTTTATTTAGCAATTTAGGTGTCCATTAATGTCCGCCTATGTCCGCCTATGTCCGCCTATGTCCGTCTATGTCCGCCTATGTCCGCCTATGTCCGTCTATGTCCGCCTATGTCCGCCTATGTCCTGTCCTTTTTGGATTCTATGAGACAAGCGGACATAGACGGACGTGACACCCCCCCCCCCCCCCCCCCCCCCCCCCCCCCATTATAACAAACCTCTGATGGATGCAGAATGTGAGTCTTGTCAAGAGGAATGCGTTCAAGATAACGAAGGAGGCGGACAACCCCATCAGCTTCTTCTCTATTTTGTTCACTGAGAGTTGGTAAAATAGTATCCCTAAATATTGCATTTCATTATGACTGATTTAAAAGGGAACAATGAAATCAAAGTAAGTTGATCACGCACCTATATGGATTGGATGTTTCTGGCCGAGTGCCATGGAACGTTTTCTGGACACTGCACTGTGTGATTTTATCTCCGACTTGTAAAATGGTTTAAGGTCAGTTCAATCGTAACTATATACAGTATACACTAAATCCTCACATAAAAAGAGCATTTTTCCTTTGTCGCAATTATACACGGAATCATCAGGAATTTACGTCAGAAAACCTGCAATAAAGGGATATATCCAAAAGCTTGGAAATCGCTAACACGACAGTTACAGTTTCAATCTAAAAAGTCACAGCAATAAAGCGGGATAGTACAACAGATAACTCTCACCCTTTTCATGAAGAACACCGAGAAACTGAGAAGAGTAGCTGAGAGTAACGTACTGATCTGTACAGGTAACACGAGTGTGTAGTAGTGCATGTTCTTGTTCTTAAGGACACAAACTTGTTTGTTTCCGTGGTGATTCCCGTACCTGACACACACACACATTCGGTGGTTACTTGTTACTTGTGTGTAATAGCTTGAAAACGACAAAGTAATTCAATAATTTCAACTGAAAAGTGGATCTGACTGAATGTGGAAGTTACGAGCACTTACCCCTCGTGAGATAGTCCAATACAGCAGAGAACTAGAGGTAGTATCCAGCATATGCTTGACTGAAGTTATGATATATTTAAAGCCTCGATTTACCCCAAACTATTTGCTCCACCGATCCAATTCCGACAGAACAACAATAACAAACAGTCTAAAAGGTGCACTGCGCGCGTCACGTTGAGTGAATAAAGTATAATATAATAAGCGCGCGGCATAACGAAGTGTTAACGATGTCAACCTTTTGACTATATTTTATGTGTTTTCCCGCCCTCATTATGAAAGAAAATGTGTTATTGCTCAAATGGCTTGTATCATGTCTTGCTAGAATATTGACTAAGAACAAGTACAGTTACCTGGATAATATGAAGTCTCCTCATCATCTGATCGTTACTACTAAACTTCTGAGTAGAGACGGTGGCTTGGTAAATGTTGTATACCAAACAGCAGAACCACTTAGATTGCGCTATTATACAATACTGGAACATAAACCCTGTGTGATTAGAAGTTAACATCATAGAACATACTTCATATTTAATATTTAGTAAGATAATTACTTGACAATTACTTGATAATTAGTGTTTAATTGATGGAACTTTAATTTGAGTTTGTTTAAATAAAATGACGGATAATACAGTTTAGTAGTCAGAAATAACTGAAGGCTTGCTGATATCTCAATATTTACCCTGAATTGTACAGAAAAGTGAGCCACTGTATTCGTCCTGTCGTATGATATACATCTGGGAGCAGTAGATATGTGTCCCCACAATAACAGGAATTCCAACAATCCACACACTGGTCATACTGCACATGCTGATGTAGATCGGGATCACGTGCGGAAACTTCTTCCTGTCAACATAAGATGTTGAATTATTATTGTCAACATGAGAAGTTGAATTATTGTCAACATGAGATGTTGAATTATTGTCAACATAAGATGTTGAATTATGTTGAAATATTTTGAATTATTCACAGAAAGTAAAAGATATGTTGATTTTTGTGACCAACAACAAATTTTCATATATTTTAAAATAATAGATTTAGTGGTCCGCTCTTTGACAGCCCTGTGGGTTGTGACTGGTCTCCATGACTACAGTTATTATAAGTGTTGTGGCACAGATACGTTATATTATTATACCATCACGCAGGATGGGCCAGTGTTGCAGTTTTAAAGCCGGATTTTCTCTTGTCTTCGTTTCGTGACGAACTTGAGCTGTTTATTTTCTGTTTTGTACTAGCCAAACAACGATCTTTGATCGTATCAAGAGGTTCTTTACGCAGAAAGGTGTATCTTTCTATTTAATCTTGTATAACTATATAAAATATATATAACTATATAAACTTTCGTTTTCATTTTATAGTTTCTTCTCCGTCAACTAACTTGTTTCATTTACACCATTTGACACGCCCTGTCGTTAGTGTTGCGTGAGCCGGATTAAGTAACACAAAATCCAGAAAACTAAGTTTTTCTATAAGAAGTGGCTCACGATAACAAAGAAAAGTTAGCATAATATAAAGTAACATGATATGAGGTTTTAATAGACACATTCTCTACCTCGTGTCACGTTTTCATTCGTATATTATATATATTGTAATCATTAATCATATACTTCATACTTTCATAGTGAAATAGCTACTGTAACATAGCACGAGACAGCATGGAGTAGAACTCTAAAGTTCTATAGAACGCATGAGTCCAGGTTACTCTGACTTTGTTCTTTCATAAAATACTTACTTCGTGATTATAATATTATATGCAATATCTTGAGATCTTGAGGTTGTTGAATGTTGATCGCTATTTCGGTAATTTCTTAATTCCTTACCTTCTTGTACTATAAACCGTTTTTTTTTGTACTTTTTGGCATCTTCTGCGGCGGCGCATTCCTAATTAATCCGTTATTCACGTTACTATAGCTCTGGTTTATAACCGTACGAAAGTTTACGCGATATACATATAGATCAAAAGTGACTCACAGTGTGCTGATAATACCTGGGCTTCTCCTGCGGGAAATATCTGCAAATTATCAGCTCTCAGTGTCCTCGAGTTTTAGTGCATATAATTCCCGGAAATAGTTATACATTGTATAATTGTCACTGAATTTCTGTTTATTGTCAAGTTAGATTTTGGCATGAAACCATAGTATAGCCTCACAACAAATGTTGCACCCCGTGAATCTGTGTGCGTCAGCTGAGCATGCAAATAACTGATAAGGAAACTTGATGATGCTGAATAATGTAATAACTTTGTGTGTAACTGCATGATAACGAGTCATAGCGTGATGTAATTACGAATAATATGATGAATATTTTCAGCCAATTATGTGTATGGGTTACCTGAGCATGTAAAAAACTTATTAGAAAACCTAATCACGTGTAATTACGAATAATATAATGAATGCATAATAAAGTTATGTTTAACGAACGTTAATTGAGACGCTTAAAGTATTGTTGTTCATTTCTTATTATTTCATGTTAGGGTTATGTGACCTTATAAGATGATGTATGCTGTCATAACATTCCAAGGTTAACTTCGTAACACAATACTGTGAGCTTTGTCTACATTCCCGTTTGGCTGGCAGAAGCACTGGCAGTGTTCAGCGCGGCTCTTCTATATCATGAGCACAGCACAAATCACACTTGTTATATTCGTTAGGTATCAGTTTTGCAGTCTAGTTGATAAGTGTTATTTTTATGTACTGTACTATTTCACCTTCCGAAAACTGAATATTTTCACTGTTATGAAATTCCTTCGCCGACTTTATACTGTGATATTAATAACTATGCTAGAAACCCTTAAATAAACTTGCTAGAAACCCTTGCAGTTTTCAACTTTGTATTTTGTGTTACCCTGTCTTTTATCTTTACTTTCTCTTTATTCGTTGTTTATTGTTCTCTCCTCGGATCTATTCCGTCCTTATTTTGGGAATTGTTAATTTCTCAAACCATTCACCATCTCAAGTCACAAAATATTTCTTAGACTTAGAAGGTTCTTTAGAATACTCTGATTTTATATAACCAGTTTACCAACAAACTAGGACCTGTGAGCAAACCTTTAAGAAAACTAGAACACGGACCCCGGGCGCCCACCAGTGCATGTGGATTGTGGGGCAGCCATGACCATATTTATTATTTGGGTTAAATTTTGACTAAATTGTGCCAGATCACCTAAAAATGCCCAAAACTAAGCTTTGTGGTGCTTTACTTGAAGCTACTAATCTCTTGAACAAGTATCTAAAGTTTTATCCAATTTGGACAAAAATTAGCTGAGCCAAAAACTATATAACCATACTTGGTCACAGGTCTCTAGTTTTGAGGACGATGATTATAAACACTCTACACGGAACAAGCAGGCATGTTGAATTGAAACCGATACTCTTCATGTTCGAAGCATTGCATGCTCGGCGCACATCCTTGGACACGAGAACCAGCCCATTTTGGACCCGGCTAACGTCCGTTTATGTGAACACATGCCGAGAGCTCGGCTCTCGGCATGTGTTCACATATGAACACATGCTCTCGGAGAGCTCAAACACTTCTTAATATACTTCATAATACACAGCTACTTACTAAACTGTCATGTGAACCCTACCCAGGTTCATAGGATGGTTAAACTAGGAACCCTTAAATTTCAATTTTAAAAATTCCTTTAATTCCTTTAAAATTTCCATTTAAAATTCCAGTTTAATTTTAATTTTTTTTTCCACCCAAAAAAGATCCACTGTTTGGGGCCTGTATGTAACCTTGGGACCGGAAGGAGGGGTTTCCCTTTGTTTTTTGGTCACCGATCTTCTTTAAAATGGGTCCTTTAAATAAACGTAAACAGAGAGAGTGTTTCCCCAAATTTTCTTCCCTTTAAAACCCTTAAAAACCCTCTATGGGAAACGAGTCAGTCGAAAAAAAAAAATGTCACAAATTTACGAGGAGAAACGGGATTCTTTCATAAAATCCAACCTCGACCAAAAACAGATCTGTGAGGTATGTGTTAGGGGGTCCCCTCGGGATGAAACATGTCCGTTGGTATTTAAAAAGCCAAATATAATACGAAGCCCATCGAAGTAAAGAAAACCTTTAAATTTTAAACCAATAAAAAACCATCTTTTTTCCGGGCGTTAGCCACAACCCCCAAAGAAATTGAAAACTTTTTGAAAAAAGTGCAAAAAGGGCCGGAAGGGGGAAGGCGAAAAAAAAAGGGTCAAAAAAAGGAAACCCGAAGTTCTAAATCTCAAAACCTTCACCAAAAAAAACCCAAAATTAAAGGATTAACAAAGACAATCTCGATGAAATTTTCAAAAAAACTTTGTGGGCAGGGGGTGGGTTGGCTTAATTTTTCCCCCCCCGATCCAACATCCCCCTACCAAATTATTAAAAAGGGGTTTTGAGGAATGGCTTTCCCTCCAAACAAACGGGAAAGACTGCGGGTTTACCTTATTAAAATTGTTAAATTTTAGTCAAAAAAAGGGGGCTTCAAAAAATTACAAGGGGGGGGGGATGAACCTCAGAAGCCAGAGGTTCTGTTTAAATCGCTCCTACCGCGAATTACCCAACAAAATTCACAAAAAGCCTTAAGCTCACATTGAATGTGAAACCCCCTTTTTGGGATAAAAGTCTATCCCGGAGGAGCAAAAAAAAATTTTCCCAACGTAGTAAAATCAGGAAGGCTGCAACATATTGATTAAAACCCCCCGGGTAGAATAAAACATTTCATGGCCACTCCCAAAATAAATTTTGGAAATACAGATTCCCCTTTCAAGACGAAGTGAAAAAATGTGGGACTTTTGGTTTCCGGTCAGACAAAACAAAATTTGTCCCCTTATTTGATATGCCAGAAAAAAAAGATCGCCAGACTCTCATGTTTGAAATTTTCAGTTTTAACCCTCCAAGTTTTAGCAGCCCCCCTCCATGGGGGGAAGATTTTAATTGATCGAAGGGGCGAAATTGGTTCGGCACGCCAAATTTTAACACAAAATTTTTAAAATTTTGGGGGAAAAACACTCCAAAAAAACCAAGTATGTTTCCCAAATTCTGGGGATATTAAATGGGGAAAGATTTAAAATTTTTCTTGAATAAGGCTCCCCTGGAAAAAGGGCAAAATTTGAATTCAATACAGTTAGGTATGATCACCAAAATAACTCTTCCTTTTCCCTGTCTTGGGTTTAAATTTTCCCCAAAAAAAGATTCTCATTTTCCCTTTGGACCAAAACAACACCCCACAATTTGCGGGACTCTATTTTGAACATTTTTTACAAAATTTTTAGACTGTTTCTTTACAAAAAAAAAATTTTAAAAAAATTTTTTTTACAAGGGTGGTGATGATCAAGATTTTATCGAAAAATTTGGGCATAAGTTTTCATGCTGATAAAGATCTTTAAAAACCTTTAACCCCCTTTTTGGTCTTTAAATTCAACAGGGGATTTTACCTTTTCAAAGGGCAACAAATGTAGCAGCAAAGGACCGAATAAAAGGGTTAACCAATGGGGATCACTACGACCTTAAAATTGAACCTTAGGCCTTGGAAAGAAACCAGAAGATCGACACAAAAGCTCTGAAAAACTAGAAAAATAAAAAAAAGACCATCCGAAATCAGTTTGGGAAAAACATACCAAATTGGCAAACCTGGCCGACAGGAAAAAAAGGAGAATCAATTTCATTTCCCATTAAGTTTAAAAGATCGTCATTTACCAATTTTTCAGAAAAATTTTGGGGAAAGGGCCAAAACCGAGTGTTCCCCTGATGGCTTGGAAAAAAATACCCCACAGTGAAGGTCAATTCGGAATGCTAGAAAAAAGGAAAAAACGCAAGTGAAAAAACCAGAAACCATAGTTTTTTACCGGGATTTTTCCACGAGGTCCTGTCGAAAAAGAATGGGTGATTCAAAGGGCCCTGCAGGGGAGAACTCGGGGAAAAAAAAACCCTTAAACTTTGTTTGGTCCCCATTGCCTGTTAATTTTCAAAAAACCTGTCTTCTTTTTTAAAACAATAAATCTTATTGTTAAAACTAATAAACGTTTCGATCCCTTTTAAAAATTAAAAGCATTTGATAGAGACCCTTTAATTTTTTACTTAAATTTGTTTTTAACTTTTCCCCATACAAAATTAAAACTGTTAGTTAATTGTTTTTAAAAAGAAATTAGAAAATTTTTAAATCTTTTTTTTAAAATTTTTAATTGGTTTATTTTTTCCCGTTTGCACTGAAAAATTTTTTTTTTTTTTTTCAAGAAACTTTTTTTCCCCTTCGGGGGATTCCAACAGCCACATTGTTCCCCCCAATTGCAACCACCCAAATTTACGGAAGCCGAAGGGATTTTTTTGGCCAGGGGAGGGTTAAGGGTAGTGTTTTCCAAACCCTTTTTTTTCGCCCGAACTTTGTTTGCAATGTCAGCCCCTCTTTAAACCCCTCAAAAACCCGATTTTCCGAGTTTTCGGCGGGAGTAAAACCGGGGGGGCGGGCATAGACCACTCATAAACCTTACGGAAGTCGACGACGCCACCCACTCGCCCGCCCGGCTCACCCCACAAAAAATTTTAATTCAAATATAAACGGGAAAATCAACTCAAATTACCAAAAGGGTTCCAAAAGCTTTTCATTGCCCGGAAAAAACGTTTTAAAAACAAAACTAGAAAAAAGGACTTAATCAGTGGTTTCTTTTTTAGCAATATTCGAAAAGCAAAAAAAAATTATAAAATCCAAATTTCATGGGAAAGTCCGACATAATGGTATCAGTCATTCGAAAAACTTGTAAAAAAAGGTTATTGGGGGAAAGGTTTGGTTTTTTTCATCAGTTTCCATTTCATTTTTTTTTTCTTTCTATTATTATATGGAAGCAAGTTTTTATTATATTTTTCTTTTCTTAGGATTTAAGTTAGGGTCCCCTGATAAAAATTTTGAACTCGTATGTTAATTTCACCCAGAAAATTAGGGTAAGGAATTTCAGCAAATTTGCTTTATCTTTGGTTTATAAAATATTTTTAAAAAATTTTTTAAATTATTTAAAACCGGTTAATAGGGGGTTTCCCTCACCGTCTTTTTTTTGTAAAAACAAAAAATTTTTTAAATAACATATTAAAACCTTTTTATAACTTAATTTTGGGAAAAAATTTTCCCCCCTGGTTTTTTTTTTAAACCTCCCTTTTGTTAAATTTTATTTTTAAAACCCTTTAAATTTGTGATTTTTTAAATACAAATTTCGGCAAAAAACCCTTTTTGTTTTAAAATTTAAATTTTTTAAACGAAAAAAATTTGGGGTTAACTGACAACCCCCCGCTTTTCTATCCCTTTACAAAAAAACCCCTGTTTTACCGCTAGGGGGGGGGAAATTTCCCCCGCAGAAACTGGTTTTTTGGTTTAAAATGGGTTTTTTTTAACTCCCCACAAAAACAAATACACAAAGTAATTCCCAAATTAACAAACCCCATCTTACTTAAAATTTTTTTATGTAAAAAAAGGAGGAACGAGTGAAAAAACATGTCACAAAGTTATGAAGAAAAAGAAAGGTTTCTTCCACCCAAAACCGGGGCCCAACGACTAAAAAACCCTCTGTAACGATAAAAAGGAAGGGTCATTCTGTTAAAAAATGCCCGTTGGTTTAAAAGGAAACTTTAAATATAAAACCACACCGAAGAAAAGCGACCTTTGGTTGTTCCTGTGATAGCCACAACACCAAGAATATTGCAAACCCAGGGATTTGTCAGGGGGGTGCTGTCGCAAAAAAAGGGGATAACTCTAACGGACCCGTGTGAATTTAATTTTGGGGGGAAATAAACCGGGGTTCCGGGTTTTTAAAACGAACGAAAAAATGTAGACGATGTAAAAGAAAATCCCTGAATTTAGAAAGACAATAAAAAAAAACCCCCGAACTTCGTTTTCAGGGCAATTTTTCCAGATCAGATCTAAAAAAATTTAAACCCCCTTTTGGCAAACCCTAATATAACAGATTTTTAAAAATTTGAAAAAATAGCTGCTAAAAAAAAAAGGTTTTCCCTTAAAAAAATTTTTTTGGCTTTTTGTTTGAAGAGCAACTTTTTTTTAATTTTAAAACCCTCAGGAAAAATGAACATAAGGGATCCAACAAGTTTCGAGTAGTCGTAAGCCAAATTTTGGGCACTACCTCTTCTTTGTTTTAGCAAATTCCCCAAGGGAAAAAAAATCAAATCTTCTTTGGGAAAACGAAAAGGGAAAACCCGGGGAAAACCGGGGCGACTCTATTTTTTTTTATTTTCTTAGCATCTTTAGAGCTCTTTTTAAAGGGCAAAGAAAAAATTTTAAAAAAATTTTTTTCAGGGGATGGTGAGATAAAAATTTTATTTTTAAATTTCGGGCTTTAAGACTTTCAGGGGCCTTTTAAAAAAACCCAAAGGGCCTGGGGGGGGGCGTAAACAATTTTGTCCTTATTCAACAGGGGGTTTAAATTCCTTTTTATAGGGGCCAAAAAATGTACCAAAAGGGGAATTATTTTAAAAAGGATCCTACCCCTTCCTAAAATCTGAGTTTCAAAAAAGGGTACCATGAATCGATTTCCCGGGCTCTAAATGAGAAAAAAAAGAAAGGCCCGTTCAAATCGGTTTGGGGAAAATTATACAAAAAATTAAATGGATTTGGCCGGGCAGACAAAGAAAAAACCCCAATTTTGTCCTTTAAGTTAATACAAATAACGTCTGGGCCGAACCCCGGGGAAAAATTTGGTAAAAACCCCGACCAGAATTTTCCCCAGTTGGCTTGAAGATTTCGCCGATAGCAAAATGGCCCAATTGGGAATGCAAAAAAAAAATTAAACTTCAACAAAAAGGGGGTTTTTCAGAAGTTGGGGGATTTTTTGGGTTTTTAAATTTCCCAAAAGGAAGGAAACGTTTAAAAATTTGGCCCCGGGTTGGGAAGGAATTTTGGAAAAAGGGGAAAATTTGGGGCTGCCGCCCCACGTTTGGGAAAATTTTTGGGTTTTGATGAAGCGGAAAAATTTGGGATGGGGCTCAGTCAAATTTTCACAAAATTTTGAAATTTTTTGAAGTACTGTCCAAAAAGAAAGTAGGTTTAAGGGAAAATTTCCCGCGGATTTCATTCCGGAACGATTTTAAACCCTTTTCTCAATAAATTTTGCGGGAAAAAAAGGACGGAAGGGAAACTAAGCTACATAGTGTTCGGGCCAAAGCATAAAGCACTTCTTATTGCATGTCCTTGGCAAATGTGCCAAAGAGAAGATTCTCATCTTCGTTGAGGACGAAAAAAGAAGCCCATAAAATAGCAGACTCTATTTCTGAACATCTTACAGAAATTTTAGAGGTCGTTTCATGACAAAGAAAAATTTTAAACTTTTGTACAACGATGGTGATGATCAAGATCTTATCGAAAATTTCGGAGCTATAAGTTTTCATGCTGATAAAGATCAGTATAAACCGTGAAACAGCTTTGTCTTTATTCATACGAAGGAGTTTACCCAATTTTGGTTGCAGCAAACGTGGCAGCAAGAGAACCCGATATCAAAGGAGTGACTTATGTGATCAACTATCATCTTAATGTTTTAGAAAATTACCAGACAATTATGCACACAAGTTCTCAAAGACGTGGAAGTAAAGCAGGGGACTAGTCCGAAATCAGTTTGAAGAATACATACGTCGAATTGGACGGGCGGGGCAAAAAAGGACACTCCATTTCCTTCCTTCCAGTTAGATAAAGATCGTCATTAGCTGAACCCATCAGAGACATGTTAGGAGATGCCCAACAAAATGTTCCTAAATGGCTTGAAAGAATAGCCGACAGCGAATTTTCTATTCGGAATGCGAGAGAAAAAGAAAGGAAAAAAAGAGTAAAGGAAATGCGAGAAATGCGAGAAAAAGAAAAAAACGAGCGGGATCAGCATGAGAGGGATTTTCAGGTGCAGTCTTCTCTAATAAATCGTCCGATTCTAATGGACCCTACGTTTATGTACTATGGCATGGGGAAATGGAACCTAGCTAGATAAGCGACTGTGCCTGAAATTTTGATAAAACGTCTCCAGACACATTATCTGATATGATAACAACTGATAAATTGTTTCCGAGCAACATTGATATTAGATTATCATCATGTAACATCATGATTTTCATTCGTGGTTTATTCAATCTATTAATTTGGGTAGAAATTGCCAGTTATAATTTAGGCTCAAAGCCTCTAATTCCAGAGAAGTTGATGAAGTAGTCCATTTAGTATGATTATTGTTTGCTTTAATTTATTGTACATAATTGACTTGAAATTGACTATATTAGCCTAAATGGCTCCATAAGCATTCTGTTTACCAGAAACAAGCTTTAAAACGAACTAGGAAAGAGCCTTAAGTCAGTGTACCAAAGTTTAAGTTTATTTCTCAATTCAAGCCCGATTGAGTTCTGTTTGATATGACTTGATGATCAACATTCATTCGAGAAATATTTCAAAATAAACAATAATGATGTTCATTTTTTACGACTGAAGGTTCATTATTGCATTTTTCTCTAAGAAATCCATCATAGTAAGTGATATCATAATTCACAGACGGATTCTTCCAGCTGACAGCTCGTGTCACGTGTAAATCATATGATCTTAAGTAAAGTTCAAGTATCATAGCGTAAGTCCACCTGGAGCATGATGATAAGGTCTAAATCCAGGTCACTTCAACTATGTTCTTGAAATTTGCCTCTTCTTACTCAGTTGATAACCTTTACGGTCTACAGAGTCTACTTTACTGGCTTCAAAAGAGCCCAAACTCTGTGCTCCACAAGGGACAGTTTACCTTACTCTTTACCGTCATCACATAATGTACTAATATTATATAACATGTATATTTCCAGGCTCCTTCAATATTGAGCTGCTGATAAGAGGTTTTGGATTATGCACATAACTTAGCAGTGTCGTTAGGTGACCACGAATGAGCAAATACCCGGCGTTTCTAAGCTATCTGGGGAGGGAGCTTTTTGTTGTTGCATTATTTGGCACCTTTTCCACACTTTTGGTAGTGAGGTCCTATGCGACATTGATCTGGAGCTTTAACAAGGTCAACAGTTAACACCTGCCTACGCCCTACATTAACACATCCGGTCTTGCGATGACATGTCACAACACAGTTACCATTAATAGAATCAATCGGTGTACTCAAGTACTCAAAGTTCAATTCAGACCAATAAGTCGGCACTTACCTTACTGTACATGTATCATGTGACTACATCCCTGGTCATTGATTGCAGGAATATTAGCTTGAGATACACAGATATTTTACATCCAGGTAACTATAGTAACTAAGTATCTGTAACTATGGTAAAGTATAGTATCTGTAACTATAGTAACTGAGTAGATTAAATTAAGTATTAGGAATATTCCGAAGATATTATTCTATTCCGTTGTTTTACAGTTTGTAGAGGAATGTTACTGTATCACACATGAATCAGTGTGCGAGAGTATGTAAACAACTCATTTGTAAAGTTAATACTATGCTGTAACTGTGCTGTAATTAAGTTATTTAAGTAGCTTATTGAATAAAGAACTGCTGTTGTTAATTTCTTACAGTTATGATACGTTATGTTCACATAACCTGTTAGGATAACTCCCCCTCACATTTCTATAAGCTGAGCGTTGTAAGAATCTCTGTTCGGCTAGCAAAGTAGCTGACATTATGCTATATATGCTATTATGCTATAATATGTACTATGTACGCGCTGCTCTGCAATCTGAACAAAGGATAGGAAGTCTGCTTTTCATTTTTCAGTTTCAGTTGGTTATATCGTTGGTGATCCAATTTGCTCCCCTTACAGCCCAGTTCCACGGCTCAGTTTTGCGACCAGATTTGACACAAAACTCCGCGCAATGAGTTTTGAAAAGCAAAACTCCGCGAAAGCAGTTTTGTTTACAATGTACGTTTCCACGGTTGGTATTTGCACGCAGATTTGCGCGCGCACGTGGGCGCATTATAATGAAATGTCCCACGCGAGCGCCCAGGTTAAAACTGCTTTCACGGAGTTTTGGGTCATATCAAAAATATTTCTCCGTGCGGAGAAAGAAAACCTAATAACGTCATATAATTACGAATAATATAATGAATACATAATAAAGTTATGTTTAACAAACGTTAATTGAGACGCTTAAAGTTTTGTTCTTAATTTCTTATCATTTCATGTTAGGGTTAGGTGACCTTATTATTAAATCAAAGTTCTAAACAAGGGATAGTTAAAAAACAACGCCCAAGTCTAATCTTTCCCTAAAACAAAAACTAAAAATTAAAAACTTCATTGCAATTTCCGCCATTATCTCTTGTCATAACTCAAATTACGGAGATAATGCAGGTCAAAGATATTATTCAAATAAAGATTTCTTTTACATAAATCATGCACAATCAGCGAGAATAGATTGCTTTGGGGTCTTCCTCTTCTCCCTGGTAAGTCCAGTGTATTGATGGCAAAAATGAGGGAAGAAAACGCTGGTCCGTCAATAGGACCCCGCAAAACATGTCCTAACAATCTCCACCGACTACGGGCCACTTTGTCTGACAATGGTTCAGCATTGCAGCGTTTATACAAGTTTTTTGTTGGAGATGACTCCTGGGTACTTTATATTCAAAATAGTGCGAAGATGTCTGCGGTGAACAACATCTAGTTTTTCAAGGAATATTTTGGGGACGGCCCAACAGGATGAGTTGTACATAAGAACTGATACGACTAAAGCATTATACAGTATTAGACGTTTGTTTAGGGGCAGTTTATCACTCCAGGCCTTCTTGTAATTGTTAAAGGCAGCATATCCCAGGTTTATGCGACGCTGAATATCAGCTTTGCTACACAAGACGGACCCTAGAGTGATACTTTTCCTCCATGCTTCATCCCCCGACACTAATTTTCCATCACTGTCGACTTCACCCGTACTAGCTAAATAAACATGAGTGAAGTCCGTTTTGTCTTCATTGACAAAGAGGTTCCATTTCTCGAGTATAGCTGTTGCCTGGGGCAAAATAGCTCTCAAGTTGTCTTCCTCTTCATCATTGAAGTCAACATCATCAGCATATTCAGTGTCAAGTGGAAGGCCAGCAATAGTAACCGGGGGGATCGGCCTATCTAAACTGATTGTTATAGTCCATCTAAGTTCATTCAAAGCACCAGCCAAGACAAGGGTGAACAGACAGCCGGATAGACAGTCACCTTGGAAAGCTCCAAGGAGACTTAAAAACTCAGCTGAAAGAACTCCATTTACCTTCACCCGTAGCTTTGTGTTGGACAACAACAACCGGACAATCCTCAGTTCATCCTCAGTACAGCCACACAGTTTCAAGAGTTCAAGAATCGTAGTGCGTTTGATCGTGTCAAACGCACTAGACATATCAATGCCCATGCGATGATACTCCCATTTCTTCCTTTGGACAACTGACAGTAGAACTCGCTGACATATAATCATCTTATAAGGTGACCTTATAAGATGATTATATGCTGCTATAACATTCCAAGGTTAACTTCGTAACACAATACTGTAAGCTTTGTCCGAATTCCCGTTTGGCTGGCAGAAGCGCTGGTAGTGTGCAGCGCGGCTCTTCTACAAAGCACAGCACAGATCACTTTGGTAGTATTCGAGTATACGTTACTTACCAGTATTTTTGCATGTTGTATTGTCATTTGTTATGTAAATGTCTTCATTAACCGGGATTCCTTTTACTAATCTATGTAAGTTTGTATAATAAATAATTTATAATGTGTTCCTCTGTCTTGTACATTATTGTATTTTATCCGTATAGATTTATATTGTGTTTCCCTGTCTTGTACATTATTCTCTTTTATCCGTATTTACTACTTTGTGATTTGATTATATAAATTTTGCAAAAATTATATCGTCTCAAATTACATCTTTACATAAATAAATATTAAATATATATATATATAATATAAAACAAGTTGAATATTATCATCTTACGACTCCTTCTAGACTATCTAATTTCCGTCCTTTTTATTTCAGCTTTTGTATAATTTGCACCTTCATCGATGTATTTTCTTTCGCTGGATTGTGCCACTTCTCGTAATAGTTGATAGACATAACTTATGCCAAAATTTCTCTTATTTTACAAAGTATTGGCCCCCCCCCCCCCCCCCCCCCCCCCCCAGTATTGTACTCAGTTTATATTTGGCGAATTAGTGCTGTTACGTGACCCCTTTCGCTTTGTCAAACTCTACTTTATTGCAGGAGATGTCCGCTAGTCGCCGGTTCATCATTTTAGGGAGCTGGTTTATGATGGTTGGTGGGAGGTCTGACTGCTTGGTGATATATAGCGGTGTGTCATTTGCCTTTCGGAAGGTGAAGTATTTCCCACTGCTGAGGTTAAGTGTCACATCTAGGAAGTTGACTTCAACGAGGTTGGTTTCTATTGTGATCTGTAGTCCTTACTCCTTGAATATAGCCGTGATCTTTTTCCGGATTCGGATTTCGGTCTAGTTTCGGTCCGTTGGCTTGTGGAATGATTGCTAGGCCGTCGTCTCTGTACAGACCAATTTGGTTGGCTGGAATATACTGCTGGAGATGGTTGAGTTTTCAACTAAGTACAACACTACAAATCTATTACATTTATTGAGGATGATACAGAGGGAATGTACTTAATGTAGTTATTGAGAAGTCCTAACTCTCCTCACGTCCGTAAATGGAGTTTTCTTTGTATCATATATTAAAGTCACTATTGTGACGGTACATTAGAACTAGACAGAAACAAAGTGTGAAGGGCCTGAACGGAACCCCTCGGTTTCAGTTCCTTGTTCAACATGTGTAGGCCGACTAGTTTGCTGTTTCAACGCCGTCGTATGATCCCATAGCTTAGTGACGTCAACATTTTTCTTTTCCTAAACATCTCCATTATGGAAGAGTAGCACATTTTGTATGTGCTTTATACTTTTATAATGGCAATATCCGTGGGGACTGGGGCTGAGTTCGGTGGTCTGCTTGGCGATCTGTATAGCTTTGCCGAGCAGGTCTTCCGTTATTGAGGGGCAGAACTCAACTACGTCAAACTTCACGAACTTGGTCTTTGTTTCCTTGTTCATCCCGTGAAACCATTTCAGGACCTCCTTGGCATTTTTCCAGAGGTTGAGGTTTGTGTTGGTGGCCTCCAGCTCTCCAGCAGTCTGGTGATGGTTTGTTCCAGTATCTGCTTGCTGATCTTACCTAGTTCGTTCTTTGCGGGGTTGATGAGTCGACACTGCGGTGTGTTCTTGAAGTTGTCCTTTCGAGGGTTATGAAGCATTGCTTCAAGTTTTATAAGGTACATAATATATATATAAGTTCAAGGTATATAATATATACAGGGTGTTTCAAGACTCGTGTCCAAATTTGAAATTATAATTCTTCTATTTCATGAAGGAGCAAATCAAATGAAATCGGTTTGGGAATGCTTGTTAGGTCTTACAATTTAGTTATTTCTTGCAAAAGATATATTATATATTCGTGAACTAGACGAGTCACTTACCCCTCGTGGGGCCTTCTCGAATATCTATTCTCCGTCCTTTTTATTTCAGCTTTTGTATCTTTGTATATGCGCCTTCATCGATGTATTTTCTTTCGCTGTACCACCTCTCGTAATGGTTGATATACATAACTAATGCAAAAAGGTGTGGTATTTTACAATAACGTGCCTATACTACGTCAAGTCACGTGATCAAACAGCATACAATAGTTATACTATGTAAATGTCACGAATTAATAACCGATCAATAACCAACCAACTTACAGGTAGTTATATAAAACTATAGGCGTCGAGTAAATATGTCAAATCGTTATGGAGAAAAAGACAGGATTCCTCCAGAAGAGACGTTGCCGGTACCACAATCATCGAGATCATCGAGAAAATCATCAAGAAAATACCAACGATGTGAACAATGCGATCAAAAAGGTCATTCTCTTGAAGAATGTTTGTTGGTAGTTAAAACAATGAACAGCTACGAAACCGACCGAAGCAAAGCGAAGATAAATTTTGAACACCATACATTCGTTCGTGTGCCAGTCACAACGCTAAGTCCTATGTGCGAAGACTGCAAGACTCGTCAAACTCAACAGAAAATGGACGGGATTGGAGAGGCAGAAATTTATGGCAAACGTAAAGAATGCTCGTGTTTCAAACTGGTAAAAGTTTTACCCAAAACCGAGCCAATTAAAGAATTCGGCGAACTCAATCTCGATAAACAGGTGCAATTAAACATTGTCGGTAAGACTCAGTGTGGCTTCAAAGTGCCCACCCCGATCCAACGATACGCCTTACCCATTATTATCGAAGGATTTGATGTAATGGGTTGTGCTCAAACAGGAACAGGAAAGACTGCAGCATACCTTATTCCAATGATAAAGTTTGTAAAAGACAAAGGCTTCAAAAAGAAAAGGGTAGGATGGGATGAACCTCAGAAGCCAGAAGTTCTGATAATCGCTCCTACTCGTGAATTAGCCCAACAGATTCACGCTGATGCAATCAAGCTCACGTTGAATATGAGACCCTCTTGTGGGATCAAGGTGTTGAATGGGGGATCAGTAACGGGTACACAACGTGACGAAGTAAGACAGGGCTGCAACATATTAATTGGAACTCCGGGTAGAATAAAACATTTCATCACCGACCACACTATAAGCTTGGAGAATACAAAGTTCCTTGTTCTAGATGAGGCGGATAGGATGATTGACGATGGGTTTCGGGCTGATCTGGAGGCGATTGTTGGACTTACTGATATGCCAAAAAAGGAAGCACGACAAACTGTTTTGTTTAGTGCAACTTTCAGATCAGATCTGTTAGAGTTAGCTTTTACCACTATGAGAGATGATTTCAGGTTGATCAAGGCGAATGATATTGGTTCTGCGCAACCAAACATAACTCAGAATTTTGAATTGGTGAAAGAAGCTGAAGATGAACAACAACAACAACAACAAATAGAAAGTATGCTAAAGGAAATACTTATGGATCTTCATGCCTGGAACGAGACAACTTTCCTCAAATGCAGTTGCTGGAAGAAGGAGCGGAATGGATTCAACACAACTACAGTTAGTGATCAGCCAAACATAAAGCACTTCTTATTGCATGTCCTAGGCAAATGTGCCAAAGAGAAGATTCTCATCTTCGTTGCGACGAAACTTAAAGCCAAGGAACTTGCAGACTCTATTTCAAATCATCTTAGAAGCAACTTTAAAGCTCGTTTCATGACAAAGCAAAAGTTTAAACATTTGTACACCGATGGTGATGATCAAGATCTGATCGATAATTATGGAGCAATTAGTTTTCATGCCAATCAAAACCAGCCTGAGCGTGAACAAGCTTTGTCTTTATTCGATAGAGGAGTTTACCCTATTCTAGTGGCAACAAATGTGGCAGCAAGAGGGCTCGATATAGAAGGAGTAACTTATGTAATCAACGCCGACTTTCCTCTGAACCTTAGCGACCTTAAAAAGTACCATGACATCGACACACAAGCTTTGAAAGATGGAAAGATTAAGAGGAGACCAGTCCGAAATCAGTTTGAGGAATACATACACAGAATCGGGCGAACTGGCCGGGCCGAAAAAGAAGGAGAATCAATTTCATTCTTCAGGGAAGATAAAGATGCTCATCTAGCTGTGCCACTCATAAGAATGTTAGCAAAAGCCCAACAGAATGTTCCTGATTGGCTTTCTAAATTAGCTGCAGAAAACAGTTCTATTGAAATGGCAGCAACCGGGAAAGATGTACCTGAGAAACAGGAGCGAATTTTAGCAGGTCTAGCAACCAAAGAATGGGATGAATCCAAGGGGCCCTGCGTTGATGAACTTTGGGGAAATGAACCCTAAGCTTGAGATTGTAACTGATATTTCGATAAAACTGTTTCCCCAATGGACTAATCATCTGATTGTGATAACAACTGAAAATGTGTTTCTACGGAACATCTGTATTTGTTTATCAATCATGTTATTTACCTAAATTTACTGTTAAAATTTGGTCTCTCTAATTTAAAAAAGCTATGAATCAACATTAAGCTATAATTTAGCCTTTAAACTTATCAGCTCACACGGCGATATGTGTAATGAAAGAGTAGTTGATAGAGTAGCCATTTTATCATGCTTAACTTTTGATTTATTGTTGTTGAATTTGTTTTTGAAAAATAATTGTGAATTATATGCAACGAAATTCGAAATAATTGAAATTGAGCGCGTTCTTTTAAAATGTTTGGGTTTAATTTCTACGTACATACTAAAATAATCTAGTAGTTATAAGCTGGAAATTGACAAATAAATAAGCCAAAATAAAATCAGCTTAAAGAATAACTATATTCTCACCAATAACATTAGACCTGTTTTAAGCATGACGTATCATTATGTTATGATACTATGTTATTATTACCAGGGTTGTGAAAAACGTAAATGGTAAACTCAAAAAACGTTCAAAACGTGCTTTTTTCTATTTTTTTCAAAAAACGAGAAAAAAACGAGAAAAAACGTTCGCATATAATCTAATCAAGCAGACTCACGTGAAAATTCAAAATGTAGCGGTATGACCAATCAAACTTGCCAGTTGTGTTGACCAGGCATGGCTCCAGCCGATTATTCTGGGGGGGGGTGCAACTTGGTGCGAAGGCGCTGCAGCAGGGGTCTGGGGGCGCAGCCCCCTTTCTGAGGGGGGTCTAGTGGGGCGAATGGCGATGCCCCCCTGAAAATTCTGCGTCTTTAGAAGCTAATAACCTTACCAGAAAGTGTCTGAATTAACTTGAAGAGTTTAATAAAACATAATGTGAAAATAAAGGTAAAAATATTTTAATAACAATTAAAACATAATTGACACTGAGACTGTTCAATTCAACACAACTCTGCGGTTACTCTCAGCAAACTTGTCAATAATGACAGCAATCTCTATAGCTTTGACAAGCTCCTTTTCGTGACTGAGAAGGGTAAGGTCGCTTATCCTCTCGTCACTGAAGACTGCAATTTGCTTATGTGATTGTGGCCCAGGCCTCATGGTGTTCGTACTTCGCTGGTTCGTTTACTGGTAGTCGGTGACCGTCAAAACATTGTAAATTTCCGTATAAATCACAACGTTTTTAAAATAAATACGCAAAAACCTGTTAAAAAAACGTGAAAACGCTCCAATTCAAAAAAACGTAAAACACGTATTTCACAACCCTGATTATTACTACATTATTAGGCCTGCTAATTGCTAATGGCTAAAGAAAGTAACAAAAGCTAAACCAACCATTCTTTATATCATCATTTACATCAGATAAATTATAGCAAAAATAGGAAACGTTTTTGAAATTATAGTGAATTTAACATGAAACATGATATATTATGGATACACAGTTGAATTAATTTAGGGCTAAAAATATTGCTGGTACAAAAGATTTGTGTGATAGATTGTAAAAAGTACTTACATAACAGTTATCTGCATGTTTGTGTGATAGATAGTAAAAAGTACTTACATAACAGTTATCTGCATGTAGCTGATAAGGATAATACCACAGGAGAGTGTGCTGACTGCTAGAGCTACTCCCATCACTATACTGTTCGCTGTAATAATGGGGTCTTAAAATCTTGCTTAATGCTTAAATCAGTGTTTTAATAACAGGAGTCAATGAAAGTTGTATGGCACCAAATGCAGTGTGTGACAGTAATATTTGTAGCTTGATGAACTATACTGGACCGTGAGATCGTACAACAGAGCGAGCCGTAACAATAGGTGCAAAGGATTGGCAGTACCATATACACGTGTGTTTAGTACCAGTACCATTACATTGCACGTGTGTACACGTGTGTTTAGTACCAGTACCATTACAGTGCACGTGTATACACGTGTGTTTAGTACCAGTACCATTACAGTGCACGTGTGTTTAGTACCAGTATCATTACAGTGCACGTGTGTACACGTGTGTTTAGTACCAGTACCATTACAGTGCACGTGTGTTTAGTACCAGTACCATCACAGTGCACGTGTGTACACGTGTGTTTAGTACCAGTACCATTACAGTGCACGTGTGTACACGTGTGTTAAGTACCAGTACCATTACAGTGCACGTGTGTTTAGTACCAGTACCATTACAGTGCACGTGTGTACACGTGTGTTTAGTACCAGTACCATTACAGTGCACGTGTGTTTAGTACCAGTACCATTACAGTGCACGTGTGTTTAGTACCAGTACCATTACAGTACACGTGTGTACACGTGTGTTAAGTACCAGTACCATTACAGTACACGTGTGTACACGTGTGTTAAGTACCAGTACCATTACAGTGCACGTGTGTACACACTACACGTGTGTTAAGTACCAGTACCATTACAGTGCACGTGTGTACACGTGTGTTTAGTACCAGTACCATTACAGTGCACGTGTGTACACGTGTGTTCATTACCAGTACCATTACAGTGTACGTGTGTACACGTGTGTTTAGTACCAGTACCATTACAGTGCACGTGTGTTTAGTACCAGTACCATTACAGTACACGTGTGTACACGTGTGTTAAGTACCAGTACCATTACAGTGCACGTGTGTACACGTGTGTTTAGTACCAGTACCATTACAGTGCACGTGTGTTTAGTACCAGTACCATTACAGTGCACGTGTGTTTACTACCAGTACCATTACAGTACACGTGTGTACACGTGTGTTTAGTACCAGTACCATTACAGTGCACGTGTGTACACGTGTGTTTATTACCAGTACCATTACAGTACACGTGTGTACACGTGTGTTAAGTACCAGTACCATTATAGTGCACGTGTGTACACGTGTGTTTAGTATCAGAAGTTATTACAGTACCTGTTTGGGAGACAGGAGGGAAGGCGTCCCAGCTGCAGAGAAGAAGACAGGTACCGTTAACTTCTCTTGTAGGTCCAGAGCACACTCCTGTGGAATGTACCAGTTACTTGTGGAATGTACCAGTTACTTGTGGAATGTACCAATTACTTGTGGAATGCGACTCCAAGTGTTGAGATTGCCAGGCTGAAGCTGAGGGAATGTAGCATAAAATACCACTCAGATGCTACAGAAGACAACCGAATAGCTGTTCAAGAGGGCAAACAGAAGCTAGGCGATGCTTATCAAGCAGCCAAAGAGCACCTGCTGGAGGGGCAGGTCCGGGAACTGGAGGAAGCAAGTTGGCAGGGCAGACATGCTAAAAGCTGGACCATGATCAACAAGATCACAGGTAAAGCTCCATCATATACTGGCAACAGGCAAAATCAAGGGAAACTCACCAACGGAAAGGGTTCAGAAATGGAAGGACTATTTTGTAATTTTGCTACTCTTCTCGGCTCACCACCGACGGTAGAGAAATCGGAAGAGGATATTGATTCAGTCCACCCACCTCTGAATATCGGAACAGAACCGTTTACGTTGGATGAGTACAGGAAAGCAAAGTCCAGCATAAAGGAAGGGAAAGCATGGGGTGACGACAACATAGCCCCAGAAGTCTTAAAACGATGCGACCTTGATCAAATTGTCTTAGACTTCTGTAACAATGCTCTATTGAAAGGTGAGAAACCAGACCAATGGTCAACTGCCAACATCATACCAATTCCAAAGAAGGGCGACCTTAGCGAACCAATGAACTATCGGGGAATAAGCTTGTCATCCCTAGTTGCCAAGTCTCTAAACAAGATGGTTCTAAACCGGTTGAAGCCAAAAATCGAGACAATTCTGCGTAGAAACCAGAATGGATTCAGACCAGGAAGGTCAACAACTCGACAGATATTGGTACTGAGACGTCTTATAGAGGGTGTCAAGAGTCGGAAACTGCCAGCTGTTCTGACATTTATAGACTTTAAGAAGGCTTTCGACAGTGTACATCGTGGGAAAATGCTAAAGATTCTAGAAGCTTACGGCATTCCAGTCAAAATCGTGCAGCTTTTACGGCTCATGTACGAGAAGACAATGGCCAAAGTCCTAACTCCAGACGGAGAAACTGAATTGTTCGAGATACTTGCAGGTGTGTTACAGGGCGATACCTTAGCACCTTACCTCTTTGCAATAGTCATCGACTACTGTATGAGGCAAGCCATAGGCGATGATGCGGAGCGACTTGGACTCACCCTCGAACGTAGAAAAAGCAGAAGAGTGGGGCCCAAGATCATCACCGATGTGGACTTTGCAGATGATATAGCACTTATATCTGAGGACATGGACAAGGCTAACGAGTTCCTGCTCAGAGTAGAATCGGCGGCAGCAAGCGTGGGACTACACATAAACGAAGGCAAGACCAAGGTCATGACACTGAATATGGAGGATCGATCTAGCGACCTACAAAGTCGATCCGGGGAAGCCATAGAAAATGTAGATGATTTCATCTACTTAGGCTCCTGGATTGAGAGCACAGATAGGGAGATAAGGGTTAGAAAGGGAAAAGCGTGGGGTGCCCTACATAGACTGAAGGATATCTGGAAATCCAAACTCTCAAAGAGCCTCAAGATTAGATTGTTCATAGCGGCTTGTGAATCAGTACTGCTCTACGGATCAGAAACCTGGACACTGACAAAGGCTCAAGAGAAAAGTTTGGACGGGACATACACAAAGATGTTGCGTATGGTGCTGGGTATCTCATGGAAGGACAAGGTCAGCAATATAACTTTGTATGGTAGGCTCCCAAGGCTGTCAAACAAGTTACGAAGCAGGAGATTAAAAATGGCGGGACACTGCATCCGACATCCTGAGCTACTTGCCAGTGATTTAGTCTTATGGGAACCTAAGCACGGTAGAGCACAGCAAGGCCGACCAAGACAAAGCTACTTGTCTATGTTACTGAAGGAAGTTGGGACAAACTCTAAAGAGGAACTGCGAACCCTGATGCGGGACAGGGATATATGGAGGGGGTTTTCTGGCGTAGATCGGACTTAGCTCCGACATAGTAGTAGTAGTAGTAGTTGTGGAATGTACCAGTTACTTGTGGAATGTACCAGTTACTTGTGGAATGTACCAGTTACTTGTGGAATGTACCAGTTACTTGTGGAATGTACCAGTTACTTGTGGAATGTACCAGTTACTTGTGGAATGTACCAGTTACTTGTGGAATGTACCAGTTACTTGTGGAATGTACCAGTTACTTGTGGAATGTACCAGTTACTTGTGGAATGTACCAGTTACTTGTGGAATGTACCAGTTACTTGTGGAATGTACCAGTTACTTGTGGAATGTACCAGTTACTTGTGGAATGTATCAGTTACTTGTGGAATGTACCAGTTACTTGTGGAATGTACCAGTTACTTGTGGAATGTATCAGTTACTTGTGGAATGTACCAGTTACTTGTGGAATGTACCAGTTACTTGTGGAATGTATCAGTTACTTGTGGAATGTACCAGTTACTTGTGGAATGTACCAGTATTACAAAGTTGAACCAATATTACAAAGTACCTACATCGTGGCGATATAACTAATACTCAGCAGTGTTAGTTATTACAAAGTACCTTAAACCTTTGTATATTACCTAGTTTTCAACTTAGTAGGTACTCTGTAAAGGGAATATAGCAGAACACTGAGGAGTGAGGCGTCACAGAGTTCCTAACACTATTATTGATGGTAATAATCCTCTAATATTATGTCATTTGTACAACAATTAAACAGTACAGAAGTTTTCTCCCGTATACAATTATTATTGTATAAAATTAGTGTACATTTTGCTCAGTTGTGGGTATCTAGGTACGTTATGGCGAGAGAATGTCTGCTTATTTAATTGCTATTCTAGACCATTGCCCGAGTCTTCGGAACCGTTCTGAATGACCAGTATTACTTCACCAGGGTTTAAATATCTCCTCATTCTCGACATACTCTACAAGATCTAATTGAGCAATAATTGGCAGGGCTCCATAACTTTATCACCAGCTAATTCCATAATTTCATCCTGCAATTACGAAACAAGCTGTTTATACTGACATTAACAAACACATTATTACTAATTGGAACCGTCACACATCACACCTAGCCGTCTACTCTCTGAATTAAGTAGTTCGTTCACCGTCCACCAAATTACTGTCAATTACTACATGGCACAGGGTAGGAACAATGCTGGGTTTTGATTGGTAGGTTTGGTGGGTTAACTGGACGCTGATTGGGTGAGAGGAGCTGGAGCTAATACACTGTGTTACGCGGAGGCTGGTCCAGGATTTATTATTTACACCAAAACAAAAGAAAGTTTTAGCTTAAACCGCTGTAGTTAGAATTTTATACAGGGTGTTTCGAGACTCGTGTCCAAATTTTGAATGGCTCTCATAATCTAAAAAATGAGACAAACGGTCTAATTTTTGTTTTAAATTGTAGACAAATTATTACATTTTAAAATACATAACAAAAATAAATCTAATATTTTAACAATTTTTCGAACCAAGCCCCCTTTCTGCATAGAAGGTTTTGAACCCTCGGAAGCATATTGTCTATTGCACGTTTTACCATGTCAATTTTTAACTTTTTAGCCTCCCTTCTGATATTGTTTTTTAGCTCATCTACTGTTTGTGGGACTGGGTCTGAATAGACACGTTCTTTCAGATAGCCCCACTGTAGGGAGGCCAGCTGAACTCAGCTTTCCTCGATATCAGTCTCTCCCCAAAATGCTCCTTCAGCCAAGCCAAACTTTCGTGCGAACAGTGTGGAGGGGCCCCGTCTTGTTGGAATATACAGGAATCAAGTATTTTTTTCCTTTTAAGTACTGGGATTACTTTTCCACGCAACATAGCAATGTAATTTGCTGTCCTTATCGTCTCTGCCTTCTCTTCTTCATTCTCCACCTGTTGGTTTCCTTCTGAGAGTCAATTCTCTCTCAAATTTCGTCACTTGTCGCTGAATAGTCCTAAGATGAATTTTCCTGCCTGCATTACCGTATTTCTTTGAAAGTGCCCTCCTAGCAGCAATCCAACTACTTCCGTTGACATAGAAAAGCTTGACCATGTCTACTCTCATTTCGTCTGATATGCCAGATTTTGACATTTTTTCGAAGAAAATTTCGAAAGGATACAAATTTGCGAAAAGATGAGTTTTGAAACGAATTTGTGAGAGATAACTAAAATGTAAGGTATAACCAGCATTTTAAAACCGATTGCATCTAATTTTGCTCCTTCATAAAATTAAAAATTAAAATTTTAAATTTGGACACGAGTCTCGAAACACCCTGTATATTCATAATTACAACAAGACCTATCTGTTACATTTATCAAGGAAGCGATGTAACAGAGTCAATATTATATGTTGCTAAAGGGTTGCTAGTCCCCATCATTTATCACAGTCTGCTAGTTTCACTGCCTACTAATAGTAGCTAAATATTACATAGTTACAATTAATATCAATATGACATAAGACAGTGTGTATTTGGGAAACAGGTAGTTTCTATAGTTAGAATCAGGTCTAAATAAAGATAATAGTCCAGAGATACAATAACAAAAATACACGGGCACCATTTTAATAAATGTTTTCCTTTGTAATTATAAATTGAGACAAAAATTCTGAACTTAATCAACTTTGGCCTTGGCTTTGTCTCAAGAAATATATTCACAGGACTTTAATTTCTGGGGTGATGAATACATCCAGACAACTTAGATTTTATTTTACTTAACATCAGAAAATTAACTTTGTTGAAAAGAATTTAAGATAAGTCAAATTTCTCGGTAAATTGTGGTTTAAATACTATCAAAATAACAACCTTTAGAAGTTTTAATACTTTCAACACTACTATATATAACAAATAATTTGAGGAGGTTCTCTAAAGATGATATTTTATTCGAAGAATTCAAGAGCCTTAACTGATTTATGATTCGCCTCTCCAAACAAATCTAAAGTAACCTTTAGAGGAGTTGTCCGTGTTCCCCCCAACACCCTCTCGTCTCAGTAACATACTGTCCATATCATGTGTGTAGCTGGTCGGACATCTCTCAACTAGCGTATCTCTCAGTTTCGCTGCTTCTTCACCTCCCCCTGTGAGAATATATGTTGCTTAATAGATCATTTCTTTTGGGTCAAAATAACTTGAATAATTTAAAAAATGTGAATAGAGTCGTGTGCCAACTGATTGTAAATTGGCGACTGTTTCGAGATCAAAAATACTCGGTGACCACTAAACCGCAGTTTGTGAGTACAATTTTAGGATGAAATTGAAGTTTGCATTTTGCCTAAAAACTGTCCACTAAAAACTGGACAGTTAAAAATACTAATTTCCGAGTGAAACGTGGAAATGTATAAAAATATAAACTAAATTAATGCAAATAATAATGTGCATCAGGTAAATGTATAAAAATATACAAAATTAGATTACACAATGGTCGTAGTTTAATTAAAATTAAATAATTAATAACATCCACTGCTAAAAGCTCTTCCAAGCCGTACGTAGTTAGATATTTCTTTGTCTACAAAATTAGGTGGCAGTACATGGCTCTAACAGAAAGACAATGAAGTGACGATTTTATTATCTTTACATAATTATCAATGAGCAAACATAATGATTTGATTTGAAACTTTTACAAAATAGCAAATATACAAATGTACAGCAAGTCGAACAAACATATAAAATGGGCCGAAATGTATAAATGCGATAAAGCGTGGGTCAGTGAAACAAGTACAGAGGACTAGGACAACTTTCAGAACAGGAGTTTTATGGCCGCCCAAAGTCTCAATAACATCACCTCCACCTAGTAATAAAATTATGAAATATGAAAAGTGTGAAACAATCAAATAATAAAATATTCAAAATATATAGTTGTCTCTTAAATACAGATAACGTCTGAAAATTCTTAAAATAATCATCACTCCTTCATATATTGATCATTGTCCGAGAGTGTAACTCATGATGACTTCTTATCACGGCTACATACCTTCCCGTACCGGATGTAGTGGTCGAGATGAGTCTGTTCCGCCCTCTTCTTCTTCAGGTCAGTGACCAGATGCTTCCTTGTTGCTCGTTCTTCGCTGGATCTGTCTGGACATATCCATACATCTTTGTGCGTCTCCCTCAGTCTCCCTGTTTTCATCAGAATCTGATGAACCGCTGTTGAGCTTGGGACGGTGATCTTGACTGGTCGGATAGCCGTACTACCTGGCCTCTTCCAACCGACTCTAGTCGCTTCGAAGTGAGGTTTCTCCCCGATCTCCTCCAAAACTGCGGTAACTAGCGCTGGAAGCTGTTCTTCCTCCTCTTCTTTCAGCCCAAACACGATCAGGTTCTTGCTCCTGTCCTCCTCTGCAGCCACACTCTTCATCACCTTCTTCAGGATTTTACTGTTGCAGACCGTACCACTTGCACTGTTCTGTTGAACAGCTGCACTATAGTTCTGAATCCCTGACTCCACCGTTGTTTGGACTGTCTCCTCAACAGACGTCTTAAGCAACTGTAGTTGTTCGTCCTTCTGCATCAGCAGCTGGCCCTGCAGTCTGATCACCTTTTCTTTGTCTGCTAGTGCTTCCGTCTTGAAGCACTCGATGATCTCCTTCAAGAGATACATCTGACTACTCTGCCGACGAACAAGGTCCACTGCATCCACAATCCAGCCAGACAGAGTCTGTTTATCCTTAGTCTTGATCTTTTCACGACTATCGTAGTCGATTTCACGGTAGTCTATATGCAGGTCTTTTTCTAACTGATCGGATCACCGTGCAACACAGCCTTCCACATCTTCCTGTTGATCATAGCTGAACTCCTTAATCAACTCCTGGGATCGGGTCAAAGTTGAGTCATCCGCCATAGTGTACTTGTATAGTAATGTACAAGTACACACGCAAAGGTAAACTACGCGGTAACAGCAAACTGAACTTATTGCAAATTTACAAAAGATAAGAGAGCTCGATATTTGCAACACAAGCTACACTGATTACACACAATAGGGGGGAAGCCAATGGGTATTTTGGAGTACTTTGGGGTATTATGGGGGACTTTATTATGGGGGATTTGTTGCCCGTTATGGCACCCCTCCAAGATAAGTGACATCCAGCAGCATGAAAGCGTACAAAGCTTTCAACGCAAGGATTACTGGAATGTGTGATATTCATTTTTGGGACCTTCTACGATCTCTGATGTCTTTGCAGCGTCACAGGGAGCAGTTTAATGTTTATTCTACTTCATATGTGGAAGATTCTCCATCAGTCATCACCATACCAGCGACGACATTAACCTGCAGATTTTCTCCAGGCCACGTTTTGGAAACCTTGCAGCCATTCCAACTGTCGTTGTTTTGAGTGTCCGATCCGAAACCAAATCCTGGGTTACACAAGACGTGGTAGCCTGTGACTCTGTGAGCCGTGAGGATGTATAGTGTATACCGCTCCGCTATGATGCAATAGTTTTAAAGGTAAATGCGATCGATTAAATCCACCAGGACGCCAGATGCAGATAGATCCACTAAAATTAGCGTTAAATATTCAGCGTGGTTGTAAGAACCGTATAAGAGTCACAAAATTGTTCAAAATTATCTGGTATTCTAGGCTAATCCAAGGTTTGAAGGCAAGAAAAATTCCTGAGGTTTTCTATCCTTCTAAGAGCCCAAGGGAATTAGCATAATAATGTCATAGCCTCGCCTACCCTAGCAGCGAGATTACTCTCGTTGTATTATTGAAAAAGTCAACTTGGAGCTGCTGCTTTGACAAAAACTGGCTTTTCTAGATGGTGAAACTTGCAAGCTTTTGGTCTATTTGCAAGCTTTTGGTCTATTAACTCAACAGCCTGATGCCTGAGGATGTTGTAACTAGGCTTTACTCCACTCAGTATGATCATTTCACTGCCCAATTCAAGCTCTTAACTCCAATCAGAAACCGAGTTATTTTGATTTTAAGTGCTGTAGTTGCAACACGCAACAGTGTAAAAATGGGTTTTGGATTAATAACTGAGTAATCCGATGACTAATGACTGAGAACTTTGACATTATGCTCTACCCAACTCAATGTGATCATTTTGAAAATTTAAATGTCCAAGTTAAGTATTTAGCTTCTTCAGAAGCCAAGATATCTTGTATTATAAAGTGCTATAATTGCTATTAGTATTATCACGAGAGCGCAAATAGGTGCAGCCTCATAACTAATGTCCTAATGTCCTAATGTCATAGGACTTTGAAATTATGCTGTACACCCCTAAATGTGATAATGTTGGACATCTTTATGCCCAAGTGTGGCTTTTGACTCTAATCAGAGGCCAAAGTTTGATTTTAAAGTCGCAAAAGCGCAAAAAAAAAGCGTGGTCGATTGCGCAAAACTGCACCATACTCCATTGTTAAAATTTCTACACAAGCCAAATTTGTTTCCGATCAGTTCCTTGAGGTATTCCAAGTCTAAAACCCGGCCCCGGGCCAAAATGTTTTAGACGGGAATGTTACCAGATCCATGAGTATAAAGGGAAATATAATAATTTAATAACTATAAGTCATAAGCATGAGCAGAGCAACAGTTCTGAAATATGGCTGTTTAGTCTAAAAATATGTTTTTTTCTGGTCTAATTTATAATCTAAGCAGAATACAATTTCAACTAAAACATCCACTGAAAAATGGACTGAAACTGGTTTGTGTTCAAACATAAACTGTTGCCCACAATGAATATCTAGAATAATTTTTGGTAATTTCGGGGTATTTTGGGGTATTATGGGGGACTTTATTATGGGGGATTTCCAAAATCCATTAAGGCATTCCCCATAATACCCCAAAATACCCCTTGGCTTCCCCCTATAATACATGTTTGTCAGTTAGTTTGTGCGTTTGTGTTGGCATACAATCTCGTTTTGAGAAATGACCCAACAAGATTGACTGTAGATCCAACTAAGTTTTGACTGTGAATGCGGGCGGTGTTTTTATTAATTTAATACTTTAAACGGTTAAAAACCGTTTAATAATTCTGCGAAAAGCCGTTTACTCCAAATTTGTATAGTGCGGTTTTCTTTTGTCGATCATCGACTTCTACTTGTCTTTTGACTTTCAAAAAATGTGTAGCGGGTACTCCATTATTATCCAGTTACTAACCGGCATTGTAAATATTTTTTCAAAACAACTTGAATAGTGTCATAAAATGGTCTGAACGAAATAATATGGCACTACACAAATGACAAAGACAAGTTTGAGTATATGTGTCACAGACACAATCGACGCAGTGCTCTCGTCGAACTTCCTTTTGTTAGTGAACTGTACCAGTACTCAGTATAAAAAGACAAGTCACTCGCACCTGTAGGCCAACTAAGAGACCTCGGGGTTCTCGTCTCCAACGATCTATCTTAGCAACCCCACATTAAGACCACTAGCAGGAACCCGTATAACCCTAAAATGGTGTCAAGACTCAAAAGACTAAAATAATTATTACCTATTTAATTAGCGTTTTTAAAATTCCTATTCCTTGGCCAATTTTGTATTTTTTCATGCTGATTTGGAGGCCATTAAAGCATTTGACCCAGTCAAAAAAGTTTCAGTTGTATATCTTTTACGGTTTTTACGGAAAATTGCGTTAAAGTTGATGCCGTGGTGTCAGTAAAATGGTACGGATAAACAAATACCCATGATGCTAACCAGCAGTTTGATTGTTTAAATTCGGCTTACAACAGGATTTATAACGCTGCCTACCCAATCAAAAGACAGTCCGAGCGCAGACAAAATGAACGTGTTAATCCCAAACCATGGATACTGCCCTGGCTTGAAGAAGCTATAGAACGTAAAAATCAGGCATATCATGATTATGTTAAGGAACCAGTTGATAGGAACCAGCTAAAATACGACCGTTTGAAAAAGTTTTGCACCAAACACGTTGACAAAGCCAAAAACATACACTACAAAAAATTCTTCGATCAGCACAAAGATAATTCTAAGAAGCAGTGGCAGATGATTAACGGTCTTCTGAATAGGAAACCAGCTAAACCTACATCAATAAAACTGTCGGACGAAAACGGACAAGTCAGCACTCCGGCAGCAGTAGCAGAAAAATTTAATGATCACTTCTCAAACATCGCTCCAAAAATTAAATCTGAAATTAGTAGTAGGACCACTTTCGATCCTGGCGGGGCCAGGGGACACTTCGCAACCCTTCTCCAAATAGTATCTACATAAAACCAGTCACACCTACCGAAGTTCAAGACGTTATTAACCTATTTAAGAATAAAGCTACTCTTGACACCAAAATCCAACCACTCAAAATTGCCAACAGCTGTCATAATTTTACCACTGTATTGGCCCACGTTGTTAACAGCTCGTTCGAACAAGGGGTCTTTCCCCAAGCCTTGAAAACGGCAAAAGTAGTTCCTGTACATAAAGGTGGATCTAAAACTGACATCAAAAATTACAGACCGATATCTCTACTTGCCACTTTCTCAAAAGTCTACGAAAAGCTTATGCACAATCGAGTCATAAATTTCTTGGATACCTACAATATACTTTGTGAAAATCAATACGGCTTCCGCCCAGGTAGGTCTTGTGAACATGCGCTTCTTAATGCTAAAGACAGAATCCTCAATTCAATGTCCAAAAAACAAGTTACTTTGCTCCTTTTGATTGACTTTAGCAAAGCCTTTGACCTTGTGGATCACTCCATACTCCTGAATAAGCTCGAGCACTATGGCATAAGAGGTCTAGCTTTAAACTGGTTTAAATCATATCTTATGAACAGAAACCAGTTTGTATCAATTGGATCCTCTGAATCCTCAGCCAACCCCATTATTTACGGTGTACCCCAAGGTTCAATTTTGGGACCTCTCCTTTTTATAATCTACATAAACGATCTTCCTCAAATATCAGAAATAGCTAATTTCATCATGTACGCAGATGATGCAAACATTTTCCTAACAGGAGAAAATATGAACGAGGTTTATGATAAGCTCAAAATTCTTAGCGATGTCTTAGTTAAATGGGTAGATAACAACGGATTAGCTCTAAATCTTAAAAAAACGAATTATATGATCTTTTCTCGGCAAAGAAACCTCATTTATCGCGATGTAGTAATTTCTGGTGTCACAATCGAAAGAAAAACAGAAGCCCGTTTCTTAGGAGTTATAATAGATAACAAACTGAACTGGTCGCAACATATTTCTGCCATGAAAATGAAAATGGCCAGATACATTGGAGTCATGTACAAACTTAAAAAATATTTGCCTCTGGAAGCACGTTTACAAATATATCACAGCTTTGTGCAGTCTCACCTTAATTACTGCTCCCTCGTCTGGGGTTTTGCTGCTAAATCCCATATAGAAACACTATTTGTAAAACAAAAAATGGGTCTTAGAGCAATACTACCAGGTTTTGTTAATTACTGGTACAAAGATGGTACACCACCAGCAAGTACCAAGTCTGGTTTCTATGTACACAAAATATTGACAGTTCATAGTATCATCGTAAAGAACGCATTAGTTTTTATACATAAGCTGAAAAACTTCCCAAGTCTAGTGCCTCCCTCTATAAATAAAACAATACCTAACAGTGCACCAATATTTAACGTCGCCGATCCGGATTCGAGTCTTACAACTACATGGTCAGATGAATACGGTAAACACCCTTACAATAATTCAGTATTCTACAAAGGTCCACTATTAGCAATAAACAGATATAGTGTCGCAGCAACTTCCTTGCCAAGTCTATTCAACCTTAACATCTACAAAAGGTGTATAAAAAGCATGCTCATTGATCAACAAAACGAGGGCATTGCAGACGAATGGCCTAACTTTATTTTATACAATATAACGGGACTAAGGAAATCAGAGCGCAACATCAACCGTAATGCTAATAATAACTCTGTCTCATAAGCACGCCATCACAGACTCAAATTCACTGCATACCATCTCAGTTACACTGCCATCAATTCGCCAGCAAAAACGGCATGATACTATGCGACTGATAACAGTCGTTAAATTTTAAAAATTTTGGAATAGCTAGCTAGCCGTAGCTATGCGCCTGTTTCCACTCTAACAACTCTAAAAGCGCATTAATATGACAATTTCAACTAAAGGCAACTTTATATGTGCTCAGCTATGTTTTGTTCGACAAGCTCCATGATATACATTTTAATCGTTTTAATGAGATCTAATCTTGTGTGAGTTTTGAGTTTGAATTGATAACACTTATTATATATATATTATTTTTTGAGTAAACATTGGCTGGTACTTCGGGCCGGTCCCCAACAAAAAAACACATTATATACATATATATATCGTCTCGCTTTATATATAGTAAGATAGCAAACAAGGTTCGACAAAAAGCTGGCACCCCTCCAAGATAAGTGACATCCAGCAGCTTGAAAGCGTACAAAGCTTTCAACACAAGGATTACTGGAATACGTGATCTTCATTTTTGGGACCTTATTCAATCTCTGATGTCTCTACAGCGTCGCAGGGAGCGGTTTAATGTTTATTCTACTTCATATATATGTGGAAGATTCTCCATCACCATACCAGCAACGACATTAACCTGCAGTTTTTCTCCAGGCCACGTTTTGGAAACCTTGCAGTCATTTCATCTGTCGTTGTTCTGAGTGTCCGATCCGAAACCAAATCCTGGGTTACACAAGACGTGGTAGCCTGTTAGCGTGTATAGTGTATGTATGATACAATAGTTTTAGTTTGTACATATTTTTCCACTATCACCCACTAATTAAAATCTCAAATCTCATGAACGCTGCTAGAAACATGAGACAAACAGTCTACCACCAATCTGTTTAGTGCAGTTAGCAATCTTTCAACAATGAGCTTTACTTGTCTTTGTACTTATCGTTCATCAAAATGTACACATAATACTGACCACGTCTTATATGGATACGTTCATTTGAGTTTGAGGATATTGGTTAACAAAAATAATAGTGTTTTCGACGATAGTGGCTAAATTTTGGCAACTAGCATGTTCAGAAGTTCTGAACATTAGCCAAGTGACCCATACTCCCATTTGCACTGCTCAGAAATAAAATTTATTGGGCACTACAATGGTTAAAATATCACATTTTTGTGATTTAGTTAACTGTAGCTGCCCAATTCCTTGGTCTTAAATATATTAGATTAGATCAATTTAACAATTGTGATGCAACATTGGTTAAAGGGCACGGATCGAGCGGTTAAACGGCAATATTTTGATAACTTGGTCACACTCATAATATGATACCTCTTTTTTACTGTGAGGTTTCCTCAAAATCCTTTTAACTTATTATGGTCGCACTTGGTTAATGGGAAAAGAGTTTAATTCTGTCACATTTTTTAGAATTTTCAATTTTGGGTGCATTACCGCAATCATTTATATCTGATTTTGATTTAAAAAGCGAGAAAACTCAATATAATAAGGAAATATGTGATGAGACACGTGATGCCCATATAAGGAGAATGGAAGTTTCAGTTGATTCACGAGAGGGCAGTTGATGGTTTTGTACCCAATGACCAATGTGATACTTAAGTTTTCCACCCATAATTGACCCCTCTCTCTCTATCCCTCACAGCTTTACCTGTACTTTGAAGTCACGCTAATTAAGTTTTACTGTCAACTATGTTTCGCACTTTCTGCCCCCCTCCCCCTCTCCCCCTTACACAATGTAGTGGTCGTACAATTCCGTAATTATCTTGTTAATTATGTTTGAGTGTGTACTGTGTTCTCCTCATTCAGTCATTCGCAAAATCGCAGTGGCAATGTTTCAAGATTTTGTTTTATACGTGTTCTTCGGTCACTTACAATTGTTCTGGATTGCTAGATGATTTTGTTTGCACGCTTCAGTGCCGGTTTCGACTGAACGGGTTCATACTATTGTACCTACCTTCTTAATTGCGAAAGTAGAATCCTGGCCGTAGGTATAAAGGTCACACTAGTAATTATAATAATCAGCACCATACTCAGTAACACTATCAAATCTCTTTATAAAAGAACAACGAAAATGAGGTGCTCCCATCGCACAACGCAACCATCATGCGCTATGAGTATGTGAACTCTACTTTCTAAAATGTATCCAGAAGGCAAGCAGTCCACAGTAACAGGACGAGAGTTCCTAACCACTTATAACAATTATAAAGAAACATGTTGCATACATGAATGACCCTTAATTACTCAGTAACACATACAACATAATTCAGGTGCCTGGGGGGCGGGAGCTTTGAAAATGCCTGCGCTAATATAACTTTCCCACAATAGCTAAGCGTAAAAGTGATTATGCGTGGCCATAATCTTGTGTAAGTTATAATTTGCATTCTTTATTGTAACGGGTTGCAAACTCATCCTTGAACCAAATATATTCAGTTAAATTGTACGTTCAAAGCATCAATTTCCTTTGTTTTATAAATTTTTTATAAATTATAAATGTTTATAAATTTCCTTTGTCGACAAAATGAACATTTGACAACACAAGGCTTGTGACTAATGACTATGTTAATAACTGTTCATTGGAGCGGCTTTCAGAGATAGTGCGATCTTAAAAGTCTAGGTTAAGGCTAAGAATTATCTGTCGAGATGTTCATTTATTCATATAGTTACGTGAATACTAGACTTACCCCCCTACACAGTTTATCAATGATCTGTCAAAAAGGGCCATCTCCACCAACTTTAGTATTCAAACTACAGCCGACCCTCATTTCGAGAGCTTGCTATTAGATCGACGTTCTTATTCTATTCGAATAATTAGCGTTCTCATGAAATTTTATAATTTAGTCGAAATTCCTTTGCTGTACCTCTGACAAAACTTTGCATCGTTCTGAAATGTTTCAGTGGACTAGTTAAGTAGCTATGCGCTTATGTTAATACATTTTTAGGCGTTATTGCTGATTTTTAACATCAACCAATCATAACAATAGAAACGAGACCTAGTGAGAGTTTTCATTAAACACTATTTGTTAACATACATCATTCAATAATGATTTTATTGATAGATGGGGGTTTCATTAATAAATGTTCGTTTGTTCAGCGACCTTGCTTCTCCAGTGGATTAGAACGAATACCAATATATATTACTTAGAAATGAGGTTACGTTTGGTGCTTTGCTCTTTGCTCATTCTGTGCTTTTTGTCACATTCCTCAACTAACGAGGACAGAGACAGAAGTGAATCTGATGGAGGTAACATAGCTTTAGAATTTTAAACGTTAAACGATACTTACTCCGAATTCAGGATGGGAATAAGATATGTATGATAGATCCATAATCAGATCCGGCCTTATTAAGTAAATGCGGCACTTACCGCACTCACATGCGGCACTAAAATGTGGCACTTGCGGCAATATCATATTTAACATGCGGCACTTCTATGCAGTACTTCCTTAAAGACGAAGAAATATTTACCTAACTTGCCTAACTACTACCTAACCGCACCTAGGGATTGATGTGCCAGGTAATATCTATATAATTAATTACTTCCAGTAACTTGGAGCAAAAAAGCTGGTAAATATCTGAGCGGCTACAGTGCAGGAAAAGCCAAGTACGACACTCTTCTGGAAGCTCAGAGCGAATGTCTAAAACGATCTGGTCAGTTCACACTTGCTGTTAATAAATTAACAATTAATTGGTTATCTTGAAATTAAAAATACAAAAGATAATATAAGAATTCTCTGGTAAAATTTCAATTCACATTGCATTAAATACCACGTTCTTCCAGTAGACTGCGGAGGTATCACATACGAACCCTCGTCCAAAACGTTCACACTGCGAAAAGGAGTCGTCCTCGTGGACAGTCCCTTCAGTGAAATCTCCTGGATACCTATTTCAAGCGATGATGAAGGTAACCAATTAGTAACACTAGTTAGCGCTAACTATGGCATTTAGAGTTAGCCTTTCGCAAAAGAACCGTTTCCTCAATGTTATCTTATTGATAAAATTTATCTTATTTGATCTGCATATCGCAGGTCATCTTCGTCAAATGGGTTATCGTGCATTAAATATCCCATGCTTAAAGTTAAAGAATCAGTAATACCCGCTTTTTATTCAACCACCTCAGTCCCGCTTGTCAGTGTAAACTTTTACAAGCCATTGGGTGTGTACTAGTTTTATCTTGGACAACTTTAGGTTAACCTTATTAACATCACGTGGAGCTTTCCCAGCTTTCCCGTCAAGAAAGTGATCATGTCATATTGTGATATTTAGAACATTTATATTTTATAATAACTTGTATTTATTGATCTAATAATATAGTTTAGTCCAATGATAGAATACCTTCTGTATGCCCTAAAATCCCACCAATCCCTTCAGATGAGATAACTACATCACCAATCCCACCAGCACCTCCAGATGATAGAACTAGACCACCAATACCTCCAGATGAGATAACTACACCACCAATCCCACCAGCACCTCCAGATGATAGAACTAGACCACCAATACCTCCAGATGAGATAACTACACCACCAATCCCACCAGCACCTCCAGATGATAGAACTAGACCACCAATACCTCCAGATGATAGAACTACACCACCAATCCCACCAGCACCTACAGATGAGAGAAGTACAACATCAATCCCACCAGCACCTCCAGATGATAGAACTAGACCACCAATACCTCCAGATGAGATAACTACACCACCAATCCCACCAGCACCTACAGATGAGAGAAGTACAACATCAATATCTCCAGCACCTTCAGATGAGAGAAGTACAACTACACCACCAATATCTCCAGCACCTACATATGAGAGACATTTCGATCAAAGTCTGCATGCCGTGGTCGTTTCGGCAGAAATTAACCAACGTGATGAATGGAACATGGCACTAGCATTGGAGTTCTTGGCGACAAGTCTCAAATTTGACAGATCCGGAGGGATTCTTGAAATAAAAGTGTCGGATATCCTGACGTACAAAATAGTAGGTTGCAATTACGAGGGAGATTTTGCTCTGCCAACTATCACAGCAAATCTTATCCAACTGAGAATTGTGAAGAAATATCCATGGATTGCAGTGAAATGTAACGGAGCGATAGTTTTCAAGGAAAACTTTTTCTTGTTCAAAGAACAAGACTGTAGATCTGTTTGGGCTATTAAGGCGAATATGGTGAGGATTTCCAATAATGGATACGATGCAGTAAACATAGAAGTTTCGAATCAAGGTAGGCGACAAGTGAAATTTTGAGCTTAAGAACGACATGATTGAAAGTTTGTATGGCATCAGAACCACAATCTTTTTTTTCAAATATTAGTGATTTAATCTTCGATTTTTTTCGTGTATCATGTATAATGGTATACTTGTATAGAAAAGAATATTCTATGTATCCAGTTTTTGAAGATGTATGTTTTCAGATGACGACGAAGCTGCAATAAAAGACGACACATTTGACAGATTGTACATGGAGTTCTTTCCAAAAGTTCCCCCTTTCGAGCCGTCAGTCAATGATAATACCTGCCCAGGTAAATAGGAAATCCTAATCCCCATAATATTAGTCGTAGTTGTTAACAATACGATTTATCTATATATTCTGTGTCACAGTGTCACACTGTCATGTCAGTGTCACAGTGTCACAGTGTGATTAATTAAGATGAAATCATAGATGACTTATTGACTTGACTTAAGGCGGGTAGACGTGTTCCCGAGATCCATTGACAACAGTTCTCCACAGTTTTCTGTCCTCCAACAGTTTAGCTATCTCATCTACTGACTTCAGCCCAGTATCTCATTTTAGGTTATCTAGTAATGTTAAGTAAGGTTATTATGCCCATGACTCGGCTTCCAGAGGATCAGTTTGTCCAGTGTCAGCTCCGGATGTCGTTGAGCATGGCCTGCAAGTCTGAACCTTTATTGGGTTATCTTGGAGCTGACTTTGGGAAGTTCACCGTACAGGCTGTGGTTGCTGACATGGTCTCGATATTGATTGAGGGCCATTCTTAACATTCGCGTATAGAAACCATCAACCATCTTTTCTAGCCATTTCGTCATAGTCCAAGTCTCGGAACCGTACAAAAGCACCGACTCGACTAATGCTGTAAACACTCTGATCTTGATAGACTTCCTAAATTTAGAATTCCAAAGTTTTCCTAACCCTGATATCACTATCGCTGTCTCTGATTCTAGAACACAGGTAAGTGAAGTCTTCCACATTCTCTATTGTGCTATTACCCAGGGACTTGATGGTATCAGGATTCTCGATGTTCTGAATAATAAATTTGGGTTTCCCTTCATTCATTCTAAGTCCCACTGTAGCAGTAACCCTTTCTACCTCTTGCATCAGTGTCTCTACCTGAGGTAGAGTCTACCTCCTTTACAGTATCCGACCAGGGACAAAAGGATTTCGCGATTATTTTGGCCAAAAATCGCGGTACCGCGAAATTTAACAGGCTGTACATTAAACTATACATAATATTTGTCGCGGAGAATGGGAAATTTCGCGATTTCGTACATGCCGCAAAATCCTTTTGTCCCTGGTATCCGTTGACCGCTACCTCTCTGTCAATGACATATTCGACAACCAACACATCACCACGATTGTCAATTTCGCAAACCGCACCAAACGCTTAATTGTGCCGGAAGAGCTGGATCAGACCGGGGTGACTTAGAGAGTTAGAGTATTAAATTATATGCTGTCTCGTCTCATTTTACGTTTCCAACCCCAGCTGGCACTTAAGCGTATCATCTTGACTCATGTCACTTTTTACACCATCCTCCAGGGTGCTTGCTTAATGCTTAAGGCTTGACTCATGCAATATTCATAGATCGCATGTATGTTGTATATAAACGTTTTATATTGATAAGCATTAAGATCGCGAAAAAAGTGGAATCATGCTCTCTCAAACAAATTTTATTCAGAAAGGTTGCCATGCCCCGAGAGTCATCCAAGCCTGCACAATAACAGCAAAGGATCTTCACAATGCTGTAAGTACAACAAAATGAATGGTAACGAACCTCTAGAATGTGCTAGAGACCAAATTCAAGTGAATGGTCTCTGCTGTAAAAGCAAACCCTCAAGATTCAGCGATCCGGACTACTTCAGCTTCGACCGCTTACTTTGTAAGTATTTTAAATTGAAAACGAATTTTACACAAAGTACATAATGCAATGCAATTCGTTAAATGTATAGGGTTCAGGGTTCTAAACGATCAAAATAACGTGATCATAGCTTCAGATCTGGGTGAGTCGTGCGAAGCAGCTGAAGACAGCGGATTCATCAAGGTCAAATGTACTGCCGACAATTCTCAAGAAAACATCACGTCCTCTACCATTCAAGAGAAGTGCCCAAATTCAGATGAGTACTACCAAATAATGCAGGGTAACGACGGTGCGTGTGTGCCAGTATTTTATTACAGTAAACTATGCTCACACGATACACACTTTTATCAGGCATGTGGGCATCCAGGGACTAATGTTACAGGTAAACAACGTGGTCTCTGTAACAATTTTATGTGCCACTTGAAAGATGAAGATTTTACAGTTAGAAGTGACAGTTCCATTTTTGAATCAAAACTTTGCGATGGCAAACAAGATTGTAAGAACACAGATTTAGATGAGATGGATTGCGAACCGTCGAATTCCTGCGAATCTGGTATGGTCCCTGACTGTGACGAAGTCTGTGAATGTGATGCATGTTCTGATGAGGCGTCCTGTCCAGCAAAAGGTGTAGTCTGTGACGATCATCATCTCTACGTTGGACCGGAGAAGATTTGTGACCACACAAATGACTGCAATGACTGGACAGACGAAAAAAACTGCACTGAGGTAATATGTAATATTACGCTCTTTTTCAATGGAGTAAGGGGTCGTTTTCAAGATTTTGATCCAGAATCTTCAGTATCCAAAGCTGTCAAACTGATGAAAGATGATAACTGTGATGGTATCCCAAGATGTGATGACTCTTCCGACGAAGTATGCGAACAGAGAACTTGCAAGCGAGGGCCTTTAACAGTAACACTTAACGACGCAAACCTCTGCACTGAACCTAAACTTGGTAAGTTCTCCAGGATATGTGACGATAGAACTGACCAAATCAACTGCACGAACATTTCTGATGTTGCCATGCGCTGCCAAATTGGTGGACATCCCTCAACAGTTTCCAAATATGTGATCTGCAAAGAGCTTGAAGGCATGTGTGATGATGGGATGGACAGTGACTGCAAACAAGTTCTAGACGACTGTCTGCTTCACAAACACCAGCTTTGTGATGGGGTGCCCGACTGTGATGGAGGGGAAGACGAGAGAGAGGTATTCTGTCAGCTCAGCGAATCGTTTAAGTGTATGAGACGATATACAGCTGACAGTAAGAACAGAGAGCTGCCTATTCCATACCACTGGATCGGAGATAAAGTAGTTGATTGTGAAAATGGGGCGGATGAAGATTTAAATGAATGGAAAATATGTGGCGACATGAGAGAACCATGGGCAACATCTTTCACTGAGGCAGGAATGTCGTGTCCCAATTTCTACTTCTGTGGCAATGAAACTAAAGAGATTGTACCTTTCTCTTATTTGTGCGACAAGTTGAACAGCTGTGGCCGAGAAAACGACGTCTGCTCAGTCACGAAGAATCACGACATTACCACGAAACTGCTGGAAGATAAGAAAAATGGCTACAGAAGATCCTTCTTTTGTTTCCCTGGCCTCGAAAGTTTACAGTTTCTTGCCAGCAACTGCACAAAAAAAGAAATGTTTCATCCTGATAGGCCGTTTGGTGTAACAGCTCAAATGCCAGTTGTCGCCCCACAAAAGAAAATGGACTGCAGTTACCTTTATGGTGAAACATATGTGGTAGCCAGTTGCCTAGGTCTCTGTTCTGATGAAAGTATTGCTTGTCCATGGGGTAGACTGGATGTAGGATCATGTAGGACGGCATATCGACAAAAGAAGCACCTTAAAACATACGCAGTAGGTCACAGCAATGAGGCATATCTGAGCTTGGTGTTCCAAAGAAGAATTGGTCAAGATACCGGGGAGGACAGAACAACAAGCATTGGACGCTTTTACACGCCTGAGCTGTTTTCTTGTCCGAACAACAAATGCATTCCATTTGAAAAGGTATGTAATTTAGCTGATGATTGTGGAGATGGAGCTGACGAAAATAATTGTTCAAACCACTTTAAGTGCTCACTCTCCCGGGAATACATCCCCGTTTCAAGTGAGTGTGATGGTATCTTCGATTGCTCAGATGCATCCGATGAATGCAATGACAGATGTGGCAACAATCTCCAGATCATAGAAAGCCTCGCTTTGACAATCTGTGCATGGACGATGGGAATCATGGCTGCATTCCTGAACACTATTGCTGTTATCGCCACCGCCAAACAGCTCTATGCACAGAAATCATTCATCAAACTAACAAATCTGGTGTTTGTCCTGCTGATTGCTCTTGGGGACATGTGTGTTGGAATATACCTCATAGCTATTTCAGCCATCAACAGTAAGTACAAATCGGACGGCCAGGCATTCTGCAAGAATCGTTACAATGAATGGCTGTCTGGTGGAGCCTGTGCTGCGATGGGAGTTCTCAGCACATTTGGATCACAGCTCTCCCTCTATGCCATGACTGTGTTGAGTCTATTCAGGGTTTATTGTACAAAGAAGAAGTCACTTGGACGTATGCCGCTTACATGGAAGATCAAAGGAAGTATAGCCAGCTTTTCGGCTTTGCTTATTTTAATTTCACTGCTCATCTCAACTGTTCCACTGATTGGCTCAGCAGAGGATTTCTTTGTAAATGGTCTGGTATACCCGGGTAACCCTATGCTTGTAGGAGCACTTGACAAAGAACAGCACATGAAGCTACTCCAGACACATTACGGACTCTTCTTCCAAAAAGGAGTCCTGAGCTGGCAGAAAATTAGGGCTCTTGTCCAAGGTATGTTTACCTCATTCAACGGACCAGTCGTTGGAAAAAGAATCCATTTCTATGGCAACGATGGTGTGTGCCTCTTCAAGTTCTTCGTGACACCAGACGATCCGCAACGAGCGTACACGTGGTTAATCATTTCTCAGAATACAATCTGTTTCTTTATCATAACTTTCTCTTACACTCTAATTCACTTCATAGTGGACAAGTCAAGCAAAAGAGCGGCTGCAGATAAAGATAAGGGATCCAACAAGAACACAGCTCTCAACAGGAAGATTACTCTGATGATAACCACAGATTTCCTGTGCTGGATCCCTTTTATTATTGTCTGCATGTTACACTACACTGAGGTGATGAATGCCACCCCCTGGTATGCCCTCTTCTCAATCGTGTTCATTCCTCTAAACTCTGTCATTAACCCGCTGTTGTACGATACCGCAGGGTTTATTGATTTCTTACAGAAGTTAAGACTAAGAAGACGTGCTGCAGCTACCTGTGTTAGTGCTGCAGCTAACTGTGTTAGTGCCAGAACTAATATTACGACAACTGAACTGAACTGAGAGCTTATAAAGATGTTAAAACCATACCTCAACGGGGAAAGGCAAAGAATGGATAAATAATGAACGCCGAATGAATATAGAATGGATAAAAGATGAATAAAGACTGAATGAAGACTGAGTGAAGACTGAGTGAAGAAGGAAAAAAGACTGGATAAAGGAGGGATAAAGACTGAATAAAGACTGTATCCAATATCCATACCTTCGTTAACTTCAAAAGGATCCCAACGGAACATTTTTGCACCAAATTTGATGCAAATGATCATTATACAAATCGTCTATACCCCTGTAATCTGTATATGCCATAACTTGCAATGATTAATTAAGCTGATATAGAGAACTAGGCACTAATACTTCGTTCATATAATATCTTACTATATATAAAGCGAGACGATATATATATATTTATTTATCCGCACCATTTTACTGACACCACGGCATCAACTTTAACACGGGTTTCCGCAAAAACCGTACAAGATATAAAACTGAAACTTTTTTAACTGATTCAAATGCTTTAATGGCCTTCAAATCAGCATGAAAAAATCGAAAATCGACCAAGGAATAAGAATTTTAGTACCCAAAATTTGGACCCCCAAGTGGTGTCAAAAACGCGAATTAAATAGGTAATAATTATTTTTACTGGGAGACTTTAGGGTAGGAAACTGATCCGGCCACCAAAGAGCCTTGACACCAGTCTTAAAGGTTTGACGGGTTCCTGCTAGTATTCGTAAATAGTGTTACAATCGATCACTGATCTCAGAAGGAAGGACTCGCAGAAATGAAATAATGGTACAGAAACAGCACATCCTGAGACACGTGTGATAGAATGTGTACAGTTGATAAATAATCTCGGATTATGCCATGTGAACTTACTGTAACAGAAATATTATTGGTCTGTTATGATGATGCTGATAAATCATCTTATCTATATTTATATAATTATTATGTGTTACGGATAGATTTTGTTGATATTTTTAATATCATTCATTTTCTTAATATTTTGCTTGATTTGGTTGGTGCGATATATTATGTTATTAACAACTCGTTATCTTTCAACACGGTATTAATAACTGAACCCACGTGATGAACAAAATTTCTGAACAACCGAAATGTGATAAACTACTTTACCAACATAGCTGAACCCCGCCTGCTATAGATTGTTCTGAAGGACAAGTTTATTTTCCATATCCACAGCAGAGTGGAATTCCCCATCATAAAAAATATCACGCGCAGAGTCACATGGGATCTTGAGTCAAGTGGGCTATCAATGTCACGTGACAAGCCATGCCGTATGACTCGTCACGTGACATTGATAGCCCACGTGACTCATAGACCACGTGACATTGACAGCCCACGTGACTCATAGACCACGTGACATTAATAAAACAAATATTTAATAAAACAAATATTTATTTTTACGGCACAATCAAACAATATCAATAATAAATAAATCAGGGGAGGTTTGAAGAGGTTTCAAGTGCCGAAGGCCACTGCTTATCTTTAGGATTTGAGAGTGACCTGTGCTTGAAACCCCCTCAACCATCCACTACGTCAATATACTAATTATAGTATACAAATATAGAAAAATATAATAATCTTAAATTACTTATTGGTTTAGTTTGGTGACAAAGGAGAGCCCAGTTGAGTTTTAGTTTAGCTTTAGGTTTTGAATCACAGTTTAAAAGGTTAGCCATGTTTCATGGCAGAGAGAGATATCATGTGTGCATAGCCGTACCGGAAGTAGAGTTTGAGATATAATATAGATTAGTTACCATGTATTAGGGTCATCTCGATTTTGGAGGGATAGCAAGTGCTTTTTAAGGTTAGATTTAATAACACCTGACGAAGCTGATAAGTCTGAATTCTTGGAAGAACCCGGGATTATCAACCCATCTACATTAGCATCACATATTTCGAATACATAGGGGCATTGATAGCCCACGTGACTCATAGACCACGTGACATTGATAGCCCACGTGACTCATAGACCACGTGACATTGATAGCCCAGGCGCTCGAGCCGCGCGAGAACCCCTTCTAACTTAATCTCACATTGCTTTATCAGTACAGTATCTTAATGATCATACACTGGTTATAACCTTTGGTGCTTACAAACGTACAATGGTTCGTTTTTAAAAAATTAGATGATTAAACTGATTATTTAATTAATTAACACTTCTTACCAAGCTTGTGACACTGTGTGAACTGACTCCTGCACAGGTATCTCAGTGTAGCATTGTAGCACTTCTCCATACCGCCATCACTCTGGTACCTGAAATGAGAAGAAGTTCACGCTTTATACCTAATTAATTACTTAATTATCTACTTAATTATCTACTTAATTGGATAATTAGATAAAGATGTATCAGCACGAAATGAGCTGGCCAGCATGATCTCACCCCACCAAGATCACCATCTTATAAAGCCATGAACCCCCAATGTCAAAGCGATAGAAGAGACTATGACGTGACCGTTTGTATCCTAAGCAACGCATCTACTTCCTGGGCTACAGTATTGACTTCGCCATTTTCTCCTCCCTCACCGCCATCTTCTCCTCCCTCTTTCCTTCACTATGGATCTGAATTCTGTTACCAATGTTTTAAACTCGTTTTCATTAAAAGAGCTGAAAGCTCTCAAGGCCAGTGTTGAGAATGTCATGAAACTTAAGAGGGATTCTGTTAAATGCGAGGACTTCTTGGAGTTGCATTCAGATTTTGTTCAAAACAAGAGTGTTCAACATGGCACGTTGATGTCTGAACTTGAAACACTTATGGCCAAGCAAACTGCTGTGAAAACTGCCACAAAGTGGCTCACTTCCACTGGAGAAGAATATGTATGGTCTTCCTCAAATGGACACACCACGACTAAGGAGCCAATCGATATTTTAAATTATCCTGGGATATCAGAGCTTATGCATGATATCAACTCCAAGTTTGGCTGCAAGCTAAACTCATGCCTAGCAAGCATGTACAAGTCTGGTTCTTGTGCAACTAGGTACCACAACGACGACGAGGTGTCTCTTGACCAGTCGCAAGGTATTTATGTAGTTTCATTTGGAGCTGAGAGGACCCTCGACATAATTCCAGAAAATGGGGATAAGCGATGTAACAGTAAATGCCATATCACCCCAAAGGACTGTAGTTTGTATATTATGAAACCGGGGTGTCAGGAATACTGTCTTCACAAGGTTCGTGCAGAGAGATCAGCTAAGGAGACTCGGTATAGCTTATCTTTTCGCTGCCAGATACCGAAGACAGATACAAATGTAATCAGGGAGCAGAATGTCCTCACTACAATTCCTATGCCGCCCACCACCACCTCAACACCAACCCTTTACTACCGAAATGCTCCAAGAAAACCGAAGAGCAGGAAAACCACTGTCCTGTTTGGTACGTCAATGACAAAATTCGTACGGACAAATAAGTTGGGATTCCGGGGAAGGAAAGTAATCAATGTGTCCCAAAGTGGTGCAAAAATTAGAGATATTACTGAAAATATTCAGCATTTTCATAAAACTCATGCAGCTGCAGAAGCTGACGATATTGAAAAGATTATATTGAGTGTTGGTACAAATGACATAAAACATTCTAAGTATGGGGTTCAGTTCCTTAGGAAGTATCTTAATGACTTAATTGACACCACTAAGCAGTTATTTCCCGCTGCAATTATAATTATCCAATCTTGTCTTCCTATTAAGTGTTTATATTCCTACATAGCAAAGAATGTTCTAGATTTTAATAATCTACTTAAAGACTTATGCCTAAATAATAATTGCGTGTTCTTAGACTGTTTCTCAGACTTTTTAACTCGAGACTTTAGATCCTGTAATGAACTTCTATACCATGATTGGCTTCATCTCAACATGAGAGGAGTAGGTGTACTGTCCACTTGGCTTAAGTTTGTTGTAAACGAACACAGTTTTGACAGGGTTGTAAATAATCCTCTGGGAATTTAAACCTTTGATCTTTTCTTTCATTTAATATTTTGATTAAGACGTTGCGCCTAAAATTAAAACTCAAACAAATCTCTGATTTAATCTTTTTCTCAATTTTATGCCTCCTATTTCAGGTACATTCGGTCACTGCCCATTTTCCCATATGTTAGACAATGAATCGTTTAGACTTAGAATAGGTCTTTTTGCATGCAAAAGGCCTCGTACACAGTCAAGAAATGCACATATACATATCAACACGTTTATACCTAACAAAATTTACACATTTAATTCTCCATGCACCCCACACATCAACTACAATTATCATAATCATATGTTTCTCTTCTATTCTCTCATCATGACTTACCTTCTCCCAATTCTTCTCTCCACGACTAGGTCCATGAACACCGTATTCCCCCTAGATTCTAATATTCATTCCTCTCTACTCCTTGACAGCCCACGTTATCTTATACCATTTCTTGCTTGCTCCCACATCAAACTTTTCTTTGTAATTATCTCCTCATGGTTTATAAGAAATGTTCTTCTCCCTGGTAAGATGAATAGAGTCAAGTATTCCAGCCGCCTCAGGCGTCTAGTATCTTTATTTATTCTTTGGGTTTTCTCTCTTAACTTTCTTTTGATAACTCTTGTTAATCCTTCTATGCTTAATCCAGGTCCCAACTCCCTATCTGTACTCTACCAAAATGTCCAAGGTCTTATTCCTTTCAGTAACCTAAGCTCCTCCCATCCCCTTCTTGATGGTAATAAGATTTCCGAACTTCAATCCTTTGCTAACATAGAGCAGCCTGACATAATTGCCCTAAATGAGACTTGGCTCAAAAAATCTATTTCTAGCAACGAAATCTTTCCTTCTTCTCAATATGAAATCTTCCGCAATGACCGCACGAGAAAGACTCATCCTCAAGATCCTAATAACCCTAAAAAGTTTAGGGAAAATGGAGGTGGTGTTCTTTTGGCTGTTCGGTCTGATCTCGATGCCACTACAACCCGACTACCAGTTAGCCTAGGTGCAGAAATGCTTGCCGTTAAAATTGCTTTTCCTAACAAAGAGAGTATTGTAATCTGTACTTGTTATAGAGTAGGAACTCTTGGGTTACCTAATCATGATGTCATAGTTAGTTATATTCGCAAGCTAGTTTCCAAAAAGAATCCCCCTAAAATCTATGTTATTGGTGATTTTAATCTCCCCCATACAGACTGGCTATCTTCATCCAGTACCGTACCTATTGAGCAATCCTTCATAGATTCTTTCAGTGATCTTTCTCTCTCCCAGTTGATCACATCACCCACCCATAAAAGTGGTAATACATTAGACATTCTTCTCAGTAATTATGATAACACAATCGATAACTTGAATGTCTGTGATCCTCATTCCGTGTGTAAATCTGATCATTTTCCTGTCACTTTTTCAATTAAAAGCTCCTTTTCCCGCAAGAAAACTCCTAAACGTAAAATCTATAATTATAAGAAAGCAAACTGGGACATGATTAATCGTGAATTATGCTCGATTAATTGGCAAGTCCTAGAATGCCTAGATCCTGATTCGTCTTGGAAGTTAGTTAAAGACTGCATTATGAATTTAGTTGATATACATATTCCTAAAGTAACTATTAAATCAGAGTTTCAACCCCCGTGGTTCGATAGTGAACTTTTTTCTTCATGCCGTAAAAAAGATAGACTCAGAGCTAAATTTAAAATTTCTGGTTCTATTTCTGATGAGTTAAAGTTTGTTACTAGCCGTAAAGATTTTAAGAGGCTTTCATCAGCCAAAATAAGAGACAATCTTTTCAATAGTGATGATCCAGCGCTTATAACTAAGAAGTTTTGGTCACATGTTAAGTATAAATCTAACTCCTGCCGTATTCCTAATTGTGTTAGTTATTCTGGACAGCTTCGGTTCAAACCCAAAGCTCAAGCTGAACTTTTCAATTCTTTCTTTTATAACCAGTTTTCAGATCCTTCACTTTATGACACTGACATCTCCTATGTCAATGATGTTGATTTTGATATTGACTTCGATCATCGGGATGTTCGTAAGCTTCTTTCAAATATTAATTCAAATAAAGCCCAGGGACCAGATGGCATACACGGTAAAATTCTCAAAAATTGTTCCGTAGGTTTAGCTTACCCTCTAACATGCATTTTTCGTGGATCTTACAACAGCGGCTACATTCCACAAGAATGGAAACTTGCAAATGTTGTCCCAATATTTAAGAAAGGTAAGAAAAGTGAGGTTGAAAACTATAGACCAATATCCCTTACTTGTTTAGTCATGAAAGTTTTTGAGCGCATTGTTAAACGTAAACTGCTTTCTTTGACAAGTACCCTTCTTGATCCCAGGCAGCATGGTTTTCTAGAGCACAAGTCATGCACAACCAATATGGTTGACTTTTGTGATAGCCTGGCATTGTCTCTTAACGAAAACATTATCAATCATGTTGTGTATTTTGATTTTGCTAAGGCATTTGATTCTGTAAATCATGATATCCTTCTTCATAAGCTAAAGACCTTATATAACATTGATGGTACACTTCTCAAATTTCTTACCAATTACCTTCAAGGCCGTTACCAAAGAGTGGTTATTGGTAATGAGATGTCATCTACCCTCTCAGTTAATTCTGGTGTCCCCCAGGGCTCTATTCTTGGTCCCTTACTTTTTGTATTGTTTATCAATGATATTCCTCTTGGCCTTTCGGATAATACTGATATTGTTTTGTATGCCGATGATACAAAAATCTGGCGTAAAATACATTCATCTTCTGATAATACTAATTTACAAATGGATATAGACTATCTCTCTGACTGGGCACTAAGAAACAAAATGCGATTCCATCCAGCAAAATGTAAAGTGCTTATTGTTTCAGGAAAACCATCTTTATCTCCTCCATTCGCATATAATCTTGATGGCTCTCCTCTTGTGTATGTAGAGTTAGAAAAAGATCTTGGAGTCGATGTTACTCCTAAGCTAAGTTGGAATAGTCAGTGCGACAGAATTTATACTAAGGCCTGCCAACAACTTGGTATGGTCAGAAGAGATGGCCATATTGTCATTGATCAGAAACGTCGCCGGGCGCTTTACCTCTCCCTGGTTCGTAGCCAATTCGAAAATTGTTCCATAATATGGCGCCCTTGTAATAAATCACTTAGTGATAAATTAGAAAGTCTCCAAAAGAGAGCTATTAAATGGATTCTGTCTGAAGAGGGCCGCAGTTATCCACCTGAGCAATATGTCAAAAAGTGCAAGCTTGTCGACATTCTCCCTTTGTCTCAAAAGTTTGACTTGAATGATCTTATTTTTTTCCACAAAGTTCTTAACAATTTAATTCCTGTATCGCTGCCTCACTATCTCTCTTTATATCAGGGCACTTCTCGACTAAGACGTTGCCACCTCGACAGTCTGTCTATTGTGTCATCAATTTTACCTAAGTTAAGTCAGAATTCACACACCACATGTACCTCAAATAGCCCACTGGCAAAATCATTTTTCTACAGAACCCATATACTGTGGAATGGACTCCCTTTACAGGTAAGACAGATTGTGTCTACTAGTCTTTTCAAAGCTGAGGTCACTAAGCATCTATGGAAATGTTTATTGGATAGTGAAACAACAGTCTAGCCTAGTCTCTTTGCTCCCCATATTATTATTATTTTTGTTTTATTAATTTTTTATCTACCTTCCTATACTTTCAACATCATATCACACTTCACCCGCACACCTTCTCACACATTAATGACCATTTCAGACCTGTATCTAATGTATCTGGAATTTGACGTATTGAAATACAAATTTTGACTCTATATCCACAGTTATTCACCATGGATTTGTTTGTTATTAAATAGTTTTTCATAAATTTTTGGATTTAGATTAATTCGATGTAATGGGTCCAAGTTACTGCGGACATAGTTCACTATGTGTTTACCGTGTTTGGGTGCCCATCATATTTTACAGATGGGGGCGATATTTTGAACGATTCTATTTTATATTCATCTATTGCTGTACTCTGTAAAATTTGAAAAGTATTTAATAAAAAAATGAGCTCAGAGCTACGCTCCCCGTGTGTAAATTGTAATGAAAGAGAGTAGAAATTGTAAGTGATAATAGTTTAAGTTTTAACAACTTAAAGTGAGAGCTCGCTAAAGATGGAATCATCAGCCTGGCCTCATTTTGGCAGGAGTTTACACTGACCCACTGATCGTCATACATTATTATAGTATTATACTTCCACACATTCCTAAACCTTTCGGTGTAACAGTTGCCACATATTTCCCTCTACCTGTCTGTAGTCAGGTAAGTAGTAGTAGTTACATAATGAAGTATTGTAAAATTGGAAACAGTTTATACCCTTAATGGCAGCGGGCAAATGAAGCGGCCTATCCGGGGGCAATTACAGAGGGCAATTTTATCGTTACGCTCTGGTTGTGTGCCCTAACAACCTCTAACCTGTTTTGAGCTTTATTCTTCTGGGCCAATCCTGATTCTCTCCCAATTGTGGGTGGCCAGGAAATCGAATACACGTTGGAATAAATTAGAGGCGGATCTTTTCAGAATGGTTTATTGTTCGTTTGATATATCGTTTTAAATGTTATTTCCTTAAAAGTCTTAATCGTTCTATTATCTATAATCTTTGAATATTACATAGTTCTCAAATATTTAATGATTGTCGGTATTCTTCTTATAGCCATTATATTGTCAGCTTTCTGCTTCAAATCCTTTATATAAAGTATAAACTATCATAACAAATTTTGATCCAGTATTGACCCTTTGTTTTCCGATCTGACCAGTTGGATGAATTTATGTCGGGTGTTCTGGGACCACGGATGTCACCTCGCTTACAGCGACAACAAAATGTAGACCAAGACAACTCCGACTTCATAAATCACGTGGCGTCAAATCACGTGGCGTCAAATCACATGGTGTCAAATCACGTGGCGTCAAATCACGTGGTGTTAAATCATGTGGTGTCAAATCACGTGGCGTCAAATCACGTGGCGTCAAATAACGTGGCGTCAAATAACGTGGCGTCAAATCAGGTGGCGTCAAATCACGTGGCGTCAAATCACGTGGCGTCAAATCACGTGGCGTCAAATCACGTTGTTTCTAACAACGTGACTCAAAATCACAGCATTCTCAATAACTTGCCCACAACCGGAGAAAGTTCAAATCAAGAGATACCTGCTCCTGATCATGTCCTAGTTTCAAACCACATTGAACAGATGCAAGAGTTTGCAGAAAGGGTAAAATTGAGAGAGCTCATTGAGGGACAATCTGTAAAGCTTCAGGAGATAATGTCAATACAGGAGGAGACGATGAAAATACTCCAGCTCTGTTCTCAGAAGGGCAAGCAGCCAACACAGAGTTCTTTAAATTCACACACTTTTAATTGAAGGATTGGGATGAAGCAATCGGAAAATTTGAGGGAAATTACCGTCAGACTCGTTTTTAAGGAGTAATATTATTATCAGTGTTATGTCGTTTCAAAGGAAGTTTTATTTGTATTACCAGTCACGGGATCAGTCACATGATCTTTACTTTTAGATTTCAGTTGTTAATTCTGAGCAGGAAACTAATAAGTTGTTACTTCTGAGCAGGAAACTAATAAGTTGTTACTTCTGAGCAGGAAACTAATAAGTTGTTACTTCTGAGCAGGAAACTAATAAGTTGTTACTTCTGAGCAGGAAACTAATAAGTTGTTACTTCTGAGCAGGAAACTAATAAGTTGTTACTTCTGAGCAGGAAACTAATAAGTTGTTACTTCTGAGCAGGAAACTAATAAGTTGTTACTTCTGAGCAGGAAACTAATAAGTTGTTACTTCTGAGCAGGAAACTAATAAGTTGTTACTTCTGAGCAGGAAACTAATAAGTTGTTACTTCTGAGCAGGAAACTAATAAGTTGTTACTTCTGAGCAGGAAACTAATAAGTTGTTACTTCTGAGCAGGAAACTAATAAGTTGTTACTTCTGAGCAGGAAACTAATAAGTTGTTACTTCTGAGCAGGAAACTAATAAGTTGTTACTTCTGAGCAGGAAACTAATAAGTTGTTACTTCTGAGCAGGAAACTAATAAGTTGTTACTTCTGAGCAGGAAACTAATAAGTTGTTACTTCTGAGCAGGAAACTAATAAGTTGTTACTTCTGAGCAGGAAACTAATGAGTTGTTACTTCTGAGCAGGAAACTAATGAGTTGTTACTTCTGAGCAGGAAACTAATAAGTTGTTACTTCTGAGCAGGAAACTAATGAGTTGTTACTTCTGAGCAGGAAACTAATAAGTTGTTACTTCTGAGCAGGAAACTAATGAGTTGTTACTTCTGAGCAGGAAACTAATAAGTTGTTACTTCTGAGCAGGAAACTAATGAGTTGTTACTTCTGAGCAGGAAACTAATAAGTTGTTACTTCTGAGCAGGAAACTAATGAGTTGTTACTTCTGAGCAGGAAACTAATAAGTTGTTACTTCTGAGCAGGAAACTAATGAGTTGTTACTTCTGAGCAGGAAACTAATAAGTTGTTACTTCTGAGCAGGAAACTAATAAGTTGTTACTTCTGAGCAGGAAAATAATAAGTTGTTACTTCTGAGCAGGAAACTAATAAGTTGTTACTTCTGAGCAGGAAACTAATGAGTTGTTACTTCTGAGCAGGAAACTAATGAGTTGTTACTTCTGAGCAGGAAACTAATAAGTTGTTACTTCTGAGCAGGAAACTAATGAGTTGTTACTTCTGAGCAGGAAACTAATAAGTTGTTACTTCTGAGCAGGAAACTAATAAGTTGTTACTTCTGAGCAGGAAACTAATGAGTTGTTACTTCTGAGCAGGAAACTAATAAGTTGTTACTTCTGAGCAGGAAACTAATGAGTTGTTACTTCTGAGCAGGAAACTAATAAGTTGTTACTTCTGAGCAGGAAACTAATAAGTTGTTACTTCTGAGCAGGAAACTAATAAGTTGTTACTTCTGAGCAGGAAACTAATAAGTTGTTACTTCTGAGCAGGAAACTAATAAGTTGTTACTTCTGAGCAGGAAACTAATAAGTTGTTACTTCTGAGCAGGAAACTAATAAGTTGTTACTTCTGAGCAGGAAACTAATGAGTTGTTACTTCTGAGCAGGAAACTAATAAGTTGTTACTTCTGAGCAGGAAACTAATGAGTTGTTACTTCTGAGCAGGAAACTAATAAGTTGTTACTTCTGAGCAGGAAACTAATGAGTTGTTACTTCTGAGCAGGAAACTAATAAGTTGTTACTTCTGAGCAGGAAACTAATGAGTTGTTACTTCTGAGCAGGAAACTAATAAGTTGTTACTTCTGAGCAGGAAACTAATGAGTTGTTACTTCTGAGCAGGAAACTAATAAGTTGTTACTTCTGAGCAGGAAACTAATGAGTTGTTACTTCTGAGCAGGAAACTAATAAGTTGTTACTTCTGAGCAGGAAACTAATAAGTTGTTACTTCTGAGCAGGAAACTAATAAGTTGTTACTTCTGAGCAGGAAACTAATAAGTTGTTACTTCTGAGCAGGAAACTAATAAGTTGTTACTTCTGAGCAGGAAACTAATAAGTTGTTACTTCTGAGCAGGAAACTAATAAGTTGTTACTTCTGAGCAGGAAACTAATAAGTTGTTACTTCTGAGCAGGAAACTAATAAGTTGTTACTTCTGAGCAGGAAACTAATAAGTTGTTACTTCTGAGCAGGAAACTAATAAGTTGTTACTTCTGAGCAGGAAACTAATAAGTTGTTACTTCTGAGCAGGAAACTAATAAGTTGTTACTTCTGAGCAGGAAACTAATAAGTTGTTACTTCTGAGAAGGAAACTAATAAGTTGTTACTTCTGAGCAGGAAACTAATAAGTTGTTACTTCTGAGCAGGAAACTAATAAGTTGTTACTTCTGAGCAGGAAACTAATATGTTGTTACTTCTGAGCAGGAAACTAATAAGTTGTTAATTCTGAGCAGGAAACTAATATGTTGTTACTTCTGAGCAGGAAACTAATAAGTTGTTACTTCTGAGCAGGAAACTAATAAGTTGTTACTTCTGAGCAGGAAACTAATAAGTTGTTACTTCTGAGCAGGAAACTAATAAGTTGTTACTTCTGAGCAGGAAACTAATAAGTTGTTACTTCTGAGCAGGAAACTAATAAGTTGTTACTTCTGAGCAGGAAACTAATAAGTTGTTACTTCTGAGCAGGAAACTAATATATGTTGTTACTTCTGAGCAGGAAACTAATAAGTTGTTACTTCTGAGCAGGAAACTAATAAGTTGTTACTTCTGAGCAGGAAACTAATAAGTTGTTACTTCTGAGCAGGAAACTAATAAGTTGTTACTTCTGAGCAGGAAACTAATAAGTTGTTACTTCTGAGCAGGAAACTAATAAGTTGTTAATTCTGAGCAGGAAACTAATAAGTTGTTAATTCTGAGCAGGAAACTAATAAGTTGTTACTTCTGAGCAGGAAACTAATAAGTTGTTAATTCTGAGTATAATTTATCATTCACAAATTATTTGGTGGTTTGAAACTGGTTACACAATAATATTTCTATCTTACTACAGGGTGGGCCAAAAGTCAGTACCCATACGTTGGCCTTAATAGCTCCGCCGTGTTTTATATTTGAGAGCTGTTGCTTTGCAGATGGCATACTGTACTTACTGGTTCGAGGATTCCGTCGTCAAAATTTGAAAATTCGAATATTTTAGACCACGCCCATTCAATATTAAAACACCTATATTGTTTTCTCTGAACATGCTGAACGCCTAATTTTTTCAGAGACGGTATATTATCAAATGTTGCATATGATCTGAAAACATGAGGCAAAACGGATTAGAAATGACGAAGTTATCAAGCATTTTGTTACTTCTGAGCAGGAAACTAATAAGTTGTTACTTCTGAGCAGGAAACTAATATATGTTGTTACTTCTGAGCAGGAAACTAATAAGTTGTTACTTCTGAGCAGGAAACTAATAAGTTGTTACTTCTGAGCAGGAAACTAATAAGTTGTTACTTCTGAGCAGGAAACTAATGAGTTGTTAATTCTGAGCAGGAAACTAATAAGTTGTTACTTCTGAGCAGGAAACTAATAAGTTGTTAATTCTGAGCAGGAAACTAATAAGTTGTTACTTCTGAGAAGGAAACTAATAAGTTGTTACTTCTGAGCAGGAAACTAATAAGTTGTTACTTCTGAGCAGGAAACTAATAAGTTGTTACTTCTAAGCAGGAAACTAATAAGTTGTTACTTCTGAGCAGGAAACTAATAAGTTGTTACTTCTGAGCAGGAAACTAATAAGTTGTTACTTCTGAGCAGGAAACTAATAAGTTGTTACTTCTGAGCAGGAAACTAATAAGTTGTTACTTCTGAGCAGGAAACTAATATATGTTGTTACTTCTGAGCAGGAAACTAATATATGTTGTTACTTCTGAGCAGTAAACTAATAAGTTGTTACTTCTGAGCAGGAAACTAATAAGTTGTTACTTCTGAGCAGGAAACTAATAAGTTGTTAATTCTGAGCAGGAAAATAATAAGTTGTTACTTCTGAGCAGGAAACTAATAAGTTGTTACTTCTGAGCAGGAAACTAATGAGTTGTTACTTCTGAGCAGGAAACTAATGAGTTGTTACTTCTGAGCAGGAAACTAATAAATTGTGAATTCTGAGTATAATTCACAAATTATTTGGTGGTTTGAAACTGGTTACACAATAATATTCCTATACAGTTAAATCTAACAGTTAATTAAGCTAATATTTAGATGTACTACTAGCAGCTCTAATTATCTCGGTATTTAGTAGATATTCTAAACACACTTCACAGTTAGGTAACAGCAAATCTCGGCAATAAAGTTAATTGCACGTGCTTAAATATAATTGCACGTGCTAAAATATAATTGCACGTGCTAAAGGCTAATTACAGGTGCTCTGCTATCTCCGTGTGTTTACATCATTACTAATTTGTATTAGTTAATACCTGATTAAGGTATTAATCATGCATTTAATTGTGTCCTGTTTTCAATTAAATGGAGCAACCTTTTTTTGTTGTTCAGTGAACTTTTTAATTCCTCAAATTAGTTCAGGCGTTAATCAGGGCTAAACTTGTTAAGTGTAACTAGTTTTATAGGCAGATTTACTGAGATGTAAATTATGAGGGCTGTCATAAATGGTTGACGACATTAAAAGCGGAAACTTATTTCCTCGTTAATAACCTGTTGACGACAAATTCGTTCAGACGACACTCCTTAAAAATTACACTAGGATCACGGGTAAAAGTTAGTCCCATGATAAACACTATACAGTATACAGTGGATATTATTATTTTAAATAATTAAAACCAAAGCTTAGATTCATCGTACCAAGATTCACCAAACCGGAGCGTTTCAGATTTAAACTTACATTGCTTTAAGATGCCCTGATACACTGCTTATAAATGTATCGTGTTTCTCCACACTGGTTGTAGTGGGTGCTATTTGAGAAAATACACTCTTGCACACATCACCTGAAATATTGAAATAAATATTAATTAATAACGACAGTTTACATGTAAGTTAATATGCAGTAAACATGTAAGTACACATATCCACTAATATATAACGTTTGATGCAGTAAGTCCTCAATAGACAGTACGTTTACTAATACATAGTGTCTACTACGTGTCTACTTCGTGTCAACTGTCAACCACGTGTCTACAGTAACTACATTTACTTTTCTTAATTAGCTCCCTCCAACTCATTATCGGAAGCAATGATATTGATTATTCAATTAGATAGAGTCTATGGGTTTTTATTTACCGAGCAATTTTCCCTCCATATTTCTAGAAATCCGGTGAATAGTGGATCTAGTCTAGATACACAATCCTGTAATATTTAAAGTGTATTTTGTAAAACTGATAACCTGTGTAATCCACGCAATGAGACGTGTTCGTCCAGAGAGCTTCTGTAACCATGGTAACCATGGTAACCATGGTAACCATGATAGCAGTAGGTAGTTCAGTCTGTGTAACTGTATCAGATATTGAGGTACTCATAACTGATTCATGTGTAGAATGATTGTTAATTTTCGACTTGTCTGTATTATTCTTAGAAACGTTGACCAGCAACATTGGGGACGAATCCTTTATCTGATATTGTTCACTCTCGTTCATCTCACTACTGTTTGTATGATTCATATTTATTTTGTTCATTTCCATACCGTTATTTGTTTGAGAGTGATCCATTTGCTCACTCATCTGAGAATTATCATTATTGATACGACGTGTATGGTTAAGCTGATTGTCTTTGTTAATATCACCCACCTCCATACCACTAGACTGATGTGTTTTGTGAGTGTCGCTGACCAAGGAATGTTTGTGATGAAGACTGTTCATATTATGGTGTGAGCTGTTACCATGGCGACCACCCATATCATGGTTCATATGGGACCTGAAACGGGAAATTTGAAGCGATCTTTGAATGTATAGGTAACAATATGATTAACTGTGTTCTTATTTTATACCAAATATTTTAGCAGATTTACATGGTTTGAAAGTGTGTTTCATGTATTTCCAGCAGTACATTACTGTAAATTATACATGTTATATATATGGAAAACGAAAGCGTTGTAAAAAAAAAACTCACCCGTGACTGACAATATGAGGAAAAAAGTGAACCACAGTGGGGAAAAGAACAGCAGTCCACATGCAAATCAAGAAAAGTACGAAGAACACATAACCGTAAAGGGGAAGCTTCTCCGAGGGAGATGTATTGCTGCTGAGGGACTGTTGTTGATTGTAGGTTTCTGAGAAGAGTGGGGCTGGTAAAGGGGATTTTGGGTACCGGAGCATCCTGATTACCCTGCTATTTTGGGTACCAGGCCATCCTGATTACCCTGCTATTTTGGGTACCAGGCCATCCTGATTACCCTGCTATTTTGGGTACCAGGCCATCCTGATTACCCTGCTATTCCCCTGGCACGTACAGGTCTAGTTTAAAGTGGGACTGGTAAAGTAGATGGTGAGAAGCTTTTAATAGTTGTAGAGTTTATTGATAATTGATTACCTAAGGTATGCTTGATTCCTTTTGCGATGATTCTGCTATCATGTTAAATACCGTTTGGGAGAAAAAAATGGTTAGCCATGTTAAATGCTATGTTTTAAAACTTGAAATAAGTGCAATTAAATTTGTTTCTAAAAAAAATGTCTCAAACTTTGAACTAAAGTTGTTTAAGAAGTGATTTAGGTGAATTCAGTAAGATACTATTTGATTATTTTACAATAACTGAAACTAGATCCTTATGTTGAAGCATTCGAGAAATCGATTACTGAACTGGAACCACTTCATAAATAATTGAATTTACATTTAATACCTTGTTTTATTGAAAATAGATAAAGATCAGCAATATTTTCACTTACCCCGGAATGAACTGGCAGTGCTTCTGATGCTGGGTGACACCGTTTTCAGTTCTGTGGCACCAGATTGTAACATCACATTGGCAGGCATCCTACAATAAGAAGTTTAGGTAAACTGCATCTTGTTTATTATTACTATATAGAGAGGAATTATTATTAGTCTGCAAAAATTACCTGGCAGATCCTGGCAGCAGTTAAATTATATTATTTTTATTTATTATTTATTATTCTTCGGAATTTCGCTGGATTGTACAACTTTCGTCTTGGTAGATTCCAAACACAAGGAAATTTTCCTTCTGGTTGGTAATATACTCAATGATGGGAGTATAGTGTATTGGCTATGCCCCGCTTACTAGTTTAGCTCTTTCTAGTCCCCTGCTACACGGCATGTAAACAGGGATTGGACAGTTAGAGGTGGTCCGTGTATGCCTTACACTGTGCTTTCAGCAATACTCATAATATACTAGAAAGCCCGTGGTCACAGGAAGGAAGGTAAAATTATTTTTACCTATCTTTGGTAGTCAGTTTTTATCCCATCAAAAAATATCCGTCACATTAAATGTAAAACACGTTAAACACAATGTAATTACTACAAAACCGATCAAAATGGCGCTCCAAATCTTTGCACGTGCACGTGCATGTAACAATTCTCGTTGCCATGGTTACTATACAACCTTTTGCTTTTTACCTAATGTTCACCTAATCATTTATTAAATATCAGTTTAAAAATATAAATCTTGAATCTGTTCACACTGTGAACCAGTCCTATTATAATACCTACCTAAATTATTTTCTACCTGTAATACACTAAATATTAGGTTAAAACACAGGTGTGGAGTCAGCACACATTTACGAAAATCAAATTTTTTTTAAATGATGAACCTAAGAACTATTGGTCGTTACCTGGATGAAGGCATTAAATTGATGTTGGTGAAACAACTGGTTATATCTAAGTTGGATTATTGTAATTCTCTGTACATGAATCTACCCAAGACCAGATTAAACAAACTTAGATTCATCTTAATGGGGCAGTTCGTTTCATCTATAACATAGAAG